>NC_137079.1:73361035-73961035 GCF_951640355.1 Cnephaeus nilssonii | reverse complement strand
AATCAATAAAATATATTAAAAAACAAACAAACAAAAAAAAAAACAAATTAAAAAAAAAATCTAACAAAGAAGCCTGGGTCACTTTTTTTTAAATTGAGATATAATAGACATATAACATTATACATATTTTAGCTATCTAAAAAATAAAGAGCTAATATGCATAACGGTCAATCAGCAGGAGGCTGCATGCGCAGCAGGTGTGGGTGGGCGGGGACTTGCAGTGTGTGTGTGTGGGGGGGCTTGCGTGAGGCCTGCATCTCCGCCCCCAGCGCCAGCCCTGGGGATGTGAGGCTTGTGGCGCTGGCCCCAGGGACATGAGGCTCATGTCCCCGCCCCTGTCGCCGGGCCCAGGGATGTGAGGCTCACGGAGGCCTACCTCTTTGGGGCGATAGATTGTGGGGCTCCCACACTGTGACAGGGCACAGGCCAGGCTGGGGGACCCCCCCCCCCACCCTGAGTGCATGATTTCATGCACCAGGCCACTAGTGCAATATAATGATTTGATATATGTATATATTATTACCACAATAAGTTTAGTTAACATCCATCATCACTCATGGTTACAAATCTTTTTTTATTATGATGAAAACTTTCAAGATCTACTCTCTTAGCAACTGTCAAATATGTAATACAGTATTGTCAACTATAGTCACCATGCTGCACATTATAACACCAGGATTTATTCGTCTTATAACTGGAAGTTTGTACCTTTTGAACATCTTCACCTATTTCACCCACCCTCCACCCAGTGTCTCTGGAAACTACCAGTTTTTCTTTAAAGTCCATATATAAGTGAGATTATATAATATTTTTCTTTCTCTGTCTGACTTATTTCATTTAGCACAATGCCCTCAAGGTCCATCAATGTTGTCGCAAATGGCAAGATTTCCTTTTTTATGGCTGAATTTTATATATCATGTGTCATATGTAACTTTAAAAATTTTTATTTATCCATCAATGGACACTTATTGGAGTCACTCTTGCGTCTTTCCTTTCCTTACGAGTCTGGGGCTATGGAGCTCTGTGTGCTCCCGTAGGTACCACCTCCACCATCAGTGGAGCTGCTAGCAGTGGGAGGCTCCTGGGGCTCCCCTTCAATATCCGCACATGGAAACTCTAGGACACCTGTGCTTCTGGAAAGACATCCCATCACAATCTACCCAAGACCATCCCATCATATTCTTCCTTTCTGCCTTCATCTGCTGCCTCTCCCCTCTCACTCCCTCTGTGCTAGAAACTCTAGCTTTCTTTTTTTTTTTAAATATATTTTATTGATTTTTTTACAGAGAGGAAGAGAGAGGGATAGAGAGTTAGAAACATCGATGAGAGAGAAACATCGATCAGCTGCCTCTTGCACACCCCCTACTGGGGATGTGCCCGCAACCAAGGTATATGCCCTTGACCGGAATCAAACCTGGGAACCTTGAGTCCGCAGGCCGACGCTCTATCCACTGAGCCAAACCGGTTTCGGCAAAACTCTAGCTTTCTTATTTCTTCCTGGACCCTTCTTCCCTTAGATGCTCACATGGCTCCCACCTGTCTTCATTGAGCTCTCTGCTAATGTAACACTATTAGAGGAGCCTTCCTTGACCACCTCACATAGAAACAGAAACCCACTCTCCTGCTGTTCTCTAGTGCTCCTATCCTGCTTCACTTTTTTCCAAAACACTTACACACACCTGATACACTTATTTGTCTATTTGTTTAGTTTCACTTCCCCATTAGAATCTAAATTTCCTGAAAGCAGAATCTGTTTCATCAACTCTATATCCTTGTTATCTAGAACAGTGTTTGACATTTAGTAGATGCACGATAAATATTTGTTAAGTGAATGAATGATTCATTTCTGTCATATCTACTTTAACATTTATTGTATCTATTAGTCCCTTCTTACACATATTCGATAAATATTGACTCAGTCCTTCTTATGAGCCCAGCACAGTGCTTGGTGCTCTCCATTCTACTTATTGCTCTAGATTTCACTCCCTGCAGCCTGGACTCTTGCAATTGTCCCCTAACCTGCCCTGCTTACAATCAAGCCTCCTTTTTACCTGTTCTTCCTGCTATTGCTAGGTTATATTTCCAACTTAGCTCAAATTTATAGGTTCTCTGAAGTCTTTCTCAATAATTTCAGTGGAATTACTTGGACCTTTTTGCCTCAATGTACCTTATAACAGATGCCTATCATGGCACATATACCACGGCACTTTGCTGCACATGTTTACACATCTATCATGTTCTGTTTGACCACAAACTCAATGAGGGCAGATACATTTGCCCCTAAGTCTTATCCATACTCACTATTTAACACAGTACTAGGGCTATCACGAGTGCTCAGTAAATGCAGGGTGGTAAATAATAATAATACAAAAATAAACTCTGCGTTTAGTGTACTCACAACTGCAAACCTACTCTTGCCCACCCCTGCATTTGTTGAATAGTGAAGTAATAGTGTATTCAATAATTATCTGTCTCCCTCAAGTAAGCACTTGTCATTTTCACATGCCCCCCTTAGTTTTTTAGCATTTCCTTACTTTCTTGCACCACAATTTATTTCAGGCTCCTCTTGTATTTTCTTGCCTCAGCACTGGAATCAGACAAGACTAGGCTTCTTTTATGAGAGAATGATTTTAAGACAAAACCAAGATTTGAGTGCCATTTGAGTGGGCTCAATGCTGAGATGTCACTGTTTCAGGGTTCTTGCAGAGAAAAGAGATAAGAAATACGTGCATGTGTACACACACATGCATTCCACACACACTCATTTATGTCTTTTTCTCTATCTCTAAGTTATATTAAAGGCGAGAAGTTCATACTGATACCTCTGATTCCAAACCACCACCTGAGGGTTCATTCCAGCCTCCCTCCTTTCTTTCTCCAACACTGAGATATCAGACTCTCATTAGCTATAATATACTTACTTATTTGCTCAATTCTAGAGTACACATAAAGAACTTATTGAGATGCTAATCAATACCCCAGTGACAAACACATTTAAAAAAAATATTTCTGTGTATATTTCATTTGGGGTTTGCTCTGCTTCCAGATTCATTTTAACTGTTTATTGAGTATGAATAACATTACTAATGGAATTACCATGATTCCAAAAGTCAGAACTCAGAGAAGTGCCAGTCTTACCCTCACTCCCTCCAGCCTGTTCTTATTCTCCCATTCTTTTCATCCAGTTCCTGCCCATTTCCTTTAAGCAACCAATCTCCTTAGTTCTGGTTCATCCTTCTTGTGTTTCTGTTTGCAAACAGAAGATATATTCATATTTTCTCATACTATAGTATACATTCTATGATACTTTTCTGCACTTAGCTTTTTTCACTTAAAAATATATCTTGGAGCCCTGCCAGTGTGGCTCAGGGGTTGAACTTTGACACATGAACCAAGAGGTTATAGGTTCAATTCCTGGTCAGGGCACATGCCTGGGTAGTGGGTGTGCAGGAGGTAGCCAATCAAGGTTACTCTCTCATTGATGTTTTTATCTATCCCTCTCCCTTTCTCTCTCTCTAAAATTAATTAAAAAATATTCACACACACACACACACACACACACACACACACACACACAGAGTATATATCCTGGAGATGTTAGAAGGTAGGTGGGTGGGGCAGACAGGATAGAAAAGGTGAAGACAGAGAACATATATGCATAACACATAGACACAGATAACAATGTGTCTAGGACCAGCGGGAGGGGAGGGTGGAAGAGGCAAAGGGTTGGGGATGGGGGACATCTGTAATAATCCTATCTAATAAAAGAGTAATATGCAAATTGACCATCACACCAAGACACAAGATGGCTGCCCCCATGTGGACACAAGATGGCCACCACAAGATGGCTGCCACAAGATGGCCTGCAGGGGAGGGCAGTAGTGGGAGGTTAGGGGTGACCAGGCCAGCAGAGGAGGGCAGTTGGGGGAGACCAGGCCAGCAGGGGAGGGCAGTTGGGGGGGACCAGGCCTGCAGGGGAGGGCAGTTGCGGGGGACCAGGCCTGCAGGGGAGGGCAGTTGGGGGAAACCAGGGCAGCAGGGGAGGATAGGTGGGAGCCAGCAGTCCTGGATTGTGAGAGCGATGTCCGATCCACCACTGGGATTGGGCCTAAACGGGCGGTTGGACATCCCTCAAGGGGTCTCAGATTGGAGAGGGTGCAGGCTGGGCTGAGGGATACCCCCCCACCCCATGCACGAATTTCGTGCACCGGGCCTCTAGTGTAAACAATAAAAAAGAAGTATATCCTGGAAATTAATCCATATCAGTTAATAAGGATCGTACTCATTGTTTCTTTATAGCTACATAGTACTTTACTGTGTGGACATGCCATAGTTATTTAACCACTTTTGTATGCATAGGCAGTAACCTAAGATTGTTTCAAATATTTTACATTGGTAAGTAATGTTAAAATAAGTAATTTACATATTGTTGAAGATATATTATTAACGTAAGTTCTCTAGAAGTGGAATTATCATATCAAAAGATAACTGATGATATAATATTGTTAGGTATTGCCAAATTCCTGTCAAAATAGTTGTGCTAGTTTACATTCTTCCAGCAATGTCTGAAAGTGACTGTTTCCCCATTGCCTGGCAAACAGAATATGTTCTCATAATTTTTTATAATATCAATCACATAGATGAGAACTTGTATCTAATTTAAATTCCTCTAATGTTGAGTGAGAAACATATTATTGAACATATTATCATATGCTATGGACCATTTTTATATCTTTTTGGTGAATTGTTTGTGTCTTTCTTCCTCCGATTTATCTACTAAGTTCTTGTTTTTTTGCCCCTCAGTTTTCAAAGGGGGCTGTTTAGGCATCTTTTTAAGGATATGTTATTTGTAACTCTACACATAGTCTACTGTTCATTTGATAAACTTTCATTTATTTTATATAGTTTTATTTAATTTACATATCATATGGTTTTTAAAAGAAGGGATTTAGAGCACTTCACATATTTTATTTTTAATTATACTATTTGCATTTTACAAACACAGGGTTTTAATGACAATGTGGCTAAATGACATCAGCAGAACCAAAGAAACAAACTCATGCAAGAACTTCATGTGACTCCCTCACATATTTAGTGAGAACAGACAAAAAAAGTATTTTTAAGAAAAAAGGTACATCAACTTATCCATTCCATGACTGACACCCATTCTTATAAAAAGGAGGAAATAGTGTCATTATTAATTGCACTAAAGGTAATAAACAAGTGGAAAGTGAACCGCATCCAGCATGGCCAGTGGTGAACTTTAGGAGGGGCAGTGAAGGATTAAAGAAAACAGACAAGAGAATATAGTTGGGACCAGGTGGATCACTGTGCCTGGATGAGGAAACAGTGTCACAGCCTGCAAGCCGAAGCTTTATTTTATAGTCAGATCACACAAAGCAAAAAAGGGCAAGATGTTTACAATGTTCTTGCGAGTTTCAAATCTGCTTCTTTCCTGTTGTTGCCATTCTCTGAACTCTGTCAAGCCTTGTTTTGGCAGCACTTGCTCCATCCCCCGCAGCCCACATCCCTTAGCTACCTAGGACTGCAGGGTTGGACTATAAGGTCAAGTTTACAACCATAACCTTTTGGCTATAATTGTGCTGGGAGAGCTTTGCCCTCCAAGCTGGGACTTGTATGTGGCTTTGCCACAAGTCAGTCTGAGGCTTGAACCTGTCCAAACACTGTAGCCACTCTCCACAGGAAAGAATGAAGCAATAAAAAAAAAAGTATCAAAATGGAGAAGTATCTAGAGATTAAAACTTTATTAAGATCACTAGAGGCCTGGTGCATGGAATTAGTGCATTGGGGGGATGGAGTGTCCCTCAGCCCAGCCTGCACCCTCTCCAATCTGGGAGCCCTCAAGGGATGTCCAACTGCTGGTTTAGGCCCAGTGGGATCAGGCCTAAATGGGCAGTCGGACATCCCTCTCACAATCCAGGACTGCTGGCACTCAACCGCTCGCCTGCCTGCCTGCCTGCCTGCCTGCCTGCCTGATTGCCCCTAACTGCTTCTGCCTGCCAGACTGATCACCTCCTAACCACTCCCCTGCCAGCCTGATTGACGCCTAACTGCTCCCCTGCCGGCCTGATTGCCCCTAACTGCCCTCCCCTGCCGGCCTGGTCACCCCTAACTGCCCTCCCCTGCCGACCTGGTCACCCCTAACTATTCTCCCTTGCAGCCTGGTCACCCCTAACTTCCCTCCCTTGCCAGCCTGGTTGCCCCCAACTGCCCTCCCCTGCAGGCCTGGTTGCCCCCAACTGCCCTCCCCTGCAGGTCTGATCACCCACAACTGCCCTCCCCTGCTGGCCTGGTCCCTCCCAACTATCCTCCCCTACTGGCCTGATTGCCCACAACTGCCCTCCCCTGCTGGCCATCTTGTGGCGGCCATCTTGTGTCCACATGGGGGCAGCCATCTTTGACCACATGGGGGCAGCCATCTTGTGTCTTGGAGTGACAGTCAATTTGCATATCACTCTTTTATTAGATAGGATATTCCTAGTCAAAGATTGAGCCATGCAGCTTCTGATTACTATTTAAAAGGCTTCATTTAATATTCTTGTTAGTTCTAAGGAAGAACAAATAAAGAATTTACTAAACTTTGCAGATGGTACTAAACAAGGTGTTTTCAACAAAAGAATAGTACATTTGAAACCAACAAAGTTAGGAATGTGTGGGTAGACAATCATGATGTGATTAACCTCAGAGAAAATATGTACCTACATTCATAGGAGGGAAAACACCTGTATTGCAAGTCAAAAGAAATTCAAAGAGATAAAATTCCACAGGGCTGGGGAGTAAGAAATAGACCTATTTGTAACTAATATAATACAATCAGAGATCTTTCATTTGAACAAGCTTGAGAAATAAATAAATAATAATAATTAATGCCTTCAGGAGCAGCCATCATCCACACGAGAGCTCACCCGTTACTTGTGTCCAGTGAAATTCAGTCAGTCAACATGATTTTGGGGGTTCATGACATTTTTTGTTGTTTTTCTTGTTAATCTTCACCTGAGGATATTTTTTCATTGATTTTTAGAGAGAGTGGAAGGGAGAGGGAAAGACAGAGGGAGAAAAACATTGATGTGAGAGAGACACATCGACTGGCTGTCTCCCACATTTGCACCAACCAGGGCCAGGCATTGAGCTTGTAACCAAGGTATGTGCCTTTGACCAGAATCGAACCCGGGAACCCTTTGGTCCACAGGCCAACGCTCTATCCACTGAGTCAAATTGGCTAGGGCAGGGATTCATGACATTTATAAAAATATCTGCATTTGCATTGGAATTCCTTTAGGTCTTACCACTCACTCCCAATTGTTTCGTATTTGGCAAATTTTACCCACTTACTTATTTCCTGTGTTTCTTAAGTTTCCTGTGAACTGCAAGGTCCCTTCCCTCTTTTTAATGCCATTGATTTGTTGAAGAAACTGGGGTAGAATATGCCACATTCTATATTTGACTGATTGCCTTAATCTTGTACCATTTAACTTGATCTTTTATATCCACTACTAGAGGCCCGATGCACGAAATTCTTGCAAGAGTAGGCCTTCCTTCCCCTGGCTGCTGGCACCGGCTTCCCTCTGGCACCTGGCACCGCTTCCCTCCAGCACCCAGGACCAAGCTTCCCTCACAGCCCCGGCTTCATCTGGAAGGTCGTCCAGAAGGATGTCCAGAAGGACATCTGGTCTAATTAGCATATTACACTTTTATTATTATAGATATTTCCTGAAAATTGTGAGATTGATCTGGAACAGGGGCTGGCAAAATTTTTCTGGAGAGGGCCAGATAGTAAATATTTTAAGCTTTATGGGCTATAAGCTCTCTGCCACAACTATTCTGCTATTGTAGCAAAAGGGCAGCCATAGACAATATCTAAATAAATGGGCGTAGGTATGTTTCATTAAAAATTTCCCCAAACTGATAATAGCGTCAGTTGGGACAGAAGGAATAGTTTGTGTGAAGATGTGGAAACAAGTACAAATCTGTCATGTTAAAGGGACAGAAAGAAATTCAATGTTGTGGAGGGTGGAGTGGAGAAAAGGTGGAGTGGGTGAAGGCCACCTGCCTTCGGGAACATCACCAGAGAACTCCAGCTCCTCCCTTGAGGCTTTTACTCACCAAATTCCGTCCTCCTCTTTATCTCCTGTAAGCCATCGATAGCATTCTCATCGGTCAAACACCTAACAGCCCTTTACAGCCATGACCACATACAGAATTGTGACTCAGCCATGACCACATACAGACTTGTGGCTCCCACAAAAAGGTGGGAGACAATATGGCATCCATTTATCAAGTATTTATTGAATACCTACTATGTGCCAGGTTCTTTGCTAGGCACTAAGGGGCATGCTAATAAAAACAAAACAAAACATGGAAGTGTGTGTGTTTTTTTCTCCTGGAGCCTGTAGTCTAACAGGAAGAGGAAAGACATTAAGGAAATAATCATAAAATGAACTGGCCCTGGCCAGGTAGCTCAGTTGGTTGGAACATCATCCCAGACACCGAAAGGTTGTGGATTCAATTCCCAGTCAGGGCGCACATCCAGGTTGCAGGTACCATCCCCAGTCAGGCCACATTCGGGAGGCAACTCATCAATGTTTCTCTCTCACATAGATGTCTCTCTCTCTCTCCAAAAGTGCTATGGTGAAAGAGGAATGTTGTTTTTTGTGTGTTTTGTTTTGTTTTGTTTTGTTTTGTTTGGAGAGAATATGACAAATGACCCATGTGGGATAAGGAAAGGCTTTCCTGAGAAATCTTTCTTCTATTCAAATTTTAATCTGCCCCTAATCCTTTTTGGAAATCCCCCAACTAGATTGGAAATTCTCTCTCCTCAGTCACTACTCCCATGATCAGAAATAATTTTTAGTAAGTGTTCCAGGTCATTCAGTAACAGGCCTTTGCTTTTCTCCCCAATTTTACTGCTGGCAGGGGCTCAATTCTCCCAAAGAGTTGGCCTCCTCAGGATCCCAAAGTCTACAGAGTCAGTGTTTGTCTCTTCTAATTTTGTTCTAGCCTATGTCTCTCTCCTAGGATTCAGATAATACTGTCCCTTGGGCATGATAAGGCCCAGACACATCTTTGAACCCAGTCACTCAAGGGGCTCAGTGCTGCTTAAGAGACCAGATTGATGACCAGAGTCATGTGTGAACAATGAAAAAGAATCCAAAAGAGAGATGCAAGGACATAGAAATAGCAGAGAAAAGATGGGCACTGGCCTTCTCACACACTCCCCACCTCCCTACCTGTCGCCTCTGAGCCCTCTCCCCCTCTTTTCTCTTTCAAAGCAAGTCTAATATGGATTTCACCTGTGCTCCTCTGCATGCCAGCGTTAGAAGTGGGGATTAGGTCTCTTCTCCAAGGTCTCCCGGATCGACTGAGGTCACTTGATAACAAACTTTCCAAACTAGTGGTTTTCCAAACACCTTTTCAAACACTCAGCCAGCCCTGGCTTTTGCCAGCTTCTCTTTCTGGAATGGCTTTCTATGCCTTCTCTCCCTGGACAACTTCAGCTCAGCTGGTAAGTACATTGCCCCCTTTGTCACATGGTCCCTTTTCCCTGGAAACCCAGCAGAATAAGTTCATTCTCCTCTCTTCTCCTGCAGGTCCCTGTGTAGCCCAATTAGAGCATTTGCCACATTATGTCATTATACTGTTTTAGGTGTTTGCGGATCTGTCTCCCTGACCAAACCAATTATGTTTTATTCCTCTTTGTGTCTCCAGTGCTTTGCAAAATCTACCACATAGTGGGTGCTGAGTAATGTTTAAGTGATTTCATTAATTATAATTCTTTCTCTCACATGCACATGTGGCACAGATATTGAAAAGGTACACCTCTAAAGAGATTTCACACATTCTGCTAGTAGTGCAAAGGGGGGAATTAAACCAGTGGTTAAGTGAGAAGTTTGTTTCTCAGCTGTGCAGTGTGAAGTCTTGCCTCCCTGAAAGGGAGAGGCACTGAATAAAATGGTCGGATTTTCCAGAAGCTGAGCCTGGGCCAACTGGGGGAGTTTCACTCTTTATCAGTTTACCTCTTGCCTGGATGCCAAGTTTTCAGAATTGCAATGAAGAGTTGGCTTATGGGATGTCTCTTCCTCTTCTGGCCAGCAAATGCCAATAATAATTTAGGTCTCACTGGATTGTATCTCAACTATACAACTGCTCTATGAATTAGACCTTTCAGTTATCAACCTGCTGACCTAGGATTCCTTAGGGTCCTCAGATCAAGGACATAGCCTTCCCCCAGGGGAGAATAAAAATGAAGCAAAATGAAGTCTGGTACACAGCCACGCCGGTATCTTTCTAAAGTACTACCTCCATAAGAAAAGGTCTCTGCTTCTGTTTCATTATGTGACAGCAGAGACTATAAACACTGTCGGTGGCAGAAAGAACAGTGTCGAGAAACAAACAAAAGAAACTGAAGATGAAACTGGGAATATGTGCACAGCGTATGCTTTGGTATTCTGCGGTCATGACAGCCTTTGTGCTTATGAAAGTACTGTGTGTGATGTTCTTCTTTTGTGTAATGATTTCTGAAACTGTGTGACTTGTGGAATTTGCCTTTAAAAAAATGCAGTGAGTGTCTAATCACTCAGGGTGTGAGTAACCACATTCTGCTCAAGTATGCTTCCAGCCATCACTTTCCTCCTTATCAACAACAGTACTCCAAACACTTGTCTCAATTTTCAGATCAAAGCTGATGAAAAACAGATCTCTAAAGGGTTGAATTGCCTTCTGCATTTCTGTGCATCAGAACAAAATACCTATATCACTTGAAAGAGCTGAATTCTTTTTTAGTGCCTCATCTTTAGATCATGAATTCTGCTTTGCTTTTCTGCTTTGCTTACTTTTTACTCTGTCAATGTCATCTGCTTTATGAAATGTGTCTTTCAATTAATTATTCTCATCTTGACTTGTCTGCTGTGGCTCACTTGTCAGGGCAAGGATCCATATTAGTATCTGTTACTAAAGGGAAATATCTTGGCTTATTTCAACATGGAATTAACCTCATTTAACCAACTATCACCTTAATTGATTTTCCAGATAAACCTTTTCTTGTTATTTTTTATTTGAAGTTGCATACAGTATGGCTTTTCTACAAAGAGCAGAAATTCAGAAACATGAAAACACTAAATCATACAAGAGCTGAGAAGGAATTCTAATCCTAGAGAAGCCAAAACTGCAACACAAAACAATAACAAATCCATTTGCATTCTGCTCTATGGGGGAATCTTAAGAAAACATCTCCCCAAAACACATTATAAAATATGGGTAGTTTTGTACAGATGCCTCACAGTCTGCCCGTGTTTTTATTAAAACAATGGAAGGCAAATGAAGGTAAATGAAGTTATAACAAATAGAAACAAGACAAGTGATAAAATAAATAGATATGAATTTTCCAAAGGCAGCCTTTAAAAACACTGGTAGATTTTCAAAGTTAAGCTATTTACCAAAGTGAATAGAATCTAACTTTTCTGTGCTTTGGAGAACCAAAACAGTCCTTTGGGAAAGAAATTGAGATATGAGAATTTACATATATTTATACACTCTTTTCAATGTAATCTAATCCTTTAGGATAGAATTTGTACTCCTTTCCTTAAAATGGGGAATGAAGGTCACTCTTCTCCTTTTAGTCCAGATACTAGGAATGTGATGTTTAGTCATGAAGACACACTGCATGTTATAGGAAGATCACTGAATTAGAAACAAAGAACTCTAGGCTCTCATCCCAGAGGTACTGGTTTTGTGACTTAGGAAAATTAATAAATTTGACAAATATTCTTTACATATACAGGTACTATGAAAAATATTGGAAATACATTGGCAATAGGAAAGGTTCCTTAACTTTCAAGATTTTTCTTCTTAGTAAAGAAGACTGCCCAGTGGCTCAGTGGTTGAGTGTCAACCTATGAACCAAGAGGTCCTGGTTCAATTCCCAGTCAGGGCACATGCCTGGGTTGCAGGCTTGATTCTCATTAAGGGGTGTGCAAGAGGCAGCTGATCAATGAATCTCTCTCATCATTGATGTTTCTCTCTCTCCCTCTCCCTTCCTTTCTGACATCAATTAAAAATGAAGAAGAAGAAGACTGACAGTAAGAAATTACCACAATAAATAACTATAGGTACAACAATAAGAAGTAGATGGTATGGGGAGGAAAGCAGAGGAGGCATCTCAGGAACTTTAAGCCCTTTAACCTTGTTGGCTTTGATGGACCCTGACAAGGTGGGGCAAGAGATAAAGCTGGAATTTCAGGCAGGAAACAAACTATGGAGTCATTTTTACATTACATGAGGAAATGGGAGTTTATTGTGTATGCAGTGATTCTCAAATTGTGATATGCAGCAGAATTACTTAGGGAGCTTGTTAAAACACACATGTCTGCTCTCAGTGATGGATCGGAATTTTCAGTGGCAGGACCAGAACACTAATGTTTTTGACAAGCTTGCTAGGTGCTTCTAATGTACACAAAATTTTGAGAATAACTGGTATAGATAGTCATTGGGGAGCCGCTGAAGGCCCTGAAATAAAGGAATACACCAGGTTTATATTTCAGACAGATCATTCTACGAAGAATGTAGGGTTTGGACTAGAGGAGTGTGAGCTTGGAGACAGGGAGACTAATTAAAAGACCATTTTCCCCATGACCCATGACCCAGCATTCCCTTTTGGGTATTATTCTGAGAAAAACTCTAATATATGTCCCTTAGGAGACAAGCACAAGAATGTTTACAGCCATGATGTGTATAGTGGCAAAAAAGCAGGAACACCCCACATATCCACTAAGAGGAGAATAGATAAACTATGATATATTCCCAAAACAAAACATTCTACAATGGTGAAAACGAGTGAGTCAAGTCCATATGCAACTGAATAGATGAATCTAAGCAAGTAGTGAAAGACCACATACTACATGATACCATTCAAATAATTTTAAAATAAGCAAAATTAAACAGTTTGCATATACACATTGTTTTTTAACAAAGCTGAAAGTGAAAACACACATTCAGGATAGCATTTACCACTTGTAGAAGGCAACGGGTTGACTGGTCAGGAGGAAATACATGAATTACTTTAATGGTGTTGGTAATGTTTCACTTCTTCAGTTGAGTGGTGGATGAATGGCTGCTGGTGTTTTGATTATATTTGATGATATATCATAGCTTATATTTTTTAACCATTCTATAAAGACGGCCCTCTAATACGCTACAATATTCAAGCTCTTGTGTAGTTCCCTCCCACATTGAACATGGGGGTGTAATCAAGAGGATGCAGCAGGCCCTGGCTGGTGTGGCTCATTTGGTTGGGTGTCATCCCATGCACCAAGGGGTTGCCAATTTCTGGTCAGGGTGCATGCCTGGGTTTCAGGCTTGATCCCCAGTTGAGGACATGCGGGAGGTGGCTGATGGATGTTTCACTCTTGCATGGATGTTCCTCTTTCCCTTCCCCTTCCTCTCTCTCTCTCAAAAAGTCAATTAAAAAAATATATATATATAAAAAGAGAGGATTCAGCAGCAATAAGACTGTGTGGCTGCCAAACCTAAGTCATAAGAAACCTTGTATCTGCCTCTTTGCTTCTTAGAACACATGCCCTGGGGAAGCAAGCCACCATGTAGGAAGTCCAACTATGCTGAGACCACCATACTATGAGGAAGACCAAGTTAGCCACAGGGAGGGGCTGCAAGGAGACAGGGACATGTCTTACCAGCTATGCTGAGTCATTAGATGTATGAGTGAAGAAGCCATCAGACGTGTCCAGCACAGTTGAGCTTGCAGATGCTCAACCATTTAACTGCAAATACATAAGAAATCCCAAGTGAAAACTGCCCCACTAAGCTGAATCAATCCTCAGAACTGTGAGACATAGTAATAAAGAACTGTTGTAAGCCACAAAGTTTTAAGTGGTTGATTATGCAATAGATAACCAGAACATTATTAATTTGTTACATATATTCCTTTGTATGCATCAATTAGTATGATTAGTTTTCAGAAATGTGGTTACTAAAATAATTCGTCAGAATCACACAGTTGTGGTGTCAAACCATGGCTCTGCCACTCATAGGCTCTGTGCTCCTGAATAAGCCACTTAACCTCTCTAAGAATCCATTTTTTTTCACCTGAGAAATGGGAAAAATAATAGCTCCTAATAATTCATAGGGGAATGGAGAGGCTTAAGAAATATAGAGTCCGTATGTCCTTTACCCAGGCAGAGGGTAAGATTTGGTAAATTATAGGAACCGTGCCAGACTACACAAACTTGCTTCCTGTCGATATAAGGAGGAAAGAAAAACATTTTTGTAAATAAAGAGTGTGGATCATAGCTCAAACACTTCTGTGAATATCCATGGTGAATAGGAATTCAGCTGGAACAAGTGACTATAAAGTCTTTTCCCACTCTGCAGTTTTATGAAGATTCATTGATTTCCTGTGGTTTGTTTCAGGTATAAAACATCTGAATTCAGATTTCCCAGGGACAGGTTTCTCCGGTTATTTCTCTATTTTTAGCATGGTCTCTGTCTTTGGTCTCCCTCTCCTGTGGCAATCTCCACACTGGGCCTTCTCATCTCATCCAGGTGAGAGGGAAAAAATGAAGGGATAGTTCATTCAGATCACCTGATGGTTGGTTGGTTAATACCTCTTATAGGAGGGTGGGGCAAGGGACCGAAACATGAAACTGATGTATATTCTTTCTATCGATTAGGTGAAGTCTGGGAAGACAAGCTGGACAGGTAACTTCAAGAAGCAATCTTGTTTCAAAGATGATTATAGTCTGGGAAGGGGTGAAATATGACCATTGTGTGTCCCATAAATATCCCCAGAGTATAATGAAAAGCAGGTTTCGCCCTTTCACATTTAGCTTGGTCCATAGCAACACAATTCAGGAGGATTATCACCACCAGCCAGGAGGTAAGCATTGCTGTCCTGAAGAGCTTGTTGCCTGTGGAGCTTGTGAACCATAAAACATCAACATCGAGATTGGCTGCAGGCGATCTGCAGGGAATCAGGCATGGCGTGGCTGCCGCCTGCGCTGGCCTGCATGGGGGGCAGCCTTTCTATCTGTAGACCCTGCAGCTCACAGGATCAGAGGATGCCTTTCTTCTGTTCTCTATATCCACCAGGGCAGAGCAAAGGGGCTGGGGGTGATAATCTAGCAGGAGGTATTCGGTTTAGATGAGCTCCAGAGGTCTCTTTAAGGTCCAATTCAATGAACAGTATGTTTTTCTTATCTCTGAGAAGAGGTAGCATTCTAAAAAACCTTTGAGTACTTCTGAAAAAAATTGCACTTGTGAACTATTTGTTGAAACTTCATAAATGTCTATACTTAAAAAAATTTTTTTTAGCCCTGGCCAGGTAGCTCAGTTGGTTGGAGTGTAGTCCCATACACCAAAAGGTTGCCAGTTTGATTCCCAGTCAGGGCACATTACCTAGGTTGCAGGTTCAATCCCTGGTCCTCTCTCTCACATTGATGTTCCTCTTTCTCCCTCTTCCTTCCTCTCTCTCTCTCTAAAATAATAATAATGATGATGATGATGATGATGATGATAATAATAACAATAATTCAATGAAAACATATCCTCAAGAGAGAATTACAAAAATTTTCCCTGCAGTTAAATATTCAAATTTGCTAGAGACCTACTGCAGAAATTTGGGCTTTATTTATTTCTATATCTTTCTTTTTACATGTTCCTTCCTTCTTTCACTGAATTTTGAAAGGAAAAAAGTAACTTCCTTTGCTAGAAGTGCCTCTACTCCCAGCAGTCCTAGATGTCAGAAGGCAAGGTAATACCAGTGGTTAGAACCTCAAGGTAGGATTGGGGGTACTTACCTAGCAAATTCTCATGTGTTATGGTTTAGCCATATTCAGTATATACATAGATGGTTGTTATTATTCTTGTTTTCCTTGGGGGAAAATACATAGATTCCTACCTCCACGTCATCAGGCTTTCTTAATAAATTCCAGTGCCTTGTATTTTTTACATAACTTCAAATTTACAGAAAAATTATAAATACAGTACAAAAAAGTTTATTTTCTGAATCTCTGAAGAGCAAGTTGTTAACATGATGTCCTATAATCCCCAAATACTTTAGTTCAAAGGCATATTCTTATATCACAACAAGACAAGTACCTAAATCAGGAGATCAAAGTTGATATTTTACTACCATCTAATTCTCAGACCCCATTAAAGTTTTGCCAACTGTACCATTGATGTTCTTTATAGAGGGGGATCTGGCTTGGAATCAAGTGTTGCATTTAGTTCCCTTCAGTTTAGAACAGTTGCTCAGTCTTTTCTTGACTTTCATGATCCTGACTTATGAAGATTACAGACTAGTTTTTTAAAAAGTATGTTTTTTAAAATTATTTTTAGAGAGAGAAGAAGGAGAGGGAGAGAGAAATAGAAACATTGATGAGAGAGAAACATCAATTGGCTGCCTCCTGTACACCTCCTACTGGGGTTTGAGCAACCCGAGCATGTGCCCTGACAGGAATCAAACCAGTGACCTCTCGGTGCATGGGGTGATGCTAGTCCACTGAGCCACACAGACTGGGCCAGTTTTTTTTTTTTAATAGAATGCCCTTCAGTTTTGTTTCCTCATAATTAGATTCACAAAAGATATGCTGTGTTATTATATTCTATCAGATGGAATATGATTTTGATTTATCTCATTATGATGATGTTTACTTAGATCACCTGATTCAAGTGGTGTCTGCCAGACTTGTCTGTAAAGTTACATTTCCCTTTTTAATTAATAAGTATTATGTGGGGAGATATTTAAACTATGTAAATGCCCTACTCCTCATTTATGTACTTATTTATCTCTTTATATCAGTATGCAGTTGTGGATTCCTATTTTATATTTATGCAAAATAAATAATACTATATTTATAATAAGTTACTAAATTTATTTTTATACACAAATTGTTTCAGATTTAGCCAGTGGGATCTTCTTAAAGCTGGTTTGTGTGTTCTTTTGACAGGTCACCATCCTTCTTTTAGCATTTCCTTACTTTCTGGTGCAGCAATATGTTTCAGGCTTATCTTGTCCTTTTGCCCCTCGAGCCCTGGAACCAGCCATTTCTCTGAGGAGCCTCATTCCTTTTAAAGGAGGATGGTATTTGGAAACCAAGATTTGGTTGCTAGGTCTGCTCCTGTCCCTCTCAGCCCTTGTACACCCTTTACATTTTAAGAAACGATCCATTTGCCAAAATGTGGCAAAAAGCTTTTCTCAAGGTTTTTCTTTTGACTGTATGGTGATTTGGGCGATGCAAAAATAATTGATTACATATTGTGGTCCAATTTATCAAAAATTTTTTTTTCTGTTTCGGCTTCTGGAATGTATATCTAACTCGGGCATCTCACACTTCAGAGTCACAAACATTTCCCCCTACTTTTTTTCTCCTAGCATTTTCACAGAAAAAGTTTTTAAAGAATCTTGAAGTGCCCCTTCTGGCATGTGGTGGGAAATCTATGTTTCATTTGGAGAGCAAGCTCAATGCCACAGATTGACACAGACTGAAATCAAGGCCAGATCCAATTTTTTAGATATGTAGGTATTTTGTGACCTCCTTATTCAAAGTATTAGTTCTCTACCCTCTTTGACCATTATCATTATTGTTGGCAGCTTTTATAAAACACACTGGGGTCAAGTATCCACCAAACAAAACAACTGAATCTGACCTTTGGGGATTGCTAGGTAAGAATTTTTTTAAAGCACATTAGGATCACATGTAATGTGCTGCCAAGACAGAGATCCGCTGTTCTAATTAACATCCATACAGCTGCCTAAAAATTTACCACTGGTAACTGCTTCCTTTGGATTAAGTAATTCATTTTGGGTTATCTTCTTTAAAAACAAATATTTTCAAAGACTTAACTCTAATTTCTAATAAGTTAGCAGATTTTTAAATCAAGATACAAGCATTAAAATTGTATATGTGGCCTGGCCAGAATGGCTCTGTTGGTTGAGAATTGTCCTGTGCACCAAAAGATTGCAGGTTTGATTCCTGGTCAGGGCACATACCTGGGTTGCAGGTTTGATCCACAGGGTTGAGATGTGTATGGAAGGCAACTGATAGATCTCTTTCTCTCTCTCTCTCTCTCTCTCTCTCTCTCTCTCTCTCTCTCTCTCTCTCTCTCTCCTCTTTCTCCCTTCTCTCTAAGCAGGTCCTTGAGTGAGGAGTAAAAAAAAAAACTGTCTACATGAAGAAGCTGTACATTTAGCATGCCCACTGCCCTGTGCTCATTGTGTGCAAGAAGGTGTCAGTCACCTAGACAAAAGCGATATGGTGTAAAAACAGCTAGAAGCTTTGCCATCAGAATGATCTAAAGAGGAACCTTAAATATATGGCTCCTGATTATGGGCAAATTATTTAACTTCTCAGAACCTCAGTTTCCTTATTTACAAAAATGAGGCTAATACTAATACCTATTTTGTGGGGTTATTGTGAGAATTAAGTCAGATCATAAAGCTAAAGTTCTTTATATGTACCTGACACATAGCAAAAACTCAGTAAATGGTTGTCTTTAAATAAAGTTCCTCTTACTTTTCCTAACCAGTTACTTTTTCTGATCAGTAGCTCTTCTAACAGATAACTATTTTTGCATGAGCCAAGTTGAATATTAGCTTAAATTTGCTTCTTGAGTGCTTGTTATAATATTTAATATTATCATTTTTTCAAGTCATTCTTTTTTTGGCTTTAAATAATTTTTATTTTTCAATTACAGTTGACATGAAATATTCTATTAGTTTCAGGTATACAACCAAGTGATTAGACATTATATAACTCACTAAGATATCACCCTGATAAATCTAGCACTTATCTAACACCATACATAGTTATTAAAATATTATAGACTATATATTCCTATGATATACTTTATATTCCTATGCTATAATTTATATCCCTGTGACTATTTTGTAACTACCCATTTGTAGTTCTTATTCCCTTCACCTTTTTCACCCTTTTTCCCAACCCTCCTCCCATCTTAAAGAAGACCCTTTAACGTTTTTTGTAATACTGGTTTAGTGGTGATGAATTCCTTTAGGTTTTCCGTGTCTGGGAAAGTCTTTGTCTGTCGATTCTAAATGGTAGCTTTGTGGGTAGAGTAATCTTGGTTGTAGGTTCTTGCTTTATATCACTTTGATTATTTCTTGCCAATCCCTTCTGGACTGCAAAGTTTCTGTTGAGAAATCAGCTGACAGTCTTATGGGAGCTCCCTTCTTGGTAACTAACTGCTTTTCTCTTATTGCTTTGAAGATTCTCTCTTTGTCTTTAACCCTTGGCATTTTAATTATGATGTGTCTTGGTGTGGGCCCCTTTGGGTTCCTCTTGTTTGCGAATTTCTGCACTGCCTGAACTTGTATGTCTATTTCTTTCACCAGGTAAGGGAAGTATGCCAACACTATTTTTTTCACAAAGGTTTTCAATTCCTTGCTCTCTCTTCTCCTTCTGTCACCCCTATAATAGAAATGTTGGTATGCTTGAAGTTGCTCCGGAGGCTCCTAATACTATCCTCTTTTTTTTTTGGGGGGGGGGGGGGTGTGTGTGTGCTCTTTTTGCTGTTCTGATTGGGTGTTTTCTGCTTCTTTATCTTCCAAATCTCTGATTTGATCCTCTGTTTCATCTACTCCACTGTTGATTCCATATAATGTATTCTTCATTTCAATTAATGTATTCTTCATATCTGACAGGTTCTTTTTTGTTTTCTAGGTCTGCTTTTATGTTTTCTATCTTTTTGTTGATGTTCTCACTAAGTTCATCTACTCTTCCCTAAGTTTACTGAGCATCCTTATAACCAGTGTTTTGAACTCTGCATCTGGTAGTTTGCTTGTCTCCATTTTGTTTAGTCCTTTATTTGAAGTTTTGTTCTGTTCTTTCATTTGGGTCATGTTTCTTTGTCTCCTCATTTTGGCAGCCTCCCCATGTCAGTTTCTATGTATTAGGTAGAGCGGCTACATATCCTGGGCATGGTAGAGTGACCTTATATAGTAGGTGTCCTGTAGGGTCCAGTGGTACAGCCTTGCTGTTCACTTGAGCTGAGCACTCCAGGTGAACCCCCTGTTTGGGCTGTGTGCACCCTCCTATTGTAGTTGAGCTTTGATTGCTGTTGGCACACCAATGGGATGGATTTACCCCCAGGATGATTGGTTGCAAGGACTGGCTTTGACCATGGAGAAACAGCTGTACAGGGCCCACCCCACAGAGAAGGACTTACTTCATCAGGGCGCTGGTGTCTACTGAGTCTGCCCCTTGTGGAGCTGGCTCTGGGGCCTCCTAAGAGGTGCAGGCCAAGGTCAGCCACCACCTATGTCCTACCTGGGCCCACCCAGCATGAGCTACAAAGCAACTTGAAGATAGCTGCTACTTGTGCTGGTCTTGGAGATGCCCAGAGAGGCCAAGCTGTATACCAAGGCTGGCTACTATTGGTGCCAGGCCTGGGGCCATTTAGTGAGAGGTATGGGCACACTAAGGCCAGATGCTGCTTGTATGAGAGATTTTAGGAAAGTCTGAAGCAGGAGTCAAGACAGGCCATTGGTATGGAAAGCCACTTGAAACAGCTTGGGTGGTCCTGCAAATTGGGTGGGGCATGGTCTCAGAATCACCAGGGTAGGGTGAACAGTAATAGCCAGGTTGTTAGAGACTCAGGTGTGGCACCTGCCTGCCAGCTCTGTAGCGGGAGGTCTCAGAAAAGGAACAATGGCTTGTTCCGTCTGGGAGAAAGCCGTGCCTCCAGCTCTCACCCTGATTCCAGACAATTCAGTTCTTTCCTGTATGTTGCTGGTGCCTTTTGAGCTGCTGCCCCAACACTGAAGCTCAGAGTGAGTAAGTCTGTATGGGCCCTTTAAGAGGAATGCCTGGGACTCCGGAAGCCCTGTCTCACTCAGCCACAGTCTCCGCTGGTTTTTAAAGCCAGAAGTTATGGGGACTTCTCTTTCTGACACTAGAACCCTGGGCTGGAGGGCCGGTGTGGGGCTGGGATCCCTTGCTTCTCAGGGGGAATCTCCGAAACTAAGATATTCCTCCCAATTTTTATCACCACACATGGGGGTAGCACCAGTCTTTTCAATGTCTCCACCTCCTACCAGTCTTGATGTAGCTTATTTATATCCTTATTTGTAGGATTTATGTTTAGCTAGATATCATACTCAGTAATATCATCATTGAACATTAATTTTAGCATTAGAGTTTGTGTTGGGAAGGTTTTAGTAACAAGCATGCATTTCTTGATTTCTAATGAAAAGATGGTAAAAAAAATCTACACTCCAAAGAAATTAATTTTTAAATGGTTAAGTTACTCAGTCTAATTAATAAAACTCTATTGAGGTTATAATGAATACAAAGTGGTAAATATGCTATAATTGCCTATTGCACTAAAACTCCATTGTGGTAATATTTGCGGTATTATGTGTAAGTATGATTATTTTTTTTAAAATGTGCTGTGAGAATATAAGGTCATGAATGCTACTGAATATAAAAATTTATTATGGTATTTAAATTAGTATGTATATACATATTTCTTATTCTACCTGATCCATGTAAAGAGTCAACCAACCTTGTGACAGTTTGCAATAATAGACAAGGCGTCTCAGAAATAAGCTCAGAATTATGTAGCCTGAGGCATGCACAATTTCCTATACTGTCAAGTAAAATGAAAATAAAGTGCATCTTTAATAAGCAGGAACAAAAATGATAGCTCTTACAAAGGGAGGATTCTCTTAAGCTATATATATATACACATATATCTTATATATACATATACATTTTATATATACATACATATTTCATATATGTACATATGTAATTTATATATACATATATATTTCATATGTATATGAAAACTCTATCAACACAGTTATTTTATTTAAAAGAAATTGATGGTGTAAGTAAACAGTATTTATATAGCCATCAATTCCTTTTATAAAGATCTTCAATGGGGAAATTTTTGCTCTCATTAATCAGTTTCAAGACATAGTCCATTGAAGGAGCTGATATTGATGCTTTAACCAGGCTATTGGTTGGACATGTTGGGGAGAATATTAAATCTGTTTGCTTTCAGCTAGTAAATTTTTATTAAGAATTCATGGTGAGCTAGCTCTGTGCTACGGACTGAGGTAACTCAGAGCTTGTATAATTGAATACAGGATATATAAAATATTACAGAGAAAAATAACATTATTTTTATAAAACTGAAGGGCGATTGTATTTATATGGATTGAAGTAGTCAAAGAAGGCTTTGTGAGATAGCACTTGGCTTGTGTCTTGCAGGGTTATTTACAATAGACTTGGAAGCAGCCCAAGTGTCCATCAGTAGATAAGTTGATAAAAAGCTGTGGCACATTTACACAATGGAATACTACTCAGCCATAAAAAAGAAAGAAATCTTACCCTTTGCAACAGCATGGATGGATCTGGACAACATTATGCTAAGTGAAATAAGCCAGTCAGAGAAAAGTACCATATGATTTCACTTTTATGTGGAATCTAATTAACAAAATGAACTCACAAACAAAATAGAGACAGACTCATAGATAGAGAGTGGACAGACAGCTGTTCAAGAGGTGGTTGTGGGACTGGGTGGCAGGGGTGGAAGAATTGAGAAAAAAAAAAAAAGAGGAAAAAACTCATGAACATGGACAACAGTGTGGTAACTGCTGCAGACTAAGTGGGAGAGGGGGAGGTGGAAGAGAGTATAGGGTATAACTGGTGATAGATGGAGACTTTATTTGGGGTGGTGAGCATAAATAAAAATTCAATAAAAAGGAAAAGAAGTAGATCAAAGTGGAGGAAAGAGGAAACATTCTAGAAAGAAGAATGTGTAGATATAAACACAGAGGTGGAAAAGCATTTATTCCTATGTAACAAATCATCTCCCAGCTGAAAACAAAGCTATTTGTTATTGCCTATTATTCTAAGGTTGACTGGGTGATTCTGCTGGTCTCAGCCAGGCTCAGTGGGTTTCAACTGGGCCTGCTGTCATTTGGGCTGCAGTCAACCAGAAGGTCAGCTTGGGGTTTGCTGGTGTAGAATAGCTCACTTACAGGTAAGGCTTGCTGGCTGGTTTTGGCTGCCTATTGGCTCAAGTACCTAAGTTTGTTTGCACAGCGTCTGCCATGCTCCAGCTGGCTGATTGTGCTTGTTCTCACATGGCAGGGGTACAAGAGTAGAAGCATGCCGATGCCTCTTGAGGCCTAGACTTGAACCTGGCACACTATCATTTTTGCCACATGCTGTTGGTCAATACATATCACAGAGCCAGATTAAAGGGGCAGGGAATTAGACTCCACCTTGTGGTGGGGAGCTCCAAAAGGTGTGGACCACAGGCAGTGGTCATTTTTGCAAACAGTCTTCCACATGGAACCACCTCACGGAAGCACAGAAGTTGTGAAAAGATAAGGAAACAGTGAACATATCTTGTTAGGAAAATTAGCTTGTCAAGAGATCACACTCAAATTTGAGAAGTCATAGATGAGACTGAAGGAGATGGGAGCTGTGTCAGCAATCCTGATAAGAGGTATAAGGACCCTGTCCTATTCCATTTGGGATGCTATAACAAAATATAATAGGCTGGGGTAGCTTATAAACACAGAAATTTGTCTTTCAATTCTGCAGACTGGGAAGCACAAGAGTAAGGCACCAGCATGGTCACATTCTGATGAAGGCAGTCACTCTGGTAGATGGCTGGCAGTTTCTCTCTGTGTCCTCTTATTGCAAAAGGAACCAGGGAGCTCTGTGGTCTCTTTTCTGAAAGTGTGAATCTCATTAATGTGGGCTCCACCCTCCTGACCTGAACACCTCCCAAAGATCCCACCTTCCAATACTGTCACCTTTCAATATATGACTTTTGGGGTGACACAGACATTTAGACCACAACAGGTTAGGTCAAGGATAGAGGCAGTATTCTAAGGGTTTTTGTTTGTTTTATTAAATGTAACCACCAAATAGATGGTTCCATTCCTTTGAAATATTTTGGAGCATTTTTTAATTGCTCGTGTCTCACAGCTGTATGTTTCTGAACTGTGGGCTTTGCTGCCTGTCTTTGGACTCTGGCAGGTCATGAGTTCACAGTGTTGTGCTGACTCTCCCAAACAGTACCGTAACCGGCAAATCTGCTTGTGTGAGCACCTCAGGCGCACGTTCATCAACATTCAGCTATTCAACAACCAAAGGATTTTTTTTGTGTGTGTGGTATTTGCACTCTCTGGAGCTACAAGAGTTTCCCAGAAGATTTGAAAACAAATTCCACTGTTGGTTTCTCAGATCCTGTTTGCAACCTCAAGTATGCTTACTTTAACACTGGACCTTAAGCACCTTGCTTCATTCTTTTGTTGGGACCATCCCAACATGAGGTCATCAACTATGACCTGCAAAACATCACGATGTATTAACCTTAATTCTACTTAGAGCAATAAAATGATAGTGTTACTGCTTCTAGCAACTCTAGACATCACATCTGGTTAAAAAGAAAAAGTGTGTTTACAAATATCATAAGACTTATGTGACAGATAACTTCCATAAGAATTATAAATTTAAAAAATGCCATACTGTTTTTAAAAAATACTTTTTCTTTATAGTGAGTCTCAGGGAAAAAAATAATCATTTAGTTAGGTCTTTGAAGACACCTTAAGAGGTCAGTCTGAGAATGCTTGTCTTAAGTGAGAAAAATCATTTAATACCAAGTAAAGATTTTAGATACTTATCATACTTCCCAAATTGATTTTAAAATTTATTGCTTTAATAACTCAAAGTTCAATTGTTATTACCTTCCCTGATACTCTTTTCAAATGGCCACACTGTTTTGTTCTAATGATTTTGCTTTTCCAAAGACTTGTAAATCTTCTATGCAAAGATTTAATTGCTTCCCATGAAGAAAGGAGGGAGGGATGAAAATGCCTGGTGTGGAGCTCCAGAAAAACAAAGCATTTATCTCTATTTCTGTCTGTAAAGTTGTTTTAAGGTTAATAATTGGGAATTGCTCATTTTAAAGCCACATTGCATTAAAAAAAGACACATGCTTCCTGCTGATAGGATTTTCAGCCTGCCTAGAATTTGTTATAATTTTATGGGAGAAAAATCTTAATAGCTCAGTGATCAAATACATTATAAAATAATTTTAAAAAGCCTAAGTATTTATAATTTTTCTAATTGTTCCTTGTAAATTTCACTTTCCCCTCTCGTATAGTTATGTTATCAGATTTGGAATTTTAAATTGCAGCTTTCATTCATTTTACAACAGTATGATGAACGTTTTATATTCCCTGGGAATTATTATTTTCAGAGGTAATAAGAACAGTCATCTGTTATATGGTCTGCATTTCTTGTTTTCTGTGTTTTTGTTGTCAGCCTAGCAAAATTAATTAGATTAATTCGCTAAATTCTAGAGACTATTATTAGGTATCAATTAAGCATTCAGAAATGAGTATTTTACATACCGTACTAGTTTATAGTCTAATTTTTTTAAAAAACAACCATCTAGATTTATATATTTTAATGCTTAGTCTTCATAATACACCCTAATATCCAATAATGTTGTCTTTATTTGTTATAGAAATCTAGTAAAAAGTCAGTTATATGTATTTTGAATAAAACATTAGTTGATCTTAGGTATTATTTTCCTGTTTCTTTCTTATCTACATTTTCAAATAGGTCTAGGCACCGGTATATCCTCAAAAAAAGAAAGGGGGGAAAAAAAACACGTTAAAAAAGAAAATCACTTACTTGAAACAGATTGGCTGCCAGTATATATTTTTTAAAAATATGTTTTTATTGATTTCAAAGAGAAGAAAGGAGAGGGAGAGAGAGACGGAAACATCAATGATGAGAGAGAATCATTGATTGGCTTCCTCCTTCACACCCTCTACTGGGGATGGAACCAGAAATCTGGACATGTGCCCTGACTTCGGAATTTAAACATGACCTCCTGGTTCATAGGTCAATGCTCAACCACTGAGCCACATCTGCTGGGTGGTTGCCAGTATTAAATGCTTGACTGGATGTCCATTTATTTTGTGGTTTATGATTTTAAAAAATTACATCTTTGGAAATAATTTTTAAAAAGCCAACATACACAAAGTTTAACCATCTATAATAAAAGTGTAATATGCTAATTAGACTAGACAGCCGAATGACCTTCTGGACGTCATTCTGGATGAAGCTAGGGTGGCGGGGGCCAAGGCAGAGGTGGTTAGGGGCAATCAGGCAGGCAGGCAGAGTGGTTAGGGGTGACAGGCAGGCAGGCGACTGGTTAGGGGCGATCAGGCAGGCAGGCAGGTGAGCAGTTAGGAGCCAGCGGTCCCGGATTGCAAGAGGGATGTCCTGGATTGCGAGAGGGTGCAGGCAGGGCTGAGGGACACCACCACGACCACCCCCTGTGCACGAATTTCATGCACTGGGCCTCTAGTCAAGTATAATATGATACACAATAGTTTCTTGGCCTACTTACTAGTCTCTAGTCTTACTCAGCAGAAATAGTGACTTCAAGCTCAGCTCTTTTTAAAATTTTGGTAGGTAATATTTCCAAGCCTCTCTTGCAGTTAATTGCCATCAAGTTTTGAGTTCAGGACAATGGAATATGAGCAAAAGTGATAGACACCACTTTCAAGTCCATCAAAATCTCCCTTGTACTATTTCCAACTTCCAGCTGAATGGAGATAACTGAGACTTAGAAAAGAGGGCATCCTTGAATCATTGTTTGATATTCCATGTGGTTGATTGCCATATTGTTTTGTGTATAGTCTTCTAACTATTTTTCATTCCCCCAGAAAGACCAAGTCATCCCTCGGTATGTGACTTTTTGCCTCAGTTATTATATAAAGAAGTGCAAAAGCAGTTTCTAAAAATATATCATTAACCTTTTGCACTTGGATGTCGAGTGTGACAGTTATTGAATGTATCAATAATTTGAAATATTAAAAAATCCAAATAAATAAGTTTGTATGAAAAAAAAACTCCATTTTTTTATTCTACTGCCTCGCTTTGTAAAATCTGGGGTATTTAAAAAATTAAATCCCGAGTAGAATAAAGGAATCGAGAAAAAAGCAAGCGAGTGCAAAGGGTTAAGTTTAATAAAATGTTATTCTAGGTTGAGTATTGTGTCTTTAAATGTGCTGAAAAATAGCCCAGCTGGTGTGGCTCAGTAGTTGAGTGTGGACCTATGAACCAGGAGGTCACAGGTTCATTCCCGGTCAGGGCACATGCCCTGGTTGCAGGCTCAGCAGGGTCTGCAGGAGGCAGCTGATCAATGATTCTCTCTCATCATTGATGTTTCTATCTTTCTCTCCCTCTCCCTCTCTGAAATAAGTGAAAAAAATTTTTTTTTAAATGTAGTTGAAAAATAGTAAAGATTTAGTGTGTGGAGATGCTTTTTTTAAATTTAATTTAAAAATTTCCATCATTTATCCCCTCTATGCCCTCTTCCATCTTCACCCAGCCCCCTAAATCCCCACAATCACCACATTGTTGTCCATGTCCATGAGTTCTCTCTCTCTTTTTTCTTTTTTGCTTTGTTTTAAAGTCTTGCTAATTGTGATGGCTTCTCTAATATCCCAAGAAACAATAGACACTTATACTAGAAGTAAATCCTTACTGCAGATAATCATTTATAATTTTTGATTTATTTTTAACCAATTGGAGTCAGATGTTGGTATTATTATTTCTATATCACTGTGTGGCTACCAACAGCTCATTTCAGGAGCAGTAGAAGTATTACCATTGCCACTTGGTTTGTGTATAGAAATCCTTTTAAGTCACATTTCCATTTTATGAAGAGCAGTTGACATTAGATGATATATGCAGATACCAATTGAACAGTATAACTGTAGCATGTAGTTATAAGTGAAATTTGACATTGGAGAAAAGGTGACACTGTTAATGACTCCAAATTATTGAATGCCCACCTCTCTTTCAGGATATCTTACATTTTACTAGTACACATGTCAAGTGTCCAGCAGACAGAGCGAATGAAGGTGCCAGAGTTGATCCCTATATTGTATAGCAAAATTTAATTTCCTACTTTTTTGATAAAGACAAGTTGTAACATTTCTTCCCGCATGCCAGTGAAGTGTTTCCACGTCCAGTCTGGCGATGAGTGCACTCAACCCTTGCTGCTCATAGTGCGTTCATAAACGCACAGAACCAACATCATCCAGGGGCCTGTTAGAATGCAGCACCTCAGGCCCTCCCCAAACTGACTGCATCAGAATCTGCATTTTAAGCAAGATCCCCAGGAGAATCATATGAAAATTAAAGTTTGAGAACAACTGGTCTAGAATAAATCTCTGCCTCGGGCGGTAGAGTCTGGAGGCTGGCATACTGAGCATAGAGTAGGGCTTAAAGATCCATTTTTCTTGTTGTCTTCCATTTAATGCCCTTACTTTCAGTTTTGTGCCTCACAATCATTAGTGGCTCTGTCTAGTGTCCCCCAAGTCCCCAACTTTACTTGATCAATTTCTTCAGAAATAAAAGTTCCCTAGAGGCATCATTGTTCTACAAGCCCCAGTATCACACAGAGATTCTTCTTTTCTCTGCATGAACTTTCTTTCCCAATATTTATTTATATCCTCACCCAAGGATATGTTTCTTTTTCTTTAAATCTTCATTGATGAAAGTATTACATATGTCTCTCTCCCCCCCACCCTACCCCATTGACTCCTTCTAGCCCACCCCCCAAGGACATGTTTCCATTGATTTTCAGAGAGAGAGAGTGTGTGTGGGCAGGGGGAGACACACACACACACACACACTGAGAGAGAGAGAGAGAGAGAGAGAGAGAGATCAACGTGAGAGAGAAATATTTATCCATTGCCTCTCACATGCATCCCAACCTCTGCTCTTCTATTTTCTGGAAGAGATTGTGTATAGAATTGCTGTTAATTTTTCTTTAAAAATTGGTAAAATTCTCCTGTAGAACTACCTCAGATTGGAGATTTATTTTTTGGTGGCTTTTTAATGTTATGAATTCAATTCCCTTAATAGTTATAGCACTGTTCAAATGCTCTATTTAATATTGGGTGAACTGTATAATTTGTGATTTGTGAGGAATTGGTCTATTCTAAGTTGTCAAATGTATGTGTGTAAAGCTGTTTTTAATATTTTCTTGTTATCTTTTGATATGGGCAGGTTTTTTAGGGATAGCCTCTGTTTTATTCCTGTTATGGGGTAGTTTGTCTTCTCTGTTCTTTGTCAGTCATACTAGAGGTTTGTCAGTATTATTGATTTTTTGAAAGAACCAGTACTTTGTTCTATTGATCTTCTCTATTGTTTTTCTGTTTTGAATTCATTGCCTTCTGCTTTTTATTATTTCCTACCTTGTGCTGGTTTTGGATTTATTTATTTATTTATTTATTTTAATATTTTTATTGATTTTAGAGAGGAAGAGAGAGAAACATTAATGAAAGAGAATCATTGGTCAACTGCCTCCTGCATGCCCCCTACTGGGGATGGAACCTGAAAACGGGGCATGTATCCTGACTGGGAATCAAACTGTGACCTCATGATTCATAGGTTTACCCTCAACCACTGAGCCACACTATACAGGCTGGATTTATGTTGTTCTTTTTCCAGGTTCTTGAGGTGAAATGTTATAACTTAAGAATGTTCCTTTTTATTATCATATGCTATTAGTGATATAAATTTTCCTCCCAGCACTGCTTTAGCTGTGTCACCAAATTTTAGTATGTTTTATTTTTGTTTTTATTCTGAACAATGTGTTTTCATTTTCTCCTGACCTTCACGATTTCTGATGAGCAGTCCACTGTCATGTGAATTATTTTTCCCCCATTGGCAATGTGTCATTTTCATCCAGCTGTCATTTTTATCAAGATTTTGTCTTTGACTTTAGCTTTCAGAAGTTTAATGATCATATATCTTATAATGGATTTCATTGTGCTTCACCCAACTTCTTAAATCTGTAAGTTTATGCCTCTTGCCAAATTTAAGCAGTTTCCAAACATTATTTCTTTGAGTACTTTTTCAATCTCATACTTTTTTTCCTCTCTCCTCTGGAACTTGGATTACTCAAATGTCAGATCTACTGTTGTAGTTCCCCAGGTCTCCGAGGCTCTGTTCATTTTACTTTTTAGTCTATTTTCACTCTGTTGTTCAGATTAAATAATGTCTATTGTTCTACGTGCCAGTTCACTGATTCTTTCCTTTGTTCCCTCCATTCGGCTGTTGTGCCCATTTTATTTTGGTGAATATATTTTACAGTTCTAAATTGTCCATTTGGTTCATTTTACATCTTCTATTTCTTTTCTGAGGCATTTTATTTTTTAAAATAATTTTAATATGTTTTATTGATCTCAGAGAGGAAGGAATAGGGAGAGAGAGAATCATTGATTGGCTGCCTCCTGCACATGCCCTATTGGGATTGAGCCTGTAATCCAGGCATGTGCCCTTGACCAGAATTGAACCTGGGACTTTTCAATCCGCAGGCTGACGCTCTATCCACTGAGCCAAACCAGCTAGGGCTAAGTAAGGCATTCTATTTTTCATTCATTTCTAGAGTGCTGTTAATTGTTTGAAGCATTTTTATGATGACTGTTTTAAAATTTTTTGTCAGAAAATTCTAACATCTTGTCATCTCAATGTTGGTATCTACCAATAGTCTTTTTAAATTGTTTAAGATCTTCCTTGTTCTTGGTATGATGAATGATTTTTGATGAAAATCTGGACTTTTATTATTTTATTATGAGACTATGGATCTTATTTAAGCCTTTTATTCTAATTCTTGTTCTCTGATACTGCTCTTTCAGGGAAAGGGGAAGGTACTGCTTTATCATGGCCAGGTAGAGTTAACCTCTGTAGCCATCCAGCCTCTGTTGACACCTTGTAAGGGGGTCCTCATTACTGCTGGAGGGGTGGGATCTTCAACTTCTCTTATGTTCCAGTGAGCTCATAGGGAATGGCCTTGTTACTGCTGTTGGATGGTGTGAGTCCTGACTCTCTTATAGCCTCCTCCGACACCACCCCAGCAAGAAAGGGAAGGACACCTCATTACTGCTGGATGGGGGATTGAACTGCAAACTCCCACATGGTCTCCAGCAATACTATGGGATGATCCATTACCAGTTGGCAGAGATGAATGTCCTGGCTTCTTACTTGGCTTTCTCAAACACCATCATCCTAGTGGGATGTTGGGGCACCTTGTTATGGCTGTGAATGGAAGTCTCAGCTCCTCACTCTATTCAGCCTTTGCAAACATGGGTGGGGTTGGGACCACAGTCCTTTCTATGGTGCTATCTTTTATTGTCTAAAGATTTTCTGTTTTACTGAGCTGCCTTTTTCTGGTCCTTTGGCTAGAGAGAACAGGTCTTTGTTTTGGCTTTTTCCTCACATCTACTGGCATTCCAACATCATTGGCTTCTTCAATTCCAAGTCTGGGATATATGAGGTTAATAAAAAACTCACTTCTCTGTCTTTTCTATCTCTTATTGATCTGTCTTCTTCTTTCCAACTTGTAGTCTCTTCCTATGTTCTTTATATATAATGTCCAGGGTTTTTGAGTTGTATTTAAGAGGACCAATAGCAAAGCAATGTCTAGCTTTCCAGAAGCAGAATTCTAATACATTCAATTTTAAAATGAAAATCGGGTAAGGATGCACAGTTAATAGTGGCATGGTTGAGTTAGATCCCTACTTTGTCAGCTCTTTATTTAATGCTCATGTCTTTGTGATAATAAAATTCAGGCATCTGCCTTGAACTGTGGTGGTATAGAGAGAGTATCATGAGAACTCTATATGGTCTCCCACTGCCTTCCAGCCACTTATTTTACTCTGTATCCTTCAGAACCTCAGTATAGTTTTAGCTATATCACTGTATTGTTGTCTTCAATGGTGGGTCCGAAATTCCCTTATATGAGCAGCTTAGAGGCAGCAATGTAAATTTAAAAAAGGGCAGGGGACTTATAGCATTAGCCTAGCAAATTCTCTGTTTTTTTCTTAATTATATACAATTAGACATGGATTTGGAGATGGTGGATGGAAATAGGAGGTGCTAAATCACCTCAAGCCACCCAAACGCCACCTGCCTTGTATTAAACTGTAATGTTAACAATATGTTGATATGGTAGGCTCTGTCAGTTTTAGTTAGTTTAGGACAAAGTGAGATTTTTTTATTCAATATAAATCTGAGGTTTTCTTTGTCATTGAAAGTTGAAAGAAGACCTTAATTTTAAAAATTTGCTTATTTCCCCCCTACTGTGGGCATTAGTGCACATTCATATCTACATAAAAGCAGAATCTGTCATTTCTGAGTTCCAATTATCCTTGCACAAGTCTCAAGTATCAAAATTGATTTTTCAAAATGTTCATTTGAAAAACTACAGATAAGATTCAAGGATGCTTTCTCTTAGAGAAGGATTATTTATTAAGGAAAATACTTGTCCTTTGAAAATTATTATCATAATTATCACTAAGAACCCAATTCTATGTTTCTTATTAAGGCAAAATCCCTACTGAGGCAAACACAAGAAGGCTGTTGATTGCAGTGGAATATCTGTCTGAATAGGGCTAAGTAATCAGCTTTGAAATGTCACTCAAAGGAATCAGTGGGGCAGAGGCTATTCTCTGGCAGATATCAATACTTTTTTTTTTTTAATTGGCAAGGGTTTTATATTATCCTTCCATCGGTAATTATTCTGGATAACTCCAGAAGCAATATTTAGGACTTGAGGAAAAATACATTGGAACAGAGAAAGTGGCATAGAAGTCCAAGGAGTCATATCAACTCATTGAATATGTTGAGACTCATTGAATTATATACTCTCAAAGTCATTTTGTTCTAACCTACAATGGTGAGTAATTGTACTCTAGAGTCCCCTGGTCATGATGCTTATCAGTCTCCTGTCGGGAAAATTGGAGACCTGCACAGACAGCCCACTTGAGTCTTCCTTTGTAGGGCTTAACTTTATTCCTTGGGGCCATGCAAGTGTTTTTTTTGAGTAAATAATGAGAATGCAATTTAGTTTAAATCACTTGAAAATATTAAAAAATCTCAATACAATAGGCACTTGACATTTTGAAAGGCTATATTCCAAAATTTTTAATAATCTCTAGACATGAAAATATTGGTATAGATTATAAACTGTATCAAGTCTTCAAGTAGCAAATTACAGCCAATCACCAGTGAATTTTGAGATACAAAGAAGTTGACTAGGGATGTGAGAGTGACCTGGCTGTGACATCAGTTACCCCATCGATCGCCAGGGTTGATTCGGCTGATCTGGCTGGCTAGGCAGGTGTCCCCCTCCTCTCTTACTGACCCATGTGCATCCTCCCCAAGCTATGTGCTTGGTGGAAGAAGACGACTTCCCCAGAGGAGAGGACTGGTCTTTAGTCAAGGGTAAAAGAGTAGATGCTGAGCTCCCCTGCTAGAATCTCCAAACAAGCTCTCAAAGAAGTTGACTAGCCCTGGCCGGTTTGGCTCAGTGGATAGAGGTCGGCCTATGGACTGAAAGGTCCCAGGTTGGATTCTGGTCAAGGGCACATGCTCGCGTTGGGCTTGATCCCCAGTAGGGGGTGTGCAGGAGGCAGCCGATCAATGATTCTCTTTCATCATTGATGTTTCTATCTCTCGCTCCCTCACCATTCCTCTCTGAAATAAATAGAAATATATTTTTAAAGAAAGAAGTTGACTAGTTTCACTCACTTGTCAAGAATTTTCTAAAAAACGTTATCACTGTAATTGCCCTCAGCTTATTCATTTCTTCTTTCATTCTACAAATATTTATGAAGGCCTACTATGTGACAGGCACTGTACTAAGCTCTTTAGATAATAAAGCAAATATAAATTCTTTCATTAAGGTATTATCAGTCTAGTAGAAGGGGTAGTCAAAAGACAAATAAACAAAAAACTATAAAACAGAAATTGAAATAAATGCTTGAAGGAATTTAACAGGGTAGAGTGATACACGGTACTTTGCAGAAGAGCGCTTACTCACAATTGGTAGGCAGGGAAGAACTCTCTGAGAGAGTGGAATTTAAACTGAGAATTATAAGTCAGTTACATAAAAAGCAGGAAAAAGAGTATTCCCAATAGAAGAACAGCATGTATAAAGTCTCTGAGACTGGAAAAAGCATGGGGCATTTGAGTGGTTAAAAGAAGGTCAGTGTGCCTGGAGAGAAATGAGAAAGGTGGAGGGGTCAGGAGATGGGTGAATTTTGTGAGTCAGGCAAGGGCCAGATAATATGGTTCTCTGTGGACCATCTGTCTCAGTCCATTTGGGCTGCTATAACAGAATACATAGACTGGGTGACTTATACAACAAACATGTATTTCTCACAGTTCTGGAGGCCGGGAAGTCCAAGATAAAGGTATCTAGTGAGATTCCACTTCCTGGGTCATGAATAGCTGTCTTCTCATTCTGTCTTTGAGACGGAAGAATGTTAGGTACATAGGGGTGGGACCATGGGAGGAGGAAGTGAAACCAGGAATCCAGCTAGGTGGAGTTACTAAGGCATCACAACCAGGCGGGGAAGGATGGGGGCACATGAGAGGCATGAACTTGAACATGTATGAATGTTACTAAGACAGGCATCTTGCAGATAACCAATCACAAGGCAGTGAGGCATATAACCAATCCCAAGGATGTTGCAAAATTCTTTGAAAGGACCAATCAGGAATTAACAAGCATATATACCAAAAAAAAAAAAAAGAAAAGAAAAAAAAAAAGAAAGAAAGGAAAAAAAAAAAGCACGGGGCACTTCCTCCTCACTCTCCCAGGCACACAATGGATTCCTGACGTTCCTGTGTGTGTGTGAGGGGGGAGGAGAACACATCCCCAGGGCCCACGTGGCTTATGACCATGTGGGACTCTACACATGGACTAATAGATTTTAATTTGCATGGATGCTCTCAATAAACTTCGGTTCCGCTATCCATTTTTGTCCTCTGGGAGTTCATTCTTTGAATTCAGGAGACAAGGAACTCGGACTCTACACCCACATTTTGGTTTCATCTTCACATGGCACAAAGGACCAGGGAAACTCTCTAAGGTCTCTTTTATAAGGTTACCAACCCATTCATGAGGGCTCTACTCTCATGACCTAATTACCTCCCAAAGTCCCCACCTCCCAATTTAACTGTCACATTAGGGGTAAGGATATCAACATATACATTTGGAAGCAGGGGACACAAACATTCAGTTTGCAACACCATTATAAGGAGTTTAGATTTTATTCTCATGCAATGGGAACCCAATGAAAAGGTTTTAATAGAAAAGTGGCATATTCGTAGATCAGGTCAAACTTGGGGCAACCCAGAGCAGCCATTTTGCAGTAGGGTATAGAGTCAGCTTCTTAATTTTAAGGAAAGGCAGCTGGCAACAATTCATGACAGGTAAAAGATTACCTATTTATTGTTGTAGGAAAAACTGATTGGAGGAGACATGGGTATCAGTAGCTGACAGGAGAGCCAACAAAATAGTCTATGTGAGATGGTGGCTTAGAGTAGGTGACAGTGGTGGAAATGAACAGTAGAAAGATTTGACATGCTTTTTCAATGTAGAAGTGGCAGAGATAATCATGTTGATATTGAACAAATAGAATGGTGCTGGTTGCTGAAGTGGTCTGGTGTTCAGGGTGGTGGGCCAGATTGAGAAAACAGCTTTGGACTGACTTTTTGAATTTGAGATGCTGGCAGACCTCTGAGAGGAGATGGCTGGCAAGGATCTGCAAACCGGAACTCTAGGACAGTTTGGGGGGTACAAATTTGGTAGTTAGAGGGCATCAAGATAGAATATAAAGCCCTGGAAGCTAAAGAGATCACCTAGAGAGACGGTGATAGGAGAATAAGAAAAGAGGGCTCAGAATGGAGTTAGAGGTCAACAAGGAGAAGTAAAAGAGAAAAGGGGTTGTTTAAGAGAATCTGAAGAGAATGCATTGGCAAAGAGATAGAAGGAAAACCAGGAGAGTATAGAGTCACTTCAGCAAAGAGCTAAAGGGAGAAGGAGAAAGAAGTATGAAGGGTTTACTATATTGAATGCTGATAAGCCTGGTTTCTAACTTCAAAAAGTATGAACATTAAATCAAAATTAGATGTACTTATCATCTTTGTTATTTCTCGTGTTTTATCTACTAGCGTGTCTTCCTGCTCACCTGCAGAAATGACAACTGCTCTCTGAGTCCCGAACATTGTCAAATCACATACTTTAAAGAAAAATCTTTCATCTTTCTTTATGAATTTTGACTCTCCCTGCATTCTTGGATAACTTCTACAACGCTGTCCATTTTGCTATTATATGCAGAATCTATAATCTTCAAAAGCCTCCACTCTCCAAATGTAAAACTACTTTAGATGCAGTTTATCTCTTGAAAATTATCCTTGTTCGTTTAAAAACATATTAGCTCTTCACCTTCAATGTATTTGAATTGTCATGTTGTAGAAGCCTTGGAATATTAAGCTTATCACAGAGTTAGGACAAGTTTTCCCTAGAGAGTGGAAAGTAGTTTTAAATTCAAAGTGGCAAAAAAAAAAAAAAATCCCATATCTTAAAATAGAAGCAAATTTTTTCTCTGTTTCACATTCTCTCAAGATATCCACAACCCTTTTTGAACTCTCTATTTATTATTAAATACAAGCAATTTAGCTCCTTTGTAAGGTTATGCAAATAACTCATTCAGAATTAGCATTTAACATGCAGTTCTTATATCCACACAATGTTATGTATAAAGTTGTTTTAAAAAGATTCAAATCTTTATAATTAGGAAGGGAAAATATATTAATAGGAATAAAGGGATACTCTGCTAATCTCCCATATGTAAATTAGCTTATAATTTCCATCATTTACTTTAGAAGCAACAGAACAATGGAACTTTTATTATTCAATATTGCTGTCTCTCTCCTGCTAGAAAGTATGTGCGTATACATGTATATCTAAAGGAAAATGACAAGGAATGTTAAATACTTTAGTTTAGTGGGAAAGAGATGGTTGGTAACTTGTGAGTGGAATTGAAGTTGATATTCTGTGTTTGGCAGCCTAACTGATAGACTGCAATGTTCTTGGGTTCTATATCAACTAGTTAATTTTCCTCTTTAATAGGGGGGCTGGATCCACTCTTGCCCACCTGACTCTTCTTCCACAGTGTCCCCATCTCTTCCTCTCCCCAATCTTTACATAGAGGACATTACTATAGAATGTCTGAGGAAACTGTTCATTCTCTGAAGGACTTTCTTTTTGCACTAGTTTCTAGCTTGGCCTTTGGAGAAAGAGATCAGGAAGGCAGCAGCTAGATATTGGTCAACAGAATAGTACTGGTTAGATTCTTCAGTCTCACCTTCTGCAGCTTGGCTTTTTTCTTATGGGGAAGGCCTCGGAAGGGGAAGGGATTTGGTAGATGGGGCAAAAAGGGGTAAAATGGGGGACATCTATAATATTGTCAATGATGTTTAAAAAATATTTCAGACATGGAATACACAGACCTGGGAATTTAGTATAATTAGGTGAACTAGAATGTTGAAGGATTCAAAACCAAGTTGGACAAAGAACCATTAAAAGGATTAGGTTGTTAAGCCTGGAATTGGAGAGGAGAGCTCAGAAAAAACTTTAAATACAAAATGGGCTTAAATATGTTCCTTACATTTGCAAATTGGAAGAACTAGAAAAATGAGTGAAATTTGTAAGGGATACATATTTCTCCTTCAACAAACATCTGGGAAACTTCCATGTACCAGGCAGAGAGCTGGCAGACTGAACGTAAGGTAAAAATAAGCATCTATTGACTTCGTGGAAGTTGCTTTACAGTGGAGAAATAGATATGCAAGTAAACAATTATAAAAAGTCATGATATACAACCATAGAGGTATGGATAGGATTCAAAGAGCTAATAGAGGAAGGCTGCCTGTATCTGCTTGGGGGTGCAAAGTAAAGCTTGGGTAAAAAAGTTACTTTTCTCCATTCCCACTGCAATCACCTCATCCAAAACTCCATTGTCTCTCTTCTAGACTTCTGCAACTGCCTCAGAATGGTCTTCTGGCCTCCAGGTTGCTGCTCCCACTCTCTAAATACGTTGCAGTCAGAGTAATATTCCAAAAAAGAAACCTGGTCATGTCATTTCCCCAGTTAAAAGCCTTCAATAACTTTCCATAACCACATACTAAATGCAAACCCTCCATCTGGCTTATTAGGCATCAATGGTCACTATTTCTTTTTTTTTTTTAATATATATTTATTGATTTCAGAGAGGAAGGGAGAGGGAGAGAGACAGAAACATCAATGATGAGAGAGAATCATTGATTGGCTGCCTCCTGCATGCCCCACAGTGGGATCAAGCCTACAACCTGGGCATGTGCCCTGACTGGAAATTCAACTGGAACCTCCTGGTTCATAGGTTGATGCTCAACCATTGAGCCACATTGATTGGGCTACTGTTTCTATCTCTATTTTTTTTTTCTCATTGTTTCCCACCTTCAGCTCCAGTTACAATGACCAGCTTGCCATTTTCCTAAATCACCATTTCTTTCTGGGCCCTCGGCCCCTACACATGTGTGTTCTCTGCCTAAAACTAACTGCCCTGCCTTCAAAATTCACACAGAGATATTCAAAAGGAGACATGCTAACACACACACACACACACACACACACACAGTGCCCTTTGCCCTATTCTTCCCTTTGGTCCACAGCAACCCCAGGCCCTCCTGTGGGCACACTTTTGTGTAGGACCCTCTGTAGGCATCTAATTAATGAGCTCTATTGTGCTTGGCGGTTTCCTTTTCCATCTTTTTTACTAGAGGGAGTATGTCTTATTCATCATTGTATTCCCAGAAGCTGACATAGTTCTGGATACATTGTTGAGGGCAACTATATATTTTTCAATAGCTGAGTAATGAAAAACTTCTGAACAATACTATCCCAAAATGTAAGGTACAATTCCTGTCTCTGGCAGCGCACAAATAAGTGTTACACATCTCAGTGGAGTGAATGCTCTAAAAACTTGGAAAGTTTCTAAGACTATGATGCTACGCATCTGTCTTACATGCTTTTTAAGAAAGAAGCAATGTGTCAGGAAGTAATCTGTGAATTCTTTTCTTACCTGTGGGCAGAAGAGGCACTTTGACTCTTTCTCTGGATTGAGCAAAATTCTAATTTCCGGGTGAAACACTCAGGGTGCAGTTACAGGGCAAAATATCCCTCCGTAGCAGGAAGAGCTGCATCTCGCAAGCTTCATAAAGATGGCTGGGCGGACTGCTGGGACACAGGGCCACCTGGCCGAGTTTAGGAGAATTGGGCTTTTGTTTCTCCCGTTCACATCTTGTAAAAGGGCAAGAATTGCAGCATCCTCATAACACACTCCAATCCTACCTCCCGGCCCTTACTGCTTCAGTGACTTCCCACTGCGAGCACCTGTGCTTTGCTTCGCGCTTTCTCTTGCTGCCAGAGCCCCCTCAGTAACCTACTGGGCAGCCTGGAAGAGGCAGGGCTGGACCTCCTTCTTTAACTCTCAGGCAGAGGCTGACCAGAGCTGGTATATCCCTGGCCCTCAGGTGGGATAACTTTAAGGCAGGTGTCTTCCTAGGGTGCCAGAGGTTCCCAGGGAATCTGGTGGGACCTGGCTCCAGCTGCCCGCAGTGAGAACTGACTTGATAATGCTAATTTCCTCTCTTCCTGCCCTATTCCCTTTCATGGTTTCTTAGGATCACACCCAAATAAATTCAAATTCTTGCCTGAGAGTTTGCTTCTAGGGGAAATTCACACTTAGACAACAGCTGACAAGCACATGTCCTCTCAGCTTAGAGCCGGAACCTGTCAGAGAAGCCTAAGACGGATGGGAGTTACCACGAGCGGCCTTCCTCCTTGAGAGAGGTCATTAGATGGGGCAGGTGGGAGATGGTGAATGGGCGCTGGTGCAAGGGGATCTGGTGCAAGAAAGTGGATTAACTGTGGGCAGCTGGAGCCAAATCTCACCAGGGAAACCCTGGGAGCTGGGGCCGAGCACATGAAGGGCAGTTAGTTATATACCACCTCTGGCCAGTCTTTGCTTGAGCTTACGTCGAAGAGAAGAGGAAAGTCAAATTTGGGGGCTCTTCCAGCTGCCCAATCCATTATTGGTTGCATTGGCTACTAAAAAGAATCATACTTTTCTTATATATTTGATTAGGCCAAAATATTATAGAGTCTGAGCAGACTGTGACTCAATATTTACACACCTATCCACAACCTTCAACTTTACCATGTGGCAATTAAAGCCAATAATTGCAAAGCTCTTCTCTAAAAAGTGCTCTTTTCCATCCCTGATTTTATGGCAGGGAGAGCAGAGTTCTAACCTATGGAGGGTTAGAGTCAAGTCAGAGACCACCAGCTTTTACATCTGGGGCCTTCATGTTTATCTACTCTCTCCCCCCGCCCCAATTTTACCCAGGAAGAAACTGAAGCCCAGAGAAAGAAAGTGAGGTGCTCTCAGTTACAAATAGGTTCTCAATTCTTATTCCAGATTCCACCACCTCACAAACAAGCCTAGATGAATTCATTGGAATTTCATTCCTACCCTCATGACTCTATTTTAGATTTTCTTTCTTTAAAAACAATTTTTTTCCCAAATTTTATTTTTCAATTATAGCTTATACTGGTATTCAATATTATTTTGTATTAGATTGAGATGTATAGCATAGTAGTTAGATAATCATATACTTTACAAAGTGCTCCCCCCAGACCTGAAGAGTATCATGCTAAGTGAAATAAGTCAGTCAGAGAAAGACAAGTATCACATGATCTCACTCATATGCGGAACCTAAATAACAAAATAAACTGATAAACAGAGTGGATCCAGGGACATGGAAGCATGGAACAGAGTGCAGAATCTCAGAGGGAAAGTGGGTGGTGGGAGGTAATCAACCAAGGACCTTGTATGCATATATGCATGGCCCATGGACACAGACAATGGGGTGGTGAGGGCCTGAGGTGGGCGGGGGCAGGGGCAGGGGCAGGCTGGAGAGGGTCAATGGAGGAAAAAAGGTGACATGTGTAGTACTTTCAACAACAAAGAATTATTTTTAAAAACCCACAAAAAACAAAGTGCTCCCCCCAATATTTCCAGCACCCACCTGACACCATAGATAGTTATTACAATATTATTGTCTATATTCCTATGCTATACTTTGCATCTCTATGAATTTTTTGTAACTACCAATTTGTACTTATCAATAGCTTCACCATTTTCAACCAGTCCCCCAACACCCACTCCCCTCTGGCAACTCTCAGTCTGTTCTCTGCCTGTGAGTCTGTTGCAATTTTGTTTATTTGTTCTTTAGATTCCACATATAAGTGAAATCTATGGTATCTGTCTTTCCCTGTCTAACTTATTTCAGTTAGAATAATACCCTCTTGGCCAATCCATGTTGTCACAAATGGTAGGATTTCATTCTTTTTTATGGCTGAGTAATATTCCATTTTATATATGTGTGTGTCACCACTTTTTTATCCACTCATCTATTGATTGGCACTTGGGTTGCTTCCATATCTTGGCTATCCTATATAATAAAAGGGTAATATGCAAATCAACCAAATGGCTGAATGGCTGGTCGCTATGACATGCACTGACCACCAGGGGGGGAGACGCTCAATGCAGGAGCTGCCCCCTGATGGTCAATGTGCTCCCACAGGGGGAGTGCTGCTCAGCCAGAAGCTGGGCTCATGGCTGGGAGTGGGCCTAAGCCATCAGTTGGACATCCTCCAAGGGCTCCCGGACTGCGAGAGGCCACAGGCTGGGCTGAGGAACCCCGCCAAGTGCATGAATTTTGTGCACCAGGCCTCTAGTTATAAATAATGCTGCAATGAATACAGGAGTGCATAAATTCCTTTGAATTAGTGTTTTGGGTTACGGATTTATACCCAGAAGTGAAATTGCTGGGTCATAAGGCAGTTCTATTTTTAATTTTTTGAGATCCCCTCTATACTATTTTCCACATTGGCTGTTTTCCAGAGTATCAACTAGGGTGTGTCTAGGACTGACATTCTTCTCCCAGGTAGTCAGGTTGCAGTTGCTCTACTCATCTCTGGATTCCTGTTGCTGCTGTTGCAGGTCCCAACCACACCAACCTGCAGCTGCCCTCGTCCCTCCAAAAAATCTGCTTCTATTTAGACAGAACTTTTCTCAGAAATGCAATGACTAGTGTTAAGTGTGCATGATTCAACCTCTTGTCAGTCATGTAATCTTGAGTCCTCCATCAGAAGATAAGGGTTGCTAGTTAATTACACAGCCTTACTTGGAAGGTCCATATGCTACCAGCATGCCCACTTTTGTTGGTGCTATGCAAAGAACTCAGGTTATTTCAGTAACGAGACATTTATTGTGAAAAAAGAAACAAGGAATGAGATAGTAAGTATTATAGGAAATTAGGAAAAGGCTTAAAACTAGGCCTCATTGAGATGGTTTGGGTCCCGGTATTTTGTAATTAACATGACTTCACTTCTTTATCCTCATGTTTCTGAGGAATTTCTCTCTACATGCCCATTTTCTATTTTATGACTCTGCCATTTTTAGAGCTCCTGCTCATTTATAACCTTTATTGCCTCATGGCCTCTAAAAACAGCTTTTTCTGTGCATTCTTTCACCTTCAACCCCTCTGCTAATTGCTCAACTCTGTATTTTTTTTTTTCCTTTGAAATTTCTGAGAGAAAAATCTCTTTGTCCTGCCTAATTAGCATTGTGCCTTTCTGGACAAAGCTGTTGTGTCAAGTCACCTAATAAAACTCTGCATAGCCAATATATTTGCTGGCCTTTCATCACTTGCTCTAAGTGATGATGTGTTATATAAAATACTTAAGGGGACATTTAGATCTGCCTTTCTTCATCTAGTAGATGGGGGCTTCTGAGGAGAGTCAGTAAACTTTGGCCTGTCTGGTGCCTGTCTCAGAGACAGGTATGTATATGGGGATGATGCCTCTTTTCTCCTTAGAAGTCTTCACTCTCAGCACTTCACATTCATGCATAGAATGAAGTGGTCTGGTGGCTTCTAGGTAAATAATAAACTGTGCTGCTTCTCTGACCATTCTCCCCCCAAAATTCCAGACACCTCTGAAAGAGACTTGGTAGCCTCAAAAAGGAGAAGATATTTAGATTCCTGTGTCCCCAATTGTATTCTATATAGAAACTTAAGGAACAAAGGAAAATGAACCCTGGGCCTCTTTGAACCAAACCTTAAATGCATTTTGGTATGTGATTAGTTTCAGAAAAAGTGATTATTGGCTACAAACCCTCCCTCATGATAATTTGGATATTGAAAATGATGCATTTGTGTTTGGGCTATCTTTATGTATGAAGGTGGTCCTGAGTTATGGATGATTCATTCCTCGCTATACAGAGCACTTGGCATTACTAAATGAAGTTTAAATTGGAGAGACACTATACATTACACATGGAAAAAATTTGCATTTTAACATCTCCAGAATGCTATTAAATATCTCAGAAAGATTCATAAAGGAAAGTGTGTCCTAGAGCTTGAAATAGAAAGTGATTGGAAAAAGTAGAAATAGAGTTCCTATTTTTCAGAAAGGAGCCATATCATCCCATAAATCTTTGAAAAGAAGTTTTCTTGGGCTGTGCTCTAAGCATTCAAATGCTTCCCAGGAGCACCTTGACCTTAAATTAACATTTATAGAGTTTAGTTGACATCAAGCTTTGCAGTTTAATGGAAGGTTTAAAGTTGAAGAAGGTAAGTAGTCTAAATTGGTATTGTATATTAAGTTCTGAATAAGGATGCATTTCTATAACTACCACCGTTTTCATTTATTTCCCCCTCTAGAACAATAATAACAATTGGCAAAATATATGAAATGCATTTTGTTTCATGAATAATACATTTTTATATGTTAACCTCATGGAAACAGAAACAGTTCAATAGTAACAGCAGCATTAACGCTGTCTTCTCAAGGAAGGGTATATGTGACAATCTCGGCACTGTCTGACCTTGATAATGTTGTTTCCTGTGGCATCTGTGATGCAAATGTAGGTCCTAAGAAATATTAACCGCATCTTAAAATAATAAAGAGGCATCTTTAAAAAACAGAGAAAAGAAAATATACCGTGTTACTCATAGATTCTGTTACAAATCAAATGAAAATGAGATGCCCCATTCTGTTGAAACCAGGAGTACATTCTAAGTAGAATACGAATGTCTGGAGAGTAATATATAAAGCATGAAGATGGTATTTTAATTCCGCTAATGAGTTACTCCTTGGTTGTATTGCAGATAAAAAAATGGGCTTCCAATATATATACACATATTTCTGCAGTGCATAGAGAAAGATTTATAAATGCTTGGATTTAGCACACTAAGGAAAGTTTCATTTCTCCAAGTGTTTCGTCTGCCAGAATAACAATACTTGGTCTCTAGAAAAGATGCTTTTGAAAGAGCCAGTTACTAGGCAGACTAGCATTGCCTTTACACTGGGAAACGCTCTGGGCCCCAACCCAGGGGAACGCAATCCTCCCTCCTCCTTCCCCTGTGTTTTGGAGTACCTTCCTCAAAACGTTCTAACTCCTCCTCTGGTGGCTGTGACCAGCCAATGTGGCAGTGTCATCCCAGGAAGGTGCCCTGAGCCAGACCATTCTCTGTGACCCTGGGCTCCACATCTTATCTTTGGGGTGCTCTCCAAACCTCTTCCCACAAGTGTGGGGTCAGTCAGATCCTGCGAGGAGCTCCTGGGCACAGCGTTCGTGAGGTTGCCTGGGGCTCTGGGACCAGCTGCCAGTTCCTGGAGAGCAGCCTGTTGAGCAGGCTATTCTTGCTGGAGGTTTAGTGATTTTTAACTCAAGGCCCATAGATTATAGGCCCTTGGTACTCTTACTGGCATCTAGGATGTTGTTCTGTGTTCACTGGATAGTTCATGGTGCTGGACCACTGGTAACCTGAAAGTGGTCTATTAACTGTAGACCTCACTCAAATGCAGTCATGTGAATGAAGGCAAGAAAACATTTTTCTCTAATGTGAATATCTTTTAAAATAGATTTTTATTGACCTCAGCAAGGAATAGAGAGGGAGAGAGAGATAGAAACATCAACGATGAAAGAGAATCATTGATCGGCTGCCTCCTGCACGCCCCACACCAGGGATTGAGCCCCCAACCCAGGTATGTGCCCTGACTGGGAATTGAACCATGACCTCCTGGTTAATAGGTTGATGCTCAAGCACTGAGCCATGCTGGATGGTCTAATGTGAATATTATGAACAAGAAGGAATTATATTTTTTAAGATGTCCAACTGGCTTTATAAGATAAAGATATTTATCTTTTACCTACATGCCAAATGTCATTGGAATTGGTATAAAATCATCAATTGCTGTGTTTGTGTAGAATACAATAATTGTCAGAATATTCAGAAATTTTCAACATTCCCAGGATTCTGTGTCTTAGGGAAAACATTAAGTTATGGCATAGTACAATTTAGATGACTGAAGCCAGGCTGCCCAAATATTCAAGGTTTTGTTTTTAAGACTTAAGAACATCCAGGATTTATAGAAAAGTGGAGAAGTATTTCTTAAAAATGAACAGGCAAGTCAGAAATAAAATAACATAAGTTATACACAGTCACATATACGTACTCACACATTATCAATTAAGCCTGCAGCATTTGCTAGCGACAGTTCTTCACAGTCCCAAAGGGAGAGTGGAATGATTAAAGTGTTTCTCCTGGACAGGCATCGTTGCTCTTTAAAGAGAAGAAAACTCTAGTTAACATCTGGTTGCGATACATTATTGAAATATATTCCAGACACTGCTTCTTTCAGTCAAACAGCTGGAATCTTCTTCTTTTTTAAAAATAATTTTGATCTGCCTAATCTTCAACTTCCACTGGCAGGGGAAAAAAAGCATGAATAGCAAAGAAATATACCCTCTTTCTGAGCACCTGTTCTGTACCAAGCTTGCAAGGAAATGTTGTATATGTTATTTCTAGTAGGGTCAATGCCCCACTGATCCGCTGTATATGAGAAGTTATAATCAGCACACTTGCATGCATTTTGTTGTATCTTAGTCTATATTTTGATTGATATGTATCTATATCTTATCTATATATATAAAAGCCAAGCAACCGGAATGCCAGAACGACTGGAACAACCAGAACGACTGGTTGCTATGATGCCCACTGTGGCCGGCCAACCAACCAGCCTAATAGAGGGGCAGCCCCTCCTCCTGGTGGGCCTGGCCCCCGATCGCCCCCGCCCCCCCCAATCAGGGGTGGGGCTGGCCAGCCAACCACCCACGGCCCCTCCCCAGCACTGGCCCTGCACGATCAGCCCCCATCAAGGGGGGGGGGGCCAGTCAGACCCCACCTGTGCACGAATTCGTGCACCAGGCCTCTAGTATATTTATATCTAGGTTCTAGTCAGGAAACTAGAAGCAAGAGTAGGTATCAAGCAGAGACAGAAAATTATTTCCATAGGTGTTTGAAGTCTGAAAGAGTAGAAATGAGTTCATAAATTGCCCTAATATTAGTAACTTCTGGGAGCAGCTACCACCCCTGGGCTCGAGGGAACAAAAGAGAAAAGAGGTCATCAGAACTTAGGAGCCTAGGGTTGGCCCCCACCTTGCCCCCCAGTTGGTGTCAGTCCCTGAGCGGGGATACCATGTTTGCTGCTGGGAGCGCCCAAAGAACCTGCAGGCTGGAGGAGTGGCTGTCCAGAAGCTGAAGAACAAGACAGAAATAACTTCTCCCTTCCTTCTGCCTTCCAATCTCCTATCTGTGCTTCCATTAGAGAACCTAACAGAGGATCGGTTGATGCCAAGGGAACCTCAGAAATGCAGTTTGTAGAATCCCACCCATCACATCACATAGAAAGGTGGTTTTGGAGCTCAAAGACAATGTGCAAATCATCCATCCATAGCTCTGCAATAATTATTAACTAATTTAGTAATTTTATATTTAAATGTTTGTCCCGATCAGGAAAAATTTACTTTAAGATCTTTAAAACCATTTATAGTTGTTGTATACCTTGGAGCTTTGTGATCACAAAGGGTCCAGAGTAAGGTTGGACTCTAGCCATTGTAATACTCTATATTATTATGAGATGAAAATATATGTATTGATGTTTTATCAATTCATATGCTTGCTCATTTAAATGATGTTTCTAAGCATTTTTTGCATCTGATATTATGAATCAATTGACATAAAAATTTTAAAAAGGTAGATCAGTTTCTACTGGCTTCAAATCCAAAATGCTACAAAATTTAAGGGTATGCTAAGTTTTCCAAATTCTACACCAGAGAATATGGTTCAAAATTTACTTTCATTAAACATAGTTGAAAACAACTTTTTACATAACCTCAATGGGCTTGCATCCTTAATTGACTCTAATTTAGCAACACGTAGCAACTCTTCCTAAATTTCTCTATTTGTCATCCAATGTGCTGTTCCCCTCATGCCCCCAAATATTAATTTTCTTATACTGTACCTTTATACATGAGAGAGGTATTATTTATTGACTGTGCCTAAGTCAATGCCTAGAGTCAGAAGTAGAAATGCTTTCTTTCTGGTGAAGGAAGATGATGAGTAGAAAAACAATGTAAAAGTCAGAAAAACGTCAGTTCAAACTCATTAATGATGTCTATTATCTTTGGTATAGTATTTTTATAGCAGGATTCCTTACTCCTGGCACTATTGACATTTTAGGCCAGATATTCCTTGTTGTGGGGAGCTCTCCCAGGCATTGTCTGATCCCTGCCAGATGCCAATATACTCCTCAGATCTTGTGAGAACCAAAAATGTTTCCAGGCCTTGCAAAGTCTCCCCAAATTGAGAACCAGTGCTCTAGAATATATACTGTATTTTCTGTGTATAAGATAAAATCATTAGACTGAAAATCGAGGGGCATCTTATACATGGAAATCAGCCAAGGAGGGAGCTGTGTGGGTGCATAGCTGCCCATACCTTGTCAAACAGGCTTCCTCCAATTACAAACCTTATTGTTACTGACCTCAGCTGATGCCATCATTGGAGGTGGAGAGTGCACAGATGCAACAGAGACTGGAGCATTCTGAACCCATAAAGATGTCAAAAAAGAAAAGATAAATACCGGTAAGCAATTGTCTTATTTTGCAAAATTCAAACTGAATGTGATCAGCCATACAAAAGAGCATGGGAATAGAGCTGCAGAGAGACAATTTGGACCTCCTCCCACTGAGTGTATGATCAAACAGTGGAGAAAACAGGAAGAACAACTCTAAGATGCCAAAAAATAAGAAGGCCTTAAGAGGAAAACCAGCAAAATGGGCAAATTTGGAGCAGAGGCTTAGGACTTGCATTATGGAGTAGCACCAGCATGGCTTATGTGTGTCAACCAAGCTTATTCAATGTCAGGCAAGAATGTTTGCAAGTGAAATGAACTTTGTTGATTTTATAGGAAAGACAAAATGGTACTTCAATTTCATGAGGAGAGAAGGGTTGACCATGAGAACACAAACAAAGTTAGCTCAGAAAATGCCACCAGTTTATGAGGATAAAATCCAACAGTTTCACTCCTATGTCATACAACTCCGCAAAAAAAATATGATTTTGAACCAAGTCAGATTGCAAACATGGATGAGATGCCTCTCAATTTTGATGTGCCTTCCAACAGAACTGTTGATGTGAAAGGAATCAAAACAGTGGCAATCAAAACAATGGCCATGAAAAGATACACTCTACTGCTGTGCTCTCATGCTGTGCAGATGGTACTAAACTGCTTCTTATGCTTATTTTTAAGAGGAAAGATCCTAAAGAGACCATACCACCTGACATTATTGTGCAAGTTCAAGAGAAGGGATGGATGAATGAAGACATTATGGCCATTTGCTTTGCAAAGGTTTGATTCAGAAGACCTGGAGGGCTCTTAAAAAAGCCAGCTCTATTTGTCTTTGATCAATTCCGAGCACATTTAACAGAAAAGACAAAAAGGGTTGCATCAGATTTGCAAACACACCTAGCAGTTATTCCTGGAGGACTTACAGGTCAGCTACAGCCACTAGATGTTTCAATCAACAAGCCCTTTAAAGCCCTGATGAGAGAAGAATGGAGTAGGTGGATGCAAAATGCAGGTGATAACTTGACACCAATAGGAAGAGTGAAAAAAACAATCATTACTGAGGTCTGCAATTGGGTCCTAAACTCATGGTATGGCATCAAACAAGAGGTAATTGTGAAGTCCTTCAAGAAATGTGGAATTAGCAATGCCATGGACGGAATTGAGGATGATCTCACATATATAGACAGTGACTCAGATGACAACAGTGATGAAGAAGAGAGCAGTGATGCAGCAGAGGCTGAATAAAGTGATATGCTGCATAATATCACAGTACTGGTATGTAAACATTACCTATGGTAATTACTAAATAAAAATGTGTTCTGTTTTATGTTTAAAATATTGATTTCTTAATTTTGGGTTGGAAAAGTGGGGGGCATCTTATACATGGGGGTGTTATATACATGGAAAAATATGGTATTTAATCAGCTAATTATAATTCTTCACATGGTTGTTGAAAGGATAACATTATATATATATATTATATAGGATATATATAATAGATTATATATAACATTATATATATAATTCATTATATATATATATCTAATTCATTATATATATATATATATATATATCCTATATAATAAAGAGGTAATATGCAAATTGACCATCACTCCAACACACAAGATGGCTGCCCCCATGTAGTCAGAGATGGCCGCCCCCATGTGGACACAAGATGGCTGCCACAAGATGACCAGCAGAGGAGGGCAGTTGGGGGCAACCAGGCCGGCAGGGGAGGGCAGTTGGGGGGGACCAGGCCAGCAGGGGAGAGCAGTTAGGGGCAACCAGGCCAGCGGGGGAGGGCAGTTAGGGGTGACCAGGCTGGCAGGGGAGGGCAGTTAGGGGCAACCAGGCCTGCAGGGGAGGGCAGTTGGGGGCAACCAGGCCAGCAGGGGAGAGCAGTTAGGGGCAACCAGGCCTGCAGTGGAGGGCAGTTGGAGGGGACCAGGTCAGCAGGGGAAGGCAGTTAGGGACGACCAGGCTGGCAAGGGAGGGCAGTTAGAGGCAACCAGGCTGGCAAGGGAGGTAAGTTAGGGGTGACTGGGCCAGCAGGGGAGGGCAGTTGGGGGTGACCAGGCCCGCAGGGAGGACAGTTAGGGGCAACCAGGTCGGCAGGGGAGGGCAGTTAGTGGTGACCAGGCTGGCAGGGGAGGGCAGTTAGGGGCAATCAGACTGGCAGGGGAGCAGTTAGGCGTCGATCAGGCTGGCAGGGGAGTGGTTAGGGGGTGATCGGGCTGGCAGGAAGAAGTGGTTAGGGGCAATCAGGCAGGCAGGCAGGCGAGCTGTTGGGAGCCAGCAGTCTTGAATTGTGAGAGGGATCCCAGATTGGAGAGGGTGCAGGCTGGGCTGAGGGACATACCCCGCCACCCCTCCCCACCCATGCAGGAATTTCATGCACCTGGCCTCTAGTGTGTGTGTGTGTGTGTATATATATATATATATATATATATATATATATATATATATTCCTAACATGCACCCAAATTAGCAGATTGATGCATAATTGGCAAAATGAGGGGTTGTGACCTTGCACAAAAAAATTAAAATATTTTTGACTATGAGGACTTGCTGCTAAATATATGTTCTGATCAACATTGCTTGGGATCTTTTCTTTTTTCTTTTTTTTTTTTTTAACGTTTTTATTGATTTCAGAGAGGAAAGGAGAGGGAGAGAGAGGTAGAAACATCAGTGAGGAGAGAGAATTGGCTGTCACCCACACACCCCTTTTTGGGGATGGAGCCCGCAACCCAGGCATGTACCCTGACGGGGAATCAAAATATAACCTCCTGCTTCATGGGTCAATGCTCATCCACTGAGCCACATCTGCTGGGCTCGCTTGGGATCTTTAATTCTGCATTTAAATTTTGAATATCTTGTCCATCATGGATTTTTTGGTATTAATTTTTACTTTTTCAAAATGCTGTTTTAAATATTGTCAATATCGCATTAATAAAATATTTATCATATTGATATTTGTTAATAAAACATATCATTAAGATACTTTTATTAAAATAAATAAATATTGTATTTCAAATATTGCATTAAAATATTTATCTTAATTACTGCGTTTTCGGTCGCCCCCCTTCAATTTTGTGCTTCGTTCACGCCCTGACATGCAGGCCCAGGACAGCCTTCTTAAATGAGTGTTTGCACTGTAACAACATCCCCAGATGATTCGGAGGCCTAAACGTCCTAGAGGCACAAGTAGTTGTCCCAAGAAATGCGGAGGTGGACGTGGGGGCAGGTGGTGGAGGCAAGGCCTGGGAGGGCAGCGTGGGGCACATTTCAGGTACTTCCTCAGATCTTCCTCTCTGGAATAGTGGCTGCAGGCAAAGCGGAGGGAGCTGTTTTTAGGCGGGGTTAGGTGAGTCATCTGCTCTTTGGACGCCTCGCTGATAAAGTGTGACACAAAGTGGGAAAGCATAGCATTCCCTCCTCGCCTGTGAGAACGCGGGGAAGCCTCCGTGAGGAGTCTGCAGGGAGTGCGGCAATGACTCGTGCAGCTTCTCACGGAGGGTGCTGGCGCCCTCAACTGGCTCTGTGGGCGCTGCCGGCGTGAGGCCAGGAGAGGAGCAGCAGGTGTGAGTCGCAGGGTGAAGACCTGAAAGAAATACGGGGTGGGTGGGTTTTTCAGGGGACCAAAGACTGCTATATGCGGGTGAGGGCAGGAGCCAGGGAAGATACCAATAATCCAGCTGTCTCCACTGGGAACCAGGAACCGGAGAGAAGGTGGAGAACTTAGGACACGTGTTCATGAATTATTTCCATTTGAAATTTGAGGGTCTATTCTGCTCCCAGCAATGAGTGGGCAAACAGTGGTGAAATGCACGTGATTATTCTTCAATAAATATTAATTACATCAATGCATGAATCCTGGACTTGGGCCACATTGACACTCTTCTCTGCATGAGCACAGTAGAGGCCCAGGAATAGTTATTGCGTGTGATAGCCCCAGACCAGTGGCTCTTAAATCTGTGGAATTCAATTTGACGAACAGGCAAATTTTAATCATGGCCAGATTACATTGATACTTGATACATCTCATATGTCTGTATCCTGGTAAAGAGTACGTGGAGTTGCTATAGTGTTTAATAAATATAAATTCATTTAAGTTAGCTTGATATTATTCTGAATTTTCACCTTTAAGTTATGCCAAATGGGTATTCAGTTCCACATGGAAGACTTTGTGCGTGTGAAATGATTTTTGTTAGCTCACGTTCATAGTTCAAATAGTTTGCTTTCTTATAGGACTTTTCGTCTGCTGAGTTAGAGTGGCAGAGAGGACTGAACCTGGGGACAAGAGAGTCTGGAGTACAAAATTCTGATAACTGTTTAGCACTGTGTATTTCTTTTCATAATCTGGGCAAAACTCTAATTTCTTATACACACATATTAAAAGTATATTGCATATCTCATGTAATTATTTTTAAAGGGGACCTTATGCTTAAAAAGTTGAAAACCCTGAATTGTGGACGATACTTTTAGAATCACGTTTACCAGATAAGGAAACGCTAAGAAATTAGGGATTTGCCCAGATGATTAAAAAGCACACCGTTTGGGAAAAGCAGGTATCATAATCTTGTGCTCCAGACTTTCTTGTCCTCGGGCTCAATCCTCCCTGACTCGGCAGGAAGAAAGTAAACTTGTAAGAAAGTCAACTATTTTAACTATGAAAGGTGACCTAAAGAAAAATGATTTCAACACCAAGTTGGTTGCAGCAAAATTCATTAGCTTCCTTCAAGATGAAAGCGGGTGTCTGGGTGACATTCCAAGGTTACTAATGCTTGTCAGTCCAACAACTCGCAGACTATACATGATGGGGAATCTTTGGGGTTTGGCATCAAAGGAGAGCGGATGTAAAAATGGCCCTGATGGATGTTCTGAGGTTGTTTGATCTAAATTCAGAGAAAATAGCAGCTATCACAGCTGATGGAGTACCCGCTATGACTGGGAAGATGAATGGTATGGAGGGGGGAAATACTAAACTCAGAAAACCTTGTGCCAGACATTTTTATCATATCTTTCTATTTTATCTTTTTTTACAAACCAAGCTTGACAATTTGGAAATCCCTTGGTACGGTTTATAAAATAATGACTTCTCAATGAAGGCCTGGATTCGCCAGCAGACCGAGCAATTATGCGAACGATTTCTGTGCCCCAATATGGCTCCCTGTCATTGCATTTTCAAGACAAGTCGCTTCCATAAGGTGGAACAGGATCTACATATGAGGTGTGTCTTTGAAACGTTAGCCATCAGACACGGTCGTTGCCAGGCGCCCGGCGTCCCAATGACAAGGAAGGTATCCTGTGTTATGTTTCCGCTTCTGATTTACACTCAGAGGAGAGTCAGCGGGAAGACAGCAGTGCTGCGCGGTCATTTGTATTCTTGTATCATTTCTCCCGTGTTCAGTGGCGTGTATGCTCTGATTTCATTACCATGGCTGTTTCTCACTTTCAAGCTCCTTTCAAACATACACACAAACACACCCTCACACCTTCCCACTCACACACGACTCTTCAGAGCTGCAGCCAGTGACATGTTTTAAAAGTGTTTCCTTGCGTTAAGGCTGCCCTTCCATCCGTTTCCAAGCTCCTGGACAACAAGTACGGAGTGTATTATGCCCTCTGTGTCCTCCCCACACAGTGAGTGTTCAATAAATACTATTGACTGTCTGACACGTCTCCCTCTTTTCCTCTTTGTCTCTGACACCTCTGCTTTCTTTCAGAAATGATATTTTTAAAGTGGCAATATTTCCCCACTCTGTACTTATAAAAAGCTCTTCCCGGCCTCCAACTTTTTCTTTATGTAAGACTTTCAACAATAGACAAAATATAGATGGAAGGAAACCAATATTCTCCTACCCCTTAACAGTAAATCTATTTTTAATTGGAATGTGACAAGTATCTTACAGAATAGGAGCTTTTTCCCCAAGAACAATGTTCGCCTGAACATCTCTATTGAAGTAGCCATTAAAAAAAATAACTCCTGCCTGTCCTACCCACTCCAGCTACTCCTAAATTCAAGGCAGGTATTAATGGACAGTCCATCTTTATTTGTCTTCTATACAATGGGTCAGAGACGCCTTTTACATTCAGGGTCTCTATTGTTCTCTCACAGAACTTAAATAGCAGTTTGTCCTCCTTTTGAAATAGACGCCTAAACCACAATCATTTTTTAAAATCTTACTTTAGGAAAAGTCTTGGCTGTTCAGCAATATCCAGAAATATGGACTTTTCCGGAGACATGAAAGTGTACCCTCCATCAGCCCGAACATTGTTTGATCTCGCAGGGGCAAGGTAATGCGCCTTTATTACCGTTTGCTTTCTGTTACAGTGGTTACGGAGTGTACAGTTGTGGTCGGTGATGTTCCAGGGAGATTGCTCTCCTGTCATAGCCTCCCGTGTGAGTCAGCCTTCTGGAAAAGGCACAGGGAACAAATCTCAACCAATGTGGCACCTGTCTTTCACTGTCTGCCTCGATGCGCATAATTATAGTTTAAAGCAACAGTCTCTTTGGTACTGTTTTGATCTCTTTTGTGTGTGTGTGTCTGCTAATACTTCTAGTTGAAAGCCTCTTGGAGCAAAAGAATACTTAGAAAAAGAGTAGGCCATAAATAAAAGGCACGAAGATTAGCATAAGATGCCGGTGTTTTTGGTCATTTCTCACTTCCCTGCTGACAGGTGCCTGCCTCAGTGCCAATGCTGACACCATATCTGCAACACCTACAGCGGTTAACCACTGCCGTTCCCCGTCCTCGGTCAGGCCCCAGTAGTACCACCAAAAACCCCCCTGCAAACTGAATATATTAGGTCTGGTTTCCTCACAAGAAGACCCTAGACAAAAATTCTAATGCCAACTGTTTATTTAGGAAGCGATCCCAGGAAACCATCGGCATCAGAAGTCTGGTGCTTTCCATAGTTATGAGGGAAGAGTGGAGGGACAAGTCTCTCCCGGGGGGTGGGTGCCTGTTTTCTGCATTGTGCTGGATCTATCTCCCCACGCTTGGAAGCAAAGAAAGTCAGTGGGGGCAAGAGGTGCCTGTGGTCCTGCCAGTTACCCAGTCTTTGCCACAGGTGGAGAAAGTGCCCGTGGGCGAACATCGCCACCTGGGCCCAGGTTCAGCCGAAACAGCAGCCCAGGGTGTGGATTCTTCTGTGGGGCCGGGGACACAGCTAGAGGAGTTATATATGGGAGTCTCAAAATACCCCTTCTCACTTTTGAAGCAGAGAGAAGATGAACTGAGGCCAGAACAACCACTGGACTCTTAATTTGCTCCCTAAACATGTCCTTAGACTGTTCTAGGGCCAGGGAGACAATAGTAAGAGGTGGTATGGATAGAACATATTCCAGGCCCTGACCTGTGAGGTAGCCATATTTTTAGAGATGAAAGCTGAAGCACAGAGAGATAAAGTAACCTGCCCAAGGGCACACAGCTGGTAGGTAACAGAGCTAGGGTTTGAACTCCAGAAGCCTGACTCCAGAGTCTATTCTTTTTTTTTTTTTTTTTAAATATATTTTTATTGCTTTCAGAGAGGAAGGGAGAGGGAGAGAGAGATAGAAACATCAATGATGAGAGAGGACCATTGATCGGCTGCCTCCTGCATGCCCCCTACTGGGGATCGAGCCCGCAACCTGGGCCTGTGCCCTTGACCGGAATTGAACCTGGGACTCTTCAGTCCGCAGGCTGACACTCTATCCACTGAGCCAAACCGGCCAGGGCCAGAGTCTATTCTTGAAATCCCTGTACACATTGTCACAGGGAAATAACATTTATTTACATCTGTGCTCATCTCTACTTCCTGTCATGTTCCTAAAGGAAAGGAAGAAATGACGGCGCAGCGCCTTGGGAACTGCTTAGCCTCCTTTGTGGAGACTCTTGGATCTGGGCAGGCCTGGGGCCATCTGAGCACGCTCCCTGGCATGCTCCTTATTATTGGTGTTGATAAATAAAACATGATTTACTGAAGAAAGCAGGCCCAGAATAGTATTTTCAGCATATGGCAAGGGGCCTCCTGCTTGGGATTATAAACCTCATTGATTTTATCTCTTACTTCTTCTATAACTTTATGTTCCTATTCCCATATGTGTTTCCCCATCTAAATTATACAAGTAAAGAAGTTGAAACCATTCCTCTTTCCAAGACAATGACCACAATACTCCAGGGCAATCCAGCCACCATAATAACCCTTGGATATTTCTGTTGGGAAAACAGGCTGAGCATGATAATTATTCAGGTAATCTTTTCCTCCCAGGAGGACAGGCAGTTATTTTGACAGCTTACTTCACTGTTACGGATAAAGTTTACATTGTCAATGAATGGGAATACACCAGGTAATAGTCATGAGCTCTCAGGGGATCATCTCGAAGCCATTTCCAAATGTCCTTTATGGAAGCATATGGTCATATCCTCCACTTCATCACCAGGTCAATCAGCAGTTGCTCTTTAATATGGTATGTTCTTCATGCACCACTGCAATTTCCAAGCTCCATCACATTTGTTTTTCCCCCATGGTGCTTGAAATTTGCTTCAGCCACTGATTATTGCCTTGCCACGAGCTCAGATCGCTCTTCTGGATGGTAGGCATTCAGATGTCATCTTTAATTTGCGATGTTAATATTGAACTCCATCACCGTTCAGTGGTTTTAGTGAAGTATTTACATATAGACCAGCAAAGTGCTTGAGCGGTGCATCGGAGACTGTCCCTCCCTAACAGCAGCCGTAAAGTTTGCCACAGCATCTGCATGACAGGGCTGTGACCCCTGGTTATAAAGCGGCCTTGGAGGTTTGTTTCCAAACACAAGTGGGGTGTGTTTTCACAGCTCTGTATTTCCTCTCCCGTTCAGACTGTGCACGATTGGCGACGACAGTGCTCTGACAACTGTGTTTTATGGCTTCGCATACTTTTAAGAAAGATGAACGATCTCAAAGAGTTACCACTGGGAATCACATTTTAAATTAATGAACTGATTAGTTAAGAAATGCATTACTTTATTATGGAGAGAGAAACCTTGTACCATCATAGTATGAAATGCATGATCTGTCCTTTTCTTTTATGACATTAGAGCAAGGTGGACTTGCTAAGGAACATTTGGACGGCTCTCATTAATGATCTGATTTGAAGATCACCTCACCCTGTGAGGGCGATGGGTATCAATCAGAATTTAAGAGGTTCAAACGGATGAGAGAAAAAGAAAAGGGAACATCTTCCTGCTGGTGTTGTTGGATGACCTTGTGCCCTGCTATGTTTAAATTGCTTACTTCCTATAACTCTATAAACTTCTGTGTTTTCATTTGCTGGATTAGATTGAAGTGTCAACTATATTTGATGAATAGCATTGGTAATATATGTTCATGTTTGTCTTTGCTCTTTCCTACTTTTATTTATATAGAGTCAGTATAATTTATTTCTCCTGAAAAAGCTTTCAGCAAAAAAGATTTTTTAAAGTACAAATACTTTTTAACAGGGCTCTAGGGTTTGTGATGATCAAATCACTCATCTTTCCTTTTTCTTTCCTGCTTTTTTTTTTTTTTTTGCTTGCTCACTTTTCTTTTAAATCTAGTGACCAAAAAGAATATAGGGAAGTTCAATGATTGCACCTAAGCAGAATAAAAAGTTAACTCTGTAGAGGTGTCATGGCTGCCCCGAGAGGCTAGGACGAGTTTGCACGGGTTGTGCGGGGTCCGGAGCCCACGCCTGGGAAACGCAGCAGCCAGGGAAAGCTGTGCCTTGACTGCGGAGGCGACCGCTTCTCGCGTTCCTGGCGATGGCGGCATGGGGAGCTGTGTGGCCCAGAAAGCCTGGGAATTGGCCAACAACATGCAGGAAGCCCAGAGCATCGATGAAATCTACAAACACGACAAGAAACAGCAGCAAGAAATCCTGGCGGCGAAGCCCCGGGCTAAGGATCACCAGTACTTTAAGTGCCGCAAAATCTCAGCACTGGCTCTACTGAAAATGGTGACGCACGCCAGCTCAGGAGGCAACTTGGAAGTGGTGGGCTTGCTGCTGGGAAAGGTGGATGGTGAAGCGATGATCAGTATGGACGGTTTTGCTTTGCCTGTAGAGGGCCCTGGAACCCGAGTCAATGCCCAGGCTGCTGCGTAGGGAGTACGTGGCCGCATAGATCGAAAACGCCAAGCAGGTTGGGCGCCTTGAAAATGCAATTGGCTGGAACCATAGCCACCCTGGCTACGGCTGCTGGCTTTCTGGGATTGATGTTAGCACTCAGATGCTCAATCAGCAGTTCCAGGAGCCATTCGTAGCAGTGGTGATTGATCCAACAAGAACAGTATCTGCAGGGAAAGTGAATCTTGGAGCCTTTAGGACATACCCAAAGGGATACAAACCTCCTGATGAAGGCCCTTCTGAGTACCAGACTATCCCACTGAATAAAATAGAAGACTTTGGTGTACACTGCAAACAATATTATGCTTTAGAAGTATCCTATTTCAAGTCCTCCTTGGATCGCAAACGGCTTGAGCTTTTATGGAATAAATACTGGGTGAATACACTGAGTTCCTCTAGCTTGCTTACCACTGCAGACTATACCACCGGCCAGGTCTTTGATTTGTCTGAAAAATTAGAACAGTCAGCAGCTCAGCTGGGACGAGGGAGTTTCATGTTGGGTTTAGAAACACACAACCGAAAGTCAGAAGACAAACTTGCCAAAGCTACTCGAGACAGCTGTAAAACGACCACAGAAGCTATCCGTGGATTGATGTCTCAGGTTATGAAGGATAAACTGTTTAATCAAATTAACGTCTCTTAAACAATCACTAAGTAGTACTTTTGCCTGAAAGCCAGTGTGAGAAAAATACTCAAGTAACACTTTAAAAACAGTTACCAAAAATCTGATTAGAAGTATACGGTGCTCTGAAGTGTCCTGAATATATTAACATCCTGTAATAAAAGTCCTTAAAATGAAAAAAAAAAAAAAAGAGTTAACTTTGTAGACAAGCCTTTAGCTTGGTCTATGTGGTTTTAGCTTAAGTTGCTAATAGCATAATAATCTGAAGAATTGTGCAATTATCTGGATAATTTAATTTAAAAATACCAGTCTGCAGCCTTCTCTGTTCAGACACTTTATCTTTCATATAGCAGGCCAAGCATAAGATTGCGGGGTTATTGTAGTTCTTGCTGACTAGGAGAAATTTGTTCTTTCGGCAATCCTCAGGTTAAAATGGAGTATGCTTGTCCTGGCCGGTTTGCTCAATGGTTAGAGCATCGGCCCATGCACCAAAGGGTGTCAGGTTCCATTCCCGGTCAAGGGCACGTGCCTGGGTTGCGGGTTTGATTCCCCTGGCCCATCATAGCGCATGCAGGGATGTGTCTCTCTCGTATCGATATTTCTCTGAGTCTTTCTCTCTCCTTCCTCCCTTCCACTCTCTAAAAATCAATGGGAAAAATATCCTCAGGTCAGGATTAGCCATAAATAAATAAATAAACAAAATGGAGTATGCTGTTATTTGTATAATCAGCTACTCACTCTGGATTTTTACTTAGATCAGAATATTGTGTTTAGGCTAATAGGCAGCCAATTTGTTTCAAAGCTCTCTGAGGGTTAATAGAAAAAAATGGTTGGGAGGAGGCAAGAAACAGGACAGAAATCACAAAGTCAGCATTATGAAAATCTGAAAACTACCTCTCACAATAATGGTTAGGAAATGAGAGGCAGCAAAAAATGGGGGAAAATATAGGAAATACAAAGCTGGATTGGCAGGAGTACCTGGTTTAGTCCCTTCTTCCCCTGTTCCCTCCCTCCCTCCTCCCCTGTCTTCCTTTCTTTCTTATTTATTTTCCTTTTTAAAAATAGTCTATCCTGCCTTGACCAGTGTGTCTCCGTGGTTAGAGCATCAGCCCAAGCACTGAAGATCTCAGGTTTGATTCCCAGTCAAGAGCACGTACCCCAGTTGTGGGTTTGCTCTCTGCCCTCAGTGGGGTGAGTGCGGGAGGCAACCAGTCAATGTGTCTCTCTCACATGGATGTTTCTCTCTGTCTCTCTCTCCCCCTCCCTTCCATTCTCTCTGAAAAGCAATGGAAAAAAATACCCTCAGGTGAGAATTATATGTATATTCTAACTGAACTGCATTGTTCCCTCATTTCTTTTCACCATCCATGAATTTTTTCTGCTGATTGAAATCCAGGATCCTTTTATTGTTTACCTAGAGCAGTTGAAACAAATAATAGAAATGATAGAACACTCAGGTTAAACCAGTTCAACACAGAAATAATGATATGCTTAATAGAACGATTTCTGCTTCTTGTATCCATTTGTCTCTGATCCGCAGTGGAGATGACTGCCCTGACCCACCGGGCCGGGATCAGCACAACCTGTGTTCTGAGTGCCCCGGGCTCAGATCCTGACTTCTCTGGGACTCTGTGAAACAAAAAGGGATGACATGCATGCTTTTGGAAGACTCTGGACACATTTGTCTGACATCAGAGAGTCAAATAAGCTGAATTTTAAAAAATGAAGAGGCTGCTAAGAGTAGCAAATTATAGTCCTGCATGACTGAACACCAGATATAAGCTCATGAATTTATAAAAATCAGAAATAAGCCTGATTTTAGTTCTCATGTACATGTGGATAATGTGGGATCGGTAATTTTTAGTTTTCATAGTATTGACAACACAGATGATTTTTGGAAGTGAAATCAACATTAGCCAGAATGGAAGAATGTATTTGTTTTATTTTTAATGCAAAGGTTTCCAAATTATGTGATTAACATGTAAAATGAGTCAAATTGTACCTTTGATTAATCTTGTATAGCTGCCTTTGCAGTCAGTTGTTATAATTCCTGTTCATTTGGAAAAACAATATGCTAACATATGGGCTAACATAAAACTGAAGTTAATTTTAAACAACGAGGTATTTTTATAAACACACGAGCAATCATTTGAGGGAGCTTAAACATTACAAATATATGAAAATGTTTATGGTCTTGGCTCTGAAATGAAAATTACCATGTGGACCCTGAGAAGACAAATTCATTTGAAGAAATTTATCTGTTAAGATGAACAAGGTTGATCTGTTAAGATCAACCAAGACCCAGATTTCATAATAACATAAGCCTGCCAGCCATTTGCTGAGAGGGTTCTCAGGAAGAACGTGACTGAACTCTCATCTGGCACTATATGCTGCTTCTATACACAGTCTGAGTCAACAACTGCAGGGAAACCCTGGTTTCATCTTTCTACCAACAGATGAAGGCCTGCCCTGTCCAATCAGAACTGCACAATTTGGATACCTCATTTACATAAAACGGACCTGGGTGGGAACGTTTTAGATAAAAGACTGCCTTCCCTTTGTCTCTGTGGAATGCATTTTAGGTTGCAACCTCAATCTGTGTCTCTGGATCTGCAGCTGCTTTTTGCTCAAATAAATGCCTTTTATTCTTTATTACAGCCTAAAATTAATTTTCGTTTGCAAGCATATTATGACCTGTAGATGTCTAATAGATATCTCAAATTTAACAGAATCTAAACTGAGCTCTTCATAGTTTATCTCCTCACACCCACCCCTCACTGCTTCTACTGCAGTGTCCCTGTTTTACTCTTTCAGTTTTCATTCTTCCCATTGTTCAAAGACTCCAGTCTTCCTTGATCCTCTATTTCTCTCACATCCTATGTCCAGTTTTTCAGCAAACCGTATTCATTCTACCCTTAAAATATGTCTCAAATCTGACCACTTCTCACCATTTTCATCACTATCATTACTCTGTCCCCTGAATTCCCCCGAATTAATAGCTGTCTAGCTCTTCTCCCTTTGCTCAACAGAATAACAGGAGTGATTCTTTTATTTTTAAATGTGGAGTACATATTTTAATTAAAGATGACAATGTCATAATTGAGGAGAACATTAACAATATATAACTCATTAAAATTTAGATTATGTCAAACTATATAAAGTGATAACCATGCAAATAAAATACATGATAAGGGATTGAGGTAAGTGCAGATGCATTTTGGCTGAGAAATTAAAAGTAAAAATATTTTTTATTTATATGCAACTACTTTTCAAAAGAGTATGATTTGAAATTGTTCCCCCAAGAAATCCAGCAAACTTTTAGGTAAGGTACTCCTTTCATTTCCTTAATGGGCGAGAGACTTCTGTTCTCCTCTTTAGGGGGAATCTTCTCGACTCTACCAACTCACTGCGTAGTAGAGAGAATTGTGACTCCCCAGGCATAGCCTAGGGTTTGGGCTCTATTGCTGCATCATTGAATAGTAAGGGAGGTTGTGGTCCTCCATGGGATGGGTTAAGGTTGGCTCTTCCTACTGGCAGGCCCCAAAGTGTAGATTTGCTAGGACAAGGGGAATGGTAAATCTAGGAACCCATCTTTCCTAATTCTTTAAGATCAGAGATACCTTTCTTCCCAACCCTGTAAACCAAAGAATAGACTCCAGGCTGCTCTTTGATTTCAATCATCCTTTCCTTGATAACTAATGCCACAACGCTGGTTAATATGAAATGGGGTTAATGTGTAATCCTGGCAGAGAAATTTTGATCCACAGAGGATGGGGTTCACTCTGAAAACACTTTGATTTTAAATAATTCCAATTTGTTGGGAGAGCTGAGTAAACTAAAATCCTTCTGAGAATAAACATGTACATTATCAATAAATTCTTTCTCCCACGAAGAAACAGCACAGGCTCTACAGAAGCACCACCCGATGTTAAAACAATTAGCTCATAACGTCTCATTTGAACAGGAGTACCTCCAGCCAGGCTCTTCTCTTCCAGTTCTGCCATTTGCTTCTTATAGGCTTTTAAAGCTGCTTAGGGGTGATTCTTTAAAAATATAAATCAATGTATAATTCTCTGCTGCTCAAAACACTCCAATGGCTTTCCTGTCACTCAGAGTGAAAGACAAAAGCTTTACAACGCCCTATATGATATGGTTCCCATTACTTCTTTGACACTTTCTATTACTCTCCTCTTTGCTCATTTCATTTGAGTCATCTTGATGTTTTTGCTGTTTCCTCTTCGTGGCAGTTCTTCTTTCAGATATCCTCATGGTTTCTTCAACTCCTTTATTCTACGCTCAAAGGTCAACTTATGAGCAAAACCTTTCTTAATTACCTGATTTACAATTGTATACAATTGTATAACCTCCTAAAACTGTGTATCTTTCTTTTATATTTATCATTTCTTTATAGAATATATTACTATCTGACTATATATATATATATATATATATATATATATATACATGTATATATATATATACACACACACACACATATACATACATGCATATATAATCTTATAAATAATACTGCAATACTACATGTACATATATATTACTAACATACTTTATATAGTCAATGTTTTTGTGTGTTTGTATATATGTATATCTATCTATCTATCGATCTATCTCTATATATAATTTGTTTTATTGTTTGTCTCTACCAGAATGTCAACTCTGTGAGGGCAGAGATTTTTTAATATCCTGCTTACTGCTGAATATCATCACCTGGAACTCTATCTGGCACATAGTAGATGATCAATAAATCATTATTAAATGAATGACTAAATGAATGAGTAATGTGAGGGGTTCAGAATGAGTCACCCCAAGATGTACCTCTGTGGTGGGAAGATTCTTTTGAGCTAAAGGCAGCTTTAGCTGCTCACTCAGGAGAAACTTCAATCCCTCCCTTAAACTACCTAGAAGAACTTGAATTAGGGGTCTGGTCCATAATGAAATAGATTATCACAGATAACTTCTTTAACCTATATATATAAGGAAGGGCAAACTTTTATTTACTAAACATCTGCTCTTCCAATCTATATATATATAAAAGCCTAAGCGACCATCTGACCGTCCGACTGGCAGCTATGACATGCACTGACCACCAGGGGGCAGACACTCAGCGCAGGAGCTGCCAAGCTGCGGTGACTTGGCAGCTGCAGTTCTTGGGTGACACACCTGGAACCAGAGAGGAGGAAACCCGAATCCGGAGTGCATCACCTAAGAACTGCCCTCTCACAATCTGGGACCACTTGGGGGATGTCAGAGAGCTGGTTTCGGCCCTATCCCCACAGGCCAGGCCGAGGGACCCCTATAATTCTATTACTATTATAGAATTATAGTAATTCTATAATAATCCTTTGAAGCCTCTAAGGTGCATCACCTCACCTGGCTCAGAATGTCTTATCTATCTCAATCCTCCTGTCTATCTCTGAACCTCTCCTGTATGTGTCGTCTCCAACTCTCTCATGTATGCAGGGTTCCCATACATATTATGTATTAAATTTGACTATTTTTTCTTGTTAATCTGTTTCATGTCTATTTAGTTATTAGACCAGCCAAAAGAACCTTGAGGGTGGAGGAACAGTTCTTCTTCCCGCACAATAAACTAATCAATGACATGCCATAGCTTATGTATTTCTTGAAGTATATCATAAGTGAAATCACCAAGCCTCTTTATTTTTTTAAATATATTTTTATTGATTTCAGAGAAGATAGGAGAGGGAGAGAGAGATTAAAATATCAATAATGAGAGAGAACTGTTGATTGGCTGCCTCCTGCATACACCACACTGGGAATCGAGCCCTCCCTCAACTCAGGCATATGACTGGGAATTGAACCGTGACCTCCTGGTTCATAAGTTGACACTCAACCACTGAGTCATGCTAACTAGGCATCACCAAACCTTTTTAAAATTAGACTACACACTATGAAATTGCTGATATTCCACTTTTGAACTATATAAATGGCTATTTCATATGATTCAACTTAATAGTATGTGTACATTTCCTTTTTGTTTCTTATCTTTTGCCCCCTTTGGTCTCCTCAACTTCCATATCATCTCTGGTTTTCATTCCTCACACTCACCCAACACTTCTCAAGTCCACTGTCAAAATGAAGAACTGGCTTGGTCAGTATATTTCATGATAGTCTTTTTCAATGTTTTATTCACAGCCTGAGATCTTTCCCACATCAGCCACACATGGGAACTAAGCAGTAGGTATATTGTGGGAGACAGAAGCATATGGAGATGAGGACCCCCACCTCTTCTATCAATTTCTTTTGCATGTTTCTGGAGACATACGACCAATGTCTAACTTGGCTGAACTGCATAGCCAGCTAATGAGCACAGTGTTAATACTTTCTTCTACATACACTATTGTTATCATACTAGAGGGGCTCATTTGCCTGGGTGCATCAAAGCCCAATAAAACCTGAAGAGGAGTTTGCATCACAGAAAGTAGAGGTATATTTAAGAAAATGGCACCAAGCCGGGAGACAGAGGGGAGCTAGTGCTGTAGAACTTGGCACCCCTGGCTCCCTCAGGGACAGATTATATATGGGAAAATTTATTGATCATGATGACTAAGGGAGTTGGTGTCCTGGGCTCTACTGATTGGTTGGAGCCGTGGTAGGGAGGAGTTGATCATTGTATCAGGTCCTCATGTCCACCATGGCACTGTTCTGTCGGGTTTTGTGAGGGTGAGGTCCATAGGGCCTGCTTTCATGGGCCCTGGGCTGAAATATTACTGAGTGCAAGATATTACCTGGTCAACAAACCTGAGTCCTTATTCTTAAGACAGTTTGATGCTGAGCAGAATCTAATGTCCTAAGGGCTTAATGATTAAGGGAATGGATGTGCAAGGAAAGAGGGAGGCAAGTGAATCATAGTGCTATTAGACTGGACAAGGCCAGTTTGAATCAAGAGGAAAGAAAGGTCATATTAAAGAAATGAAGTTTCTGCATGGTTACATTATGCACTGGTTATGTATAACAAGTGATCCATGCAGCTGTGATATGGCCCTTTCACACAGAACGATCATAAACAGGATAGGCCAAATAAAAAAAAAATAAAGGTACAGTTAGACCCTTCCTAATAACAGGACCTTGCTTTGGCCAGGTGGGAACTTGGAGAAGGTCTTGGCCACAGGGTAGGGGTGGGGCTGGAGCAGTGGGGATTACAAAATCAATCTGCATTATCCAGTTCAAAGAAAAACACTTCCTAATCAGCCTCTGGGTGGATGGGTGAGCCAGTGAGGGCTGGGCTGGTTTTGTGTAGCTGGTATGTGTCTGTGGGGAGGTGGCAGAGTGGGGAGGACAGGGACATAAACGGAGGAGGTGGAAGACCTGGAAAGTTGGCCTTCCCTTTCTCCTTGACCCTGGAGAGGGTTGCCAGTCCCTGGGCCTGACCAGGGACCCACTTTAGGTATGGAATGTAAATAGGGTGCCCTTAGATTCTCAGCCCAGGCCCACCTGTGCCACCCCCTCATTAAACCATGGGCTCCATAAAGTTTGTTCTCCACAACTGACAAACACACAAAAAGCCTAACACACTTCCACCCTAATGCTGCACCTGCGTAGACTGGACCTACTCTTCACACCTCCTTTACTACTGTCTGAAGCAGCACGGTGGACATCTCCTGGAACAAGGGTAGGGAAAGAACCACTGCCTCTGCTGATAATGTGGATAGGCTCCTTCTGACTGATAGGTTACTGGGGACAGTTTGAGGTAAATTCTTATGCAGAAGCATCTTTTACTTTTGCTTTGGTTAATTTTAAAAACTTTTTATACAAGACCCACAAGAAGTTGCAAAGGAGTTCATATGTATCCTCCACCCAGCTTTCCCCCAACAATGGCCTGTTGCATAGCCGTAATATATTAGTAAACTCAAGAAATATACATTGGTCTACTACTGGTTTCAGACAGAGGATCTTATTTTATAATGACGAAGGAAGAAATGCCACCTTAAATTACATTTGCTTTTGCCTAAGGTAAAATAAAGTGACTCTGAGCAGCACCTCTTTTCTGCATTTCCTCTTACTGAAGAAATACAATTATTAATAGTTGGATGGTTGGAAAGTGAGTTGTCAAGTCTAATCATGCCATCTTGTTTCGCCTCTCCGTGGGTGTTCAGGTTTGGTTGCGTCCTGGGTCTTTGCTGATCTCTGAGATGCTTGACTTTCAAATCAATACACGCTGCCAAACTGCAGATTCCCAGTGCTCAGACACATGTGGGAGCAGCCACAGCAACCACCTTTCCCCGGCTGATTATTCATAAGGAGACAGGCTGTGCGCCAGCTAATCGAGCTTCCATCTCTTTGAATCAATCCCATCTATTTGTAGGACTACATGCAGCTTCATCGTTTGCTTTCTCCTAGCCACCCATCTAGGGCCTTATTATTGCAGTCTATACAATCCACAAATTTGATTTTCCATGTGAATTGGTTATTGATGGAAGTGGGTGATGAAATGATGCTTTCGGTATGGGTCAGACTCAGGCGGTATATATTCTTCTCTCTTCTTCACCGATGTATGGTGTTAAAGTTTAATAGTTTCATATATATTCCATCCCCAGCAACCCAAAAGCTTTCTTGCACCAGCTGTTTTGAACAACTCTTGCAGGACTCCATGGAGGTTAATCAAATCCTCAAGTGGGCTCCCTCTGAGAAGTGGCAGGGGACTTTCCTCCTGAAGGCTCCAACATCTTCTTTGCCTTGAAGGTAGCCATAAACGGATGCAGCTACCTTGGATGCACCTAAAAGACTTGAGTCAATTATTTCACCAGGTGCCACAATATCACGGTTTGCACTTCACTGTGATTTGACAAATTTATGTTTTGTGGACTGAGGCTTGCATCACCTTTCTAAGTCCACATCTCACTGCTGCTCTAAAAGAAAAAAAAAAATCCTGACATTTAAAGAATGGTAAGGAAGTATTCAGAGAGACTATCATGATAGATGTAGGAACCACTGTAATGGGGTCTTGTAGTGAAGAAGAGAAATTGACTCAAATACAATAAAAATTAAGCATTTTGAGTCAAGGAGCAGGGTGATGGTCAGGGGATGGGTAATTGCTAAGAGAACACTTCAGGGGTGGAGGGGAGTTTTGGTTAAATCAACCTAACAGGTTGACTTTGCTGAAGGCAGGTCAAGGTGATGAGACATCACTTGGGGAGATGGTGAAGGATGAGATTAGATATCGAGAGTGAACAGTTTTAGAGGATAAGGGATTCTGCCTACATTGACTTTGAGGGTTCTTGCTAAAATTGGACAATACAGAGATGAACAAAGAAGTCTAAAAGTTGAAGCCTAATTTAAAAGAGCCCAGTGATTAGAGTTTGGTAAAAAAGAGACCCTGTTAATGTTTAAGAGGCAAAAAGATGCTTATTTTATTATTGCTAAACAGATGGGTAAGTTTTGTTGGCAAGATATTAAAATATTTTCTTTATCTGATGCCCGGCTGGTGTGGTTCAGTGGTTAAGCATTAAGCTATGAACCAGGAAGTCACGGTTTGATTCCTGATCTGGGCAGATGCCTGGGTTATGGGCTCAATCTCCAAGTATGGGGTGTGTAGGATGCAGCTTATCAATGATTCTCTCTCATCACTGATGCTTTAATCCCTCTCTCCCTCTCCCTTCCTCTCTGAAATCAATATATATATATAATTTTTTTAATTGATTTTTTACAGAGAGGAAGGGAGAGGGATAGAGAGTTAGAAACATCAATGAGAGAGAAACATCGATCAGCTGCCTCCTGCACACTCCCTACTGGTTATGTGCCTGCAACCAAGGTACATGCCCTTGATTGGAATCGAACCTGGGACCCTTGAGCCAAACCTGCTAGGGCAAAAATATATATTTTTAAAAATAGAAAGGACAAGATCCTTAAGTTGTTTCCTAGCAAACTAAAAGAGGAGAGCAAATTGACTTCATCCTCAAACAGAGCTTCCCTCGGAACACTGTAGTGATCAGAGAAGAAATTTCAGGCATTTCCCCCACAGTATTATCTTCAGAGACTAAGATCTTTGTAGGAACCAAGATTTCATAAGTATGCTATTGCTAAGAGACAGTCTCATGCACATATGGGGCCTTGGAAATGACCTCTCTTATCAATCTGAGGAGAAGCAATTTTTGTAAGCATGGACAACCTGGGAGGATTAGAAATTAATGCACTGGTTTTTCAACTAGAGCAAAACACAAACTATGTGTATCTCTGGCAGTTTAGTGAAGAATATTTATGAGAGAAAGTATGGAATCTATGTAGACAATGAAAGGATAATCTGATGACCATGTAAAAAATAAATAGGATTCTAGATTGTAACATTTTACAACTTTGGGAAAAGATGTAAAAAGGAAAAATACATTTAACACTTCTTAGGGTTAATTTTAGTCCCGGATCTGTGACATTGACTAATGCTTTATTTGGTTTTGCTTTTAATTTTAGCCTTTCCCACCTGCCTCTGCCTGCCTCACTCTCAGAAGACAATCTTGCCTCCCAATTAATCAAAAATATTGAGGCCACTAGCATGACCTTTCTTAAATCCTGACCCACTATCTATCAACTATTTGCATTCACACCTGCACTCAGTTTCCTTTGCTGTGTCTCAGAGGCTCAGGTGTTTTCTTCTCCTTTTTAAGGTCAAACCCTCCACCTGTCTCTTGAGCCAGCTACTTTCTGTGTCTTTCAGGTCCCTTTTTCATCTTTCAGGCTCTTCCTAGGATTCAAAATCTGTGTAGAAATTTATATACTAAACTCAAGATTTTGGAAGAAATTTTATCTCTTCCATGTTGGTTAGCATTTTCCTATCTATTATTGTATACTGGATTGATATTTGAATTCCCTTTTATTAGTCAGGGCCAAGGAGACTTTGAGAGTGGCTGACATGCATACAAATGTTCACACTGCATTGATAACTTCTTTTTGAAACATTTTTATACAATGCACAAATTTGGTGCTTATAACATTAGCAATTAGAAACAAATTTTTTTTCTATATTTGAAAAGCACAATTCCACTCAAATCCTCTATTGATTCAGGAGGGGTTTTATCTTATTTAAATACCTGGTTTTCACAATAGGGCACATACGCATCTATATGCTGGTGTTTTAATAATTCACACGAATTACGCTGAATTAATTTCTGCTTGAAGCATTTTTTAATGTGCACCTTTCCTCTTTCACGACAAAAATTTGGATGTCAATAAAATATAGCATTTAATTTTAAAAACTCGGCAGTAAAAAAAGTGAGCTTGTTATTTTCTCTAGCATCATGTTAAGTCTATACCAAGCAAGCGTCATATTGATTTCAAGCATAACCTTTTTTCCCCCTTTCCATGTTTTTGACTGAGGCATATTGGCAATATGACCATTAGTGACAAATAATAATACTAGTTACTATAAAATTAATATTAATGTAGTGTTTCACAAATTGCAGTGTGCATCACATTATCTCGTATCATCCTTTGGATGACAACACAAGTGACATTATACTGTAGGTGTCATTAGCTCCTTTCCACAGATAAGAGAATTGAGACTTGTGAATATAACAGCTGGAAAGAGACAAAGTTGCATGTAAAACCATATCATTTGACATTTAAAATAGTAATTAAAGGTGATCACTTGAGTCGACACCAATATTTATACGTAAGTGCAAATAAATATTTTGAAGGGGTGTGAGGTGGTAAAACTGTTTCTGGTTTAAATCAAAGGATTAAATATGCTCCTTCATTTTCACATTTGTTTTTAAATATACTATACTAGTAGCCCTGCGCACAAATCCATGCGCCAGTAGCTCTCTTCAGGGCCTGGCTGCTCTGCACCCGCTGCCCAGAGGTTCTCCATAGCCCAGAGGTCCATCCGCAGCTGGGCACGGAACGTTTGCTTCGTCACCGGGGCGACGACACAAGCGTTCCACACCCCAGCCTGGCCAGAGGCTCATCCGCAGCCAGGCACGGAACACTTGCCTCGTCGCTGTGGCAACAAGGCAAGCATTCCGCCAGGCCGCTCACGCTGCCCGCTCTCAGTGGCTGCCCCCGGGACTGGGGGACTCCAGCAGGGCTGAGAGGACTGGGCGCCACCATCTTGTGGCTATGGGCGCCGCCATCTTTGTGATGAAGTGATGGTTATTTTGCATATTACCCTTCTATTAGATAGGATAATAGTATATAATGATATATTTCTTATATCATTTGTATTAGTTATTTTCTTCCCAATATTTACTTTGTGCTATTTGTTTAATAGTTCCCCAAATATACAACCAGTGTTTGAAAAAGGCTCTAAATTTTCTGTTTTAGTTTCTATTAACTGCATCTCCATGAAACTTCTATGAAGAAGAGAAACTTTGACCCTAGTGATATCCCTGATTGCCAGTAACTAATTTTCTATATTTCAGTTAAAATGAGACCATGGTTTTCCAAAACTGTTTCTTCTGAGAGTTATATTCCAAACCACAGCATCTATTTAACTTTCCTATCTACACATTTGAACATGAAGGCTACAAACTCATTTATGCTTTAGATAATGTTACTGCTTTTTGCACATTATTCCTGTGTGTTCTCTCACATGCACTTACTGCCTCCTTCAGAGAGCTAGTATTCCATCATCCTACATTTTCATAATGTTTGTGAGCAGATCCTTTATTCAATTCTCAGCTTTAGCTTTCCTTCTCATTGTTCAGTGTCTTTGAAGTTCGGGCTGTAAACGTTGCCATCCCCTCTCTCTGTTCTGTATCTTGTGCCTCTGATACTTGTTATTCTTATCTCTGATTACTTCCCTCAGGTCCTATTCACTCACAGTGGCCCCTTTCCACTCTGGGGCACCTACTGTTAGATCATTCACAGAACCCTGGGATAGCCAGTAATTGCTTCCTAAACACTTTCCATTTCTTTTTCTTATTTGCTCTCTTATCCTTCTGTAATGTACTCAACATGGTCTCCGTTTTTTCAAATTGCTTTTTTTTTCTTTTTTCAGACTAACATACCCTAACCATTAAAATTATTTGAAATAACTATGTCCTACCATCTCTATAACTCAGACCCAACATGGAGACTTTTATAGTCTTCTTTTTGCATTTAAGCATTTATCCACATCCTTTATGTGATATAGTTCTTTGTTAGGTGTGCTAAAAATATTTAAACCTAATTTACTCAGATTATTATTATTTTTTTAATATATTTTATTGATTTTTTACAGAGAGGAAGGGAGAGGAATAGAGAGCTAGAAACATCGATGAGAGAGAAACATCGACCAGCTGCCTCCTGCACACCCCCTACTGGGGATGTGCCCGCAACCAATGTACATGCCCTTGACCGGAATCGAACCTGGGACCTTTCAGTCCACAGACCGATGCTCTATCCACCGAGCCAAACCGGTTTCAGCTACTCAGATTATTTTTTGACAACAGATCAAAGATAGACTGAAATTTTTCTTTATATTAATTTCTGAAAATGGACCAAATAAAGCAAAGCTGTAATGTAAATAAGATTGAGTAATATTTAAACTTCCTGAATTATACCACACATTTGATAATCCTATCTAATAAAAAGGGAATATGCTAATTGACCATCATGCCCTCACAAAGATGGTGGCACCCACAGCCAATAAGGAGGGAATATGCTAATTGATTGCCACGCCCTCAAAGATGGCAGCACCCACAGCCACAAGATGGCGGCGCCCAGTCCCCTCAGCCCCACCAGGGCAGCAGGCTTGCAGCACAGCCAGGCCCACCCCCAGGCGGGTCTGGCCACTCCGCACGCCTGCTTCCGGAGTCCCCCAGTCCCCTCAGACCCCCAGCCACCCAGGGCCTGCCTGAGTCACAGGCAAGCCTTGGATGGTGGCTGCCCGGCCACCCAGGGCCGCCCAAGGCTCAGGTAACCAGGGTCGTCCGAGGCTTGCACTGCTAGCAGTGGCGGCAGCAGAGGTGTGATGGGGGTGTCACCTTCCCCTGATCACTGGGTCACCTCCTGCCCCTGAGGGCTCCCAGACTGTGAGAGGGGGCAGGCTGGGCTGAGGGACCGCCCCCCTTCAGTGTATGAATTTTCATGCACTGGGTCTCTAGTAATTATATAATTTAATAAGCTATAAGCAAGTTACCAACCAAAACAATGGAATTAGTACCTTTACTAGGTAATAGGTTCAATAATATAAATTTTTTTTAAAAACCTACTATTTACATTTCATTCACTGAAAAAGAGCTTCTGATTTTCTGGAGAACTTTCAAGATGGCAGTGGAGTAGGTGGGTCTTGCACTCATCTCCTTCCATGACCAAACTGGGAATCTACACTAATAAAAGAGAGACATGCAAATTAGCCATCACTCTGCTACACCCACTAGCCAATCAGGAACGAGTATGCAAATTAACCCAAAAAAAGATGGCGGCGGCCACGGAGCTGGAGCGAGCAGGAGGCTTGGGTTGCCCCTGGCAATGGAGGAAGCCAAGCTTCCCACCCACCCTGGCCTGCCCTGGCCTCTGTTCAAGGCTACAAAGTTTCAATTATAGAAGATAAATAAATCCCAGATACCTGCTTCCAGCCAGCCCTGGCCTCCCCTCAAGGAGGTGCTGAAAAAAAAAAGCCCCTTACCCAGACTGGCCACACCGCCATGGGGTGAATGTCCCCGCTGGGGGCTTGGCCAGCCTGCAAACAGCCATCAGCCCCTCACCCAGGCTGGCCAGGCACCCCAGTGGGAACCCCCACCCTGAAGGGGGTGTGGCCAGCCTGCAAACAGCCCTCATCCCCTCACTCAGGCTGGCCACACCCCCATGGGGTGAGGGTCCTTGCTGGGGGGCTTGACCAGCATGAAAACGGCCCTCAGCCCCTCACCCAGGCTGGCCATGCCCCCCAAGTGGGGACCCTCACCCCATGGGGCATGGCTGGCCTGAAAACCACCACAGGCCCCTTGCCAAGGCTGCCCCATGCCCCAAGTGAACCCCCACCCTGATCCAGGACACCGTTCAGGGCAAACCAGCCAGCCCCCACCCATGCACCAGGCCTCTATCTATACTAATAAAAGGGTAATATACTAATTAGACTGGGAGACCTTCCAGGACACCTTCCGGACATTCTTTTGGACAAAGCCATGGTGGTGGGTCCAAGGTAGAGGCAGTTAGAGGTCCAGAGGGGAGGGCAGTTGTGAATGATCTTGCCAGTGTTGGGGGGGGGGGGACGTTGGGGGTGATCAGGCCAGCGGGGGGGGGGGGGCAGTTGGGGGTGAGCAGGCCATCAGTGGGAGTCAGTTGGGGGTGATCAGGACAGCGGGGGGAGGGGCAGTTTGGAGTGAGCAGGCCAGCAGGGGGGCAGTTGGGGCAAGCAGGCCAGCAGGCAGAGTGGTTAGGAGCAATCAGGCAGGCAGGCAGGCAGGTGAGTGGTTAGGAGCCAGCAGTCCCCGGTTTGCGAGAGGGATGTCTGACTGCTGGTTTAGGCCTGATCCCTGTAAACTGGCAGTAGGACATCCTTTGAGGGGTCCCAGATTGGAGAGGGTGCAGGCTAGACTGAGGGACACCCCCCCTCCCATGAACGAATTTCATGCACCGGGCCTCTAGTACAAATATATTGGGGAATAATCACCCTGAATAACCAACTAAAGACTATCTGAAGAGGAGTCTTATAACCAAGGATATGCAGAAGAAGCCTTGTTGAGACTGGTAAGAAGGGGCTGGTCCCACTCCCATGGGCAGGACTGAGGTGCTGGAGGGATATCGCAGCTTCCGAGGTTCTCCCTAAGAGGCATGGGGCCTGCACCCCTGGCTGGGCTCCCCAGCCCAGAGCACCAGAGCTGAGAAGAAGCAACCACATAGCATTTGCCTGTGAAAAGCACTGGGGTTTCTATCCACCAAGAAGAGGCAGAGTCAGCTGGAGACACAAGCACCCTCATAAAGGGCCAATGCATTAAATTTAATTCACAGCCACTCATGCTGGGCTCTGGTAAAGGAAGGGCGGTGTGGACTGGAGTCACCTGAGGAGAGTCTGGGGTTTATGACTGTGGGAAGATATGTGGAGGATAGCCACCAGCATACCTGGACTGAGTCATTCTCAGATACTGCAGTAACCATTTTCTTGGGCAGAGCAATCCCCTCTGAGTGGTATCAGCCTGGAGAAAAGCTAAAACCATCCCCACCCCCACCCCCATTGGAAATTACTCTCACACTACACTGCAGATATTAAGCCCTGATGAGGATTCAATGGCATAGGCTGGGGTGTAGAACTCTGGGCAGATTCAGGGGGTGTCAGTGACTGGCTTCACCCCACTTTTCTATGGATCTGACTGGTGTTTCCCCTCTTAAGAGATTTGATAGAAATATCCTCTCTGCTTCCGGGAGACCCAACCTCTGGGCTCTAGAGGCCTCACTCACCTCACTACTAGGGGCTCCACTCTGCTGAGGTCAGGGCAAAATCTGAGACAGTTTTAATTGTGTGGCTCTGGGGTGGAGGATCACACCCACCACTTTCCTTGAAGTCTGAATGGCACCTCCCCCGCAACGGGAGATTCACCAATCCCATCCTTCTGATTCCACCACAGGGCCTTTTAATGACTGAGCCTAACAGGCAGCTGGCAGGTAGAAGCAGGTGGAGGCAGGTCCCCGGGCACCTTGAGGCATTTGCTGACCTTCCCCAGGGCCAAGTACTACTAAAAGCTGGCCTTGGAGAGCAGCTTGGTCCTTCCCATGCACAGCCAAGCCCAGCATAGGCAGCCACAAACTATGGATCACTTAGAGCTTCAAACAGGTTGTCAAGGGCCAGGCACAGACAATGTCTGACATTGGCCTGCACAAAGTCCCTCCCAAGAGGCCCAGAGTCAATACACCAAGGAACCAGCTTCAGAAAACGCCAGAAAAGAATCAAACAAACTTCACAAATAGCTTATCCAAAAGGAGACTACAGCAGGAACTAAACTCTGCTGAGGCAAATTCCATATCTTTCTTTTTTAACTTTTCCATTTTCCCCTTTATTTTTTGGTTTCTTAGTTTCTTGTTTCTTTCCTTATTTTTTCTTCTTTTATTTTTTTCTCATATTCTTTTCTTTACTTAATCATTTCTTTTTTTTAAATATATTTTATTGATTTTTTACAGAGAGGAAGAGAGAGGGATAGAGAGTTAGAAACATCGATGAGAGAGAAACATCAATCAGCTGCCTCTTGCACATCCCCTACTGGGGATGTGCCCTCAACCAAGGCACATGCCCTTGACCGGAATCGAACCTGGGACCCTAGAGTCCGCAGGCCAATGCTCTATCACTGAGCCAAACCGGTTTCGGCTTTACTTAATCATTTCTTATTTTTTCTTATCCTTTTTCTTTTCTTATTCTTTTTTTCCTTTTTAAATTTAAATTTATGTATGTATGTATGTATGTATGTATGTATGTATGTATGTATGTATTTATTTATTTATTTTGCTCAGCATCTGCATGGCAGCTTGCACACTGTGGTAGGAGTTGAGCCTCACAGGCAACCAGCCTGAGGGTCAATCCCATGCACAAACAGGCTAATGGAAATCAAGACGCAATTACAGCAGGAGGACCTGCATAACCCACACAAGGGGGGTGCCTATATTCTTTCTGATTGGTGTTTTGCCATTCCTAGAGCATCCAACTCAGGATATCAAGGATATAGAACCACTGCGTCTCACAGGACACCTACTATATAAAGCCACCCCATGAAGACTGGAAGCCATAGTAGATTTTTCCAAAATATAGAAAAAACACAAAAACACAGCCAAAATGGGGACACAAAGAAATAGGACTCAAATGAAAGAACAGGAAAACTCCAGAAAAAGAGCTAAATGAAATAAAGACAAGCAATTTATGAGATGTAGGGTACAAAGTAATAGTTATAAGGATGCTCAAGGAACTTAGTGAGAACTGCAGAAGCATAAAGAAACACAATAAAAAACATATAAACCATGAAAGAAAACACAAAACCCCAGTCAGAAACGAAGAATACCATATCTGAAGGAATAAAATTAGGTTGGATGAATCAGAGGACCAAATCAGTGATTTGGAAGAAAAGGTAGAAAAAAACACCTTATCAGATCAGCAAAAAGAAAAAAAAAAAATTAAAAGAATGAGGATAATTTAAGGGAACTTTGGGACAACATGAAATGTAAGAACTCCCACATCATAGGGGTATCAGTAGGAGAAAAAATGAGCAAGGGATAGGGAACGTATTTGAAGCAATCATGGCAAAAACTTCCCAAACCTGTCACACAAATTCAGGAAGCACAGAGAGTCCCAATCAAGATGAACCCAAAGAGACCCACACCAAAGCACATCATAATTAAAATGGCAAATCACAAATGTAGCAAGAGACAGTTAGTTACCTACAAGGGGGATCTCATAAAGCTGTCAGCTGATTTCTCAACAGAAACACTTCAGGCAAGAAGGAATAGGCATAAAGTACTCAGAGCAGTGATAAACAAGGACCTGTAACCAAGACTACTCTATCCAGTAAGGCTATCGTCTAAAATTAAAGGCAAAATAAAGAGCTTCGCAGACCAAAAAAAGGTGAAAAGAGTTCATTACCACCAAACTAGCACTGTAAGAAATGTTAAAGGGACTGCTGTAAGAAGAAGAAGAAAGAGAGGGAGAGAGAAACATAGAAAAATTTTAAATGGAACTGCCTTTTGTCCAAGTCATCCCACTTCTAGGAATATATCCTAAGAATCCCAAAACACCCATCAGAAAGAATATAGGCACCCCTATGTTCATAGCAGCACAATTTATAATAGCTAAGCTCTGGAAACAACCCAAGTGCCCATCAGTAGATGAGTGGATAAAAAGCTGTGGTACATTTACACAGTGGAATACTACTCAGCCTTAAAAAAGAAGGAAAGCTTAACTTTTGCAACAGCATTGATAGACCTGGAGATTATTATGCTAAATAAATAAGCTGATCAGAGAAAGACAAATAGCATATTATCTCACGTATAAGTGGAATCCAATGAACAAAATAAGCTGACAGACAAAATAGGTCCAGAGATATGGATGCATGGAATGAAATAACAGCTGTCAGAGGGGAGGTGGGAGGGAGGACTGGATGAAAGAAGGTGAATGGATTAGCCAAAAAACCTGTATGCATAATCCATAAACAAAAATATGTGGGCAGATGCTGTGTAGAGGTGGGCAAGGTGGGTGGGGGGGTGGACATCTGTAATCATGTTAATTAAAATAAATAAAAACCTTTTCATAAAAAATAAAATTAAAATAAAAACTATTTTTGCTATAGAGAGGGTTTGCTTTTGTTGAGTATGTCTTTTGATGGAAGATTTTTTAAAAAAATGTATCTTTATTGATTTCAGAGAGGAAGGGAGTGGGGGGGGGGTAGAAACATCAATGATGAGAGAGAATCATTGATCAGCTGCCTCCTGAACGCCCCCTACTGGGGATTGAGCCCACAACCCAGGCATGTTCCCACGGCAGGAATCAAACCCAGGACCCTTCAGTCCACAGGCTGACGCTCTATCTACTGAGCCAAACTGGCCAGGGCTATGGAAGATTTTTATACATGATATACTTGCTATTGGGCTCCCTTCTCCTCTGTTTCCTGATCTTATCACATGTTCATTTATATCAAATTCTGACTGTAATGGAAGTTTCAGTGGCTTTGAGTTTTTATTCCTTAACTTTTTTTTCTAGAAGATTTCGCTTATCTTCTTTCCTTCCTTCCTTCCTACACTTTCTTCTTTCTTTTTGAGGTAAAATTCACACAACATAATATTAACCTTCATAATGTGAATATTTTAGTGGCATTTAGAAGATTCACAATGTTGTGAAACTCTAACTTCTAACTTCTGTCTAGTTCTAAAACATTTTTTATCACCTTGTACCCATTAAGCAATTGCTCTCTATCCCAAGCCCCCAACAACCACCAGTCTGCATCTGTCTAGATCTGTTTAGTCCTTCAGTATATTTCATACATATGGAATCATACAGTATGTGACCCTTTGTGCCTGGCTTCTCTCATCTAGCATGTTTTCAAGGTTTTTCCCATGTTGTAGCATGTATCAGTACTTCATTTTTTTATGCCTGAATAATATTGCATGTATTTATTTGTCATAATTTGTTTATTCATTCATCCGTTGATAGATATTTAGCTTGTTTATATGTTTGTGCTGTTAGGAATACTGCTGTTATGAACATGCATGCAGATATAGTCATTGGAGTAATTGTTTTAAATTCTTTGGGTATACACCTAGGAGTGGAATTCCTGTGTGATATGGTAATTCTATGTTTAACTTATTGAAGAACTACCAAACTGTTTCCCTCCTAAACTTTTTCAGGTTCTCTTCAACATAAAAACTAAAGTTTTAGACACTATATCATTGAAAGTCAGTTTTCCTTGAATTGTACCCAGATTTTTAAATAAAACTCATTAATTATTTGATTAATTATATCTATTCCTTTGAATGATATGAGCTTCATGAAAGGCATCCTTACATTAAATACTATCATGTAATAGAAACTAGAATTCTCTCTGGCCTATGGGCGTTGGTAAAGGGGAAGTAACTGATGACTCTGCTCATTGAAAAAGAATGCCTGTCATCTGAGTCCCCATAAAACTCACTGAGCTGCCTTGTCAGTGACACAGAAAGATTCTACAGTCTTCACAGTGGATTATAGCAAAGTCATTTATTACAAGGTACTTTCATTTGTATTTCGTTTACCCCCTTGCTTATGTGTTTTTAATATAACAGCTAAGCCCAGCTGTCAAGCTCAGCGGTTGAGCGTCAACCTATAAACCAGGAGGTCATGGTTTAATTCCTGGTCAGGGCACATGCCTGGGTTGTGGGCTCAATCACCTGTGTGGGGCATGCAGGAGGCAGCCTATCAATGATTCTCTCTCATCATTGATGTTTCTATCTCTCTCTCTCCCCCTTCCTCTCTGAAGTGTATATATATATATATATATATATATATATATATATATATATATCCCGGTGCACGAAATTTGTGCACTCGGGTGTGGGGGGGTCCTTCAGTCCGGCCTGTGCCCTCTCGCAGTCTGGGAGCCCCGCAATTGATTGCCCCACAGACGGAGGCCCCGCCCACCACTGCCGGCTGGGTAGCCTGGGTCTCCCTCTGTGGGGTGATTCTGGGGCAATGGCGAGGCCCCTCAACCAATCGCATCACACCTGCCTTGATGGTGGCAGTCAGTTTTGGGTCGTCGCGGCGCCCAAAACCCAGAAGGGACCGAGAGATCAGCAGTTCAGCCCGCTCGCCAGTCCCTGCCCACCTGAGCCTGCTGAGCAGCGCAGCCTGGCATTTGGTCATCCGTTTGGTCGTTTTGGACGTTACGGACCCTGGCTCTTTATATATTAGGATAGCAGTTAAATTCTATGTTGAAAAAAGCAGGGAAGAAATGCAAAAAGGAAAATAAGAAAGAGGGGGAAAAAGCTGAGGTGAAAAGCCTCATATTACATGAAGCAAAACATGTTTAAAAAAACACACAGCTTTGACAGTTGTTTGTTTAAGGCTGCAATTAACCCCATGGATTGTTCAGTTTGAGAACCATTTTTAATAAAATTCTCCAGTGTCTGTTCAATTCTCTTTATTTTTCACAATTAATATTTATGTCTTTCCTATGGGAGTTATCTTCTTTGTAGGAAATTTAAATATCCAAATAAAAGCACCTTAAGTAATTTTAAAAGAAAAAAAAATAACCATCTCTTATACTAACTATTTGTCAATCTGGGTATTTAAGTTTATTATATAGATAAACCATAGATGGGCCTTTATATTTAAATATTCTACTACTGTTCTCAGTGGCAGAGAAAGTGCTGATGAAATTAATATCATTTTATGAGAGAATATTTTCATCTAACCCCTTGCCGTTTTCAGTAATGTTTTAAGGAAAATTAAATAACCCTTGAGAATTGAAATGCAAGGATGAAATTACATATTATTGTGGCCATGCTATGTCACATTTTCTTTTATTAAAAATGAATACATCAGTTTAGATTTATTTGACAATGGTTTATGCCTACAGAGTCCAGGCTTTAAAGGTTCATTCTGTACAGTAATACTTCAGCAAGATACATCTTCCTCGTCTGCAGGATCTCATTTATAAGCTAGGCTCACCTTCTGCTTCCTGCAGTAATAAACGTTCTTGCCGGAAAGATTTTAGATGAGATATTGTGTTCCCCACTCTTATCCCCTTTTCAACCTATCGCCCTGTAAGAAGTGTGTTTCTTTTTTTGTGGTCTTTAGAGGAAAAAACTCACTTGACTCATTTTTCCAAAGCAGCTCTTTTAATGTGTTTAGAATTGCTTTCTGAATACTGTCTCTCATGTTACTGTTGAGGTGTTTTGTTATATGTGAGAGAGAAAATAGGAAAATCCATTTAGATGACTGCTTTCTCGATTAAAAAATATGGCTTCAATAAAAAAAATGTTTCTCTTGTGTCTCTGTGTCTTTGAGGCTTTTGATGTTTAAGCAAGTTATGGAACAACTAGGGAAAATGTATTTAAATATGCATAAAAAGCCATGTAAAAAAATCTACCACCCAACCACTTTAAAACCTACTTTAACAGGAGTAATTTTTAAGGTAGACGATGATATATGCTCTCAGAGCATGATTACTTGTGTGTGCAGGCCAGGGAGTCCTTCTATTGTCCTTCCACAGGCTTTCCTTGCCAGTAGATTAACAAACTCATTTTTCAGCTGTGGTGGCGTAGAGGGCAAAGAAAAGCCTATCAGGACCCTGAGTAGGGCTGGTCCACTCTGGGCTCAGCCTGTCTGGTCCATGTCCCTGCCATGTTTCTGGCCAGGCTATCTCTTCCCTGGCTCTCTGTGCAGCTCTCCCCCCGAAAGAAGCAGCTTTCTGGGGCCGTGCAAGTTTCAGAGGACTGTAGGACATCTTACTATTTACTGAGGATGGCCAAGCAAATGTGCACTCACCCCAGTAATATTGCCAGGAGGAAGTATGTCTAGTGTCTAAGAACATGAGCCGAGGACCAAGGAAGAGCTGTCACATGAAAACAGTGCCCTGGAAAATGGAAATTAATATTTGAAGTCTCTGTTTCCTCATCTATGAAATGGGGACAATAATATCTACATTGGATCTGGTTATAAGACGAAAAGAGTTACTGAATGATTGATAATTGGTAGCTCTTATTATTACTTTATTTTAAATATATCTTAAAAATAAAGAAACACCATTTTTAAAAGGTGAATTTTGAAACATTTTTATTTATTTAGAGAGAGGAAGGGAGAGGTGGGGAGAGAAACATTGATCGGTTGCCTCCTATATATCCCCTACTAGAGATCAAGCCCACAACCCAGACATGTGCCCTGACCTGAAATCCAACTGGCAACCTCTCCATGCATGGGATGATGCTCAACCACTCAGCCACACTGGCCAGGGCAAGAAACACCATTTAGAACCAAATTCAATTTCACAGAATACATAGAATTGAAACATCTCTTTGAAGTTACAATTCCCCAATTCCTCATCTTCCAACATTATCAAACCAAACAATAGACATAACAAAAGCCTCCTGGAGGAGAACTTTAAAGAAATCTCAATTTGAAGTGAGGAGTATGAAGCTAGGAGAAACATATTTTCATTTCCTTCTCAATGAATTTGTCTATTCCCCATTCCCAGTTTTCTAACTCTATGCAGCTGTATGGTGTCTAGAGGCCCTTAAAAGATTTTTATTTTATTTTTCCTGAGATGATAAATATTTTGGCAGGACTAGTCATCAAATGTTAAAAGACTAAAAATGTTGGAATGAAGTCAGGTCTTCCAGCTTTTAACTGGAGGAAATATTCCTAGCTCTATTTCCTTAGTAATGCTTGATTTAACCATATAATTTAATTATCTATACTAATAAAAGGGTAATATGCTAATCAGACTGGGAGATGTTCCGGGAGACCCTCCGGATGTCCTTCCGGACAAAGCTATGGTGGCAGGGCTGAAGCAAAGGCACTTAGGGGCGATCAGGCCAGGAAGGGAGGGCAGTTGCGGGCGAGCAGGCTGGCAGGGGGGGCAGTTGGGGGTGATCAGGCCAGCGGGGGGGGGGCAGTTGGGTGTGATCAGGCCGGCAAGGGGGGGGCAGTTGGGGGCAAACAGGAGTGGGGGGGACAGTTGGGGCGATCAGGCCGGCAATGGGGGGCAGTTGGGGGCAAGCAGGCCAGCAAGGGGGGGCAGTTGGGGGCAATCAGGCCAGCAGGGGGGGCAGTTGGGGGCAATCAGGCCAGCAGGCAGAGTGGTTAGGGGCGATCAGGCAGGCAGGCAGGTGAGCAGTTAGGAGCCAGCGGTCCTGGATTGCAAGAGGGATGTCCCAGATTGGAGAGGGTGCAGGCCGGTGTTGAAATAAAGAACCACATTATGAAAATAACCATGCCAAAGACTATATACAAAGAAAACACACTAATGTTTTCACTTTTTTTTTTTTTGTATAAGGGAATAATTTTAGAATGATTTTCTACAACATAGAAGATAAAATATGTGGAAATCAAATCTACAGTGGTCCTACTAAGTGTTCAGCATTGTATTAGATAATGGTATTGTATTAAATGCATTGTTATAGATGTTCCAAAGACAAACTAGTCCTTGCCTTCTCAGAGCTGATAATCATGGAAGAGAAATAAGACATTTTCACAAATATCAAAACTATAAATCATTTGGGAAGTGCAAGGAAGGTAAAAATAAGAAAAAATATTTATGAGAACAAAAAATAATGCAAGTGAATACTTTCTGCTGAGACCTTTAGGAAGGCTTTGCAGACAAGTGGCATTTAAACTGGATAGAATTTCAACAGAATGGACAGGTGAGGTTAGAATGATTCAGGAAAACAAAAACTGTGAACAAAGGCACAGAAACAGCAAGTGGTCTAGTGTGGCAGTGAGAGAGAAGGCATGTATATACTGGTTACATTGTGGGTCACATTGAGGAGGATGCACATATTTTAGGGATGTTGACAGGACATCAAGGGAGGAAGAGTAAGAAAGAGGGAGAGATCTCAGAGGACATTAAGACCTATCCCTGAGGAGCCATTCCAAAGAAACCAGGTACAGTTGGTTTCTGGTTCACTGATAGATTTGAGGAAGGTAGTGGGAAAAAGAAATAAAGAAAAGAACAATGATCAAGTATGCCATTCTCTCCTCTTTTTTTGTGTGTGTGTGTTTTGTTTTTTTGTGTTTTTTTTGTTTGTTTGTTTGTTTTTTGGTTAATCCTCCCTCACCCGAGGATATTTTTCCATTGATTTTTAGAGTAAGAGGAAGGGAGGGGGAGAGACACAGAGATAGAAACATCGATGTGTCTCCATTGGTTACTTCCCACACAAGCCCCCACGAACCTGAACCAAGGTACCAGTGCCCTTGATTCAGGATGCTTCAGTATGAACTGTGCTCTAACAACTGAGCCAAACCAGGTAGAGCCATTCTCTCCTTTTGACATGTAAATGTTTCTAGGATGATTCGTAAGGAAAAGAGGAGGTGTAAGAAGGGCTAACCAGGAAAGTTCATGTTGCTTAAGTATGACTTCTTCCAGGAAGTCTTCTTTGTCCTCACCGCTTCTGTCTAAATTAGGTCAGATTCCCCAACCATCAGCTCTGAGTTAGTCAGGATCCCAACAGGGAATAGACAGCACACCCAAACTGAAAACGGATGAGTTCAATAAGGAATTGATTCAAAAGGGCTAAGAGAAACCAGCAGGGATGATGGGGAATGCCGGGCTGGCACATGGGAGCTGTGACCACCCCTAGGCATGAGTGGTAAACGAAGGAAGTGCTTCTCAGGACCTGAAGGGAGCAATGCAACTGGCGCCACACCATGGCCAGGCTGGGAGGGAGCAGGGAGGTAATTGCCCCGACCTGGATCCCCTTCTGTTTTCCTTTCTCCTGCTGAACCCAAAGGGAAGCCAGAGAGCAAGGAAATTTATGGATGTAGTGCAAAGAAGGCAGCCTCCCATACCACAGAGCAGAGCTGAAAAGGGACAGGGGGCAAGTGCAGATTACCACACCTCATGTGCTCTCATAGTTTCTTGTGTTTCTTATTTATAGCTCTTGTTACAATTATAGCTAAAAAATGGATTGTAACTCTAGCTGGTTTGGTTCAGTGGATCGAGCAGTGGCCTGAGGACTGAGGGTCCTGGGTTTGATACAAGTCAAGCATGCTTATGGGAGGCAGCCAATCAATGTGTCTCTCTCACATCAATGTTTCTCTCTCCTCCCTTTCACTCTTTTTAAAAATCAATGGAAAAATATCCTCTGGTGAGGATTAACAAAAAATAAGATAAAATAAAAAAATGGATTGTATAGTTAGTGTAATGGATTGTATCTATCTTCCATGTAGGCTCCATGAGGGCAGATACCCCTTGGAATTTTCTTCTCTGTTGTATTTCTAGTACCTGGTCCAATGCCTTACACATAGACGCTCTCAATAAATATTTATTAAGTGAATAAACCAATTAACTAATGAAAACAATAAATTTAATATTTAATATTTATTTTAGGTGTTTTGAAAAAAATAAAGTTGAAAAAAACTAAAATGAGATACACTTTACATTGCATTTGAATTGATTTTAAGCTATACCTAGATGAAAAACTGTCAAGTTAAATGTTTTTACTCATAGTTGTGACTATAATTTTATTTTATTTTTTACTGATTATCTTTCCTGGATATAGGCCATTGGAATAGATCTTTGTGTGATTAGCAACATAAACCTGAAGGTCCTGAGTATCTGTCATCATTGCACATATATTTATGATGGCTAGAACTATAGGAAAATATTTCTTTACTGAGCCTTTTCATGTTTTGAGGCTTCTACAGACTACAAAAAAAAAAGTCTTGCTTATCTTATTTGTCTTATTTTTATCAAATAAAGACTTAAAAATATGTATTGACTAAAACATGTACGTAAATCAGTAACACGCTGCCTTATCAATTACATGTGGGAAGAAGGATTTACCAGAGTAATGTTTGTTCAGTGTGAATCTGGTGATTACAGGGGAGAAACATACATAGCAGAGAGAGCCATCATCTATTTATATTGTTAAAAAACAAAATTTAACTGAGCAAATTTTAAAGATCTTATTGGTTTTATTTAATGACTCATGAATTAGCCAGCATCCCATGTAGCAGATAGAAGGAGCTCTGAAGAGCTGTACAAATGAAAGGCTTTTTATAGGCAGAAGGAGCAGGAAAAGGAAGTTTCTGGGAAAGAGTGGATTGTTTCAGACAAGGTCACTTTCCTATGGGAGACAGAATGGTCAATTGGAGGATTCCCTCACTAGTGCTGATCAGGTAATTCCAGATTAACTGGTTGAAGGTTATGTTTCTGGGAAAGGCTGAAACTGTTATTAAGTATTAAGTCTTGCTTTGGTGACATGAGCTTAGCACAAGTGACTCCATTTGGGGCCTCTTGTTTCTTTTAAAAAAACAAACAAAACCACAATATTATAATTAGTTATTAAGGACGGTCTATCTGACAGTGTGCTAGAAGCTTGGGATATAATCATGAACAGAAGCATATTGCCAGCTCTAAAAGAATTTTCAGCATAATGAGAGAAGTAGACAACAAGGAAATAGTGGGATAGACTTATAGGGGAAGAACTATGTGGGAAGAATAGGCTCTGGGGAGGACAACCCTTATCACACTTGGGAGTGGAGTGAAAGAACATATATCTGGAAAAAATGACATCTGGGCTTCACCCTAAAGGAAGAGTAGGAGGTAAGGTGATTTGGAGTGTATTGTATGTATAATGGGATCCCATTAAAGGGTGTGCTAAAAGATCCAATTTGCATTTAAACATATTATACCTTCTGGTTGCTTTGTGCAAAATGGATTGAAGAGTGGCAGGAATGGAAGCATATACCCATTTAAGAAAAGATTGTCTGGAAGAGAATGGCAATAGTACATAGGAAGAGAAATGGACAGATTCTAGACATACAGATGCTCCTTGACTTACCACGGGGTTACCTCCCATAAGTTGAAAATATCCTAAATTGAAAATACATGTAATATACCCCACCTAGCTTAATCACAGCTTAGCCAACTCTGCTCAGAATGCTTAAATTAGCCTATGGTTGAGCCAAATCATCTAACCCCAAAACTATTTTATCATAAAGTGTTGACTATCTCATGAAATTTATTATGTTTATTGCATTCACTCTGTCTCAAAGCCAAAACATCATAAGTTGAAGACCATCTGTATTTTGAACAATAAATGCCAGGATTCACAAATGGTTGGAGTGAGGAGGAGGAGGAAATAAGATGAAGCTAAATATTTGTTATTATTGGCTTGAGCCTCTGGGAAGATGGTGATTCTATTATCTGAACTGTGGAAGACTAGAAGGCAGATGATTTCAAGGGGTGGGCCATGCTTTGGACAAGTAAATTTTTAGATGCACACTGAAGTAGGATGATGGGGGCAAAAGCCAGACTGAAATTATTTGAAGAGAGAATGGGGATGTAGAAATGGAAACAGTAAGTGTAGAACCCATTTGGGAGTATTTTTGTGGCAGGATAGTAAGAAGCTAGGAAAATTCCTGGGCAAGTGGAATGGGGAAACTGAGACAAGAAAATTAAATAAAGCAAAACAGTATGGGGAGCTTGCAGCCATCCTGTGCATCACAAGACCTTATCTTCCCAACCAAGGACACTTGAGAGCAAACGGTTTATACCTCTCCTCTCTCCCTAACTAGAGAATACATAGCTTAAATCACCTTGGCCTGGAAAAATAGAGAACAAAGACCCAATTAATGCCATTTGTGCCAGCTGAACCCAAGGACAGATATCACTTGGGAGATGTTAGACAGGAAAGATAGCTCCCAGGGCAGGAAATGGAGAAAGGGGGAACGATGGGGGAATTTACCTTACCTACTTAACAAAGAAGTCAGCTGCCTTAGGACTTGCCAAACAAGATGACAAGGTGTATGTACAAACATTCCAAGATAAAGCACAATAATGTAGAAGCAGACTTTGAAACCTATAGGGGGAAGGGTATAAAACCCCATGAACCTCCACTGGGAGTGTGCTCAGACCAGATGAGTTGCCCACTTTTGTTTTACACCAAGTGTATTTTTAATAAATTTGCTTGCTTTGCTTCCTTAATCTAAATTCCTTCTCAGGAGATTGAAAAGAGCCAAGGAGGGGAGAGCCCCACCTCCGACTCAGGGGGCTTTCTGGTAACATTTTGAAGTGAATAGCAAAAGAGAAGTAAGGAGAAAGATGGGAGAAAATGTTGGGAAAGAGAAGGTGGTTGTTTTAAATAGGATGCACCAGAGCATGTCTCTTGTGCTGGTGGGAGGACATACTCAAAGGCATGAAATCTTTGAAAAGGAGAGAGAAGATGGTAGCTCAGACACAAGAAGAGGAAAGTAGTAAGAGTAGGGGTAATATAGGAAAACAGAGAACACGAGTAGTAGGTAGATTTTTCTATTTAGTACTAGGAAGACGAGAAAGTTCTTAATTCTATTTTATCAATGAAGAGTGAAGAAACCTGGAGTGAGGGAATAAGAAAGTATAGGAAGAGACAAGAAAGTGTGCAAGCATATTTCAGATAGTGGAAAAACTAACTTATTAGGGAAATGTACTAGGATTGTTTGGTACCATTAGATGCTCGTCTAGGATTTGAAATCATGATTTGGAGGCAGCAGGCACCGCATAAGTTCTGTGTGTCACTTTCCTAGCAATGATGAGCAATGTTGGCACAGATAGGTGTTCAAACAGGTTGGAGTTTTGACAGGTAAATATGATGGAAGAAGAGAGGGGGAAGTTTGTTGAGGTTGGTTGCCTGGGAGTGATGGACCATGAAATCTAAACCAGAGAGCAGGGATGTGAAAACAGAAGAGGAATGATGAATAGTAGAAAGTGGCCACTTAAATATGTCAAGGGGGTTAAAGAGCTATAACAGTGTGTGTATTGGGACAAGTGAGCTGGAAAGATAGGAGGTGGTGTTTAAGAAGCAGCATAGTGAAACTGCGACTTCAGAGAGGTGCCATTATTAGTGAGGACAAGGACTAGGCTAATGCATGGGTGTGGATGGTTGAGGCAGCACAAACCAAAAGCTTACTGGAACTAGGGGCCAAAACCAGAGAAGCTGGATGTATCATATTTGTGGATGTCAAATGTCACTGAGAATGGTGACAGTTGTAGAGGTGGAGAAGATAATGAGCAAAAATCTTCAAAGAGAGGAGTCTAGGGAGGGGGTCAGTAGATAACAACCAAAAAGGGGAAGGAAATGCAGCAAATGAGAAGGCAGAAGAATCAAAGGATATTGTCTTTTAAGGAAAAGAAAAGGCTTAGGTTTGGAAATGAGGAGCATTTTATGCTTTACTTCTAGCCCTGAGATACAAGGGGTATGTGAAGTTTTCCAGGGAGTGGTGTCCTCAGGGAACAGCCAGGTTTCAGTTAGACCAGAGGTGTTAGGTACATTCAAGAAATTAGAGGCATAAGGAAGTTTGCAAATCATGGACCTAGAATGTTCCAAGGTACAGAAAGGGCTAAGAGAGAACAGGAAAGAGTGTGGGATTGGGTAAGATTTGACAGTATGAAAGAGAGAATCTGGAAAAAGGACCAAGAACAAGACCATGGGGTGAGGGCTAAAAACGGAGGGGAGATAGTCTTGTGACTTTTGATTTAAAAATTCGGCCCCTGGGAACTGTAAATACTGGGCTGAGGGCAAAGGACTGTTTCTTTGGAGGTCTCCAAAATAAATGGTATTTTCCCCATTTTGCTCTGAAATTAGTATTAGCTGTTTGTTTTTTTGTTTGTTTGTTTTTTTAAGGGATGAAGGAAGTGCCAGAAGAGGTAAAAGAAGAGAGATGCTGAAAGAAGAAAAAAAATATTTATTTAGGTTATTTACAAAAGAGAGTTTGGTGTGTGTTTTTAATCAAAATATTATTAACTGTCTTTTCTGACAATTTGCTGAGGAAGAAAATTTTAAGAAGCAAGTAGTGATCTCTTACAATTTTCCCACTAGAGAATACAACTGGTAGAATTTTTGCAAAATCTTTGCCTGCCTCCCCCAACACAAACATGTTTTAATCTTTACTGCGATGATACAGATACTTCAAATCATAGTGGAGAGGGGGAAAGTTGAGAACAATCACCTTCTATAGCCCTGATTATCTAAAAAAAAAGTGGTGGTATTAGCAGCAGAGTGAAAGGAGGAGAGGCGTTGGGAGTATTAAGTAGATTGGTAAATATCCACAATGGTTGTGATGATGATATATCAACAGGAAATCAACATAGGATGGATAATACTTACTGAGAAACAATGGGTATGTCTATAACAACATCTTGTTGATTTTCCCCACGATTGTAAAAGTAGGCATTCCACCAACTCCCACTACTCCCCTATACCCAAATTAGGAAAAAGGTCATTGGAGAGTGTAATTTATTCTAGAAAATTCATAGCAATGTTTAAAAGATCACATCAGCCAAACTGAGTTTCCAAATCTCCTGTGTAATTGCTACAAATGTCATTGGTACATACTATGGGATAATTCTTCTTTTCTCCCTCACTGTTGACTTCAGAAATGAAAGAAACAAAAGAAGAAATAAAAAAAAATAGCTTTTAATTCCGATTTTGACACATACAAAAAAGTAGCAATGCCTTTTGAAAGAATATGGTGGTCAATTTCTTTTGTCAGATACCACACAGGGCGGTCAGTGGAGGCCTGACTCTCCAAGAAAATCTAAGTCATGCTGCATTCCCCCTGAATTAGATAACATAACTAAGACCTGTGTAAAAGTTTCTATTTTGTAATAGAGTGTATTCTTTCAAACACCCTCTAAAATAATTCTAAGAGAATTTCATAGAATTATTTTCCAAACAAAATTTGCACATTTAAAGAAATGAATATGTTGGTTTTTTTTTTAAAAAGTTTTTTTTTTCTGTACTCGTCTCCCTTTCTAGTCTGTAATACAACTGCCAGTGATTCTGCTGCTGGTAAGTGTCTTAGTCTCCAAGGTCATGATTCATGCTCTTTCTTCCTCTTGACAGCACCAAGGCATGAGGGGGCAGCAGGTTCATGAACTGTTGACCTGGAGAGCAGAGAGGTGGACAGCGTGAGGCCAAGAAGGCTGCAGGGCCTGAGCAGGTGGGCCAGTGGACAGGCAGGCAGCAGAAGACTGGAAATTAAGGGGGACCCACACCAGGGCTCAGTCACCAGGGTGTCCGAGGTCCCTGACCAGAGGTGGAGGTTGGGCAGATTTAGTGGGCAGATACCGGGCCAGGCAGCTGCAGATGAAGAGTGCCTCACCATGTCAATGAAACTTGATTCTTGGAAAAACGTCCTGTCTGCCCTTGTTGCTGGGTCTTTCTCAAGCCATGGTGGCTATGGGGTAAAGAAGCAACACACTGACACATGAGTGAAGTGAGGGGCTTGTCCCTGAGATGCAGCCTGAATTGCATTATCAAATCCTCATGGAGTCTTATATCCTTCAGAAACCAGTACTCATGACTTTGTCCTCACTCTGATCTTTGATGTCTTTCCTCTTTCAGCCCAACTCTCCAGTATTTGCAAATTTATCCTTTGGTTCAGTGTTTCTGTGCATTTACCAGGATAGCTAAATCAGAATAATAACGGCTATGTGTTGAACACTATCTCACATACAGCAATTACCCAATAAATAATTGAATTAATTTATAAGTGATTGTCATTATTAGCTGAATAAGCACTTATTAAATATCAGATTCTGCATTTAACTTTCATTGTCTTATTCTATTTTCACAGTAGCTTAAGATTGGCATTTTTATCTCCACTTTACTGAAAAGTAAACTGAGTCACAGAAAGGTTATACCACCTCTTTCAGCATGTACCAGTAACACATGCTAGTAACTGGTGGAGACACCATTCAAACTATAGCAGTTTGGACTAGACCCTACTCTCAATACCTAGAATTTTAAGTGCAATGTGGTCAGCACTGTAACCTAAGGTGGGGATGGAAGAAGGAAACCTGGCATATAGAATCTAGGAGGCTTTAAAGGTATTTTATAGGGATTCTTTTTAACTTTTCATTATTAAAAATTTAAACAAACAAAAATAAGGAGAATAGTATAATGGACATCCAAGTGTCATCACCCAGCTTCAAAAATCATCTATTTGTTTTTTTCTAAACCTGAAACTCCCATCAGCACCCTAAATCATTTGAAGCAATTCCCAGGCAATATATCACATCATCTCTAAGTATTAAAAGATACTGATTCTATAAAAAACCCCTCAATATTATTATTTCATCTAAAAAGAAAATAAAAATGAGACTATTCTGAGTCTTTAAATACTTTTAAACAATCAATTACTATCCCTTAAAGTGGAATGAAACAGGGAGAAAGCTGTTCTCCAAAGTATATAGGTATTTCTGAAATGTATAAAGTCTAGGTGCCTCTTTTTAAAAATTATTATAATTTATTTCAGAGAGGAAGGGAGAGGGGGAGAGAGATAGAAACATCAATGATGAGAATCATTGATCGGCTGCCTCCTGCACACCTCCCACTAGGAATTGAGCCCACAACCTGGGCATGTGCCCTTGACCAGAATTGAACCCAGGACCCTTCAGTCCGCAGGCCAATGATGCTCTATCCACTGAGTCAAGCTGGTTAGGGCTAGGTGCCTCTTTTAATGGTGGATAGAGAGTTGAAGGTAGAGTGAGGTATTACAATAAAGAGAGAAGTTTAGTATTAAGATATATGCTGCAGTTCAAGTGTTGAGATTTTGTTCTTTGGTCCTTGAATATGAGGCCAGGGAAAATGGGCCTTGCTGTACATTTTACCCCATCACCAGATCTGTCTTCTCTCAGAGCTACTGATTTCCAAAGATGCCACTTTCCCCATGAATTGCTACCTATCGAAGTGACATTCGTTTTTGCCATACAGATCCAGAGAGCCTTTGTCCCCACCTCTCTGGTATTTTTTAACTGTATATTTTCTGTCACGTAAGCAATCTGAAAATGGTAGTCTATTCTGAACTACACACTATTTTAAATTTCTATATTTGTAGCAAATGGAGATGTTCATTTTTAGAGGGTTAATATAATTTAGAGACCAAATATGAGTATCTTCATTTTCCTGAAAGGACACTGGATTCTCCATTAGATAAACTACCAATATTGTTCAAGTCATCTCTAACATTGCATGCTTCCTTTGTACTTAAATGTTTTTTAAAATACATAGAACTAATGTTTTATAAAAACCTACCTGGCCAGTGAGGCTCAGTGGTTGAGTGTCAACCTATGAACCAAACGGTCTCGGTTTCATTCCCGGTAAGGGCGCATGCCGGGGTTGTGGGCTCCATCCCCAGTGGGGAGCATGCAGGAGTTGGCTGATCAAGGATTCTCATCATTGATGTTTCTATCTCTCTTAAATGTTGATGTCCTTATCATTTGTATGGTCTTATATTATACTGACTAGAGGCCCGTTGCATGGATTTGTGCAATAGGCCTTCCTTCCCCTGGCTGCCAGCACCGGTTTTCCTCTGGCACCTGGGACCCGGGCCGCAGTAGAGCCAAGCCTTCAGCCTTCAGTGGAACCAAAACTTCAGCCTTCAGGCTTGGCTCCGGCCACAGTAGAGCCTTCAGACTTCAGTCTTCACTCAGGCGGTAGAGCCTTCAGTCTTCACGCAGTAGAACCTTCCGTCTTTGCTCTGTGCCTGCATATGCAAATTAACCCGCCATCTTTGTTGGGTTAATTTTCATACCCACTCCTGATTGGTTGGTGGGCATCACAGAGGTACAGTCAATTTGCATCTTTCTATTTTATTAGTGTAGATAATTGGTAATATTGATTGAGCATTTACTAGTTGCCAAGTACTGTGCTAAGTGCTCACTTTGATGTCTTATATAATCTTCCCTCTGATCCTAGGGAGAGATTGTTCGAGATTAGGAAATGAAAATTTACAGAAGTTAAGTGACTTGTCCAGTCACATGGCTAATAAATAGACCTGGGACTCAATCTCTTCCCTCTAAATTCAAAGATTATGCTCTTAAATATAATGTCACATTGCTTCAGCACACCAAGTGCATAATGACATGGTGGACTGCTTCTAAAATGGTACCGATGATTCCTACCTTCTGGTGTTTTCTCCCTTATGTGTTCCCTTCTCCTAGTGTGTAGGATGGACCTGGTGATTTGCTTCTAACAAATAGGATATAGTAAAAGTGATGAGATGCCATCTTACATTAGATTATAAAAGATTGTGACTTCATTCTTGATTGCACTCTTTCTTTGATTGCTCTCTTGCTTTGCCACCATGATGCAAGCTGCCCTGTGGAGAAGCCTGCAATGCAAGGAGCTGAGGGTGGCCTCCCGCCAACAGCCCAAGTGCAACTGAATCCTGCCAACAGCCGTATGAGTGAGCATGGAAGTGCATCCTTCCCCATTTGAGCCTTGAGATGTCCGTAAACCAGCTAACACTTCGATTGTAGCCTATGAGAGACCCTGAGCAGAAGACCTAGTTATGCCACGCCCAGATTCCTGACCTGCAGAAACTGTGACAAAATAAATATTGTTTTAAAATACCAAGTTTTGGGAATAATTTATTATACAAGCAATTGATAATTAGCATAAATGATAATGTCAGTGTTAAGAGTATTAAAGCTATCACAACATCTTGCATTTGTGTAATGCTTCAGCCTTTTTCAAAGAAAAATCAAGTTTCAAAATAGTAAAATTAGAAAAATATTACCATTATCTTCTCTTAAAACATAGCAGCTGCACTTGAAAGTACAACCTGCATTTTCAACAAGAAAAAATAGTTTATTCACCCAATTTTCATTACTTTAATTCCCACCTCTAAAACCGTTGGAAACATGCTATTTAGCAAGGAAGTTATTTTTTTTCTTTGTCTAAGTTATTAGTAAAGAGCCACGTTTAAACCATCTGGCCAGGGTGTTCTTTGGACTTCAAATTTGTAGCAGCCAGGTGGATTTCTCATCCTGTGCTGGGCTTTGTAATCCCTATATAAATTCCCTCTCCAAGAGAGGGACATGGATTTTAAACTGTCAATCAGTATTTTTGCCAGTTAAGATGAAATATAGAGGGAAAAAAGTGTTTCAATTAACATAAGACCAGTGCTCAAATTGGGCAAGACCACAAAGAATTTTTCAAAAATGTTTTCCCAGAAGAAGCTAATTACTGTGGGAGAAAGTAATCTTCATGTTTGGCTTGAATAACCACAGAAACAACAAAACGCAAATATTTTTAAAATGATGGGAAAGTTAAAGGAAGAAAACCTTTTGATTGCACTCCTATGGGGACTTCTGTTTTTGTTTTGTTTTTTGGAGCAGTGAATAGATGTATAAACGTATATACCCATACATCCTCATTAACAGCAAGAGAAATATAGGAAATATACTAAAAATTAATTCATTACACAAATAGTTAGTGAGCATCCTAATATGTGCCAGTCAAGTTTTTACTGTAAGGGATACACTTCAGAATAGGACAAACACAGTCTCTATGCCTAAATTCTAGTGGGAGAGATAGGTAAGTAAAAGCTAAAGCAATAAATCAATAAATAATTACAGGTTGTGATAGTGATTGAAAGTAAAAAGAAGAAATTGCTTACACTGGATGTTCATAAAAGTCTTGTCTGGGAACTAATGGAAGGGTGGGGTCAGCTAAGTCAGGAGCGGGGGTGGGGGGTGAGGGGTGGGGAGGGAGAGCTTTCCAAACAAAGGAAATAGCAAACATAAAAGCCCAGAAATAAGAAAGACTGTGGGATATTCTGGAAACTGTCAAAGGTCTGTTAGCCTGGTGGAGAATGGGGTTAGATGGCAGGGAGAGGGAGGTGGTCATGGGCCAGATCATTTAGGCCTTTGCAGGCCCAGGAAAGGAATGAGATTTTACTCTAAGTTCAAAGGGAATCCATTAACGGCTTTTAGGATACAAATGGCATGATCTATGTTTCCAAAACATCACTCTTGTGGCTGAGTGAAGAACAGACTGTAAGTGAGCTAGAATGGGTGTCAGCAGCTGAGCTTTCCAGGTGAGAGAGCATGGTGGCTTGGAGCAGAGGGCAGCAACAGAGATGAAGAATAACGGACTGATTTGGGAGGTAGGATGAAAGGGACTTGAAAGGGATTTTTATGTGGAGGCTGAAGAAAAGGGTGAATCAAGGAATCCTCTTGAGTTTGGTGTTTGAATTAAGTGAACGTGGTGCCACCACGTATTATGCTGAGAAATCTCTAAAGAGATCTGTGTGCAGAGAGACTCAGGAGATCCGTTTTGACCTAGCAAAGTTGGAGATCCCTATGAGCTATTCAAGTAACGATGCAATTTAGGAAATAGTATATGTAAGTTCGAGTTATGTAAAATAAGTATAAAGCCAATCATAGTCTATGATTAGTCTAAATGTGCAAATGTATACACCATGGAGGATTATGTTTGGAAATTAAATTCTAATTTTATTCTAGAGAATTGAAATAAAATGTCTTTTCAGTTATTTTCCACTTTTAGTAGCAGTCCAAACACAAACCCATAGCATTATTTTTTTTTCTGTTTCATATTTTCTAATTTTGTAATATTCTCGTTTCCATTATTAAAAGCTTTCTTATATAGTTACAGAAAAGGGAAGAAGTCTATAATTTATAAAGTACTTACTATAAAACATGCAGGAACAACTTAATATTATTTCACTCAAATTTGTAACAATCCTCATATTATCCCCTTTTCGCAGGTGAAGAAACAAGAGAATCAGAGCATTTAAATAACTTGCCCAATGACATATGGTCAGGATTCAAAGCCAAGTTTTCTTTTGGCACTAAAAGCCATGTCCCATCTTTATAGAAACATAAAGCACAGAACTTCTCCTGTTTCTCCTTCAGTTTCCACATTTCTTTGGAAAGTTCTTATATCTCTTTTATTATGAAACTCAATTGAGTTCAAGAAACACAGAAAGCATCCCTGACACTTGTTTTGTTGTTGACTACATTTCTGCTGACTTTTGGATATGCACTGTTTCTCACCTCCATTTGATGGTATCCTGCCATTGTCTCAGCTGCTTAATGAAAAGAAATTGCCAATATTCTGTCTTCTCATATATAGCTGCTATTGCCTTGGCAATTTTTTGGACCTCTGCATTCAGTGAGGATTGGCTGTAACCATTTTCTCCTGGCCATAATCCACAGGAAACTAGATTCATTAACTCTGAGGCTTGCTTACTGGAACAAACAACTTGATTTTCTTCCTCTTTCTTTTTCCATAATATATTTTCTTATTATATTTCCCATTCTGTTGTTTCACTTTTAATTTCATTATTTTCTTTTTATGCTGGTTTTTTAGATAATTCAATTCTCTTTTCTAGTCTCAGTTTTTTCCTGCATTTCTATTTTTGGATTAGCACTATTTTAACCTCTTACTACTTATTTATTCATGTAGTTAAACAAACTAATAGCCCCAGCTTGATCATTCTATTTCAGAAAAAAAAAATTAGTATTTGTCATTGGGAGATATATTGATCTTAATTAGATACACTGGTCAAAGAAACTCATACATTATTATTATTATTATTTTAATTAATCCTCACCTGAGAATATTTTTCCATTGATTTTTTAGAGAGAGTGGAAGAGAGAGGGAAAGACAGAGAGAAATATCGATGTGAGAGAAACACATCAATTGGTCACCTCCTGCACAAGCCCTGACCAGGGCCCAGGCCGGGGAGGAGCCTGCAACCGAGGTGCATGTCCTTGATCGGAATCAAACCCAGGACAAAATCTTTATCCACTTTTACACATGAAAATGGAATCTAACCCCAATCACCTGACTGCAGCATATATATGAAGTAGTGCATTATGGGAAGAGGAAATAAACAGGGAAATGGGATCTCTTACTATGCAGAGTTGTGGCGTGTTCCTAGGAGAAGAGAGTGGAGTTCCAGATGGACAACTGAAAAAGGGAGCAGGGATTAGCCAGGTTATGAAGGGAGAGCTGGCCTCCTTGGGAAGGTAGAACTTTCTAGTGTCCTTCCTTTTGATACCAAAATAAAATTTTTTGTTAGCTAGAAATTTATTATTTCAGGTCTAGTGTTCTGGTAGAGAAATTTGCAGAAACCTGAACAGTGTGATGTACTTGTTGGCAGAGACAAAAACAACAACAGGGAAGATGGCATCAGCCTACTGAGTGGACTGTAGGTCTGAGTTTTGAGTGGCAATTAGCAATACTGTTGGCCAGTGCATGGGAACAATCTTAGAGCATTGTAGAGAAATGTAAGACCATCCCTGGTTATCCGTATAGAATGGAGGATGTTGCTGTGAATGGGGAAAGGAGGGAGCTAGGAAACATTTGTATTTCATTAACATGCATGAATTGCTTATACTTTAGGAGAAGAATGCAGCATGTTTACATATTGAAGCTTATGTAATTGTATGTAATTTTATGACACCTGATAGCATTTGTAAGTTAGGAAAAAAAATCACAAATCCAGTAGTAGTCCATTTCCTTGTACAGATAAGTTTCTGGTGAAAATTACTGTTTTATCAGTAGCAACATGGTCAAATTCTATCTGAACCACAATGTACACATGAACTAAAGTCACGTATTTAGAAAATTAGATCAAATGAAAATAAGTCTACACTATAAGTGTAACCAAAGAATGCAAAACAAGCTAAAGTGATAACGATAAAGCTAAGAGTCCTGTATAACTAAAGAGTAAGAATAATAATGAAAAAGATGTGATCAAGCCAACATAATACTGTTAATATACTGTTTCAAGTATCTGTAACACGTAAGTAGCAAACACTTTTGCAAAATTGTTTAACAACTGATTGAAAGTCCTCTGTAAATTCTAAGATAAGTTTAATTTACTTTATGAATACTACATTTTAGTCATTCTTAATAACTTTCTGTCACAGTTAGTAATGATTTGGGTTGTATTATTTATTTATTTACTTACTTATTTATTTTAGTTAATCCTCACCCAAAGATATTTTTTCCATTGATTTTTACAGAGGGTGGAAGGGAAAGAGACAGAAACATCGATGTGAGAGAGACACAATAATTGGTTGCTGCCCTAACCGGTTTGGCTCAGTGGATAGAACATCAGCCTGCAGACTGAAGGATCCTAGGTTTGATTCTGGTCAAGGGCATGTACCTTGGTTGCGGACACATCCCTAGTAGGGGGTGTGCAGGAGGCAACTGATCGATGTTTCTCTCTCATCGATGTTTCTAACTCTCTATCCCTCTCCTTTCCTCTCTATAAAAAAAAAAAATCAATAAGATATATTTAAAAAAATAATAATAATAATTGGTTGCCTCCCACACATGCTCTGACCTGGGCCAGAGATCAAACCTGCCACCCAGGTACGTGCCCTTGACTGGGAATTGAATGCTTCGGGCCAATGCTCTTGCCACTGAGACCACCGACCAGGACTGGCCTGGATATTACCGAAAACTCCAGATGACAGTGGCTTAAACCTTAAGAATACTGTTTATGCAACAAAAAGCCTGGATGCATATACTTTAGGGATTAGATCAACAGCTTCAAATTTTAGGGCCTTCGGTTGAGTTTCTGTGATTCTCTTGCTATTCCCTCCAGCACCAGGCATCATGCTCTCAGGCTTCAGAATGAAAAGACAAGAAGCAAGGGTGTGGCCAGGGTGATGTGAGAACTCTCACCTGCCGGTCTGCTTTTATCAGGAAGGAAGAAAACTCTGCTGGAAGCCTACCCATGAGACCTCCTCTTATGTCACATTGACCAGAACCAGTCCTATGGCGTGTAAACTGCAAGGGAAATCAGGAAAATGAGCATGTAGTTTTGTTTGGGTTTTTGGTGTGTGTGTTTTTTTTTTGGGGGGGGGGGGTTGTTTGTTTGTTTGTTTGTTTTAACCCTCCTGAGAGAGAGATGGGCAAGGAAGAAGGAAGTTGGGAATGGCTGTTGGGCAGTTCATGAATAAGAGTTGGCTATATTTTCCATATTTGAAATTCTTTACTTTCTCCGGATTTCTTACAACATAAAGTCTGGTACAGGTCTTTCAGGAACTGGCCTCTGCCTGCTTCTCCAGCCTCATCCCTTAGCCTATCCCACAGGCAACCTCGGTTCTGATAATCACGGACCAGTTGCAGTTCCTACACCTCAGCCTCCTGTCTCATACCTCTGTCTTGGCTTCACTATTTGCCCTTTAAAGACACTGTCTGTGAAGTATTTTCCAGCCTTCTTGATGGCCCTAGGAAGAAGTTATTCTCTCCTCTAAGTTCCCACAGCATCCTGTATTCTACTGCAGCATATCATCACATTGTTTTGTGTCTACTTGTTCATTTGTCAGTCTTCCTCATCAAACCCTGAGGAACAGAGATTTTATTATGTCATCTTTGTGCAGCACCTTTCACAGTGCCAGGCATGCAATAGTAGCTCCATAGCCTTACTTGTGTGGCTCAGTACTTGAGTGTCGACCTATGAACCAAAAGGTCACGGTTCGATTCCCAGGCAGGGCACATGCCTGGGTTGGTGGCTCAATCCCCAGTAGGGGCGGCGGGGGGGGGGGGGGGGGGGGGGGGCGTGTGAGGAGGAGGCTGATCAATGATTCTCTCTCATCATTGATGTTTCTATCTCTCTTTCTCTCTCGCCCTTCCTCTCTGAAATCAATAAAAATATATTTTTTAAAAATAGCTCCATTATACTTGCTGGAGGAATGAATGAATGAATGAATCATTGGAAATTACTCAGCCTTTGATGTCCTAGATAGAAATGTCCTGGATGTAGGCACACTTTTCTTTCCTCTTTCTTTTGTCTTCAGTAATTTTGCCCTTCTGCACATTTTTTCCTGGGTACACTTCTTACCTATGCAGCCCAGATCCCAGGGCTGCGGCTTCTCCCAGAGGCTGCTTTGTCTTTGTCATTCCTTCGCAGGCTTCTTTCTAAGCCGCAGGCTCAGCCTGACACCTGGCTGCGTTTCCTCTCGTTGCATTTACAGAGGGTCCCTCTGTTGTCTGCCTCCAGTACCCGAGGCTGCACAATCTCCACAGGCCGCAAAAAGACCCTGCCTGCTAAAGTAAACCAACCTTCAGCTTCATCACGTTGTCACTGGATTTTACCAGTCATTTCCCCCCCACTCTATTCTCTAATAGGAGGGATTGCCTATCCTCATGAGGAAATGATTTGTTAAAAAAAGAATAGATTGTTTTCCTGTTTGAAAATCTTTACCACATCTTTAACCTGCCTGGCTCAGTTATGCCTGGACATGGGGGGCAGAGGAGAAGGTCAGTAGGAAACACGTTACTCCTTTCTGCCTGTTTTTTATTTATGGTTTTGAGAATGCTCTGTCCCCTGGAGGAAAGTAAGGCTACTAATTTTTTGATTGACTTTCAAATGGGCTCATATACTGATTTTCCAGACGTTTGACCTAATATATTCTATGCAATGGATTTCTAGGTGCAACTTTGGTGTATGGGTACGCGGTTGAGGGGGCTTCATACTCAGGACTCAGAATTAAGAACAAGCAAAAGGCATCAGAGAAATGCAAATTAAAACCGCAATGAGATGTCACCAGAATGGCTATCATCAAAAATCAACAAACAATGAGTGTTGTCCAGGATGGGGAGAAAATGGAACCCTTGTGCACTATTGGTGGGAATGCAGATTGGTGCAGCCATTGTGGAAAGCAATATGGAGTTACTAAAAAAATTAAAAACGTCTTAGGACCCAGAAATTCCACTTCTGTGAATATACCCAAAGGAACACTAATTTGAAAGAATTTATGCATCTCTATGTTCATTGCAGTGTTACTTACAATAGCCAAGCTATGGAAGCAGCCCAAGTGCCCATACGTAGATGAGTGGATATTTACACAGTGGAAAAATACTCGGTAGTAAAAAAGAAGGAAATCTTATCCTTCGTGACAGCATGGATGGACCTGAAGATTATTATGCTAAGTGAAATAAGTCAGTCAAAGAAAGACTCATACCATATGATTTCACTTATATGTGGAATCTAATGAAGAAAATTAACTAACAAACAAAATAGAAACAGATTCAGATATAGAGAACAGACTGACAGCCGTCAGAAGGGAAGTGGGTTTGGAGGGCTGAGTGAAAAGCATGAAGGGATTAAGTAACCCCTCCCCCCCAAAAAAAAACAAACAAAAACAAAACACCTGATAGACACAGACAACAGTATGGTGATTACCAGAGAGAAAAGGTGGTGGGGGGAGGTAGAAGAGAGTAAAGGGGGGGGGGGGCGAATATGGAAGGAGACTTCACTTGGGGTGGTGAACACACAATATAATATACAGATGACATGCTATAGAATTGTGCACTGGAAACCTATATAATTTTATTAACCAATGTCACCCCAATAAATTCAATTTAAAAAAAGAAGCCGAAAGATTTGTCAATGGATGGGAACAGAAACAGTGCAGAGGTGACAAGGGTGCAAGCCTCTTTGATTACATTATCCTGCAATTTTACTATGAATTGATTTGTTTTTATTTATCTTGCTCAGAGTAATGTGCTTCTTTAGTCTGAGGTCTCATATCTTTACTCACTTCTGGAAATCTCTACCCATTTTCTCTTCATACCCATATATTTTCATTCTTCTGTTTCTCTTAACTCTTCTTTCATGTTTTCCATCTTTTGTATTTCTCTGGCTGTGTTCTTGGTTATCTCCATAGATTTACCTTTCAATTCACTAATTTCTCTTCTGCTGTATGTAAACCATTATTTAACAAATCTATTGAGTATTTTCTAAGTGACTCTCTTGTTTTATTTTTATGTGTTTTTTTTTTAATGGCCCATCTTCTTTGAGCTTTAATGATCTGCTCTTATAAAAAATACATATTAGATTTCTTTGAACATTTCAAACATGTTTATATTAAAGCGAAAGGATGTTAGGGATAAAATAGACAGGTTTAGGGAGTCTTCGGAATAAAGAGGGTCCATGGGGGAGGGACGCATAAGTGAGGTCTTGGAGCTGCCAGAAGGCATGCATTCACAGACGATAGAAAGGTGCCATAGGATAAGGGGGAGGAAGACATACATTCACAGAGGATAAAAAAAAGTCACAGAGTATTGGGAAGAAGGAAACATTTACAGAGGATAGAGAAATGTTGACAAATGCTGGGAAAAGGGCAACATATGTTCACAGGAGATAGAGGGATGTTACAAGATAAGGGGGAGAGAGAGAGGAGCACCACGTGCGTTTTGGACTTTGAAGCTGACATTCTGCAAAAGGACTGACCAGTTAGAAAAGCACAGAGTCATAAAATGGGGAAGGGGTCCAATTGGAAGGGAGCTTGAAGAGTCAAAGAACTACAGCCTTTATAAACCTTAGAAAAAAGGAGCTCAGTGGGTTACCCTCTTGGGAACCCCCTCCCTACATGGGAGTCTATATTTGCTTCCAATAAATTTCCACCCTTTTACTAACAAGTCCTTTTAGTCCGCAAATTTTATTCTTCTAACTTCCTGAGACAAGAACCCGCAAGGGGGAGATCCACTCACTGCACCCCACATTTCAAAAGTACCCCTCAGATTGCTTAATTATTATAGTTGTGAAATCTCTACTTTGTTGAAACCAAGGATTCTCTTATTGGCCACTCAACTTCCTCATGTATTTGCTGCTTATGAATTCATTTTCCATATGAGTTACCTTTCCTAGCAGTTTCACCTGGACCTGGAAGGCAACTCTCACATCACCTCTACTGAGGTTTGGACTATTATGTATTTTAGTGTGAGATTTCTGCATAATCTGGGTAGTGTGAATTTAGACCCTTTCACTTGAGCATAGATTTGATTCCTTCATGTGGACTATTTCCTGCTCACTCCCAGGCTGTCTCCGGGATCTATCATAGGCCTGTTGGCCTCATGGCGGGACAATTCTTTCTTGCCTTCTCCTGTTAGATAGGAATAGAATGCCTGCTGTGTACAGGATGTGCACTTAAAAAAAAATATATATATATATATATATATATATATATATATATATATATATACACATACATATATATTATTATTATTATTATTATTGATTTCAGAGAGGAAGGGAGAGGGAGAGGGAGAGAGAGAGAGAGAGAGAGAGAGAGAGAGAGAGAGAGAGAGAGAGAAGTATCAATGATGAGAGAATCATTGATCAGCTGCCTCCTGCACGTCCCACACTGCGGATCGAGCCTGCAGCCTGGCCATGTGCCCTGATCACGATTGAACCATGACCTCCTGGTTCATAGGTCGATGCTCAACCACAGAGCCACGCTGGGTAGGCCAGGATGTGCACTTTGAGTCTAATCTTCACAAAGTACTAAGGCCCTGATTTTGATATCCTGGCACCTCATAGGCAGTACAACTTTAATTTCTTTTTACTCTTAGCTTTAAATTCCTTCTTTATTTATGTAATCAAGATTTTTTTTTTCTGCCGAAACCGGTTTGGCTCAGTGGATAGAGCGTCAGCCTGCCGACTCAAGGGTCCCAGGTTCGATTCCGGTCAAGGGCATGTACCTTGGTTGCGGGCACATCCCCAGTAGGGAGTGTGCAGGAGGCAGCTGATCGATGTTTCTCTCTCATCGAGGTTTCTAACTCTCTATCCCTCTCTCTTCCTCTCTGTAAAAAAATCAATAAAATATATTTTTAAAAAAAGATTTTTTTTCTAATGTTGAGCTTGGCAACATACTATTAAAATAATTTAAAATGTTTTATTTAGATTTCTACTTTTTGTTGTGAGGGCTAGAAGGGCTTTTCCTTTCTTAGTTTACTGTCTCAACTGGAAGTCAAAGTATTTTTTATTCTAGTACAGAATAGATATTCAAGAAATGGTTGTTCAATTGTTGTATACTTGAAATATACAGCATATTCTGGCCAAGTTGAATCTTCTTTTTTTCTGTTTTTACTGATTTTAGAGAGAGGTAGGGAGAGGGAGAGAGGGATAGAAACCTCAGTGATGAAAGAGAATCATTGATTGGCTGCCTCCGGGAATGTGCCCTGACTGGAAAATGAACTGTGATCTCCTGACTCACGGGTCGACGCTCAACCACTGAGCCACACCGCTGGGCAAGTTGAATCTTATATAAGAGAGACTTAAATATGGAAAGCACACAGAGCAAGAAGCTAATGCTGTTTCTGGTGGTATGTCAATTTGCTTACTCATTTTATAATGGAACTTTTTTTCTCTTTGCACCACTTAATTGCCTGTTAGGCTTATCTGAGAAATTGATTCTTCATAGCTCTGTAATTAAGTGAAGGAGTCTTGGGCTTTGGTCTCAGCAGATTCTAGATTTAATTCCAACTGAGCCACATCCAAATGTTCAAGTCACATAGTAGGCACTCAATAATCATTTGTTGAAAGAAAAAGTGAATGAGTGAATAATTTTACTGAATATCAGTTCCTTCTACGTAAAACATGGATAATAATAGTAACCACCTCATAGGGCTTTGAGAATTATGTGAGCTCATCAATGTAAAGAGTCCAGCATAGGATTTAGCATAGAGTAAGAGCTCAATAAATGTTCACTATTACTATTCCTTAGAATTACATGAAACACATATCTCAGGACCCGGACACAGAATTTAAATAGTTATGCTTTCATTACTTTTTCTTTCATTTCCCCATATAACTTCCATTATCTAAATCTTCTTTTAAAAAATATCTACTCTTTATAGGGTTGTGCTCATAGATGGTAATAAGTTCCCAAGTTAAAATCATAGTTCTCTATTATTTGCTCACAGCCTAAATTTCTGGGAATTTTTTTTTTTTTTTTTTTTTTTTTTTTTTACTTTTTACACATTAATAACAGCAGAATAGTTGAGCTCCAGCTAAGTATTTATTGCATTATTAGAAAAATTGAATAAAAGGAAATAGAAACTAAATAGAGGTCTAGTGTCTTTGTATCAGTGGAAATACCATACTGGATTATTCTAAAAGAAAAAAGACTTTTCTTGATTTAATAGATGCTAAAAACAAAAGAAATAAAAATTTCCTTGAGTTCATTCTGGTTTTCACTGAATACCTTTTTAAGGAAGTTAAAATATCTTAGAAGAAAATGAGATTATCATATAGTTTTGTGCTCTTATATTCCCATCTACAGTTTATGTAATTTAAACTATTAATTTTAGAATTTTATTGTATTTCCCTGCTTGATAATAAATATAGAAAGTTATAGTGCCATCTTGTGAAAAAGATGCAAAACTGCATCATATTAACTCATTTGAAAAAAAAATAAAATAGAGCTAAAGAGTTGTGTATAATAAAGATTAATCAGTATATTTCTGTTAACTTAGCTAGATTTAATGTTAAAATATAGAATGCAGGTAGGTTTGACACCCTCCCAGATTTTTCTGTAGTATAGATAATAACCAGAAAGGAAAGGTTAGCATACTGAATTGAAACCATGCAAGATAAACTACCAAGTTTTAGACAAATTTGATTACGAAGGGAGAAATAAGAAGATAAATAAATTATGCCTGATGCTCTGAACTGCAAAACTGTGTACATGGCTGAACCAAGATGTTGCTAAACCCAACTGAGAGGAGAGGTAATTGTTCACATCGCTGGCTAAACACCTGCCCTGTGTATTCCCCAGAGCCTCTACAAGGCAGGGACACCCTCTAGTTGTCACAGAAAAAGAACCTTGGAAGCTGAGAGGGGTTATTGTAACTTACAGAGTTATCCTGTATGCATAAAAGTGACTCCAAGATGTTTAATTTGTTATAGGAAGAACCAGGAAACATTTGCTTTTAGGATTAATATGAAGCACATTATAGGTAAGTTCAAAGTTCTCTGAATGACATGACGCTGCTGCTTGCTCACTGATTCAAGAACCCTGTCGTTGCCTGCTTATCTTAGAAGCCCCACGTGCATGCATGCTAAAACAGCTGGCCATGGTCATCAAGACAGCACTGTGATCTAGTGAAGACACCAACACGAGAAAAGGATTTGTATTTGAGGTGTAAAAGGGAGCCAGATGGAAAGAACAAAGAGAGATAGTTCTTGTTAAGACAGCCCAACAGAGAGAAAGAAAAGGAAGACATGGAAGCAGAATCTGGGAAGCAGCGCGAGTTATGGGTGGGAGGTGATTAGGTCAGGTGAAAGGATGATAATAGCACTTACAATGCTATCTCATTTTTTTTTTTGTGGTGTCATTTTGATGGTCAAAGATAGCTTCTAGGAAGTATGCTGAAGAAAATACCAAGGATAAAGAAAATACAAGAAAATAGTAATAATGAAAGGCTTTATTTGAAAACAAAAATTGGACCATTCCCTTATGATCCTGCTCCTACTACCAATATGTTTAGTTCTTTCCCTGATCTAAAGGTCTATGGGAGTTGTCAGCTGCATAATTTCACTGTCTCGGCTCCCTCCTATGTGTTTAAGGAAGTGGCCCTGCACATGCAGTGAGGCATGAAACTGAAGGAATTTTATTCCTAAAACCTTGCTTTGAATTTTCTTGCCTTCATGGATTTAACTTAGATCCTTTAATGCTATAATAATTTGGTTTCATATTGAATGTCCTTTGGGCTTTCATTTGTCATTTATTTTTTTAAAGGAGTTTTTCATGAATTCAAAATAATCCTTTTGGTGAAAAGGCAATTCAATTATAGTGGCAGCATAAAAGGAACCCAACATGATACAATTCTCTAGTGAGATCAGATTTATTGCTAAACCAGGATGAGTTTATAAAACCAAAATTTGTATTTGCATTTGGAGACACTCAACTGAAAGGCTTGATCAGAACCTAAAGCATCAAATAAAAGTGAATCTCTCATCTATATAAGGCAGAGCTGAATTAAAAGTTTAGTGACTCATAAGTTGCCGTGCACAGCCATTCATCTAGGTTTGAAAGCATGTTTATTAGATACCAGAGCTCCCCCAATGCGCTTTCACTCATAGGCAGAGGAGAAAATGTGCATTTCCTTCCATTCATGGGGGAGATTTCCCATGCCTCAGGAGTAGTTAACACACATTCACAACCTTACCACAATGGTGAGTAGACTGTACTGTAACTAGTTTTATTTTTAACGACATTATTCCCTGAAGACCTAATTGCTGATACAACATTCACATTATGGCTCCACCAGTTAATGGCAATGTGGCCTTAACCTCTTTGTCTAAATTATATCCAATCTGCAAAATGAGGTGATTAGTACCTATCTCGTAGGCTTTTATGAGATTACAGTGCTGGGCATTTTTTAAGCTCTCCATAAAAGTTAGTTATTATTATTATAACATACAAAGAATCAACATATAAATGCACATGTTTACATACTTCTGGTGTTTATAAGGATGAGATAACAGAATTTGCATTGTATAAGGTTATAAAATCCAGCATTGTATGAGATCATAGAATTTGGCATTGTATGAGGTCATAGAATTTGGCATTGTATGCTTGGAAAATTGAATTTCCTGAGGGGTGATTGATGATCAAGAATAAGATGTTAGAAGCCAGAATGAGGGAATTCTGTAAGGTTTAAGTGGAACAGAGGAGGTATATTAAGGAATTAGCCATGCAGAGAGATGCTTTTGTAGATATAGAGAAAAATATTAGTGGTGAGTAGGTGTTTAGCAAATGTTTACAGTAGGAGTTGATGGCAGAGGTTTAGAGTAGGACCAGAAATACTGAAATGAATCAGGAGGTTACCGGGGAAGCAGCACAGACCAGAGAAATTTGGGGACCCCTTTCTATTCTCAATTTTTCACATATTTATCATAGCATCTATAAATCTTTATTGCTTGAATTTAGTTGCTTATATTCCCATCCTCCTTTATTGCTCTTCAAAATGGATTTCACCTGGGAGCAGCATGGGTCTCATCTGGGAGCCTCTTAGAAATGCAGACTCTTGGGCCCTACCCCAGACCCACTGCAGTAGTGCCTGCATTTTTTAAAAAATATGGAACACTTCATGAATTTGCGTGTCATCCTTGCGCAGGGGCCATGCTAATCTTCTCTGTATCGTTCCAATTTTAGTATATGTGCTGCCGAAGCGAGCACAGTGTCTGCATTGTTAACAAGATGCCCAGGTGTTTCCTGTGCACGTTAGAGCTTGAGAAGCACCACTTTCAAAGACCTTAAGCTCCTAGCATTGGCATTTAGTCAATGCTCAATGGAAGTTTATTACATGAATTAAGTTAAATTCTTGGAGGCCACCAAATCATGCTTTGGGTAGAGATAAAAAAAAGTAATTTAGCCCTAAACCAATGCCTTGACCTAGAGCTAAACTTCTATGGTGACTATAGAAACTAAGAAAAACCATCTGCCTTGGCTGACAGGAAGAAGTAAGGCTCTGTAAGAGAAAAGACAGAGTGATTAAGGATTGGAGCGAGGGTGCAGATGAGCCCTGGGAAGGAAGCCTAGGAAACAGACCGCAGAGACCTTATGAATATAGTTCATGTCATGAGATGGCATCCATAGCAGTATGATGTGTTGTGTTCTTACAACAAATGATGCCTTGAGTCCTGTGTGGCAGTGGCAGAGGCCCGAGTGGGGACAGGCAATCCCACTCTATATGGAGGGAGGTGGGGTATCAGGGAACTTTGTGTGGAAGATTGCCTCAAGGATCTTAAATTTCAAGAGGATGATGTAGAAGAGGTCCCATGCCACCCATTTTTTCTTAGACCTCCTCATTTTCAGAGGCACATAGAAATTGTCACTTACATACATACTAGTTCATCTTAATATCTGCTTTTGGTTGACCCTTTCCTTGAATACATTGACAATTCTTTTGAAGTGTTCACTCAGATAAATTTAAAATATTCTATTTTTCAAGTCTTCTGTTCAGTTTTTATTTATTTATTTATTTATTTATTTATTTATTTATTTATTTATTTTAAATGTATCTTTACTCAAAGTATTACATATGTCCCCTTTTATCCCCCTTTCACCCTTTTCACCAAGCCCCTGCCCACACTATTGTCTATGTCCATGGGTTATGCATATCTATATATATAAAAGGCTAATATGTAAAGTGTCCCCTTGGGAGTTTGACTGCTCGCTATGATGTGTGCTGACCACCAGGGGGCGGCGCGGAATGAAGGAAGGCCCCGGCCAGCAGCCAGGGAAGGGAGGCCCAGGCTGGCATCCAGAAGGCCCCAATTGGCCCTGATCGCCGGCCAGGCCTAGGGACCCTACCTGTGCACGAATTTCATGCACTGGGCCTCTAGTATGCATATAAGTTCTTTGGTTAATTATTTCCCGTTCTCCCCTCCCCACTTCTCTCTGAGATTCCTCAGTCTGTTCCTTGCTTCCAGATCTCTGGATCTATTTTGTTCATCAGTATATTTTTTTCATTATATTCCACATATAAGTGAGGCTATGTGATACTTATCTTTCTCTGACTGGCTTATTTAGCTTAGCATTATACTCTCCAGGCCCCTCCGTGCTGTCTCAAAGGGTAAGAGCTCCTTTGTTTCTACAGTTGCATAGTATTCCATGGTGTAAATGTACCACAGTATTTTTTATCCACTCATTTACTGATGGGTACTTGGGCTGTTTCTAGATTTTAGCTATTGTAAATAATGGTGTTATATAGCGGTGCATATATCCTTTCTGATTGGTGTTTCAGGATTCTTAGGATATATTCCTAGAAGTGGGATAACTGGGTCAAATGGCAGTTCCATTTTTAAGTTTTTGAGTTAACTCCACACTGTTTTTCATAGTGGTTGTACCAGTCTGCATTCCCAGCAGTAGTGTACTAGGGTTTCTTTATCTCCACATCCTTGCTCTGGCCTGTTGTTTGTTGATTTATTGAGGGTAGCCATTCTGGCAGGTGTGAGGTAGTACCTTATTGTTTTAATTTGCATCTCTCTGATGATTATTTGAACATTTTTTCATATGTCTCTTGGCCATTTATATGTCCTCTTTGGAGAAGTGTCTATTTAGATCCTTTGCCCACTTTTTAATTGGATTGTCTTCCTTTTGTTGAGTTGTATGAGTACTTTATATATTTTGGAAATTAACCCCTTATCAGATGTATCATTGACAAATATGTTCTCCCATACAGTGGGTTCCCTCTTCATATTAATGCTGGTTTCTTTTGCTGTGAAGAAGCTTTTTAGTTTGATGTGGTTCCATTTGTTTATTTTCTCCTTTGTTTCTCTTGCCCTAGGTGATGTGTCAGTGAAAATTCTGCTATGTCTGATGTCTGATATTTTGCTGCCTATGTTTTCTTCTAGGATTTTTATGGTCTCATGACTTACTTACATTTAAGTCTTTAAGCCATTTTTAGTTTATTCTTATATATGATATAAGTTGGTGGTCTAGTTTCATTTCTTTGCTCATACCTATCCAATTTTCCCAGTAGCATTTATTGAAGAGACTATCTTTACTTCATTGTATGTTCTTACCTCCTTTATCAAATATGAATTGAGTATAATAGCTTGGGTCAATTTCTGCATTCTCTATATGCTTGTTCTTGTGCTAGTACCAGGCTATTTTGATTATAGTGGCTTTGTAGTATAACATTATATCTGGTATTGTGATTCCTCCAACTTTGTTCTTCCTTCTCAAGACTGCTGGGATTATTTGGGGTCTTTTTTGGTTCCATATAAATTTTTGGAGTATCTGTCTAGATCTGTGAAATATGCCTTTGGTATTTTAATATGAATTGCATTGAATCTATAGATTGCTTTGGGTAGTGTGGACATTTAATAATGTTAATTCTACCAGTCCATGAACACAGTATATTCTTCCACTTGTTTGTATCTTCCTCTATCTCTTTTTTCAAAGTCCTGTAGTTTTCCAAGTACAGGTCTTTTATCTCCTTGGTTAAGTTTATTCCTAAGTATCTTAGTTTTTTTGTTGCAATGGTAAATGGGATTTTTAAAAAAATTTTCTTTCTGAGAATTCATTATTAGTGTATAAAAAAGTCATAAATTTCTGGATGTTAATTTTGTATCCTGCTACATTGCCAAATTCATTTACTAAATCTGGTAGTTTTTTGGTGGAGTATTTAGCATTTTCTATGTATAATATCATGCCACCTGCAAATAATGACAGTTTTACTTCCTCCTTTCCTATTTGGATCCTTTTTACTTTTTTGTTCTTGTCTTATCACTATGGCTAGCACTTCCAGAACTATGTTGAATAAGAGTGGTGGAAGCAGACATCCCTGTCTTGTTCCTGTTCTTAGGGGAAATGGTTTTAGTTTTTGCCCATTGAGTACAATGTTGGCTATAGGGTTGTCATATATGGCCTTCATTATGTTAAGGTATGATCCCTCTGTTTCCACTTTGCTGAAAGTGTTTTTATCAAAAATGGGTGTTGGATTTTGTTGAATGCTTTTTCAGCCTCTATTGATGTGGTCATGTGATTTTTGTCTTTCAATTTGTTTATATGATGTATCACTTTTATTGATATGTGAATATTGTACCAGCCTTGCATCCATGGAATAAATCCCACTTGGTCATGATGTATGATCTTTTTAATATATTTCTGGGTCTGATTTGCTAATATTTTTTTGAGGATTTTAGCATCTATGTTCACCAGGGATATTGGTCTGTAATTCTCTTTCTTTGTAGTGTCTTTATTTGGTTTTGGAATTAGGGTAATGCTGGCCTCATAAAAAGAGCTTGAGAGTGTTCCTTCCTCTTGGATTTGTTGGTATAGTTTGAGGAGGATAGGTGCTAGTCCTGAGACCTGCCATTATTAAGTTGCTATACCCACCTAGCAACCACCTACTAATTGTTAAGGGAAATAATAGAAACCACTAAGTGTTTAAGCCACTTTCTGTTGAAGTGGTTAGATGGTGCTAAAAGTATTGTGACTTATCATACTGCTTGACACATACAAGCAGCATGTGCTCAATGAACACAGGTATTTGCTGCTGTTGAATGAATAAAAGACTACATGGCTAAGGCAAAATGAGAAAAGTTCAGGGAGATATCCAGATATTTTAATCTATATCAAAGATATAATTTTTTTGTTTCTTGGGTTTAAATTTAGGGAGAAAGAAGTGGATGCAGGGTGCCTGTTACATAGACTGGCTATCTTTATTAGCCAATTTATATAAATATATTTTCATTCACTTAGAATAAAATTTAATGAGGACTTACTACTCTGACCTCATGGTTGCAATATGGCTGCTGCAACTCCCGACTTTATCACTAAACAACTTGCAGATTGTCTAGATTTCTAATTGTATTTCAGTGATCACCATTGTATCACATGTTTGTCCCATCTTCCCCGAGATCAAGAATCTCACGACACCTGAACTAAATTGGGATTCTGCTAGTAAGAAAGAGTGAAAGGAAAGTGGTTTTGATTCTCCAATAAAAATGGGCTCCCCAGATGAGTAATACAGAGATGAATAAAAGGGGCATGGTTCTTGTCCTGATGAAACTGACTTCTAGCAAGGGAAACAGATATTAAATTAAAAAATAAAATGATACATTGTGATGAGTGATAAGAAGGAAATAAACCAGGATTTGTGAAGTAGACTGATATCTGCTTAACATCCCTCTACATAGGTGACATTTAAACTGAGACCAAAGAATAAGAATGAATCATCCATATGCAAAGTGTGTTGTATTAATCATGTTTTTTATTTTCTACTAGAGGCCCGGTGTATGAAATTCATGCATGGGGGGCGGGGTCCCTCAGCCCAGCCTGCACCCTCTCCAATTGGGACCCCTTGAGGTATGTCCAACTGCCCGTTAAACAGGGAGTAGGACATCCCTCTCACAATCCAGGACTGCTGGCTCTCAACTGCTCGCCTGCCTCTGCCTGATTGCCCCTAACCACTTCTGGATGCCAGCCTGATGACCCTCTAACCACTCCACTGCCAGCCTGATTGATGCCTAACTGCTCCCCGGCCATCCCAATTGCCCCTATCTGCCCTCCCCTGCTGGCCTGGTCACCCCTAACTGCCCTCCCCTACCAGTCTGGTCACCCCTAACTGTCCTCACCTGCAGGCCAGGTCACCCCCAACTGCCCTCCCCTGCAAGCTTGGTACCCCCCAACTGCCCTCTCTTGCTGGCTTGGTCCCCCCAAACTGCTCTCCCCTGCAGTCCTGTTCCCCCCAAACTGCCCTCCCCTGCTGACCTGGTCTCCCCCAGCTGCCCTCCTCTGCTGACCTGGTCACCCCTAACTGCCCTCCCTGATTGCCTGATCACCCACAACTGCTCTCCCCTGCAGACGTGGTCCCCCGACAACTTCCTTCCCTGCTGGCCTGGTCTCCCCAAAGTGCCCTCCTCTGCTGGCCTGGTCACCCCTAACTGCCCTCCCTGCTGGCCTCATCACCCACAACTGCTCTCCCCTGCAGGCCTGGTCCCCCCACAACTGCCCTCCCCTGCTAGCCTGGTCTCCCCCAACTGCCCTCCTCTGCTGGCCCGGTCACCCTTAACTGCCCTCCCTGCTGGCCTGATAGCCCACAACTGCCCTCCTCTGCAGACCTGGTCTCCTCCAACTGCCCTTCTCTGCCGGCCCAGTCGCCCACAACTGCCCTCCCCTGCAGGCCTGGTCCCCCCCAACTGCCCTCCCCTGTAGGCCTGGTCCCCCAACTGCACTCCCCTATAGTCCTGTTCCTCGCAACTGCCCTCCCCTGCTGACCTGGTCTCTCCCAACTGCCCTCCTCTGCTGGTCCGGTCACCCCTAACTGCCCTCCCTGCTTGTCTGATTGCCCACAACTGCCCTCCCCTGCAGGCCTGGTACCCCCCAACTGCCATCTCCTGCAGGCCTGGTCCCCCCCAACTGACCTCCCCTGCAGGCCTGGTCCCCTCAACTGCCCTCCCCTGCAGGCCTGGTTCCCCCCAACTGCCCTCCCTTGCTGGCCTGGTCTCCCCCAACTGCCCTCCTCTGCCGGCCTGGTCTCCCTCAACTGCCCACAACTGCCCTCCCCTGCCAGCCATCTTGTGGTGGTCATCTTGTGTCCACATGGGGGGCAGCCATCTTGTGTCTTGGAGTGATGGTCAATTTGCATATTACTCTTTTATTAGATAGAATATCTTACAATGTTTTGACATTTGGGGGTAGGGGGATTACAGACTCAGAAAAAGACTATCCTTACCAGAGTTAGGCAATTCTTAGACTTAGCAGTGCCAGGCTGGGAGCATCCCTTTCATATGCAAACCACCCAACCTGAATCTATACTCCCAAATACCCACTTTACCTAGTCCTCACACACCACACCAATATTTCCCCTGCCCTAAATCATCCCACATCAGGTACCAGACAACTGGAGACTACCCCTATAGTCCAAAGCCTGCCATAATAATTTAAACTAGCCAATCCTCAACTGTTTACTCTGTCTTGATGTTCCTTTCCTGTGGCAATGTCAATGAAGGCTGTCTCCTCACTCCTGTTTTTGCCACCTGATCAAAACCTGTTACTGCTCTTTTGGCCTTGTGTGGTGTGGCCCATTTCTCTTGGGAAATGTAAATAATAAAAAACTTCTTTAAATGGCATTAGATTCTCCATGCTGACATCCAGTCAATTTCATAAATTGAGACCTGGGCACTGAACAGTGTGGAAGCAAGTGTGCAAACTCTTGGTTGACACTGGAGAAAACAAATAAAGCAAGTGTGGCTGCTAGTTAGTTGGTATAAGATTTTAGAGGAGTGGAGACTTCTAGCTGTTCATCAAAACTCATTCTCCTCATGCTCAAGTTGGAAAGCCACTGTTATAGGACAAAGAGGAGACAGGAAATAGAATAAACATGAGTTCCTGAATGTCCACGTGGAATAAAGCTGGATATATGAATCTGGAGCTCAGGAGAAGAGTTTGGCTGGGAGATTATCAACCTAAGGTAATATTCAAAGGCATAAATATGAGTAAGAAAACCTAGAGAGAGATTTAGAGAAAGAAAAAGAGGATCAAAAGTTGAGATCCAGATAATGCCTACGTTTAGAAGGAATGGGAGGAAGAGGAACCCGAAAAGCACTCTGAAAAGTGGGATCTAGACAGCTAGAAAGCAAACTAAGAGTGTATCCCATGGAAGTCAGGAGGTAGGGTGCTTCAGAGAAGGATCTGGGGCCTCCCCTCAGTGCATAATTTCTCCCCTCCTCATAGAGCAGCAGCAATGCATTGTTGGAGAACTGGCCCCTGACTCAAGGGTGAGTGGTACTAACTTGAAAGTAATCCCACCTCCTTGCCTATGTTTGGTGCAAGAATGAATGTGAGGCCCAGTTCTGTCCAAAGAGATGCAAGAAGTGTGCCAGAGACTTCTGTGACAATTCTTCCTTTCCCTTAATAGAGAGCAACAGGAAGCTAATGTCTGTCTCTCCCACTGGATGTAACTAATACAGCCTTGCTTGTTACTGGCAGGCATTTTATGAATACGAAGGGACCATGAGGGCATCATTTTAAGTCCATAAATTTTTTCATTTGTAAAATGGGGATAATGCTAACACCTACCTCATAGAGGATGAAGCTGGCATTTTGGACACTCATGCACAGAGATTAAAGGAACCAAAATCCTTGATGACATACTGGTTGAGCTGCTGAATCAACCAAAGCAAACTTTCTGTTTTGTGAACTAATACAGTTCCCTGTTGTTTAGTCAGTTTAATTTAGGATTTCTGTTACTTGTAGCTGAAAGCAGCTTATCCGATACAGTGATATATGAAGGCTATTTTTATTTTTAATTGTCAAAAAGTCACCGATTTATTACAAATTTTCAAGAAAGATTATTGGTATGAAGTATTGTTGAGCAAGTACTGTAAAGCACTTTTCTAATAAAATGGAATCAGCAACCTAATCTTATAAGACAACAAAAAATCAGCTTAGGAATAATGGATTAAGCATTTCACTTATCTGAGAATGAATATATATTTCCTATTAATGTATCCTTCTACAATTCAAGGCATATTTTAATATTAAAATCTCACTGAAACTAATTTTTTGAACTCTCATTTTGCATAAAAGGAAGTTTATGTCTTATCCTTCACTCAACTGTGAGTACTTGTAAGGATTGGATTTTAGGTCTATGGAAGGAACATCTTGAATATTAAATATGCAAAATACAATAAACAGGAAACTATATTTGCACAAAGTCAATGGTTTGACTAGTTGAAATATTGATATCTTAATTTCATTTAGAAAATTGATTTATTAAAATACAATGAAGGTTAATACTTCAAATTAATTTTATTTACTACTGGAATACTGAGGTTGTAGAAAGAATGCTAATCTAGAAATCAGGAGCTTTATGTGTTCGTTCCACCCCTCTCACCAGTTGTGTAGTCTCAAGGACATAATTAACCTCTTATTACCTTATCTAGGAAAGTGAGGAGAGGTTGGCCTTGGTACTGTGTGAAGTTCTTTCAGTCATAGAATTCCATAATTTAAATTGTGTCTTAAATTTTGAAAGTAAAACTAACGGAAGGCACAAATTTATAAACATGTTATATGAAATGTACTCTATTTCTAATTTCAAATTGGTAATTGTTTTCCATTCATAACTTAGTCTCTTTTAAAACATTTCTATTGGAATTATTTGCTAGAAGCAGGTAGGGAGCTCCCATACAGATGAGTTTTAATTAAAATACCTGTCTACCATGCACCAGAAAGACACATTTTAAAGAGAGGTGTAAATAGAGTGTCACAATGAAAAAGTGAAATTTCCTCTTTGTGGTGGTTATAAACAGGATTAAAATTAAGCATGATTCTTAAGCCAGTAATGTATTTCATAAATCATAAGACTATAATGCACAATATTCTTTAAAAAAATGCCATTGTTAAAATGCCATTCTCACTTACAGTGTGGTAAATGCTGCATCAGTAGGATTAGTTGCATGGTGTGACGTTTTTAGCATTTGGTTGGTACTGCAGTGTCTCTTCTGTGACAAACATGTTTCATCGGTTCAATGACCAAAGTCAGCCATATGCAAATGTGAGCAACAATGATGATTTCCTATGTTTTTTCCCTATATTAGTAGAAAAATACTATAGTTATTTCCTTTGACCTATTTTTTTTCACTCGAGGGTATGTTTTTATTGATTGTGAGAGAGAGAGAGAAAAAGAGAGAGAGAGAAACATTGATCTGTTGCCTCCTGTTTATATCCCTACTGGGGATCAAACCCGAAACCTAGGTATGTGCCCTGACCGGGAATAAAACCCACAACCTTTTATTTTAGTGCGTGGATGATGCTCTAACCAACTGAGCCACCCAACCAAGGCTGTATGTTAGTTCCTTTTACTTTTCTTCTCACTCCCTCCCCAATGAAAGATGTGTATATTACACATGATTATCAATTTGGGGCATTTTCTTAGTAAGTTCACTGTCTTCCCAAATTTTTTTTTTTCATTTATTGATTTGAGAGAGGGAGAGAGAGAAACATTGATTTGTTGTTCCACTTATTTATGCATTCATTGGTTGATTCTTGTATGTGCCCTGATTGGGGATTGAACCCGTAATGTTGACGTGTCAGACGATGCTCTAACCAACTGAGCTACCCAGCCAAGGCCTGTCTTCTCTAATTTTAAAAGGCAGTAAAGCTTAACCGTGGGCTTGATAAATATGATTCAATTGAGCTAAACTGCTGTTCTTCTGGAACTTAAAAAGTAAAATGCTAATATAAATATGTGGTAATTATCACTAGAACTATTCATTTTTTACTATTAAATTTAAACAAAGAGCAATCGTTGTTTGTTCATGCAAAACAAACAGTGCCTATTTAAGATCTTTTTGATTAATCTGCTCCCCTGTGTGTAAATTCAGAAGAAAACACTGCCTCAGGCTCAGCACACACATCTATGAAACAAAAAAGCTTTGCTGTCCCAGTCAGGTTTCCCCAAAGCAGGGGTTTAGTGGTAAACAATGCTGGATCAGCTGGAGAAGGAAGACCAAATCTCAGGGAACAGGCCACGCAGATGCAGCCCAGTTCTAAAACAACTGTTGGAAACAAAGCAGGGTGACTTTGCTGTTGGGGAGAGGGTGGATGAATGGGTGGGAAGTGGAGGAATTTTTAGAGAAGAAACTGTTTTCAGACAGAGTGCCAAGTCATACTAGAAATTGCACCCAAAACAAGTATAATGAGAAGGAGGAAACTTTTAAAACCAAAACTCCTGGCAGAGGTACTGCTGTATGAGGGCCAGGCACATACCCCTGGGGCTGTGCTCAGTGGGTAAGGTCACCTGGGGTGAAAAGACAAATAGAGCCAATAGCAGAGGCTGTGTTGGAGACCCCCATTCTCTCAGAGCCTCCCAACTTGAATAAAAATCCACAAAAAATGACAAAATAGATATTTTTTCATCCTCATCCGAGGATATGTTTTAATGTGTTTTTGTTGTTGTTGTTTTAGAGGGGGGGGGGAGGGGGAAAGGGAAAGAAACATCATGTGAGAGATAAACATCAATCGGTTGCATACATCCCAACCGGAAATCAAACATGCCACCTTTTTGGTGGACAGGATGACACTCCAATCAACTGAGCAACCCTGCTGGGGCCAAAATCTTTTATTTGGTTGGATTTCTTGTAGAAACTGGTGTAAAGGTAGAGATGAATGTTCAGGACATAATGAAGCAAAAGTGAAAGCCTTCCCAGAGGAGTTGAGCTGTGGGAAATTGCAGGGTGTGTGTGTTTGGCAGGGGTGGGGGGGGGGGAGGGGGGGACGTCCAGATGAGCTCTCACCTGCAGACAGAAATTTCTACCAGAGCTCAGGGGAAAGGGAGCCCCAGGTGACCTCTAGGTTACACAGGAAAGGTGAAATGATAACTGCCTACTATAATTTAGGCACTGGCTTCATTTTTTATATCACTTGAGTGACCCAATCTGAGAAGGGCAGGCTGGGCCCAATCGCCTGGAAGTAAGGCTGCCAGGAACAAAGTAATGGGCAGACCCAGCTGCTGGCGGGAGACACTGCCTGAGCTCCCATGTAGAGCTGGGGCTCTGATCATGTGGTTAAGGTTGCGAGTGAAAGTGGGTATCTGTGAGGGGGAGGGGTTGGCCAGGACACAAGAATCCTAGACACGCAAGCAGAAGAAGCCAATTAGGTAGCCTAACCTCCAATTATTTATGGGGTTCCCCTAGGTGGGTTCTTGGACTTGCTATCAGAGTACTGCATGGTTAAAATTCCCCCCTTGCTAGTGGGAGTGGGGTTCTTGTGATATCTTGAGAAAAAGAATTTTCTAAGATTCCCACAGGAGAATGAGATGTGGTTGAAAGGTTCATTTGTGTTTAAGTATTTCCCTCGGGTCGCAAGTCCCATTTTCCTTAAACCGGTTCCTGGAAAATATGCAGCTGGGCCTTCAGCAAAGCCATTGCCCAGAGTTTCTGTTCCATCGTGGAATCGAGTCCGGCAGAGCATCAGACTAGCTGTAGTCCATTAGTCCATTGTGTGGAGTCCATATGGCTGTGGGCCACATGGGTGAATACAGGGGTGGGCGCCCCTTGCAACAGAAGAGCTTGGAGCACAAGAGGGCCAAGTGAGCCAAGAGAGAGAATTTCCTTTGTTCAGGAGTTTCTGTGTCTCAGATTTCATGCCCTTGCAGTGGCCATGCCTATTCTGGCCAATGCCCTGTTCCCAGGTATGACTGACAGGTAAGCTCCTTCCCATGTCACCCACACCTCACTGGGCATGTGTCTGTTGTCCAGTTCCTTCTCCCAGTGACCTGCGGGGAACAGACCTGGAGAGTGTTAAAACTGCAGCTTTCTGGCAAAGCTGTAGGAATGGCATGCCTTTATTATCTAGCCTTCCCTTTGTTCCTTTCCTGTTAATTAATAACCAAGTTATTACAACGGTATCAGACTCACTTAGCAATTCTGTCTCAGGCATGAATATTTCACATCCTCCTAATTCCTTGGGTGAGAAAGTTGTTATGCAGATTTAATTATCTCCTAATTTAATTTTAAGGCTGAGCAGAGTAGACTGCAGATGTGAGCAGCCGTCAAGACCATCTGTAAAGGGGTTAACACAGTGACAAGAATTGACATCGGTATGGACAGAGTTCAATTTCTGAATGAGGGGACAGGACTTATAAATGCTAACTTATTCCAGAACAAGTCAAGGTAATATGTAATCAATTGCTATCATGTGACAAAGATTGCATAAGAACTAAGGCATTATAGAGCATTGATTCGTATATTAAATACATATTGAGAGAATTCCGTGGGACAAGAAGCATACTAGGTACGGAGGACACAAAGACAAATGACATGATCACTTATTTCAAGAAGATCCCTGTCTGGGGAAGAAACATATGAGTTAAAGAATGATTAAAGCCTCATGTGCTATATCAGAGGTAAGAGCAAAGTTTAATGGGAGCCCAGAGGAGAAAACCCAACTCAGCCTGGGAGCCACCGACAGCCTCACAGAGGAAGAAAGACACATCGACTGTGATGTTGATGTATATTTAGAGAGAGAGAGACAGCTAGCTGGGGCAGGTGTTCTGAATTTATTACCAAGTCCTTTTTAAACTAGTAGTCTCTTCTTTCCAAGTCCCACAGGGAAATGTATGCACAGAAACTAAGGATTAGCCTTGGCCCTAAATCAGTTGAAATGATTTCGGACAGACCATGAGGATTATGCAAGCCAAGTTGCCTGTGATAGAAATAGAAATAGTTCCTTCTGTCCTGTCCTTCACCTTTCTCCCGCCTACCTCAGGCCACCTCAGGCTGAGGCGGCAGGAGCAGTCTCTGAGCGCATTGCGCCTCTTCAGCAACACATCAGGAAACCACAAGGACTGCCTTGCTTGCAGTTACCTTTGCTCAGTCCAGGGAACAGCTTCTTTCACCGTACAGTGAGCAATGAAATTGGCCAATCTTACTAGTATTTCTCTACCTTAAAGGAGAATTTGAGGAGGGGGGCGGGGTGGAGAGGAGCCCTGACCTCCCTGGAGATTCTCAGAGCGCTTTTGACCTACATTTTGAAGCATGAGGAAACCTAGTCATGAGTATTTTTAGCCGAAGAAACCATCTGCCAAATTCACGAGAATGAGGAATCCTAGCAAGTCTAAGGAATGCCAAGGAATGCGGCAGGGTTGGGTTCCCGGGTGTGAGGAAGGATGGTGGGGGATAGCAGGAGATGTGGAATCCTAAATAGCTGGAGCATCATTCAGTAGAGACCGGTGGGCATCAGATGATTGAAAGTAGCAGTGACCTGATCAGATGCTTCTTGTAGAAGCATCACTTGCTCATGTAAAAATCCTACTTTAGCCTTTTCCATACCTGACTACCATCCTGCGGTTGTAGGCAACAGGGAGCACAAGACCCCGGGTAGAAGGAGAATCCTTCCATGTAGGCACTGGAAGCAGTGTGGGGAAGACAGCAGATTTCAGAGGGTGCAGAGAAGAAACACTGTCAGGATTTCTCAGGAAATATGTGAGGTATCTGCTGGGCAAAGAATTATAAGATTAAAATTACACTTTGCTGTTAATGACTCATTATCAGAATTCTTCTGCATCTTGAAAAGTTAGGGGTTAAAAAGTCACAGCTGGATGCATGCTTTCTCCATTGGCTGTTAACTCATATTATGGCATCTGATAGTCCCAGACTCTCTATCCTCCTGTTTAGTAATCTGATTTTTCTGCCTGTAACATACTTCCATCCCATACAAGGACTGGTTGGCCCTGCTTATGTCACATGCCCAACTGGACCAATTGTTGTATCTAGGAGGGTACAGTATCACAATTAGCCTACTCCAAGACGCATGCCTATCTGTATATCTGGAGACAGGGAATCTTTTGCAGTCATTAATACTGTTCACCAAATATTTTCACTTTCCTTCTTTGCACATGGTACAATTGCACTCCCCTGTCCCATTGTGATAGTCCATTAAAAACACTAAAAACCCACTGAGTTGTACAATTGGAGAAACTTATGGACATGTAACGTTGACCAATGAGTGAGCAAAGTGATGGATGTCACTTTAAAAAATAGCTTTATTGAGATATAATTCACAACATAAAATCCACCCCTTTAAATTGTACAACTCAGTGGGTTTTTAGTGTTTTTAATGGACTAACACTACTAACTAATTCCAGGACATTTTCATCACTCCAAAAAGAAACCCATATCCATTAGCAGTCACTCCTGATTTTCTTGTTCCCTGCCCCTTGCTAATCTATTTTCTGTCTCTATGGATTTGCCCATTCTGGATGTTTCATGTAATCTGAGGCCTTTGTGACTGGCTTCGTTTACTTAACATAATGTTTTCAAAGTTCATCTCAGTTGTAGCATGAATCAGTACATCACTCCTTTTTATGGCTGAATAATATTTCACTGTATAGATTTACCACATTTTGTTTATCCATCCATCCTTTGATGGACATTTTGGTTGTGTCCACTTTTCAGCTATTGTGAATAATGCTGCCATAACCATTTGCTTACAATATTTTGTGTGGACATGTGTTTTTATTTCTTTTCCATGTACACCTAGGAGTGGGATTGCTAGATCACACGATAACAGCCAGTCCCTGTTTATCTCTTTGAGGAACTGCTGAACTGTTTTCCAAAGCAGCTGCCTCATGTTACACTTCTACCAGCAATGTACAATGGTTTCTGTTTCTCTACCAACATTTCTGATGTTCTGTTCTTTAAATGTAACTATCTTTGTGGGTACCTCATTGTGATTTTGGTTTCCATTTCCCTAATAACTAATGATGTTGAGCATCTTTTCAAGTGCTAATTGGTCATCTGTATATCTTCTTTGGAGAAATGTCTATTCAAATCATTGCCTTTTTCTTTTCCCCATTGGATTGTCTTTATATTGTTGAGTTGCAACAGTTCTTTATGTTTCTGGATACATGTCCCTTGTCAGAGATATGATTTGCAAATATGTTCTCCAATTCCTTGTTTTGTCTTTTCACTTTTTTGATAGCATCCTTTGATGCTTTAAATTTTTTTATTATAATTTACCTATTTTTTCTTTTGTTTGTGTCATATATAAGAAACACGAGGTCATGAAGATTTAGTTCTATGTTAAAAATTTTATAACTTTAGTTTTTACATTTAACATATATATTTTACATTTACATCTTACACTTATATTTTACAATTATTGTTTACATTTAGGTATATGACCCATTTTGAATTAATTTTTCTATATGGTGTCATGTAGTGGTTCAACTTATTTTTATATGTAGTGGTTCAACTTATTTTTATATTTTTAATTGTCCCAACCCCATTTGCATATACCCATTTATTTTCTAGGCATCCTTGCAAAATATTAATTGAGCATAAATGTAAAGACTTAATTCTGGGCTCTCAAATCTGTTTCATTGATCCATATATGTTTAGCCTTCTGTCAGTACATGTGTGTCACTTCTATGCGAACGTTTTAAAAGCCAGTGCATGGTTTGCCACACTTTATTCCTCTGCTTCTTCAATGACAATATGCGAGATAGAGTCTGGAATCAAAGCCTGGTTCCAGAGTAAGAATAACATGGAGAAGAGCTCTGGACCAAAGCACACTGGACATAGTGGGAGGGAGAATTCATTTTTTGTTTTAACTTATTAATTACTATCCTGAGGTTGTTCACTGGGCTGTTCTGACAAATTGAGCATTAAAATTGACATCTTCCCATAGAATAAGGGTAGAGGCCCCCCAAAAGCCAGAGGAAGGGAAATGAGAAAGCATGTTGGACAAGCACACTTTAGCTACAATTAAAACCCCAAAGGCTATGACCTAGCCCTAACTGTGTTGTTTACCAACATCATGCTGCTGCTGGCACCCCTAGGTACTGGGGTGCCAGGAATTCAGTATGTAAAATGGCATCTCTAACCTCCGGACCTTACATTCTAATGGGGGAGATAAAATGTATACATGGAAAATAAAGAACAATACAAGCCACCCTGTAATAGTGGTGCTAGAGAGGCTTAAAAGATAAGAAATAGAGGGATTTAGGATAGTAAAGGAGGGTTTCACTATGTTATAATTTAAATTGAAACTGCAGGGAAAAGAAGGCTTTAGACAATCAGAGAGGAGAGGAAAGCTACAGTGGTTCCGGTATACAAATGGGCAAGCAAAGTAGTACTAACTTGTTTGGGAGACAATAAATAGACCAATTTACCCGTAACAGGAAGGTATGCTGAGAAGTAGTCTCAGAAAGAGTTTGGGGCAAAATTGAAGAAGTATATGAATGATGAGTCTAAGTTTTATTCTGTAAGTAGTGGGAAACCATGGAACACTTCTTTGGAGGAAAAATGATGCTTTTGTGAGATTAATCTTATGGCAGTGACATTAGAAGCAGTAATGGTAGTTCTTTATCAGCTCTGAAATGACCTCTAAGGGTGGCTTTTTGATGTTTCTGATCTATAATAGTTTATCGGTACAGTCCTGTAGAGATCTGGAAGTGCCAATCACCCCACTGTCATTCTCTAAACTAGCAGCAGTTCGGGCTGCTGGAACAGAATGCCATAAACTGGGGGCTTTATAAAGAACAAATTTATTTCTCACAGTTCTAAAGGCTGGGCAGTCTCATATCAAGGTGTCAGAAGATTCAGTGTCTGGTGCTTTTTGGTTCATAGATGACACTTCTCAATGTGTCCTGACATGGGAGAAGTGAAGAAAATGGTCTCTGGAGTCTCTTTTTGTAAGGACACGAATCCCACTCATGACAGAGTCACCTCCCAAAGGCCCCACCTCCAAATACCATCACATTGGGGGTTAGGATTCAACAGAGGACTTTTTGGGGAACTCAAACTTTCAATTTATAACAATTATCATCTAATTTTGGAGTTTTCTATATTGGATAGAAGAGTGCCAGTCACTAAGTGATAATATATATCAAAATGGTAAAAAAAAAAAAATACTAGATGTGGGCTTTACATTTTTGGATCCATTAGGGTCTTGCAAATAGATTCTAAAAGGAAAGAGTAGACTTTTAATAGTAGGGAGTGTGCAAGGAAATTGAAGACTCAACCATCTGAATGTGGCAATCATGAGTCGTTTTGAGTGAGAGTTGGCAAATATTTCCCCAACTGTCAATCCTAAGAAACATTCAGACATATTTTGTGTAAGTGAATGCCGCAGTGAACCTGTGTCTCTGTTAAGCCACAGAGAAACGAAATAAACTGATTTTAAATTTCTAAAGGGAACTTAAACCACCTGCTAAGTTGTAGAACTTAATTTGCAAGATGAATACTTGGCAATGTGACACTTCTTTCATAGCTTCATTTGCTGTTTTAATAAAAATGTTCACAACAGTTCGGTTCCATCTGTTAGGGAACGTGAAAACAGCTAACTGCTATTCAAACAACAAGAAATACAGCTTTCTAGAAAACTATATCCAGTGCCGACAAAATGTAAAGAGGTATTTATAAATTTTAAACTTCTGCCTCACTTCTAAAAATTGTTGTAATCGCACTGCATGTTGGACACAACATATAAATAATTTATGCAAAAAATTTAAATTTAAATTATCCCCTCACATTCCCAATGCAAACAAATGCTTTCAAGGTTATCATGACCATGAATCTTACTGCAGCAGGCTACAGATTTTCATTATAACAATTTGTAAGCAAATATTTGGTTATTTTTATAAGCCACAAATCTGGCTGAAGGAGAAAATATGTAATAAATAAAAACTGTGCAAATCACAAAGTATGTTTGTTGTTACATTACCAGATTGGAGTTAACAATAAGCTATCGTATGACAGCCTCCCTGCTTTATTGATTAAATTTCCATAGCTTTTCCCCTTCAAAATAGATCAAAATGTTATACCTTTCAATAAGAATTATTTCTCAAGCACTAATTTCAGGACTTAACTCCATGTTGCCATGTGGTAGGCACAACCTATGTGTTGAGCTAAAGAAATACAATAGTCAATATTACATCAAAGAAAGGCAATGAGAGAAGAGACATAGAGATGAAACAAAATGTAGAAAAAAGGAGAGGAAGAAGAGCTTTTTAAGTTTTCTGTACCATGGAATTCTTTGGCCATTAGTTTCAGTTTGCCTTACAGTGAGATGCTGGGTAGAACTGTTGCACAGGGACAGTGACACATTAGGGGGTCTGTAGGATGTCCTGTTGTCTTGCCCATGTTGTCTCCTTCCATAAGGAAACTCCATATTTACATTTCCTGCAGAAAGATAAGATTGCTAAAATGTCATCTTGTTATTTAATCTTGTGTTTGATTAAAGATGTCATGGTTTTGTCTCAGATTAGTAGATACTGAGAGTCTCTTTAAATATGAATTTTAGATATTTGAGTATAAGCCTAGCCACTTTAAAGGTAAAGAAGCAGAGATCCTCTCTAGCTGGTTTGGCTCAGTGGATAGAGCGTCGGCCTGTGGACTGGAGGGTCGCATGTTTGATTCTGGTCAAGGGCACATGCCCTGGTTGTGGGATCAATCCCCAGTAGGGGATGTGCAAGAAGCAGCCAATCAATGATTCTCTCTCATCATTGATGTTTCTATCTCTCTCTACCTCTCCCTTCCTCTCCGAAATCAATTAAAAAAAAAAAAAGAAGAAGAAGAAGAAGCAGAGACCCTTGAAGTTAAATAGCCAGCTGATTACCTATTGAATAGGAAATAGATGCAATATTTCCTTAAGAGCATCTCAAAATCTACCTGAAGTTCAAATAAGAAGGAAATTAATAATACTTTTTTATTTAGACATTTCATAGCAATAACAAAACTTATGTCTCATTGCCAATCTTAAGATGGTCTAGAAGCACCTAAAGGAAGATACTGATACACAAAAAGGTATTAGCATCGATATATTTGTAGTAAAGTCTAGACTTGTAAACCAGGTTCTAATCACCAACTACTAAGAAAGTTTTATTACCTGTTTGATGCCAAATCTTCTCATCTGAAAAATGGGTATAATAATAACCCTATGTAGTTCACAGAGTATTGATAGAATGAAAATAAATATAAGAGCATTGTGTCCAAGGTGCTTTATTAATTGTGTTAAATAAAAGTAAGATATCTTGGACAGTGTAGTCACACTGATTTAAATAGCAATACTATGAATCCTGCAGAACAAGAAAGTCTTATTCATTAAAAATCATTGATCGGAAAAAGAACCTGACACAGCATTGATAAGTAAGATGCTATGGAAATAAAGATAAAAGTGAGTAGCAATATCAATCAAGAAGTGAACACTCTCCAAAAAATGATGCCATGGAGTAGTTGATATTTGGTATTAAACATTTTATAATTAATTTTTAAGATGGTAGAAGAAACAATTATTCATGTATAAGAAACCACAAAGAAACACTATATATGAGTATTTTGAAATAACAAAAATGACTAAAGTATGAGATGAAACAAAATGTAGGGAAAAAAATAGGAAGAAGAGATAGCAGAACTTAAAAAGAAGAAGAGAAAAGATAAGGCCATTACAGAAATTAAAATGAACTATAAGAGAACAATGGATAATAGACACTGTGGAAAATTCATGAGGATATAATAGATAGAGGAAAGAGAAATTGGAAATGATTTAAAATTTTTTTGGGGAGTTAAAAAGATTTAGAGAGAAAAATAATAGAGAAATAAGGCAAAGAAGATTCAATGTATGCCTAATTGGAGTCCTTAATTAAGAACAAATCAGTAGAAAATAATTTTTAAAAATTCTTTAAGTTAATAAAAGTTTTCAATTCAGTCTATTTAAAGGGTATACACTTGGTTCATGAGAATGGTCAATGCATCACATATCCTAGAAACAGTTACTAAGCTAACAATTTTATATCCACCGAAATCATCCTTCAAGGCCTTGGAAAACATGTAAGAACTCAAGGAGTAAGAATGGCCATAAGCCTTTTTTGAGGAGATTATCCTATATAATAAAAGGCTAATATGCAAATTGTCCCCTCGACTGGGAGTTCGACCAGGGGGTGGAGCTGGCTGGCTAACCGCCCATGGCCCCTCCCCCTTTTCCCACACCCGATCAGCCCCCACACCCCAATCAGGGTCGGGCCGGCCTGCCAACCCTCCCCCACCCCCACCCCCGGCTGGCCAGACCCGATCGGCCCCGATTGGAGTCGGCTGGCCAGACCCCACCCATGCACGATTTTGTGCACTGGGCCTCTAGTCGAACGATAAACTTCATCCACAAGAATGTCTAGGGAAGCAATAGAAAAATAACTGTACCTCCACGACACCCACAAGCCACGCCCACCAGCCAATCAGAGCGAGTATGCAAATAAACCCAACCAAGATGGCTACAGCCACAGAGAGCAGGAGGGAGGCTTGGGTTTCCCAGGAAGCCAAGCTTTCCGCCTGTCCTTGCTGGCCTAAGCCTCCACTCAAGGCTACAAAGTTTCAATTATAGAATGTAAACAAATCCAAACAGAAATGGCAGCAGCCACAGAGCTGGAAAGAGCAAGAGGCTAGGGTTGAAGAAGGAAGCCAAGCTTCTGCAGCCTGGCCGGCCTAGGCCTCCATTCCAGGCTACAAAGTTTTAATTATAGAAGGTAAATAAACCCTAAACAGAAATGGCTGCTGCCGTGGAGCAAGCAGAAGGCTTGGCTCTGCTCCAGGCTACAAAGTTTCAATTGTAGAAGGTAAATAAATTCCAGATACCAGGGCCTCTGCTTGGGTCGCCAGGGGCCGTGGCTGGCCTGCAAACCATCACAGGCCCCTCGCTCAGGCTGCCCCACGCCCCAAGGGAACCCCCACCCTGATCCAGGACACCCTTCAGGGCAAACCAGCTGGCCCCCACCCTTGTACCAGGCCTCTATCCTATCTAATAAAAGAATAATATGCAGATTGATCATCACTGCAACACACAATATAGCTGCCCCCATGTAGTCAAAGATCCTGCCCCCATGTGGACACAAGATGGCCAGCAGGGGAGGGCAGTTGGGAGGCCCCAGGCCTGCAAGGGAGGGCAGTTGAGAGGGACCAGGCCTGCAAGAGAGGGCAGTTGGAGGCAATCAACCCTGCAGGGGAGGGCAGTTAGGGGTGACCAGGCTGGCAGAGGAGGGAAGTTGGGGGCAAACAGGCTGGCAGGGGAGCAGTTAGGCATCAATCAGGCTGGCAGCAGAGTGGTTAGGGGGTGATCAGGCTGGCAGGCAGAAGCGGTTAGGGGCAATCAGGAAGGCAGGCAGGCGAGCAGTTGGGAGCCAGCAATCCTGGATTGTGAGAGGGATGTCTGACTGCCCGACTAAACGGGCAGTCGGACATCCCTCGAGGGCTCCCAGATTGGAGAGGGTGCAGGCTGGGCTGAGGGACACCGCCCCCTCCATGTACGAATTTCGTGCACCGGGCCTCTAGTAAATAATAAAACAACTGTCATCAGATAACGTAACATAGAACAATGTAGCAGTACTAAAAGCAAATGTATTTATCTTATAAAAAAATGTAAGTGCACTTAACTCACCCATGAAAAGAAAAAAATATTTTCAGATTAGAGACCAAAGCAAAACTTAGTTTTGTTCTGTAAGCAGAAGACAAAACTCAGAAGAGTTTAAGTTAAAGTAGATGTTGAAAGGTCAATATCGGATAAAGTGCAATTCAGGACAAAAGGCATTATATAACAAATGTCCTTTAAAATGTCAAAGGGGACATTTGACAGTAAAAATATGAAAGTTATGAAAATCTGTGCACAAATCAAAATATCAGTATCATTCATAAAGCACAAATTATATAAATTACAAGAAGAAATTAACAAAAATACACGAATGTAGGAGACTAAGGTCTCAAAAAACCTAAACAACATTATTTTTTAAAATTCAACTGATACATGTTGAACTCTGTGCCTGAAAATATTAAACACACCTTGTTTTCAAATACCCATGGAGCAGTCATGAAAATTGATTATGATTAACCAGAGAGTACAGTAATCCTTAATTGATATATTTTATTATAATAAAACTGGAAATAAATCAGAAAATAAAATTTTAAATATCATCAGATAATTTAAAAATTCTTAAACAACCTGGGTTATGGGTCAATAAAAATCCAAAAAGTGAAATTGTAGAGTCTTAAAAAATATAATTATAACAATAATGAAAACACTACATTACAGTGCTCAAAAACAGTAGAAACCCTACATCAAGCATGTCAAACTCAAAGGCTAACATGGGCCAAATAAACAAAGTTTAAGTTTATGTGGGCTGCAAAAAAACAAAAGCTTCAATTTTCATAAAAAATGTAGGTTTATTTCAATAGAGACATGCTGAATACAGAGGGCTGAAATAAATGAGTAATCGTTAACATAAAATAATAGAACATTTTAATAAAAAGTAATATTTTTTCTTGAATATTAACTTACCAGACACTGAATAACTGCACAAATTAATAAGAGTAACGCAAATAAACCTATTTTTCTTGTTCTCCGAAAGTGAAATATTTCCTATTACACACACCAAGCAAGTCAGTCCCAGACTAATGACGTGGCAATTGGCTGCTAAAATATTCGCTGCTAGTATTAATGGAAAGAAATGGTGCATCTGTGCGTAAGACACATAAGGGAAATAAATGCAATAAGATCATAGTAATCAGTCATTAGCGAACGTTGTAGTTAGTTATTAATAATTATGTATAACAGGATATTGTAAAACTTTTTTTAAAATTTCTTTATTGATTAAGGTGAAACATATTTGTCCTCATCCCCCCATTCCCATCCCACACCCCTCCCCACAGGATATTGTAAAACTTAAGTTACAAAATTTTTATTAAAATGTTTTTTACATACCGTTATATTGTCTGGGCCACAAAATATTTGTTGTGGGTTACATGTGTCCACCGGCCCTGAGTTTGACATGCTTGCCCTACATATTTAAATTACTTTAAAAAGAGGAATTATGTTCATAGCAGCATTATTTACAATAGCTAAGATCTGGAAACAGCCCAAGTGCCCATTGGAAGATGAACAGATTAAAAAAAGTGTGGTACATTTACACAATGGAATACTATGCAGCAGTAAAAAAGAAGGATCTCTTACCCTTTGAGACAGCATGGAGGAACCTGGAAAGTATTATGCCAAATTAAATAAGCCAGTCAGAGAAAGACAAATATCACATGATCTCACTTATATGTGGAACCTAATGAACAAACTAAACTGATAAGCAAAATAGATCCAGAGACATAGAAGCATGGAACAGACTATGGAATCTCATAAGGTGGTGGTGGTGGTGGGGGGGGGAGGTGTGGATGGGTGGGAAGAGATTAACCAAAGAACTTACATGTATACTATATGAATAACCCATAGATACAGACAATAGTGTGGTGAAGGCCTGGGGAGAGGGTGGGAGCAGGGTGCAGGGGGGAAATGGGGGTAAAAAGAACATCTGTAATACTTTCAACAATAAAGATAGCCCAGCCGGCATGGCTCAGTGGTTGAGCATTGACCTATAAACCAGGGAGGAGGTCACAGTTTGATTCCCAGTTGGGGCACATGACTGGGTTGCGGGCTTGATACCTGGAGTGGGGCATGCAGGAGGTAGCCGATCCATGATTCCCTCTCATCATTGATGTTTCTGTCTCTCTAGAGCTCCCTCTCCCTTTATTAAAAAAAAGAAAAAGATCCTATCTAATAAAAGAGTAATATGCAAATTAACCATCACTCTGCTACACTCACAAGCCATGCCCACCAACCAATCAGGAGCGAGTATGCAAATTAACCCAAGCAAGATGGCTGCAAACAGGAGGCTTGGGTTGCTCTCGGTGATGGAGGAAGCCAAGCTTTCCACACACCTTGGCCAACCCAGGCCTCCACTCAAGGCTACAAAGTTTCAATTATAGAAGATAAATAAATCCCAGATACCAGGGCCTCCGCTTGGGTCGCCGGGGGGCATGGCCAGCCTGCAAACCACCACAGGCCCCTCACCCAGGCTGCCCCATGCCCCAAGGGAACCCCTACCCTGATCTAGGGCACCCTTCAGGGCAAACCAGCTGGTCCCCACCCATGCACCAGGCCTCTATCCTATCTAATAAAAGAGTAATATGGTCTTAACTGGTTTGGCTCAGTGTCTAGAGCGGCAGCCTGTGGACTGAAAGGTCCCAGGTTCGATTCCGGTCAAGGGCATGTACCCTGGTTGTGGGCACATCCCCAGTAGGAGGTGTGCAGGAGGCAGCCGATCAATGTTTCTAACTCTCTCTCCCTCTCCTTTCCTCTCTGTAAAAAATCAATAAAATATATATTTAAAAGAGTAATATGAAAATTGACAATCACTCCAACACACAAGATGGCTGCCCCCATGTAGACACAAGATGGCCGCCACAAGATGACCAGCAGGGGAGGGCAGTTGGGAGGGACTAGGCCTTCAAGGGAGGGCAGTTGGGGGCAATCAAGCCTGCAGGGGAGGGCAGTTAGGGGTGACCAGGCCAGCATAAGAGGGAAGTTGGGGGCAACTGGGCCTGCAGGGAAGGGCAGCTGGGGGGGACCCAGGCCTGCAGGGGAGGGCAGTTAGAGGTGACCAGGCCTTCAGGGGATGGCAGTTAGGGGTGACCAGGCTGGCAGGGGAGCAGTTAGGCATCAATCAGGCTGGCAGGCAGGGGAGTGGTTAGGCGGTGATCAGGCTGGCAGGCAGAAGCAGTTAGGGGCAATCAGGAAGGCAGGCAGGTGAGCAGTTGGGAGCCAGCAGTCCTGGATTGTGAGAAGGATGTCCGACTGCCCATTTAGTCCCGATCCCAATGGGACTAAACGGGCAGTCGGACATCCCTTGAGGGGTCCCAGATTGGAAAGGGTGCAGGCTGGGCTGAAGGGACACACCCCCCCCATGCACGAATTTTGTGCATGAGGCCTCTATAAATAATAAATAAGAAGAGGAATTAAAAGCTATCAACTTAAAAGTGTTGAAAAACAAAACAAAATAAATGGAAAGAAAATAGAAGGAAGTATTAATAAATGTAAGTACAGAATTTATAAATTTTAATAATAGAAAAATGGAACTGATAAATTGAAAACCTGAATCTTTGAGGAATAAAATAGAGTACATAGACTAGTTAACTTAAAGAAAATATAGGGAATGTGTAACCTACATAGATTAATAAATGACAGTAGGAAAGTAACCCCAGAAAAAGGACATTCAAAGAATTCTGAGATTACTCAACTCAACCCTATGCATATACTAGTAAATCGAAAAAACTAAATGAAATGAATAAATTACTATAAAAAGATTAAATATGTAAACATACCAATTTTCAAATGTAAATAGCAATTGTCAAAGTGTGATTCTCTAAAAGCATTACCAGGCCCAGGTAATTTTACAGGAATTTTGTAAAACCTTTTAAAAAAGATAACTCTACCTCTATTGGAATTGTTTCAAAAAATTAAAGTTCCAAATTATTTTTTTCATAAATTTTCAATGCCCATATGAAGGAAACATTCAAGCATAATGAAGGTCACATATAGAACACTGGAACTAATAGAAAGATATATTCTATGCTTGATTAGGATTCATATCACTTTCCTATTTATTGTGGCCCCAATAAAATATAACAGATTTATTCTTATCTAGACAAGCTGTTTCTAACTTAAAAAAAATAGTGAGGTAGAACTAGCCGTACCAAATATTAAAGATTCCTGCCCCCACATTGCACACACCCTGTATAATCCCCACCACCTGACTCTGTGCAAAACCTGTGACCATGATGGGTGTCAAGCTACAATTAGATTAGATTAGATTAGATTAGATTAGATTAGATTAGATTAGATTAGATAGAAAATGAATAGATTTTGCAGATATGATTAAGTTTCTACTCAGTTGACTTTAAATTAATCAGAAAGGAAATTGTTCTGGGTGGGCCTGACCTAATCAGTCTAGAGCTTTAATTGAGGATTTGATGTCAGTGTCTTCTGCTGCCCTTGAAGAAGCAAACCTCCCTGTTGTGAGAGGGTCTCGAGGGGCCATGGAAGGTGCCTCTCTGAGTTGAGAGTGACCCTCGGGCTAGTAAGAAAGTGAATTCTACCAACAACCATGTAATCTTGGAAAAGGACCCAGTTTCTACAAGGGATCACAGCCTGGCTGACACCTATTTCAACCTTGTGAGACCCTGAATAGAGGACCCAGTTAAGGCATGGTTGGCCTCCTGAACCATGGAAACTGTGAGATAAATGTATGTTGTATCAAGCCACTGACTTGTAATAGTTTGTTACATAGCAAGAGACAAACCAATACACACCTGAAAACCTAAATTCTAGGAAGATGGAGAATGAAATGTAAAAATTGAAACTATTAAGTAGGCAGGATGTGAATTACATGCATTGCCAATAATTTAAGCATTGCAAATGTATTAAGAAGGTTCTTGTTCCTGAGTTGTTTTCCGTGGAAATGTTGAGTTTTCTAGCCTAAAATGACCAAAAATGAAAATCCTGACAATTTGGAAATTAGCAATGAGAAATCCCTGGGGGAAAAAAATTATCTGGGTTATAACCTATATTTTAAAGGAATAATGTACATAACTAAAAAGTTCAAAAAACAAAAATATAAGCTAAAAGAAAGTAGAAAGATTAATAAATCTATAAGGAAAATAAATTTAAAAAGCAACAATAAAATAGACAAAACAAAACTAGAATTGATTGTAAAATCTTTGAAAGGCCAGCAGGTCAGATAAATATTATACAAGTCTGACCAATGAAAAAAGAGAGAAAAGAGGACTACATATTATTAGTAAAGAAGGGCTGACTATATATTAAAAAAAAAAAAAAAACCTTTAAATAATGTTAGAGTTCTAAGGACAACTAACCAATTAGATACCACAATGAAAAAAGAGAGCCTATTCAAAAATCATCTATAATAATAAAAGTGTAATATGCTAATTAGACTGGACGTCCTTCTGTCCTTCCTGATGAAGCCAGGGCTGCAAGGCAAGCCCGGGTCCCGGGTGCCAGAGGGAAGCGGGTGCTGGCAGCTGGAGGAAGGAAGGCCTACTCTTGCACAAATTTTGTGCACCGGGCCTCTAGTTTAATATATATCAAAAAGCGATTAATAATTTACATGTATATATGACTTAGAAACAAGCTTAATAAGGATTGAAAAAAAGAAGCACAGCTCTTTTAAAATACTTGAAAATGAGAATTATACATGCTCCTGAATGGGAAGACTGCATGTTATAAATGTGGCAATTCTATAATTTAATTATTACATTCAATATAATTTCTATCAAAATTCCATTTAAAATTGAAAAGTTAGATTAAGGAAATAAAAAGTTTAGGGGAAAATGGTCATGGGGAGTTACTAGATATTAAATAGATAAAGACAGCAATACTAACATCAATAAAAATAGTAATGAAGCTTATCAAATGCCAGGAATCATGTTGAGTATTTTGCAATTATCTCATCTTATTCTTGCCACAACTCTTTGAGGTCAATACTATTATTATCTCATCTTTGCAGATGAAGAGATTGAGCTTTAGACACTTCAGATTACATGTAAATAAGAGGATCAGCCTGGTTTTAACCCAAACTGTCTGTACTCAGACCATCCTTTTAACCACTACATATACTACTTCAAGTTCACATTGCCGGTGACAGAATGGACTTATGAATAACTCTATTGGGCCAATTGGCTTATCATTTGAAAGAGAATAAAGTTTAATTCTTACTTCCCACCTGACACTGAAACAAGTTTCAGAGGAATTAAATAAAAACAGTTTGGAAAGGAAAAACATTTCTAAGCATAGCTAAAGTCAGTAACATAAAATTTTAAATTTCTATACAGTACTACGTAAATAAAAAACATTAAAGTGCTCTGGCCAGTGTGGCCCATTTAGTTGGGCATCATCTCTTGCACCAAAAGATTGCTAGTTCGATTCCCACTCGGGGCACATGCCTGGTTTGTGGTCTCCATCTATAGGAATGTGCAGGAGGTATGTTTTGCTCCCACATGGTTGTTTCTCTCGCCCTCTCCCTTCCTCTCTCTCAAAACCAATGTAAATATTTTTAATAAAGCCCATTAAGAAATTTAAAGTACAAATAACAAAATAGGAAAAAATTACAACTTGATTAGCCAAAAGTAATATCTTAATGTAAAAAGAGATTTTCAGATCAATAAGTGAAAGTTAAAAGACCTGGGTTTTGTAAACTTAGGTGCTTCTTAGAAAGAGCTTAATATATTTAGTTTGGGGCAAGGTTGATGACTAGGTGTGGAAGTATGGAAAGCTATAGTAAAATACAGGGAGGTTCATGGGCGGGCAGGGGATTTAAGAGGTTTTAATATTATCCAGAGGTGTGGAAGTTGGTCTCAGCTCCTGCCAGGGGGACAATATCCATGTATGCAAAGCCCTCACTGCTGGTTACTTTTATCACACAGCATGGTTGACTCGCAGCAGCTAACACAGTGAAACAGCAGCAGATCTTTGAGGAACAGCCTCGCTGGCTGCTCTACCATGATCTTGTCTTGACCACCAAGGAGTTCATGAGACAGGTACTGGAGATTGAGAGCAGTTGGCTTGTGGAGGTGGCACCCTACTTTTATAAGGCCAAGGAGTGAGAAGATCCCATGCTAAGAAAATGCCCCCCAAAACAGGGAAGACATATGAAGAGCTAGGGTAAAGAAAAGGGATATAAACAGAACTTGACTCTAGCTCCTTTTCCTTCATGTTATTTTATATCCATTAATAAAAGTAGTTTTGGAATAAAAAAATATATAAGTAAATAAAATTATTCAGAGAAGCTCCAGGGAACATTAAATTAGTCATTAAATAGCCTGTAGTCTGTACAAGGTACTAGGGGCATGTGGTAAATAAGACAGAAAATAGGTTCCAATTGTGGGACACTGTAAATTAAGGTGGGAGGGGAGAGAGAGAGAGAGAGAAAGAGAGAGAGAGAGACAAAAAATTAAAACTAGATGAGGTGACTACCTGGTGATGGAAAACTCCTCAGAAGAGAAATTTAAGCTAAATTTGTTGTGGCAAGAAATGATTAGACACAGAAAGCAGAGTAGATTGACCAGCTGGGAAGGTACTGCAGTGATCTAGCTAATAGATGATGATGTCTTGGATGAGGATGGTAATAAGGGAGATAGTGAGTGGACATGGAGCATGTTTTGGTGACACATTGACAAGTCTTATTGATTTGGAAGCTGAGGTACTGAGAGGAATTAGGGATAATGCCTACATTTTTGATGGGTTGGTGGTGTGGTATAATTTACTCATGTGGAAAAAGTTGAAAGGGAAGCAAATAGTTTAGGTTGAGGGATGGGTAGAATGTGAAAATCAAACATTATGCTCCATTACGGTAGGTCTGATTCAAGAGATATCTAAGAGGGATGTCAAATAGGCAAAATGAGAGGCTGGACTTAGAGATAGAGATTTGGGTTCTATTACCATACTAGAGGCCCGGTGCATGAAATTCGTGTATGGGGGGGTGTCCCTCAGCCTGGCCTGCACCCTCTTGCAATGCGGAACCACTGGCTCCTAACTGCTCACCTGCCTGCCTGCCTGATCACTCCTAACCACTCTGCCTGCCTGCTTCATCACCCCTAACCACTCGCCTGCCTGCCTGATCATCCCTAACCAATCTGCCTGCCTGCCTGCCTGATCACCCCTAACCACTCGCCTGCCTGCCTGATTGCCCCTAGCCGCCTCTGCCTGCATGCCTAATTGCCCCTAATCACTCTGCATACCTGCCTGATGCTCCTAACCACTCTGCATGCCTGCCTGATGCCCCTAATTGCTCGCCTGTTTTCCTGATTGCCCCTAACTGCTCATCTGCCTGCCTGATCGCCCCTAACCACCTCTGCCTGAGCCCCCACTGCTGCAGCTTCATCTGGAAGGATGTCCGGAATGATGTCCAGAAGATCGTTTGGCTGTCTGGTCTAATTAGCATATTATGCTTTTATTATTATAGATAGATGGTATTTAACCTAGGATCTAGATAAGAACTTAAAGGGTAAGGGTGTAGATAGAAAAGAGAAGGGTGCCAGGAAAGAACCCTAGAGTACTCAACATTTAGAGCAATTGAGAAGGAAGAGCCAGCCATGAAACCTTTATAAGGATGGCTGGTAAAGTATAGGAAAATCAAGAGAGTGTGTTGTCACAGAGAAAAGTTCCAAAGAAGATAAAGTTGTCAACGGATAGACAAAGTGCTTGACTGCTTTGACTATTGCTGAGAGGTCAAGTAAGAGAAGGAGAGAAAAGTGATAATTACCTTTGACAATTAGAAATTATTGATTATCTTGACCAGGGCAGTTTAATGGCAGTGGAGGGAAGCACAAGCCAAAGTTTACTTCCTCTCAGGTTCATCATGAAGGAAGGAAACTTCAGCTCTTGGGGAAGGTTTGAAGGGCTCATCTTGAATAACTTTCCCATCTCCTGGAATCACTGTAGCAGGAAGGTGAGGTGGCATAAGTACCCAGCTCAGGCTGAGTGCTCATGCCTGGCTCCAACACAGTGTCCAGGAAAGTCATTCATGGAGCAGAAGTCCATAGCAAGATACCTCCCTGCACCCCAACATGCAAAGGTGTATAAATGTTTCTCTATTTATAAAACAAGTTAGGAGGAGCAAATATTTGGGTATTATGTAACTAATAGATGCCCGGTGCACGAATTAGTGCACGGGTGGGGTCTGGCCAGGGGGAGGGCCTGTGGGAGGTTGGCCGGCTGGCCCCATCCCCGATCGGGTGGGTTGGCCAGCCACAGTGCACATCATAGGGACTGGTTGTTCTGGTCATTCCAGTCGCTTGGCTTTTATATACATACTAGGGGCCCAGTGCACGAAATTCCTGCACTGGGGGGGGGGGGCAGTCCCTCAGCCCAGCCTGCTCCCTCTCACATACTGGGAGCCCTCAGGGGAAGTCCTACTGAGGCGACCGGGCTGATCAGGGGAAGGCACCAGCCCCATCACCCCACTACTGCAGCCACTGCCAGTCACCGCAGCCACCAAGGTGTTTTTATCAACATGGACTCCAGTCCCTTCACCATGAAAAAATGACAACTTTCTTTAGGCATTTTCAAGATGTGTCTTTCATAGGATATAACATTTCTTTATTTTTTATTTTTTATCCTCATCTGAGGATATGTTTCCATTGATTTTTAGAGAATGTGGAAAAGAAAGGGAAAGACAGAGAGAAACATCAAAGTGAGAGGAACACTGATTGGTTGCCTCCTGCATGAGCCCTGACCTGGGCCCCAGCCAGAGAGGAGCCTGCCCTTGATCAGAATGGATCCGGACCCTGTGGTCAGCAAGCCTAGGCATTATCCACTGAGCCAAACTGGCTAGGGCAGGATATGACTTTTCTTAGCCCTCCAGCAGCCGACCATCCTTTTTTTCTCCAGGAGTGTGGTGGAAAAACCCTAGATCACCTTTTTGGATTCTTATACCCAAGATACTAAGAATATTACCAGTGGCAAACAGGGAGCTTAGCCAATGAGCGGTCAGAAAAGGTATTTCCTCTGTAGTTCACACCAATCGCCTCCGATCTCTGGCTCCACCCCTGCCAAGGCCTAAAGCATCCCGGCCTGGGCAGGGGCCCCCCAAATCCCTCCCATCACCAGCTCTACCCCTGCCAAGGCTTAAACAGGGGGCCCCCAGCTCCCTCCAACCACCAGCTACACCCCTGCCAGGCCTATAGCCTCGGGGTCTAGGCAGGAGCCCCCCAGCTCCCTCTGAGTGCCCGGCTCTGCCCCTGCCCAGGCCCCAAGCCTCTGGCCGGGGCTTGTGGCCTGGGAAGGGGACCCCCAGCTCCCTCCGATCATCTGATCACCCAGCTCCGCCCCTGCCCAGGAACCCCCTGGCTCAGGCCCTTCCCAGGTTGCTCAGGACCCACGGGGGCCTACCTCAGAGTGCCCTGGGTGCTGAGAAAGTTCTTGGGACCCAGGCTGCTGGGCGCCTACCTATGCAAATTAACCTCCATCTTGTTGGTTTAATTTGCATACTCACTCTGATTGGTTGTGGGCATAGCGGAGGTACGGTCAATTTACATGTTTGTCTATTATTAGGTATGATAGATAGCCAAGGTCAAGGCTCAGTCTGCCTTACTTAGAGGTACAAATATTTTGTAAATGACAATGCAGAAAGTACTAAGTATTTTACTTTTTTTGTTTTTTTGTTAATCCTTACCCTAGGATATTTTTCCATTGATTTTCAGAGTGGAGGGGGAGAGACAGAGAGATACATCAATTGGTTGCCTCCCGCATGAGCTCTGACCAGAGCCAGGGATAGAGCCTGCAACCAAGGTACGTGCCCTTCACCAGAAATGAACCTGGGATTATTCAGTCCAAGGGCCAATGCTCTATCCACTGAGAAAAACAGACTAGGGCAGTATTTTACATTTTTTATTCATCCTTTCTTTGTAGAAATAATTTTCTTCCATTATCATTAATCTAGAGCCAATTTGATTTACTGATCATATCATAAGCTTATCTAATTCTTATTTTGGGGTATCACCCTTTAATACATTGTGAATCATGTATTCAAGTATAGTGAATTATAAAAAATCAAGATAATAGGGTAATTAATTTGAGCACAATAAGTACAAGTTAAGTTTTAACAGTCGTATGGGGTACAGAAATATTTCTCTGAATTATATCCAAAATTATAGACTGAACCAAATTTAGACATAACATATTTAACCTGCTTTTAAATGAGTTAAGATCACTAACTTTTTAAATTTTCTTTTTAAAGTTAGGTAAATGTGTTTAAGAAGTTAATGCAGTGAAATAGAAATGATTGTATTAGCCAGTCTATATGAAATTTAACTCTTCATGTCTGTACCTTACAAATGTTAATTGTTTTACCAATGAATTGTAGTTCTACTTAGCAACACTCCCCTCTTTCTATTAGTAATTTCTAAGAGAAGGTATATTTAAGTGATTACTAGTAAATTGCTCTAAACTGAATTTAATGTTTGAAACATTTATTGCTTATATTCACAAAAACTAGTGGTAAAGAAAGTTAAAATTCAATAGTGTCAAATAGGTTCTAAAATTTTTCACAATTCATCTGTTGGGCTCAAAAACTAAGTGACAGTGGTGAGGGGGAGGAATGAAAGGACATAAAACCATGCAATGGAACAAGTTGTGATTCCCCATGTACTGAATGTTGTGCTGACATATGGCCATTTTGGGGAGCAATTATTCTTATACTGTAGGTCTAAATGGGAAAAGTGTAATTGCCTTCTGTAGATGATTGAGTCACAGGTAAAGGATGAAATCACAAATTGGGCAAATCACCTTGGCCATCCTTGTCGTTTGGGAAAACCCTTACAACTGTCCTTACCCACAGATGCAGGTGCAGGCTTCTACTTACTACCAGGTTCCCACCACTGTGCACTCTGCTGCATCATGGCCACTCTCGATACTCTGCCTCCACAAATATTCCCTCATCCTTCAGGGCTCAGGGCAGACCCATTCATTTAGCTTCTGCTCTTGTTCTCTGCTCAGCTCTATAGACTTGGATCAACTCATGTGGGCCTCAACCCTTGATTGGCACTCAGCTGAAGTCAATAAAGATTTGTTTAATCAAATTTAATTTTAATGAAGAGTTTTCATTCTAAGATAATTATTTAGTATTTACAAATTTGTTATTGACATAATTAATTTTGTTGATTGACTAAGTAGTTGACCTCTTTTGTTTTCTCCATGTGTAAAGTGGGCATCATAATAGTACCTATCTCATAGGGTGAGAGATAAATTAAATAATTTATAAGGCACCTGCCATTTACTAAGTATTTAATAAACAACTGTATCTATGGAGAATTCCAGTAGATGTCCAAGGATTATCTTCTAGCATTTGCTCTATTTACCTTATTTGCTAGTAATTAGTCATTCCACTTTTATCTAATTTACCCAATATGGAAGAAAAATTACTGACCTATAATTCTCAAAGTTAGCACTGTGATCTTCCTTATGGATAGTAACATCAAATATTCATTGAGTATTTATTGTATACTAGGCTCTCTGTTAATGTGCTCTTGTTGAATTAACTTTGTTGAGCTTCCACAAAACCCATGAAGTAGGCTGTGTTATTGTGATCATTCTCATTTCAAGGTGGGTAGCTAAGGATTAGAGAATATGAATAACTTACCTAGCTAGTTAGGGGCAAGTCAGGATTTGAACCCAGGCAATCTACGTCCAGTGCCCACTCACTTAATTACCAAGTTATAATTCCTTCTGAGGACAGTGTTTACTCTGGCATTTCACTAGTCCCTTATTCTTTCTTTTTATATATATAGAAAAATAAGCATTTATTGAGTGTCTATTATGTGCCAGGTACTCTTCACAAGGAATATGTATACTAGTACAAATATAATAAGGCAGCATGCCTTCCCTCAGGCTCACAGTGGCCAACAGCAACAAATTATGAATTCTGAACTACCATAACTTAACTACTACTAACTTGAGGCTAGAACATGTAATTGCCAATATTTGACGTAGTACCAGCTAACTTTCTCTTTCAAAGGACAGTATGGAATGAGAAGTTCCCTAATGTCTTTCTCTGAGTGAAGCAAATAACTCATTTATTCTCTCTGTTCTTCACTGTACATTTTATACTGTGGTTAATAGTACCTCTATAGCAAAATTCCTATCTTTCAACATTTTAAAAACTTATTGATATTTTACATTTTTATGTAAAATTTGTTTTAAAATTTAAGATTTTATTGAGATAGTTGTATATGCACATATAGTTGTAAGAAATAATATAGAGATCCTATATACTCCTTACTCAGTTTTTCCTATGCTACCATCTTACAAAACAATAGTACAATTTCACAACAAGGATATTAACACATTAACAATGACCAACCCATCAACTTATTCAGATTTATTTTACTGGTGTGTGTGTGTGTGTGTGTGTGTGTGTGTGTGTGTGTATGTGTGTGTGTGTGTGTTTCTATACATCATTGAGATAGCCCTGGATATTTTTTCCTCATATAATTTTATTTTCAGCTTATCTCCCCCATGAGTAATCTTTACATTTTTAAAAGAAATGCTCTATCCCTTTCTGTGATAGCATCTTTGACTTTGCATTATTTTAGACATTGCAATCAACCATAAATATTTTTCTTCCAAGAATTTGGTCTTTTTAATTCATGCAATACATTTTTTGAGTTTCTGGTAAGATATTTTTAAATGATCTGCAGAAAGCCTATGGCTTATTTCCTTTAAATTAATCTATGTGTTTTCTCCTAATAAATGCACTTATTTTATTACTAGAGGCCCGGTGCACGGATTCGTCTCCAGGGCGTGTCTGGCCTGACTCACCCAGTCCTGATCTGCTGGACCACAGCAGCAAGCTAAGCTACCTGTTGGAGCATCTTCCCCCTTGTGGTCAGTGCATTTAATAGTGACTGGTTGAATGGTCGAATGAACAGTCGGACACAGCATATTAGGCTTTTATTATATAGGATATTTCTAAAATAAAGTATATGTGCTATAGTTTTTTTGGGGTTCTCCCCTGAGTTAAATCATATTGTGATAGCTCATATAATAATGTACCCATAGAACTTCCTATTCATACTTCCATATATAATATAATTTATTTTTGCTGGGTGCTAACATTACCTATTCTAAAAAGGTATTGAATAATTTATCCTACATCAAAACTTATCCTCAAAATATTCACATTAGGTATTGTCAACCTAAGTGTTTTCTAGCACTCGAACCTTTCGAGTTCTTTATAGTTTGTAACTTAACCTATATATCGCTTTGGCTTTTCTTTTTCTACCCAGCTTTTGAGATGAAGTGAAAGTAAAATTAGCACCTTCAATTGCAATTCTATGCAATATAATAATTATATTACTTTTAAATTCTAATACCCTCATTTTTATTTTTAGAATCTACTACTTATTAAGAAGGCAGTGTTAGTTCCACCTCTGATACAAAGAGATAGGAACCTCAGATCTCTTGATTCTTCAAACAACAACTTGCTGCTGCACAGAGTCCTGGGGACATTTAAGATCACATAACACATGGTACATACCTGGCAGAGACTACAAATAAGTGGTGTACAAATCACATCTCATTTGCAGTTATTTTTTTGGTTGACCTGCATGGAATCAGTCAACACAATGTGTTTTTATTTTAAGTTTCAATGAATAGACAAAGCTTAAAAAATCAGGAGAGTTCACATAAAAATCCAATTTTCCTTGAAAAATTAGGATGTTTGGTAGCAATCATGGAGTAGAGGGGCAGCTGGTCACTTGGGATGGGTAGGTACTCCAGTTTGTCACAGCTGCGCTACTTACTCCTGTCAGCCTGACCTTGAACGTGAGTGGCATTGATCATCCATCGTGGCACTCGTGTTCTCCTTGGGTCATGTTACCTGCCTGAGGCCATAGGCCCTGTAATGTGCAAGCCCCTATCAGGCTACCTACAGTAGTGGGACATGGAGATCCATGAGAATTCCCTCAGACTATGCCAAAAACAGGTTGGGGCTTGCTCCTTGGTCTTTAATTGGCTCAGACCATTGACCCTGCCCCCTGAGACTTCATCTATGAAGCTGGACAGAGGAAAAGAGAGCTCTGTCTTTGAGGGCTGGAGAAGAGCTTGCATGTATCTTCTCTTCCTGATCCCATCCTGCTGTCCACTAGACCTTCCAAAGCCAAGGCATCCTCAATAAGGATTCTTCTGACAAACAACCCTCTGTTTGCCCTTGGATATTCCGGTACCCCAAAGGATTATACTGTTTACATTGGGGTGGGATTCGCATAGAGGAAATACCCTCAGGCTGTGCCTTGGCATACTAGTCACAGGGGGAGAAATGAAGAAGCCAGCCCAGTGGCATAAGGAGGATGGTAATCGCGTTTGAATTCTCAACTATATCTTTGCAATTTCCACTAAATTTTCCTCTCCTGAAATCAGACCTACACAGTGTATACTTGGGACTCCATTTTGCCATGACTCTTTTCACTAGCTGGAGTAATGGGGTCAGGGCAGAGCTCTGCTTTTCCAAGGCGGTTAGAAACACTCCAGGCTATTAAAATTGTCAAGGGTCAACGGCTGGCTGTTCTTCACTTCACATTGCTTGTGTATGCCTGGCTTAGGGTCCATTAAATACAGCAAACTTTGATTTTTTAAACTGTCCTCAGGGTTTTGAGAATCGTTTGTTTAGTCTCACCATTTTGATACCCGCCAGGGAAAACATCCAAGCTGCAATGGAACAGGACCGTTAACTGAAGCATCCACTATGAGAAGGAAACGGCATAATGTTATAAATAATACAGATGTATTCTTTTCAGTGACTTTTGTGCAAACACCCAGTCAAGCTGAGACTTCCCTGATTATGTACAGGGAATGTATTTCAGAAAATCACCAGCTGGGTTTTCCAGTGGTTTAAAAGCTGCTGTGCTGCAGCATTTCAAAACAAAGTAAGTAAATACCACCTACCAACCAGTCAAGTTTTTTGATGCTGCATCCCTTTACTTCAAAGCTTATAATAAAATTGATTTTGAGTATTTTTTTCATTTCAACTTGCAAGCCCCAGGAATAACTACTCTAAAATAATTGCAATTTAGGAATGTTCAGGAACTGGTGAGCAATCGATAGCGAATGTTTTATGCTTAGCCAAAAAATATTGAATAAAAATGTAAAGGAAGAACTTGTGTGTTTAGATGAGAAGAACCATATGATAAGGTGGCAAGGGCCAGAACATAATTTTCCAGGATAACCAGAGTAATTTAAAACTTTTAAAATTTTTAGTGGGATTGCAACCTCAAACAAATGATCTTTTATTGCCTGGGTAATTGACAGAGGCTGTGAATCAGATTCTAAAATGTTTCCTCCTGGAATGTCATTCATTGATTATGACTATTTGGTGCAATAGTCATTTTGAGTGGAGATTTTTAAAAAATTTAGCAGATTATCTAGATATTTGGAAACCTTTAGGTAATAGTTTATTTTTTTTACTTTTCATTCAAATAGAATTGTATTGGTAGTTATTGTGAGGGTATATGGACCCAGGTTTTTGTGTCCTGGAGCTTATACAATTTGGGGAGATGAGCTTTTTCAAAGAAGAGAATATAAACTTATGAATATAAAATTTGGTAAGAAAATGAGTATTTGGGAATATAGTAGAAATCACAACAAATTACAAATCTCCAAAGCCAACAATAACACAGAGATCACAAAATCCAGAAAATTAACAGAGTTCTTTTAATGAACTTCCTGCTACGTCTCTGTAGCACTTTTTCCTTTATACCTTTTGGTTGAATTAATTGTCTCTTCACATGACAACAATTTCAGAATATAATTTTTATCCACAGAATAGAAAGATAAGTCAGCCTTTCCTCTGGCGTAGTTAATTTAAACGTTTTTATTCTTTTTTTTAATTGATTTTATTACAGAGAGGAAGAGAGAGGGATAGAGAGTTAGAAACATCAATGATAGAGAAACATCGATCAGCTGCCTCTTGCACACCCCCTACTGGGGATGTGCCCGCAACCAAGGTACATGCCCTTGACCGGAATCGAACCTGGGACCTTTCAGTCCGCAGGCCGACGCTCTATCCACTGAGCCAAACCGGTTTCGGCAACGTTTTTATTCTTATTGACATCTTAGAAAAGTGTAAGCTTCACAATTTCTTATTGATGAAGTCTATGTACAATTTTAATATTGTTGCTAAATTTGGGGAAACCTCTATTAAGTTTCTTTTGTACTTGAGCTATTGGATCTCAGGACACTTCAAGATCTCTGGGCAGTGACTTAATGAGATAGCCCTCATTACCAATTTGCCATCGAGGTCCTTGTATCCTGATGCTGGCAGGGACTGCACAGTGGGCTGAGGGGAGATTCCTGGAAGTCGTGCTCCAATGGGACAGCTAGCAGTAACAATGTCTAGGGAAGTGCCCACACTACGTAAATAAATCTGTACCTCCAACTCAGTTTCCTCTGGCAAATCCCCAAGATGCCTGCAGAATAGGATTCCAGCGCAGAGTAAAGAGAGTGGTTTTAACGGATTGTGATTAAAATATCCTTCTTTTGCAAATTTTACAAAATAGGCACAACAAATGCATTTTATCTCAAGGGGAAGAACTAGATGTAGCATTTTACTTAATTATATATAATCTCTGAGAAGTGCCCCCTGAGCTCTGAATGAGTACTGGTCTATCCCAGCACAACAAATTTAGGACAAATGTTCTGGGATTTCTGTATCACATTTCTACCTACATATATTTCTTAAGAGATAAAATTGGTGACTAACCTCCTCTGTTCAAACTATAGCCTTTCTGAGACCACCAACTGAGTTCTGATTGCTTAAGAAACAAACTGGGAACTCACCTGACCCTCATGTAGTAGAGGGAACAAAGTATTCCTTAGGAATGTAAGAATGGGAAGATGTGCCCTGACCGGTTTGGCTCAGTGGATAGAGTGTTGGCCTGCGGACTCAAGGGTCCCAGGTTCAATTCTAGTCAAGGGCATGTACCTTGGTTGTGGGCACATCCCTAGTGGGGGGTGTGCAGGAGGCAGCTGATTGATGTTTCTCTCTCATCAATGTTTCTAACTTTCTCTCTCTCCCTTCTTCTCTGTAAAAACATCAATAAAGTATATTAAAAAAAAATGGGAAGATGTGAAACGTTAAAGAAATGTTTTTTGAGAAAAAGAAAAAGAAAGTGTAACATCTTTGTTCAATAAAAGATCAAATATATTATTTTATGTTATAAATCATAATATGTAAAAAAACATTAATTTATCTATATTAGATGATATTTAATTGCCTTATGTAAGTAAAGCTTTGTCATAATCAAAATTCCATGCTTTCTCAAGACATAGTTTAACTTCTGACTTAAAAAAAAATCATTGGAATTGCTGCAGTAATTTGGCAAGGTGGGAGGGAGTTTCTAGTAAAATTTTGATTTGAAGGACACGAAAAGGTCAGCTTGTTCCAAAAAATTTCTGTATGTCATGGCAAAAAGGATATTTTACTAGAGCATGTCCTCCTATTATGATAATATAATTTATTAAATTATATGAGCTATTTATCATCTTGATTTCTATAGAGACAAGAAATCTGACAGGTTGAGGGTCAATAAAATTGAATGGGACACAGCAAAGACAAGATCTTGAGGGCAGTGGAATTTTTGACCATAGATGACATGGCTGGGGCAATGTCACAGAAACCAGCCACCATGGAGATCTCAATCTTTCTATTTAATTTAGTACACATAAATTGTGTGTGTGTGTGTGTGTGTGTGTGTGTGTGTGTTTACCCATTAATTTTCTGGAGTTTTTGAAAAGTTAGCAGAGAGGAAATTAACAAATCAATATTCTATTTTTTCTAAATGTGATTTGGGGTTTTTTGTTTTAATGGTAGCATTTCATTTAATTAAAAAAGTAGGTTGTGCCTAATGGAATCTGAGAAAGCCAGAGTATTACAAGATAAAACTATAATTCAGTGTAAATCTCTTCTCTTTAGTTTGAAATAAACTAAGGGTAGTACTTGAAATGGTTTTAGGAGGTAGAAAATCCAATTCAAACTGGCTAAAGAACTTACTGGCTCATGCAACCTAATTTCTTATGTTTGGCTTGATCCAGGGGCTAAAGTAAATTAATTTATCTCTTTCAACCCTGCTGTCTATTGTGGGACATCATTTTAAGGCCCCAAATTGTGGCTTCTGGATCTTCAGGTTTATATGTTCCAAGGACAAGTCCTGTAGAAAAGAGAAAATATCTCTTTCCAGTAACTCCAGCAAATATCCTAGATTTTATTCTTCTTGGACCAACTGGGGTCACATGCCCAGTCTGGATTAAATTACTCTTAGAGGAAAGTGGTAGCGTGACTGCACAGTCCTGATTCACACACTTTTTCCTGGAACAAAAGATGAAAGTGTACCTGAGAGAGAAAAAGGGATTCAGAAGAAATCCAAAAATAATACTGTTAACAAAGGAGGGAGAATGACTGTTTGAGAAAATCAGCGGAGTCTACCCTTGGCCTTGGTAACTCAACATCAAAACACATCTTTCTTCACATATGTAAACTTCTAAACATGCCTTACCTGGGCACATAGACACAAACTTCCACATGCACTCCTCCCCTTCCTCAAGGGCGACAACTCAGTGTTTGGTTATTACTGCATCTAACTCTAAATGGAAGATGTCTGGATGATGCATGTTTTTAAATAGGTCTGGACATAATGCTCATGATCTGACAATCTACGGATAAATGCAAAACTTAATCGCTTCCAATGTACTCAAAATGCAACTATAGGTTGAAACAGCTGATTTAAATTTAGAACTTATGGGGAAAAAAGGATAGAATTTTTTTTTTTTTGAAACAACTGAGAGTGGTCACTGATTCAATAGTGTGTATCATATCCTGCTGATAAGGAACAATATCGATATTTTGCTTGGGAGATAAAATAAAATCCTTGGTCAGACAGTCTGGTGGCCTCCGGTCCTCTCTCTAAAAGGATCTCCCTAGTTGAGTATCCTTTATAGCAGGGGTCCTCAAACTTTTTAAACAGGGGGCCAGTTCACTGTCCCTCAGACCGTTGGAGGGCCGGACTATAGTTTAAAAATAAAAAAACTATGAACAAATGCCTATGCACACTGCTAAGTCGCCTGCTAAGCAGGACAGGCAGCGGCGGCAAAAGCACCCGGCGGGCCGGATAAATGTCCTCGGCGGGCCGTAGTTTGAGGACCCCTGCTCTATAGACAATGAGCATTAAGGAGCCTCCCTCTGATGGGTGAGTGTCTTTACAGCAGCACACTTCGTGTTGATGCAAAGAAGGCAGGGGTGTGAGAGCCAGTTGTGCTTATCTCTTCCCAACTCTGAATCCCATGACATACACTGCAGCTTGAAATGGCCATGATGGGAGTAGTTACACCACAGAAATCAATAAGTGGCGTGAATCAAGGTCCCCTTTCCTGCAGCCAGTTCTATTTATCAGGACATCCTTGAGAGAAGGTCTAGAAACTAGGATTTGGGGGCTGAGCAATCAACCACTAACTTTTGTTTACTAAATTTTTGTTTACTAAATTTGATATTTCTGTAGCAATGCAATTTAAAAATTTAGTTGAGTCTACAATTCCATGTGTTAATCACCAAATCTGTTTTTCTTGTTAAATTAGAGTCTTTCAACTTAGAATCTGGGCCGGAGATTTGTACTTCTTAGCAACTACCTTCAGTTTCTTCATTATTTGCCTAGACCTCAGGGTCAAGGCCATTATCTTGTCCTTTGTCTCACAGCACAGAGAACATATGGTCTGCCAGTGAAGATGCAATAACTAAGCAGCTTTTAGCCCCCAAGCTGCAAGCCCACTGAAAATTTGCAATTAGAATATTTATCCCCTTTTGCAAGTAGAGAATTCATAACAAGGGATGGTAGGTAGGAGCCTGAGCATCAAACTTTTTAAAGTGCCAATTTGATCTCATGCTGTTTCCAACCTTCTGCTTTGTTTGCATTTCTCTAGTTTGGTGCAGAGAATTTTGTTTTTAAATTCAGATCACCAGACCCTCAGGCATATAGTGCATTGGCAAAAAAAGTGTCTCTCTGGTCATAGATACATTTTTAAAATCTTCCCAATGGGTCAATTTCTATAAATGTTTTGTCTTTCTTGTAGAAAAAAAAATCAAGAGTATAGTGTCCAGCAAACCAAGTGAAAAAGGTACATCAGGGAGGAAGAAGTGCTCAACTATGCTCAATGTCAAGGCTGATAGATCAATGTGCTAATGTCAAGGCTGATAGCTCGAAAAGAACGAGGAGGGAAGACTGAGCACGGGCTTTGGCCATATGGAGGTCTGTGAGCACGTTGACCCGGGCAGTTTCAACAGTGTAATGTGGCCAAAATGGACTGGGTGTGACAACGGGATGAGAGGAATTGCAGAAAGTATGTGGTGAAGTTTTGCTGCAAAATAAGAGCTTTGGAGATTATTTTTACTCCTGTGAAGTTTTTTGAGAAGGCTAAAAGGCTAATTCCAATGTAACCCTGATATTTGGGGGGGAAGGGGCTAGCAATCTGAATCTGTGCCAGCAAGCCCAGTGTACATTCTGGATAGCCTATAATTAAGTCATTGCCCCTTTCTCCACAAACTGGTCTTGCAAGACCTGTTACCTAAATACTCACATTTTACAGAGGCCATAAACCATGACACAGCCCCCGGAGAGGGGTTATTGGCGCTGGCACCAGGCCAGGCCCTTAGGTATGGTCTCAAGACCCACAACACCTGGGGCTTATTGCAAAGCCCGCAAAAGGTCCGGAAGTATAATCCAGATTTGGGGGACAAAGACACAAAAAGGGGATAAAAGAGAGTCTTCCACCATATTGGTTTGCTCAGAATTTGAGAGGCAACCTCCTCTGAGTCCGCCTGTGTGATAAAGCTGTATAACTCCATTTCTCTAAGCGTTGCTTGGTTTTTCTCTGGTCTTCTATAACATTTTGACTGCCTGTCCCTGAATATATTTCCGTCCTGTAACTACTCTAGTGAGCCCTAACTTATTACCATTGATGGCAACTATTGGTATAACAGAATGAGTTAAAAAAAAGTCTACTTTTTTTCAGTTAGTCAATAGTATAACAAGGATCTTAACTACAGCTATTAGTTGAGAGGTTGTGACAGCTAATATATTTATTGATTTGAATTGCTCAGAATCCCTGAATTTTCCTTTTCAATCATTCTAGAAAATTACCAGAAGACATCTAACTTCCAATATATGTGTATATGTATATAATTTATATAATATGTGTATATAAATATGTATTATATATAAATATATATTGCATATAAAGCTTTTTCATTACTAAAATGAAAAGAATACCTATATAATGCAGCAACAATAAAAATATACTTAATACTTTGAGGTCTAATGAATAAATATGATATAAATTCAAGACTACTATCTATTTACATTTTTATCTATTACATTTAATTTTACTTATTAATATTTACTGGGAAATCTCATTTTACTTTTTTAAAGTCAAAATAAGCAATTTTTGCCGAAACCGGTTTGGCTCAGTGGATAGAGCGTCGGCCTGCGGACTCAAGGGTCCCAGGTTCGATTCCGGTCAAGGGCATGTACCTTGGTTGCAGGCACATCCCCAGTAGGGGGTGTGCAAGAGGCAGCTGATCGATGTTTCTCTCTCATCGATGTTTCTAGCTCTCTATCCCTCTCTCTTCCTCTCTGTAAAAAATCAATAAAATATATTTAAAAAAAAAAGCAATTTTTAAGCTATCATCTGCTGGAAGGTCTACATTTGAGAATAAATGAACTTACTTAGGCTTTATTAAGAGCCTTAGATTTTAAAAGCCTTACAGTTTATATCTAATAAGGATCAAACCCCCACTATTTGTAGATAGAGTGCACACTTCAAAGTAATACCATATTGGCTATTTGCTGACATTCCTGAAAATAGCTGAAGTACAAGAAGAAATGGAGAGCAGTGATAATGGAGAGAAGTGGTGAACAGTATTATTTAGCTCAGTTCTTATCTCCTACTTCAGTATGCTGATTTTAGTAGTAGACACTGTTTTTAGTGTTACTTTGCATTTTCGTGTGGAGGGGAGGAAAGTATGTATCTTCATTCCTTATAGGACAAAGAAGTTGGCATAATGGGAGAGGCAAGGGCCACTTTGCTCTGTTTCAGAAACACTCTTCAGTTCCCCTGAGAAGGACTTCCGAGTTCTCTGCTCTGCACATACATTTCCACTTCATTCAGCGACTGTCCTGCAGTCAGGACTGTAGCTTCAAGCAGTTGGCAGCTCATTATTACTTCTGTCAGGGTCATGAATAAGGTAAATTTACATCCAGTCAATTATCCAGATTGAATTCATCCTCAGGGTGAGTTTGATACTGAAAAATACACAATGCTTCACGCTCCTGGCCCTATACCAGGAGCACAATCAGATTCCACACCGAGTTCATCTCTCCTCCTGCACACTGAGCAGGTCACACTCCTGACTGTGGCCTTTCTGTGTGAACCCGTAGGTGCATACTTAGGCATACCGTCTTTCACATTATTTAGTATAGGGCTAAGCATAATACCAGTGCAATTACATAAGAAAAAAATAATAGAATAGTATTCCTCCATGATTCCTACTTCTTTACCACTAATCACCATTCCTAAAGGTATTAAATAGTACATATATTTTGAATATTTCATATATAATAATAAGGCATATTGTCTACAATGTAATAACATATTCATTTTCATATTTAAATTTTAACAAATTAAATGCACCCCCATATTAATAGAGAAAAGTTATGGGAAGTGAATTTGGTATAACTAGGTAACTATTATGGTGTTGGTGATCATTTTGTGGTTTTGATGATGTCCTAAAACAGTTGGCAGTATTGAGTCAGATAATATCTCCATGGATTTCTTTTATTATTGCCCATGATGCAATGGAGATTTGTTGAATAACATTCATAAGTGCATGAAGTTCTTTTAATCCAGAAAGAACAAATGGTGTTACGATACTAATTTCAGTCTATTAGTCTGATCTAACCCAGAGTAAACATTTCAAGTTAATCAGAGGACAGCAAACATTACGTTCGGTAACCAATGTTTATTTAGTACTTGCTGTGTAACAGGTACAGGATGTGTATTTTATCTCATTTACTCTTCCAAGTAATCTTGTTAGGACAGTCCATTAGGCGATAATAAGGGTCAGAAGCTAAGTAGCGATTCTAGTACCACAGTGATAAGAGGTGGATTCGGAATTCAAACCTGGGCGTCTATCTACCAAGTCCATACTGTTGACCACCAAGCTCTGTTGACCATGGATGAAATAATGGTTTAAGTACCCCACACTGTGAAAAGAGAAATGGATGGATAAATACAGAAATGATATCAATATGGTATTGTGGGAACTGTAGAAAATGGATGTACAAAATGACATGTGAACAGAGAGGCAGGAGGCAGCAGTTGTGTCTGGGTAAATCAGGTTCCCAGAAGTTAAATCTCAGGCACAAAGGAAAACAGAGGCATTCCAGGCTAAGAGCACAGTAAGTAAAGAGCCACCAAAGAGGAGAAGACATTAGCACATTATGGAAATCCTGCAAAGTTTGGTATTGGGGTAGAGGTGCTCGTGGCAAGAGCACAAGAGCTAAACATGGCGGTGCCCTGAATTTACTGTACTGAATAAGTGAATATTAAAAGAGTCTGTAAGGATCAGGGAGCATAAGTTAGAGGTTAAGTGACTAAGACAGGACTTATGACTTGCTAAATTTTAAGCTAAGGCTATTTCTCTAGTTATTTTAATTACTTTGTCAGCATCCTCCAGAACAAATTCTTTCTGTAGATATTTTGTTTCAGGTCAACAACTCCAAGTGCATTTCAGCTAATGCCTCATTATTATGCTAACTGTATTTTCTTTGTTGAAACTCTGTATTACAGTTTGTTACTATATATGGTAGGATATGATTTGGCCTTGCTGAACTTGGGGCCATTACCAGTGGCTTCAGATTGAAAAGGGTTATTTTGAGGTTATACACTGACACCACAAAGGATTGAATTATTTATGACTTTAATATTCACCAGTGTTTCTAGCTCAGGATCCAATATACCACTGAATATAATCTGTCAACAAAACACTGCATCTGTTCCATTTGCTGATGACCGATAAAACAAAGCAGTTTAAATTGCTGCTTAGAACTCAATAGGGGTTGAATTTCTGCCCCTAGTATCTCAATAATAATAATAATAATAATAATAATAATAATAATAATTGTAATAAATATTTAAGATAATTATAACAAATCGTATTTGTCCTTATATTAATTAGCACCACTTATAATGGATGCATGAATTAACATATACATCAATATCTATACTATATTACTATATTTATTAATTGCAATTTTGCATAATAGAGACTGATTTAAGAAAATAAGTTTCTTCTTCAAACACTAACTACAAGCCCCAGCTGCATTTCTGTAAAAAATCAGGGTCTGATATAAAACATACTTTTAAAAAGTTTTGAGTGAACAACACCTCTATCTCATTTGACCACTTTCCCCCTTATCTTTAAAAATATTTTTTTCAAAACTATCAACATCAAAACCATCAACCCTAAAATGGTTTTTTATGACCTTACAATAATGCAGCACAAGTCATTTCTGGGACTAGTGCTAGGAAATGAAACATCTTACAGTATTATTTATTTTCCCCAAGAAACGGTGTTACATCTGGGAATTGTTTTATTGACCAACAATTCAACATAAAATAAATCACAGATATATTCAATACCATATAAAGTAAATGCTGAGTCATAGTGCAGAATAAAGGAAATGATGCAAATCAGGTGCCTAGTACAGTGCCTGGCACATACATGTAGGCAATCTGTATATGTTAGTTTCTCACATTCCAAGTTTTGGTTACTTTGGCTGCCTTACGTTATCACCTCATAATCTAATGGCTTAGAATAATAATGATCACTTATGTTCTCTCATGGTTCCTGTGGGTCAGAAACTAGAAATCAGACAGGGCACTGCAGGCTCAACTGTTTTCTGTTCCACAATGTCTGAAGAAGAGACAAAGACTGAAGGCTGAATCATCCGAAGGCTCATTCACTCACATGCCTGCTGGTCATTACTGTTTGGGTACCTAACTAAGGCTTGTTGGCTGGAACATATGGCCTCTCTGTGTGGCCTGAGGTCCCTCACAATGTGGCGGTTAAGGTCTAAGGGCAAGCATAAGATAGATACAGCGCGAGCGCACCAGAGCTGCCACACACTACACCGAAGCTGTTTTGCCTTTTATGATCCCTAGCCTCAGATATCAAGCAGCCTTACTTCTGCCGCATTTAAGTGGACAGGTAGTTACAGAAATCCAAAGGGAGGAAACAGCAGCCTCACCTGTCAGCACAAGTGTGTCGCACTGAAAGAAGAGCATGTGGGATGTGGCACATATTGGTGCAGCCATCTTTGAAAAAACGACTTTCCAACCTACCAACAATTTGAAATAATATAATTACAACTGAAATAATAGAATTGAGGAGGGTCCAGGTGACTTTATAATGCAATTCTTTGGAAATCCAATCCTCTGAAGAAAAAAACAGAGTTCCAGAAAAGTAAATAATCATTCGACTAGTTATTCTACTGTCAGGAGTTGAACCCATGTTTGCTGAATCTTAACTTCTATAGTAATTTACCATGTAAATATTCCATAAAATGTGTCTGAATTTGTTAACTGATTAGAAAAAGGGCTTAGCCCTAGCCAGTTTGGCTCAGTGGATAGAGCGTCAGCCTACAGACTGAAGGATCCCAGGTTTGATTCCGGTCAAGGGCACATACCTCGGTTGCATGCTCGATCCCTGGCCCTGGTCGGGGTGCATGAGGGAGGCAACCAATCGATGTGTCCCTCTCACATTGATGTTTCTCTCTCTGTCTCTCCCCCTCCCTTCCACTCTCTCAAAAATCAATGGAGCCCTAGCTGGTTTGGCTCAGTGGCTAGAGCGTCGGGACTGCGGACTGAAGGGTCCTGGGTTCGATTCCCGGTCAGGTCACATGCCCAGGTTGTGGGCTCGATCCCCAGTGGGGAGCTTGCAGGAGGCAGCCAATCAATGATTCTCTCTCATCATTGATGTTTCCATCTCTCTCTCCCTCTCCCTTCCTCTCTGAAAGCAGTAAAAATATATTTTTAAAAAATCAATGGAAAAAATATCCTCAGGTGACGATTAACAGAAAAAAAAAATAGAAAAAGGGCTTAAAGTATTTAAAACTATCCTTGTTAAAAATTATATCTGAAAAATTTGAATTATTGAAACTAATATTGGGAGAGGATGCTTCCCAGCTGTGGTTAAAAATGTGTAGGCATGACTGGTAAACAGGCTGGCTCATGACCTCCCTGACATTCACTTGCATGAGCTAGATGGATGGGGCAGTTTTCAGCAAGATGAAAGAGTGGAGAGGACAGTGCCATGTCTGTTCCCCAACCCTGTTTCATGCAGTTTCGTTTTTGAGCTTTAGGAAATCTGAGAATTGATGCAAAAGCTGTTTCAAAAGGAACCTGTGAGTCCAATTGGTGTGGCTCAGTGGTTGAGCATTGATCTTGGAACCACAGTTCCATTCCAGTCAGGACACATGACAAGTAGGGGGCATGCAGGAGGCAACTGATAGATGTTTCTCTCTCATGGATGTTTCTCTCTCTCCCTAAAAATCAATAAAAACATATTTGTTTTTTAAAAAAAGTATCTGTGAGACCCAGAGTAAGCAGAGATGCTTTGGGGCCCAGGTGACCCAGTACATCCAGGATTTGGAGAGGGGCAATCCCCATTTTATGCACAGGACACAATTGCTGCTTGATATACTGAGGTACTGCAGGTTTGGAGGCAGTAATAAACAATCTCCTAGACATAGAAACAGCATTTTTAGAGAGGTCATGGGGCAATTATAATATCTAAGTACTTTCCTAGTGGGCTGTGAGTCAGTGGACAGAAATAAGAGGACAGACAGAAGACAGTGGAGGGCTATTGCTGCTGTGTCACACAGCTCCTGAGAAATCCTTGCAAAACAAGGTTTAATTATTGTGGGATGGGGCAGGAGGGGTATTCAAATAATGCTTAAGTCCTATAGTTATGTTGTGAAGTGACAGTAAAATTGGCACAAAAATACTAATGTAGCCTCATTTGAACCCACAGGCAGATAAGCTCTGTGAAAATTTGGATCACATGAATTACGTATAATTAACATTTAATTAGCAATGATTTTACTTGACTTCTTAAAATTTTGAAGGATATTTGGAGGAATGATTTGGATATCTTATGTCTAAAACTGAACTCCTATCTTCCCTTCATTCTGAGTCATGCAGAAGCATTATAAAATTACTCTATTCATCACCACCTTAAAAAACATTACTGGAGCATCTAACTACTTGAAAACATCATTATAGGGTTTTTGTTGTTGAAATTTAGAGATCCATAGCCTCTTCAATCTGCTGTCCTGTTTATATTTATTTGTTGCTCTTCCCAGAATCCTAAACTCTCTTTTCTCACTTCCAAGATTTCTTATTCCATCCCAAATGGCAGCTTTAGTTTGTTTGTTTGTTTTTTTGTTTATTTATTATTGATTTCAGAGTGGAAGGGAGAGGGAGAGATAGAAACATCAATGATGAGAGAGAATCATTGATCAGCTGCCTCCTGCACGCCCCCTACTGGGGATCGAGCCCGCAACCTGAGCATGTGCCCTTGACCATAATCGAACCTGGGACCCTTCAGTACGCCGGCCAGTGCTCTATCCACTGAGCAAAACAGGCCAGGGCTGGCAGCTTTAGTTTACAAAAATCAAAGACATACAGCTGCAATGGTATGTGCAGGTGGAGTGGGGTTGAGTAGGTAGTGGAGGATGGAAACTTCTTATCAGAAATGTAGGCTCAAACCCTAGCTCTGGCATTGACCAACTATGCAAATTTGGGTCTGAGTTTCTGCATCTGCAAAATAAGGATTACACACACACTATCCCTAGTAGGTTGTTGTTAAGATTAGGTGCAACCACTGTGGAAAACAGTATGGAGTTTCCTAAAAAATTAAAAATGGAACTCCCATTTGACCCAGTGATCCCACTTCTAAGAATATATCCTAAGAAATCAGAAAGAATATATGCACCCCTATGTTCATAGCAGCACAATTTACAATTGCTAAGATTTGGAAATAGCCCAAGTGGATTTAAAAAACTGTGGTACATTTACACAATGGAATTCTATGCAGCTGTAAAAAAGAAAGAACTCTTACCATTTGCAGCAGCATGGATGGACCTGGAGAGTATTATGCTAAGCAAAATACTAGGTGTACCGGTTAATAATTCGGATTTTGTAATCCAAGAAAACACGGTAATTTCAAGAGAAACATCAAAAGTGCTTTATTCAAAGTAATGTCCATCGCTAGCTACACATTTCCCCATCTTTCAGGTAATTTGTGGATACCGTCCCAATAGAACTTTTCTTGTTTTGAGGCAAACCATTCAGAGACCCAATTTTCCACTTTTTGTACATTTTGAAGTGCTGCTCAGAAAGTGCGTGTGCCATTGATTGGAACAAGTGGTAATCTGAAGGATCAAGGTCTGGTGAATACAGCGGGTGGGTTAATACTTCCCAGGCAAGATCTTTTAATGTGTCTTTAACTGGTTTTGAAGTGTGTGATGGTGCGTCATCATGAAACAAAATTACTTTGCTGTGTCTTCTGGAACATTCTGGACGTTTCACAATCAAAGCATGGTTCAAATTGATTATTTGTTGTTGGTAGTGATCAGTATTAATGGTTTCACCTGGTTTTTAGAAGCTCATAATACACCACACCTTCCTGATCCCACCAAACGCAGAGCGATTTGGCCTTGCAGTCGATGTTGATGGTTGACCTGGATCAATCCATGATTTTGTGCATTTGGGATTCTCAAAATAAATCCACTTTTCACCGCCAGTCACAATTCAATGCACAAGTCTTTCTTTCGTGCTATTGAAGCAATGTTTTACTGATGACTTTTCGGTTTTCCATTTGTCTTTTGTTCAGTTGATGTAGCACCCATTTTCCTTCCTTTAAAATCTTTCCCATTGCTTGTAAACGATCGGAAATTGTTTGCTGAGCAACGTTTAATCTTTCTGCAAGCTGTTTTTTAGTTTGACATGCATCTTCATCCAATAATGCTTGTAATTGTTGGTCTTCAAATTTTTTCGGTTGACCTGGATGTTCTTTGTCTTTCACATAGAAATCATCATTTCTAAAGCGTTTAAACAAGTGTTCACAAGTATCTTGAGATGGAGCATGTTCACCATAAGCGTCCCGAAGTATTCAGCAGACTTTTTTTCAAAATAAAGTAATGAATTAAAACTTCCTGCAAATGCTCTTTTTTGGCATGAAATTCGACATTTTTAAGCATAAAAATATCTATGATGTTAACATTAACACCTTCAGAAAATTTTACATATGAAGTTTTGAAGCTTGCTGTCAATACAACAAAATAGCATACATATCAAATTGCATATATATCAACATATGTGTAACTCCATCTATTGAAAAAAATCTGCATTATTAACTGGTACACCTAGTAAGCCAGTCAGAGAAAGGTAAGTATCACATGATCTCACTCATATGTGGAATCTACTGAACAAAATAAAGTAATGAACAAAATAGATCCAGAGACATAGAAGCATGGAATAGTCTGTCAAACTTCAGAGGGAAGGTGGGTGGGAAGAGATCGATCAAAGAACTTGTATGCATATATGCATAACCCATGGACATAGACAATAAGGTGTGATGGCCTAGGGTGGGAGTGGGGCGGGCTAGAGGAGGTTAATGGGGGGGGGGTGGAAAAGAGGGGCATATGTAATACTTTCAACAATAAAGATTTTTAAAAAAAGATTAAATGAGCTAATACATAGAAAGATACAAGGTACATCTAAGAACTCCCATACCTAGGTTGCAGGAGAGTTATGAGCCAAGGTTTTCAAAAAAATAGCACAAACTAGATAGAGCCCATCCGCCCACCACCTCCCTTAGTCCCCGCTCATAGGATCCTCTTCTGCTTGATCTGGCCTATGTCTGAAGATCTTTCTCCAGAAGTACAGCACAGATGTTAATTGAATAGTTTTGAATAAGCAGAGGGGTAAAAAATCCAAAGCTTTGAAAAGCAACAACCAACCTTTTATTTATTATTGAGGCATTTAGGCATAAAAGTGAATGCAAACCAGTTTTTTCTCCACTGGGCTTAGAAAATTCCACTTCTAAGTACTTTATAGCAGAAATTTTCAGAGGTAACTTCTGGCTAGTAATTTAGTGCTCTCACTATTTTTTACTAGTAGCCCTGGGAAGCCAGTGAAGAGATCTGGGCTGTGAGAGCAAACTCTCAAAGTCCAGCTCAACTTCTTTGGCTGCTAACATTCTCAGGTGAGTATTAACAATAAATAAATAAGTAGATAGAATAGACAATACTACCATTCAAGAACATACAAAATATATAGCACAAACTCAAGTTAGTTAAAAAGTAGTAATTTTACAGAAGTAAACAATTGTGTTAGAGCTGGGAGGGAAATTTCCATATTTTCTGGAGTGTTGACTCAGGTTTAAGTGATTTTGGCCTTGCCTTTTCTGGGTAAAGAAGTAGCATCATCATTTTCTTACATGTACAAACTACGCATGGGAACTGAACCAGCAACCTTTTGGTGCATGGGACGACATCCAATCAATGAACCTTTTCACTTTAAAAGCAACGTATCTCTATAGAATTCAGAACTCAGACAATTTGTGTATCTGTACATGTTTTCTAAAACCTGTCTTCTCCTCCTGAAGTTCTCTCATTCTTGGAGGTGCACCTAGTGGTGCTATTAAATGTTTATTAACCGGCACTCCAGAAAAGCAATAACAACAAAATAAACAAACCTATTATCACTTGCTGTGGTATAAATACACCATGGATAATTTCAAGCTAACAACATGATATGAATGCTGCGTTTTGGAGATGTGCCTGTTTGGCTTTCATGAGTGAGTAGGATCTGGTTCTATCGCACCACTGGGTTGAAAAAATTAGCCGTTTTAATAATGAAAATATGGATTCACAGTATCATTCATAAGAACTCAGGGGTTTGGTTGGACAGCACTTACTATTACAACTAATTAACTATGTATAAGGTAATTTAATGTTTTTATCCTCAGACTATAAACTTCACAGGCAGGGCTCATGACTACTTATCTCACCTGCAGTGCCGGTCACAATGATTGGCTCATGGTGTACACCAATAAATCCCTGTTGAACAAATGACTGGTTTATTCATCTAGTCTCATAATTTTTAAAATATATTTTTATTGATTTGAGAGAGAGAGGAAGGGAGAGGGAGAGAAAGAAACATCGGTCGGCTGCCTCCTGCATGCATCCTATGGGGATCAAGCCGGGAATGTGCCCTGACTGGGAATCAGACTGGCAACCTCTCAGTGCAAGCAAGGGACGATGCTTAACCAACTGAGCCACACTGGCCAGGGCTAGCCTCAAAATTTTTAAAATATATTTTATTGATTTGTTTTTACAGAGAGGAAGAGAGAGGGATAGTTAGAATCATCGATGATAGAGAAACATCGATCAGCTACCTCCTGCACAACCCCTACTGGGGATGTGCCCGCAACCAAGGTACATGCCCTTGACCGGAATCGAACCTGGGACCTTTCAGTCCGCAGGCTGACGCTCTATCCACTGAGCCAAACCGGTTTTGGCAAGCCTCATAATTTTTAAAACTTATTTTTATTTGTCGAGTCCTTTATTCAAATTAAATATTTCACCAAAATGCAATGAATAAAGCAGATAAAAGGAGTGCTATTTTGCTTTGAGTAGCCTTGGGGGCCTAGACTCCTGATGGCCGACCCTTCTCTTTGTCTACTACTATGGTTTTTGAGGCACAAAGTGGAGCCACTAGGCTCCTTAGGAAATCCTTTGAAAATCACTGCATGGTCTAACTGCTTGGTTTCCTTTCTATAATATTCATACCAATTGATCATCTAACAGAGGCTTGAATACCTCCACTGTCGGGGAACTCACTCTTCCTAAGGGTGCTATTACTTTGGACTGCCCCCAGATTAAAATTTTTATTATATTGAGCTAAAATATTCTCTTTAGTCTCTAGGACTACCACCTGGGACTGACAAGAAAAGGTCTAAATTTCCTTCTACATGAGTCTTTCAATTTCTAAAGGTCACTATAATAGTCCTATTTTTTGCCCTCCTTTCCCTTTCTTCTTCCAGGTTTTTTTCCCCCATATTGATTATATTTTGATTATATTAACAATAGAACAATATACTGTAGAAAGTAAAAGTATATTATTATCAAGTATCATGTAATACAATAGTGACACAACTTGCTTTTCTTAGGTATTTAAAATGTAATATTATAAAATAATATAAAAATATAAATATTAAAAAATCCATATTCTTACTTGTTGATGGAAAGTGGTTGTATCAACTTCACTCAATAAACAATAACTAATATATTGTCATAATGCACTCTGTTCTTTTTAAAGAAGCAAACTTTACTGATAAAGCAAATAATCCCATTTGGCAATGACCCTCAGATCCATTACCTTTCTTCACCACTCCAACCGGGATTCTGGGTTTGTTGTGCAACCCTCAACTCTATTTTCATACTTCTACATGCATATGTATGCTCCTATACATCCAGGCATAAATATACCTGTGCTGTCCAGTATGTGGCCACTAGCAATGTGGTTATTTAAATTTAAATTAATAAAATTTAAAAAATCAGTTTCTCCATTGCCCTAGTCATATTCCAAGTACTCAGTAGCCATCATTGCAGAGCTCTGTTGGGTGTTTCAATTATTTTAATGCTGTTTTTTAAATTTGGCATTATATTGTTGACATGCACCCAACTGATATATAGAGAAGTCTGGTGTATTCCTTTAAACTGACATAGAATATTTTATTTTATGAATATACCACATCATTATTACTTTTTAAAACCAATTTCTCCCCAGTTGGATATTGGAGTTGTTTTTATTTTTCTACTAGTGGCTCGGTGCACGAAATTTGTGCACGGGGGGCGGTGTCCCTCAGCCCGGCCTGCACCCTCTCCAATCTGGGACCCCTTGGGGGATGTCTGACTGCCAGTTTAGGCCCGATCCCACACCAGCAGTTGGACATCCCTCTCGCAATCTGGGACCGCTGACTCCTAACTGCTCACCTGCCTGCCTGCCTGATCACCCCTAACCACTCTGCCTTCCGGCCTGCTTGCCCCCAACTGCCCGCCCCTGCTGGCCTGCTTGCCCCCAACTTCCCCCACCTGCCTGCCTGCTCGCCCCCAACTGCCCCTGCCTGCCAGCCTGCTCGCCCTCAACTGCCCCCCCGACGCCCCCACCCCCCCGCTGGCCCACTTGCCCCCAACTGCCCCTCTTGCTGGCCTGCTCACTTCCAATGGCCCTCCTCTGCCAGCCTGATTGCCTCCAACTGCCCTCCCCTGCTGGCCTGATCACCCCTAACCACCTCTGCCTTGGCCCTGCTACCATGGCTTCGTCCAGAAGGACATCCAGAAGGTCTCCCGGTCTAATTAGCATATTACCCTTTTATTAGTATACTAGTGGCCCGGTGCACGAAATTTGTGCACATTAAAAGATTAGAGGAAATATTTTAATATTGCTATTTGTCCTTTCTCTATAATAGACATGTCAGAGATGAAAGAAAATTAGTAAAATATATATGAAAATCTTCCTCCTGTCAGAGTCTGGGGCACACTGTGGGACCCAGGGTCAAATCCCTGCACACCAGTGGCGCCTCAAAATTGAGTGAGACCCAGACCCAGCTGGCCCCACCCCCATTAGGCTAGATCCAGACCCAGCTGGCCCCACCCTTGTCAAGACCCTCCGGGCAGGGGGCGCAGCCTCAGGTCCCCTGGCTCAGTGCTGGGCAGGGGGCGCAGCCTCAGGTCCCCCGGCCCAGTGCTGGGGTGGGGGGCGTGGCCTGAGGTCCCCTGTCAAGCCCCACTGGGTGGGGGGGTGTAGCTTGAGGCCCCCCAGCCTGGGCCGGGGTGGGGGGTGTGCCTTATGGTCTTTCGTCAAGTCCCGCCGGGTGGGGGTTGCAGCCTGAGATCCCCTGTCAAGCCCCGCCAGGCAGGGGGCACAGCCTCAGGTCCCCCATCAAGCCCTGCTGGGCGGGGGGCACAGCCTCAGGTCCCCCAGCGCCAGGTTGGGGGGTAAGGCCTGAGGTCCCCCAGCGCCAGGTTGGGGGATGCGGCCTGAGGTCCCCAGTCAAGCCTCGCCGTGCGGGGGTGTGGCCTGAGGTCCCCTGTCAAGCCTCATCGGGCTGGGGGCACAGACTCAGGTCTCCTGCCCTGGCCCAGCGCCACGCAGCCTCAGGTCCCTGCTGATTGCTCCTTAAGGCTCGTTAAGGGAACTCGGCCTCTGCTGTGGGTGCAGCCAACTCGACACGGTTAGCTTTAGAATAAAGGAATCGAGAAAAAAGCAAGCGAGTGCAAAGGGTTAAACAATGCTTCAATGAACATCTTTCTCTAGAATAAGTATCTAAAAGTGAAAATGCTCTATCATAAGCTATGCATGATTTCAGTATTTCTAGATATTGCCAAAATACTCTCCAAAGTGGTTGTATCAACTTCGCTAGTATGAATAGTATATTAAAATATAAATTTTCCCATATCCTTGCCAACACCTGACATTATTAGTTTTTGCCAATGGGTTAGGTAAAAATGGTATTTTATTGAAATCTCATGTTTTAATTTTTGATTACTGATGTGGTTTAAACATTGTCACATAGTCACTGACTACTACTTTTTGTTTATTGCCTATTCACATACTTTGTCTATTTTTCTATGGGATTTTTGCCTTTTTCTTAATGATTTGCGTTAATTAATCATATTGAAACTTACTTTTATTCTGTTATTCCACCCTCTTTCATACATATACGTACATGTGTATATATATATGTATATGGATTTGTTATGTAAATATATCTATCTATATGGATAGACATCTATGTAGAGATATTCTGAATCACTTGAAAATAAGTTACAGACTTCACAACATAAATGCTTTAGTATAAAATTTTCAAGATTAAGAATGCTATCACATCTCTTTAAGATTGAGGACTGCATTTGTTATCATGTCTCCTAGGCCTCCTCAATCTGGAAGAATTCCATTCTTTTAAAAATTACAATGGCTCATTTAAACAATCCAGGCCAGGTTTCTTGTAGAATATACCACATTCTGGGTTTATCTGCCTTTTTCCTCATGTTTAACTTGTTCTAATATCTCCTACATATCTTTTAAATTGTGCTTACATCTAGAACAGGGCTTCTTAGAAACTCTGGCACTATTGACATTTGGGACCAGATAATTAATGGTTGTGGAGAGGCTGTCCTGTGGGTTTTTAAATGTTTAGCAGCATCCCCAGCCTCTACTCATTAGATGCAGTAACAACCCTCTCCACATCCCTTCCCTGCCTGCCCTCCTCTCCCATTATGACAAACAAAAATGTCTCCAGACATTGTCAAAGTGCTCAAGGGGTTAAGGGGATGGGGATCCACCCCCTGGTTGGGAACCACAGGCTAGAAGTTTGATGAAAATCAAGTTAAACAATTTTGGCAAGAATAGTTCTTAGATGATGTTTATTTCTAATTGCATAATACCAGTAAACACATAATATCAGATTGTCCCATTATTAGCAATTCTAGCTTTGGTCACTTGTTTAAGCAGTGATTTTTTTTTAAAGGTAAGTTTTCTATTTTATAAGTAAGTTATGGCCTGACACTTTGAAACCATGTGAAGATTCTGTACCCATACAATCTTTCACCCAGTGGTTTTTGCATTCTCAGATGAACTTTGCCTGAATTATTTTGTAGTTGATTTGAAAAATAGTGATTTTCTAATTCTATTATTTGTTCTTCATTTAATCTCTAGTATTTCTCTGAAAGAAAAATTTTCATTTTCCCTCCTTTATTTTTAGTGGTACTCTGAACTCATGCGTTTTCTTTATCCAATTTTTTTAATTCAATTAATTATTGTACTTACTATATTCTTTTTGATGCTTATATTGCCCCAACTTTATCCAGTGGAAATCCTCAACCCATTCTTTAAAACGTATCGTAAAGCAAGAGAATTAATTGTTTTGTGGAGCTTTTAATTAAAGTAATTGTAAGCATCACACAGTGGTAACTTCTTACTGTATTACACTGCACACGTGAACAAAAGTGCAAAGGCTTCACATTTAACCAGTGAAGAATTCTGATGATTTGAACAACCTATCATTTTCATGATTAACAAGTTACATTAAGATTCAACAACCAATAAAAATTAGCAATTTAATTTTGAGTCATCTATTTACTTCAGAATTATAATCTTTTCCTGACTCCTAGATATGATGACTGGTGCCTATACATGGAAATACACTTCGTAGTATATACATGACCTTGTGTATACATTGCATATATACTACTGCAAATTGTAGGGAATAGGATAGGGTGACTTCTGTTCCTAAAAGTGCTTGGGAACGTATTACAATAGCATTAAAGCTCAAGAAAGTATCGCGACTTTAGAACTACGACTTTTGGGAAGCCGGAACGGCATAATCCAGTTAAAATGAGAAAAATGTCTATTAAGGATTTAGCTCCACCCGGGTAATTATCCCCTTTTCCTCCCGTCCCAGGAGCGGCTCTGACCAGATCGGCAGCCTGCTCTGAATCTGTTGATGGTGATGGCTTCAAAGGAAACCTCCCTGGTGATGGGATTTAAGTTCTTAACAGTCTCACCCAGCGACTTCGCAGCCGAGGCCAGCGCCACTTCAATTTTTCCCCCGGGTCCCTCAGAGGTGACTGCGGAGGGTGGAGCAAACTTTTAGGGTGCGGCTCCCGGGGCAGCGTGCCTCCTGATTGGCTGGCGTGGGCCTCGGCCGCCCAATCACACTAGCGTGTCTACCACGCCGCAACGTGCCGCCGCCGCGCATGCCCACTCTGGGACCAGCGCTTGCGCCTCAGCGTCCTGAGAGCTGAGGGCACCGGCTAATGGGTGGCGGGAGCCACGTCTGGGTGTGCCCGAGTCAACGTCACCGGGCCGCGCTGGGACCCGGTCAGGCCCAGTGGGAGAGCGACAAGAAAATCGAGCACTGACCCAACTGTCTGATTTTCCCACGTCCCTTAAGTGCAAGTTTTCTTGGGTTGACCACTCACTGGCGTTGTGGAATCCGACCTGGACAATCCGATGTCCCCGAGGGGACTGGAAAAAAGATCCACTGCATTCTTTCTGTGCGCCCAGGCAGACAGAAAAGCGGGGTGAACGGAACGAGTCTGTAGAAGAAAGTAAACTTTTTCCCCCATGCAGAGTGGGCTTGGGAACACCTTTCCCTTGAGTCTTCCTGCATGAAACACACGGCCTTGTAACAGCCGCCCTGGAAATGACCCCTCGCAACCGACCGGTCCGTCTGCGCGCTGGCGCTGTCCTGCTCTCCCTGAGCTGACCATCGGTCGGCGCTGGCAACGCGGAGGTTACTTTCTGCTCTCTAACTAGTTTCCAAGGTGTGCAACTCAGAAAAGTGACCCACGACAAAACCCAGCCAAAGTCTCGTGGTCCCTGCGAACCAACCGGCCGCCCCAGGCCCCAGCCCGTCCCTGGCTGATCGCCGCCTCGGCGCGCAGACACCGGCCCCACGCGGCCGCTCGGAAAACGCGGCGGGCGGAACCCGCACGCGGAAGCGCCGACCGCACTGAGCATGCCCAGTTGCAGGGCCGACCAGAGGAGTTTTCTTTCTTTCTTTTTCTTTTCTTTCTTTTTTCTTTTTTTTTAAATTTTTAATTCTTAAGTAGGAGGCCGTCCCCCCACCCCCACCGCAGCCCCCCAGCACCCCAGGCCTAAGCAGCTACCATGGCCGAGGTCCCCGGCGCGGCGTTGTCCCAGGCGGGTTGGTAAGTGGCGAGTCCCGCCGGCCGCGGGCGCGGACCGGGGCCCCCGGCGGCTTGGGGCTGGGGGCGGTGGGGTGCGTGGTGGGGTAGGCGGAGGCCGCCGCCCGCCCCCGGCCTCTCCCTGGGCCTCCGGGCCGGCCCCGCCCCCGACGCCACGCGGAACCGACCGAGCCCCCCAGCTCCACTCGGGGCGGCGGCGCGGCCTGGGCCCGGAGCGGCGGGCGGCGGGCGACGGGCCGGGGGGAAGCGGGGGCGCGGGCAGGGCGGCCAGGCCTGCGCCGGCCGCGGGGAGCACCTGCGGCGCCTCGCGCCTCTCCTGGGTCGCGGAGCGAGGGCTGGGGAGCCGGGGGCGGCGGCGGCGGCGGATCGCGGCGGGGGCGGCGGGCCCGCGGGAAGTTGAGGGCAGAGAGCGCACAGCCCCTTCTTTCTCCTTATTTCTCCGCGCGGTACCGACGGCTGAGCGGCTGAGCCCCCCGTCACACACGCAACTTCTGAAGCTGAAAATGACCGCCTTGTCCATGCCTGTGGGTGCTCCGTAGAACTTTTTATTTTTTGAAGGGATGGAGGTGTTCTGATATTTAAAGACGTTTCATGCTAAGATTTTTAGGATCTGAAACCAATAAAATGTTATAGGAAAGTAAGCAGTTTCTGGAACTGCGGCCACTACAGGTGTAAACATAGAGTTAAATTCAGTAATGCTTTTCCAGGCCTGCCCAGGCACAGAGTGAGACGGGGGGTGGAGGGGGGGGGGAGGATGAAAGAGACTTGGCCCTGCTCTCTAGAAGTTCACAATCTTCATGAAAAGAGGAGAGGGAGGCATTAAAAAGGACAAGCACAAACCCCGGAAAATAGTGGTTAATTGTATCAAGGAGCAGGCAGATGTGCAATGGATTTGGAGGGGGAAGGAGAGTTAATTTCCTAGAGAAGTGGACTTTGGAAGAGGGTGGGGAGAAGGCTTTTTGGACACACAGACGCTGGAGAGGAGGCACCGAAGGAAGAAAGTGCTTATGGGTTTGCAGATCCGTCTGCTTCCGTGGAAGTGGGAGGGTGTCCAGGGAGGATTAAGACCAGAAAGTTGGGAGCCAGCTTGTGGAGGCTACAAGTGAGTGGAAGTTGTGGATTTGATATTGTGAATCACATTTTTGATTTGGAGTAACATAACAGCCGTGTTTTGAAGAAGTTGCTCCTGGCTCTTCAGCCACCCCATTTTACAGGTGGAGACCGAGGCACAGAACGGTTAAGTAACTTTCCAAATCTGACAGAGCTAGAAAGTGGTAGAGGTGAGTGGTGATTGCAGAAGGGCCACTTCCAAATATGGTGCATTTAACTATTATGTGTTATTGTCCCTACAGTTTTTGTGTAGAGCACCATTAGCATAACAAACTCATCTCATTTAGTTTTATTTTTGTTCTTTTAAGTGAAATCTCTTCCTTCAGTTTCTTTAACCTTTTGCACTCGGATGTCGAGTGTGACTCGACACGGTTAGCATTAGAATAAAGGAATTGAGAAAAAAGCAAGCGAGTGCAAAGGGTTAACTGACAATGTTGTCTTGGATAATCTTGGATCATTCTTCCATTTGAGTTGTTCCCCATTTTTCCTTAGATTGAGCCTTAATTCTTCAAATTAGTTTTATGATTTAATTACAAACTTAGTCTTCTACTGCTTTCCAGCATGACCCCACCTCCTTTAGAGAGGTTAGTTTCATTATTTTGGTTCCACACACATACTAAATTGTTCTTCTTTGGTCTTCTTAAGAGTGGGGAACTACATCTTATTTTTCTGTGTATCTGTAGTGCCAGAGAGCACGTTACATTTTGGGTCCTCAATAAAGTCTGATACAATTGACCTTGGAATGCCCCTGCCAATTTCCTAACCAAGCCTAGGCAAGAGTTCCTCCATTTGTTACTTTGTTATAAATCCCCAGCAATGTTGTAGTGTAGCATGTGCCACTTTGTATTACAAATTATCTGTTTACATGTTTTACTTCTTCCAAACTGTGTTGCTTTTATGACTTTGACTCATAAAAAGGAGTAATATGTGGTCTGATAAAATTACTTATCTTTCTAGGAGTTGGGAGTATCATGTAATTTCTGATAGATCTTTTTAAAAAAAATTATTGATGAGAGAGACGGAGAAAGAAAAAGAAACAGAAACATTGATTTGTTGTTTCACTTATTTATGCATTCATTGGTTGGTTCTTGTATGTACCTTGACCATGGATTGAACCTGCAACCTTGGCTTATGGGAATGACACTAATTGAGCTTCCAGGCCAGGGCCTTTGATGGGTCTTGAACAGACCAAACTTGTTCCAAAGAAGATTAGGACCTCCTAGGCTTTCAGTGTCCTGTATTGCAGAACTGATATTTCAGTAGAGACTTACTATGGTAAAGTTCAGCATCTCAAAGGTTTAGGCAGAGAAGAGCTCTGGAAGGAGGATTTCTGACCACAGGCAGCTTTGACCAACTAATTTCCAGTTCTGACATGCTGAGTTTCATCTAACTCTTGGAATGCTCTGTTATTGTCACTGACAAAACCATTTTTCTTTGTACTCAGCCTATTCATTTAATTACTTGTAGGACCTGAAAAGAAATAGATGCTAAAACACCTAAACTATTATTAAATCTGTTCTGTCAGTTTCACTTAAAATAGTAGTTTAGGGAACTATTTAGCTCTGAAAAGCTTGTTTCTGAAAATGTCATCTACTGGGATTACAGATGATCTATATAGACAAATTTATTATTCTAATTTGTTAATACATTTTTTTTTCTTTAAGTCTTTATTTTTCATTAAAACCCCAAGAGTTTCACTTTTTGTTTGTTTGTTTTGTTTTGTTTTTGTGGAGGGACCAGAGTTAGAGGTGAAAGAGAGAATGAACACCTCTTGTCCCATTTGAATTTCACCTTCTCTGTTGGTTGGTCTCTCTTTGATTACTGGTGCTACCACCATATTGATAGCCTCTGGCCCAAGTGTATACCAAACTTCATTCTCTTTGTTGCATCTTTGAACAACTAAGAAAGGCTACAGCTTATAAAAGTCTTTATCAGAATTTAGTACTATAGGAGAACAACCATGGGATAGAGAAAGTAAGAAGCACAATGGCAGTATGGATTATAGAGTGGTTAATGTTTCTTGTCTTGAGGGTCCTGCCCTGTTATTCTTCATGCTGCCTTGAGATAGTTACTCTAAAGAAGTGGAACTACTTCCAGACTTTTCACTGGAATTTCTTATGCCTGGCTTTTGACTCATACACAGATGGAGAGCTTCTTTTTATATCCCCTTACTTCCCAAACACATTAATGATCAAGACCAAAAAAGTCAGATTCCTGTTCTGCAATCCACCCCAGTGCTTTTCTTGTTTGTTGGGTTTCAGTTTTCCGAGAGACACACCTGTTCACAGGAGATGGCTAGTGAATGAAATCAGTGTTCAAGTAAGAAAGAGTCTTTGCAGCATCATTAATAAGTACCATACCTTCACATAATACACTATTGCTTACCAGCCATACAGTAGGAGTTTATGCAAAGGATATTTCAGTATAACTCTTAGGCATACTCATAGTTATAAAGAATATTGATAGTTTTTTGTAGGGCTGTATATTAAGTACAGGATTTTAAAAATTATCTGGAATTATAAAATACTTTATCATTACCACTTTGATATAAATGTAACCTTGGAACACTGTTTTGGAAGGCATCAGAACCATTAAAATACTTTTTGGGTGAAACATAATAATAGATCATGCTGAAGAACACTAGAAGAAACCAATCGCTTTATACTTAGTTTTCAGGGGAGCTTATTGGCAACATCCTTCTATTTTGAAATATTTCTTGTTTCTTTATTTTTAAAAAATATATTTTATTGATTTTTTTACAGAGAGGAAGGGAGAGGGATAGAGAGTCAGAAACATCAATCAGCTGCCTCCTGCACACCTCCTACTGGGGATGTGCCTGCAAGCAAGGTACATGCCCTTGACGGGAATCGAACCTGAGACCTTTTAGTCTGCAGACTGACACTCTATCCACTGAGCCAAACTGGTTAGGGCTATTTCTTGTTTCTTTAATGGGCATTTGTAACTATCTCCTTGGTTTTAATTATTTGTGAAATTATAATGTTCAAGAGCAATAAGCCTTCTTGACCTTCTGTCTCAGAATGTGTTTATGTATAGTGCCTGGTTGCTTCTATAGATATTGTAAACTGCTAAAAATGACTGGATATTCTATTAAACTGTGCAGGTTTTCAGGTTTTAAGGTGCTGTTTGCAGTGATTTTTTTGTTGAATAACCTATAAATCTAGTTTCAACTGCCTGTACACTTCACTGCCTCCAGCATAAAAGGGGTATAAAAAGAAACTTGCTACCTCAGCAAGTTGAAATAATTTTCTCCTCTCACACAGTAGCATTTGCTAAATCAAGTAAAAATTGCATAGTAACATTTCAGGAATCATAAAAATACAATTATATTACTTTTTTGGCTTATGTTTTCTCTTTTTGACAATAGAATATGGGCATTTTTTCCCCCCACTTATGTTATAGTTAAGTTTCATCTCTCTAGAAATTCAGACTTTTTGAAAGGTGTAGGATGTGGAAGTTGCTGAAGAACACTTTACCTCCAAATAATTTTTAGAAGAAGCACATTGCATTCCCAGCAATACAGACATTTTTATGTGAAATTGAGAAACATTTGTGAAATCATAGAATGACAAAACAAAAGAAAACACAGAGAATGTGGTAATGTGGTGGGGGTAAAAATGTGTTGTGATAATGTAAAGTATTGAAAAGGGTGTCAAATCAAAGATAATGGTGGCAGAAAAGAAGCACATTGGTAATGTGGAGAATCAGGAAAGAACCACCTTGTTCTACAGGGCTGAACAGAGCCTCTATGAACCTTAGTAGTGTACGAGTAACCCTGTAACATCTGCTCAGTGGGTCTGAGTCTGTGCACATGTGAGTGCTTCTCACACATATTACAGTTGTACAGCCTCTAAAGTAGAGATAAATAGCTATCTTTCATCCCTCATCTTGTTGGGTACATCATATCTACCCAAGAAGACATCTTGTGGTGACAGGTGATTTCTTTAATATAGTGTTACTGAAAGTATAATAATCTGCAACAGTAGTCAGTTATAATGCAGTATTGTGTGTACTGAAATACACATAGTAAATACATATTCCTCTTATGCACAAAGCACTGTGGTTTTTGTTGGGATGGTGTACAAGACAGGCAGAATTTAAACATGTTATACACTGATATTTTACTTGCGGGGTGTTGGTGAAAGTAGTTAATTCACTCTTAGGAAGTCTGGAAGGTTTTCCAGGACTAATGATGTGTAAGCAGAGTTTGTTGAATATACCATCTGATAATAGGGTATCTTGTCTTTGTCTAGGGAAAACACATGGCAGATTCATTGATGTACTTATTCAACAAATAATTATTGAACATTTTGTTGTGGCAGGCTGTTTCTATAGTACAATTGGATGTAGTCTTATGGGGAAAAAGGAGAAGGGACATTGTTTTCTAAGAATTTATAAAAAGGGAAATTTGATGTCTTCATGGTGGTCAGAGAATGTTCCCTGAGATATGGAAGATGAGTGGAAATTAACCTAAGTAAGGGGAAAGCCAAGGTCATGCAAAGGTGGGTCCAAGATCTGAAGGTCCAGGATGGGAGGAGGGCAGCACAGAAAGGGAGTATAATGAGATGGGGCTGGGAGATTCTCAGGAGCTAGATCATGTAGCTCAAGCATCAGAGACCATGGTAAGTTTTGTTTTTGTTCTGGAGGCAATATAGAAGTTAGTTGAAAAGTTTTATCAGGGGAGGGTTGAAGTAGAGATGACATCATAGTTAAGTTTTGAGATATCCTCGTATTGAAGAAAAAGGATTGGAGGTGGGCAGGAGTAGATGGATGGAGTGGATGATGGTTGCGATGGAGAGCAGTAGGTTGAGTTGAGATATTTAGGAGGTAAAATGGACAACTTTTTGCTGGATAGGATATGGAAATGAGAGAAAAGGAAGTGTCAAGGGGTTGATTTCTAGGTTTTTGGCTTGTATATATGAATTGGTTAGATAGAGACTATTAGAAGAGGGCCACATTTTTGAGGGAGGGATCATGAATTGAAGTTGGGCATTATTTGAGAATGAGATGCCTTTGAGTCATCTAAGATAAGATGCCAGCTAGGCATTGGGAAATACTAATCTTACACTCAGAAGAGAAGCCTGGAGATATGAATTCAGAGTCGTTTGAGTATAGCTGGTGATGGAAGCAGTGCATGGATGAGGTCAGTTAAGGCTGTACTGTTCAGTTTGGTAGACATTAGTCACATGTGGCTACTGAACACTTGAAGTGTGTCTAGTCCAAATTTAGATGTGCCATAAATGTAAAATACACACTGAGTTTGGAAGACTTAGTACAAAAAGGGAATGTAAATAGCTCTCATTAATTTTTAAATTGTTACATATTGAAATAATGTTTTCAATATATGTAGTAAAATATATTAATTATTAAGTTAGTTTTACCTATTTCTCTTTACTTTTTAAAATGTGACTACTAGAAAATTTTATATTACATATGTGGCTTGCATTGTATTTCTGTTAGACAACACTGATCTATGATCCAGAGACTAAGCTTTGAGTAAAAATAAGCTAGATTCAAGCACTAAGGAATTTCAGCATTTTTAAATGGAGAATTAGCCTTTAATGAACTGCCGGGGGGGGCGGGCGGGCGGGGGGGTGGGGGTGGGGGAGCATTAGAATGCATTATGACAAACGTGATTTTTTTTTGTAAAAAGGGAAAATGGACAGGATTATGTGATTGGGTCAGTATTAGTTTGTTGACTTGCTGATATTAGAGATTCAGGGCTGTTTTTAAAACATTATTTATAAATTTAGATATCTGAAGGTCCATTGTTTTAATTCCTCCCAAATCCCCCAAACTCCTTTAAATATAAAACCCAGTAGCAGCTTTTCAGAAGACTCTGTCATGGATATAAAGTGAAGATGTTAAGAAAAATATTGTTATTTTACTAAATTCTAAGTAGGACCTTGCAAAGTTTGAAAATTAATAAAGGTAGATTTTTGTAAAATACCTAACATGAAACATTAAGGGTAAGTATGGATGGAAAACATGCTCTGGATTAAAGACTTAAATGTTAGACTCAAAACCATAAAAATCTTAGAAGGAAACACTGACAGTAAAATCTCAGACATTTCTCTTAGCAATATTTTTTCTGATATAGCTCCTTGGGCAAGGGAAACAAACAAACAAATAGAAACAAATGGAACGACATCAAACTAAAAAGTTTCCGCACAGCAAAGGAAACCATTAACAAAATGAAAAGACAACCCACTGAATGGGAGAACACATTCGCCGATGATACATCTGATAAGGGGTTAGTTAATATCTAAAACTTATAAAGAACTTATAAAACTCAACATCAAAAAACAACCAGTCCAATTAAAAAATGGACAAAGGACCTGAATAGACACTTCTCCAAAGAGGACATACAAGTGGCCAATAGACATGAAAAAATGCTCAATGTTACTAATCATCAGAGAAATGCAAATTAATGAGATATTACCTCACACCTGTCAGAATGGCTGTCATCAATAAATCAACAGACAACAAGTGCTGGTGAGGAACCCTTGTGCACTGTTGGTGGAATGCAGACTGATGCAGCCACTGTGTAAAGTAGTATGGAGTTAGTTAAAAAATAAAAAAAAAACACAGAACTTCCTTATGACCCAGCAATTCCACTTCTGGGAGTTTATCCAAAGAAACCCAAAACACTAATTTGAAGGGATATATGCACCACTATGTTCATTGCAGTATTATTTACAACTAGAAGCCCAGTGCATGATTTAATCATGCATGTGTAAGCTGTCTGTCCGCTGGTCGGCAGCTCCGAAGTCCCTGGGCCCCTAGGGCGAGGCGGGGCGGGGGCATGGTCCTCCTGCGGCAGGAGCCCAGGCCGGGGTCTTGCCTTTGCCTCCCACCCAGGAAGGCTGGGGCTGCCGCCACGTGCTCCTGCGGCCCAATTGCCGCCAGACTCCTCCCTGCGGAGCCGCGCGCCGCGCCGCCTCCAAACCTCCAAAACGCCGGCTTGGCTCGCTGCCCCAGAGGCCTGTCTGTGCCGCAGCACAGCCATGGCGCAGATGCTGAGCTCGCGGCTGCCGCTGGCAACGCGAGCTCAGCGTCCTGCCGGCCCAATCACCATCCCAGCCACCCCGAGTCCCGCCCCCTGTGTCTCCCACTGGCCCAATCGTGGGCGTAGCGGAGTGATGGTAATTTAAATATTACCTTTTTATTTTGTAAGATAGCTAAGCTATGGAAGCAGCCTAAGTGTCTATCAATAGATGAATGAATAAACAGCTGTGGTACATTTATATAATGGAATATTACTTGGCCATAAAAAATAAGGAAATCTGCCCAGCCGCATGGCTTAGTGGTTGAGTGTCAACCTATGAACCTGGAGGTCATGGTGTGATTCCCATTCAGAGCATATGCCCAGGTTGTGGGCTTGATCCTGAGTGTGGGACATGCAGAAGGCAGCCGATCAGTATTCTCATCGATGTTTCTATCTCTCTCTCCCTTTCCCTTCCTCTCTGAAATCAATAAAAATATATTTAAAAAATAAATAAAAAGGAAATCTTACCCTTTATGAGACATAGGTGGAATTGGAGAGTATTATGCTAAGTGAAATAAGCCAGAGAAAGACAAGTACCATATGATTTCACTCATGTGGAATTGAACAAAATGAACTAGCAAGCAAATAGAGAACAGGCTGATAGCAGTCGGTGGGGGGAGAGGGGGTAGTGCTGGATGGGAGTGGTGGAGGGATTGAGCAGCAAAAAAAAAAAAAAAAAAAAAAGAAAGAAAAAGTGTGATTGCCGGGGTTGGGGGAGGGAGGTGGAGGTATGGGGGGGGGGGGGAATGATGATATGACGGACTGAGACTTGACTTGGGGTGGTGAACACACAATACAGTGTACAGATGATGTGTTGTAGAATTGTGCAACTGAAACCTGTATAATTTTTTTAAAAATACGTTTTATTGATTTTTTACAGAGAGGAAGGGAGAGGGATAGAAAGTTAGAAATACCGATGAGAGAGAAACATCGACCAGCTGCCTCCTGCATACCTCCTACTGGGGATGTGCCCACAACCAAGGTACATGCCCTTGACTGGAATCGAACCTGGGACCTTTCAGTCCGCAGGCCGACGCTCTATCCACTGAGCCAAACCGGTTGGGGCGAAACCTGTATAATTTTGATAAACAGTGTCACCCCAATAAATTTGATAAAAAGGAAAAAAAAATTAATTCCCAACCTGAAGAACCAACATTACAGTGTTTGGATAACTTGAAAAATATGCTCAGGCAGCCTGACTTTGTTTAAAAAGGAAGGAAGGGAGGGAGGGAGGGAGGGAGGGAGGGAGGGAGGGAGGGAGGAAGGGAGGGAGGGAGGAAAGAAGGGGAAGGAGGAAGAGAAAAGGGGGCAGGGGGAAGGAGGGAAGGGGGACGGGGAGGGGGGAGGAAGAAAGAACAGACTTGCTAAATAAAGCCAATCTTTTATAATGGATTTTGAACTTGATTCAGTTTAAGTTTTGTTTTGAGAGAGAAATAGGGGTGAATGTAAGTTTAAGAGTCCAAAAAGTTGATAGGTACTTAAGATAAAGTTAATGAAATAATTCTTTCTTTCACCACAATTATACAGGCAGTCCTCAGGTTACATGGGACTCGATGTACGTCATTTTGTGGTTACATTGCCATCTCCCATTTATTTATATATAAAAAAAAGGTCTGTCATTTTGATGTATGTACATATGTGCTTTATGTTTTTTATTATTTATTTACCACAAGTAAAAGTCAGGAATTGTTATCTTTTAAATTTTTTTTACTGTTTCACTTCATTACTGCTGTGTATGTGCTCCATGTGAGTGACATAGTGGCTTATGTAGGTGGGTTCCGACTTACGGTGACAATCTGCGAAATGTCACTTACGGTGACATTGCGCCGTAGGAACGGATCTCTCACGTAACCTGAGGACTAACCTGAGGACCTACTGTATTCTAACTTTGGATCCAGAGAAATAAATGAATATGTGGCTTTTCTAGTTAAAATAGTTTGATTGATGCCTTATTGTGTAAGCTCCTGTAAGGCAAAGATCAAATCTTTCCATATTTTTTATAGTATTCCTTGCATTTAGCAGGATGCAAGATACACAGTAGACACTTACATCATTGAAGAATGAATATTAGTGACATCTTTTTTTAAAATAAATCTTTATTGTTCAGATTATTACAGATGTTCCTCTTTTTTCCCCCCATAGCTCCCCTCCACCTGATTCCCCACCCCACCCAATGCCCTTACCCCCCGCCACTGTCTTCATCCATAGGTGTAAGATTTTTGTCCAATCTCTTCCCGCACCCCTCAGACCCTCTTCCCCCTGAGAATTGTCAGTCCACTCCCTTTCTATGTCCCTGATTCTATTATATTCATCAGTTTATTCTGTTCATCAGATTTTTTATTCACTTGATTTTTAGATTCACTTGTTGATAGGTATGTATTTGTTGTCATTTTGTTGTTCATAATTTTTATCTTTACCTTTTTCTTCTTCTTCCTCTTCTTAAAGAATACCCTTCAGCATTTCATATAATCCTGGTTTGGTGGTGATGAACTCCTTTAGCTTTTTCTTGTCTGTGAAGCTCTTTATCTGACCTTCAATTCTAAATGATAGCTTTGCTGGGTAGAGTAATCTTGGTTGTAGGTTCTTGCTGTTCATCACTTTGAATATTCCTTGCCACTCCCTTCTGTCCTGCATAGTTTCTGTTGAGAAATCAACTGACAGTCATATGGGTACTCCCTTGTAGGTAACTAACTGTTTTTCTCTTGCTGCTTTCAAGATTCTCTCTGTCTTTTGCCCTTGGCATTTTAATTATAATGTGTCTTGGTGTGGTCCTCTTTGGATTCTTCTTGTTTGGGGTTCTGTGTGCTTCCTGGACTTGTAAGTCTATTTCTTTCACCAGGTAGGGAAAGTTTTCTGTCATTATTTCTTCTAATAGGTTTTCAATATTTTGCTCTCTCTCTTCTTCTGGCACCCCAATAATTCGGATGTTGGTACACTTAAAGTTGTCCCAGAGGCTCCTTACACTATCTTCATATTTTTGGATTCTTTTTTTTTTTTTTTTTTCTGGTTGGGTGCTTTTCGTTTCCTCATATTTCAGATTTTTGGTTTGATTCTTGGGGTCCTTTGGTCTAATGTTGAATTTCTGTATATTGTTTATTTCAGACAGTGTATGCTTTAATTTCTGACTGGTCCTTTTCCATTTTTTTTGGCATTCTCATTAAGATCCTTAAAGGTCTCACTAAGTTCCTCAGAGGTTTTTGGAAGATTCTTGAGTAACTTTATAAATGTGGTTTTGAACTCTATGTCTAGTAGTTTGCTTTCCTCCACTTCTTTCATTCGTGACATGTTTCTGTGTCTCCGCATTTTGCTGCTTCCCTGTGTTGATGGAGTGGTTTTCTGTGGTAGGTGACCTATAGGGCCCAGTGGTTCAGCCTCCCCTATCACCTGAGGTGCACCCCTTTGTGGGCTGAGTGCAAAGTCTTGTTGTAGTTAAGCCTCGATTGCTGTTGGTACACTGGGAGGAATGACCTCCAGGCCAATTGGCTCTGAGGACCCGCTGTGTGTATAATGGAAGAAGTGCTGTGCTGGAGACACCCTTATGGGGCAGGACTTGTTTCAGTGGGGCTTTGGTGCTTACTGAGTCTGCCTCTTGAATGTGTCACTTATGGATGTAAGGAGTTGAAATCTGGTGTCGTCTCACACTGACCACTAGGTACACTGGCTTCTGGATCTCCAATGGGGTGCAGGTCAGCTACTGTCTGAGGCCACCCAGCAGGAGCTACGGCATGATCTGCAGATTTCTCCTCTTTGCTTGGAGGTTTTGGAGCTATCTGTCCAGGGCTACAGTTTGTTAGGTTAAGCTGCAATAGGGCAGGCCATTTATATGCAAAAGCTGCTGCGCAGGGCTTGGGTGGGTTTGTAAATTGTGCGGGGCGGGGTCTCAGGGAATCACTAGGCTAGGGCGTGGCAAACAGCGATGGCTGCCAGTCAGCTGTCTCTGCGTCTCCGAGTTTCCGTGTCCCCGCGTCCCGCGCCCCAGCGCAGTAAACAATGATTCCTGCGCACACCTCTGCAAGAAAGCCACCCTCACTTTCCGACCCTATGGCAGACAGTCCAACTTCTACCGTAGGAGTTTGGGTCCCCAGAGTCTTGCCAGAAACTGGAGTTCAGAGTAATCGGGAGCTTGTGTCTCCCTTCTGGTTGAAAAAAAACAGCGCACCCAGCCGCCAGCCCGATTCGCGCGATTTGCCCGCCTCCCGTACTTCAGCTTTTCCGCGCTTATGCACGTCTCAATGCTCTTTTCTCTTTCCTTCTAGTTGTAGAACTTCTACTCAGCCAGCTTTCCCGTGGTTCTGGGTGATAGATGCTTTTGTCTTTTAGTTGTAGTTTTGGTGTGGTTGTGAGAGGCAGCACGTACAGGTGTATACCTTATGCTGCCATCTTGGTTTTCCCTATTAGTGACATCTTAATTAGTGTCAGTATCTTTTATTATATTATTTTAATATTCTCAAGGAACATGAAACTTGTTAAGCTTTTTATTTCTGAAATGAATGTTGTCAAGTTAAAAAACACTTTTTTTAATGAAAAAATGTAATCTTGGCCCTGGTTGGGTATCTCAGTTGGTTAGAGGAGTGTCTCCATATGCCAAGGTTGCAGGTTCCACCCCAGGCAGGGCACATATAAGAATCAGCCAGTGAATGCATAAGTAAGTGGAACAACAAATTTATGTTTCTCTCTCTTCCTCCCTCCCTCTCTCTCTAAAAAAAATAGCTAAATAAAAATGTAATCTCTACAGAAATAACCTGTCACACAAAGCTTCTCTATTTATTGATATTAACTTCTAACAGAATACAAACACGTTCTCATGAGTATATGTATTTAGTTAGATGTAAAATTTGAAATATAGTGGTAACATTTGATTTGCTTGGATCATTGCTTCTATAGGGAGATCTAAAGAACATAGCCCATTTTTCCTGTCATAAAACATCCAGAATGGTGATGAATTTTGCTTTGTGCTGTCATTTAGGGACCCAGGTTCCTTCCATCTTTCTGTCTTGTTGTCCCATAATCCCTGCTACTCCAAGTGTGGTCCTTAGACCAGCAGCATTAGCAGCCTGGTAGCTTGTTAGTAAAATAGAATCTCAATCTCCACCATAGGTCTACTAAATCAGCATCTGCATTTTAACAAGATTCTCCCAGAGATTCCTTTCCAAATTAAAGTTCGGGAAGCACTACTCTGGGGCATTGTCATTGTCTTCACAGTTATAGTAGAGGAGCTGCCACATCTGGGTTCAGCTAGTAGACAAGGGAAGGACAGCAGAGCCACACAATCCATTTCCTTATAGAAGAGGTGCTCACATCATGTCCTTGGTTTCTAAGAACTTAGTCTCACATCTACTTGAAAGGGATACTGAGAAGTGTGTTCTAGCTCAGTGATTCTCAGTGTCAGTTTTTAAAATTTCTAATTTTGTAAACTATAAAATCTTGCAGTAATGTCAGATTGCTCTAAACATTTTTAAATGCTTACCTCAGTTTCTGTGCTTATCCCATCATGGAGCATTAACAAAGAGTTTGAGAATTGGCAGTGATTCATGGACCACACTTGAAGTAGTTCTTTTCTACCTGGACACATTTTAAAATTTTCACTCAGTGATATTGTTTAAATTATGGTAAAGTTGCATGAATTGGTATGACTGAATAAGGTACTGTTCTTTGCCTTTAATACTTTTTTATATAATCTACTTTTAATATTCTACGTAAAAAATTATATTATTTTTTTGTGATAATCTATGTCTGTAAAAGACTTCCCAGCTTGCAAAGTCCTCTTTCCCTAATTATACATTATTCCATAATAATAAGTAGCATGTATGAATTTACTATATCCTATATAATAAAAGCCAAATATGCAAATCGAACGGCAGAACGACTGGTGGAATGACAGGTTGCTATGACGCGCATTGACCACCAGGGGGCAGATGCTCAATGCAGGAGCTGCCCCCAGCTCGCAGGCCCCAGGCCAGCCAAGGCAGGTGCCACAGGCACCCCCCGCAACACCCTTCAGGTTGCCCACAGAGGGAGGCGACCAGCGGTGGTGGTGGTGGTGGGGCCAGCCGCTGAGCAGGCAGGGCCAGCCAGCGAGTGGGCGGGGCCAGCTGGCGAGCAGGTGGCACCACCCCCCAATCGCCCCGCCAGTCCCCTCCCGCAGAGGGAGGCGACTGGCGGCAGCGGTGGGGGGGTGGGGCCGGTGAGCGGGCAGCGCCAGGCCAGCCAAATTTGTGGACAGGTGGGGTCCCTCAGAGTGGTCTGTGGAGATCGGGCCCCAGCTCGCACCCCCAGCCTCCCAGCCCTGCAGCCTTGCCTGACATTCCACCTTGGCCTGGCGGGTGCGAGTGGGGCCCTCTGATTGCCCCACAGATCGGCCCTGATTGCTGTTCAGGCCTAGGGACCCTACCTGTGCACAAATTTTGTGCACCAGGCCTCTAGTTTGCTTATAAAAGGGGTTTGCAAACCTTAGTTTAATCATGTTGGTGGTACCTAGTATGGCACATCGAAGAATGGTCATGCTTTTTATGAGATAATACCTTTTTAATGTATTTTAACATAATTTTAGTTATAAACTAATATGAACTAATATTAGATTACAATTTGTGTTATGAGACTTATCTGTGCATTATTGTATTGGCCAACATTGTTTGACATGGTTTGCAATATTCCTGTCTCAACATATTTTCATTGAAAATAAAATTGAATTGGATGATTGGTAGTCTTTTAAAATATTTTACCTTATCACAATAATTTTCATGTGTAAATTGAATTGGTAATGCTTTAAACAAAAGTATTTTTTAAAAAAATGTATGATTATAGATTTCTATATATCTAAGACATGTAGTTTCAAAGTGGAAAAATAGGCTAATGTTTGACTGAATTTTGTTGTATTCAACATGCTTGTTACTGTTTTGATCTGCCTGGTATTGCCCTACAGCACCAGTTTCTTTTTCTTTGCCTAAGTTCCCAGTATATATGAACTCATCTATAATAATAAAAGCATAATATGCAAATCGACCAAAAGGCCAAACAGCGGAACGACCATCCGGATGACCTTTTGGGTGAAGCTGGGGCTGCAAGGGCCAAGGCAGCCAGGGCTACGAGGGCCAAGCCCCTTGCACTAATTTCGTGCATCTGGCCTCTAGGAGGTCAATAAGAAGTCAGCATTTCCAGAGAACAAACTTGCAAGCTTGAATCAATTTGTGTTTGAGATGAATAAGTGATGTGATTTTGAAGTTACAATTTTATATTAGAACTAGAGGCCTGGTGCACAAATTTGTGCACAGGTGAGGTCCCTCAGGGTGGTCTGCGGAGATCGGGCCCCAGCCTCCCAGCCCTGCAGCCTTGCAGCCTTGCTTGGCATTCCACCTTGGCCTGGCGCCACCCCCTCACCTGCTCCACCATCCCGCCTGCAGGGTGATTGGTCGGGGCCGGGCCCCCTGCCCGGCTCCCTCAGCGCCTGGCAGCTGGGAGGCGGCCCTGCCCCCGTTGCTGCAGCTGGTTGCCATCTGCGGGGTGATTGATCAGGGCCAGGCCCCCTGCCGCCTCCGCTGGTTGCCGTCTGTGGGGCCATCGGTCGGGGCTGGGCCCCTCAACTGGCTCCCTCAGTGCCTGGGAGCTGGGCGGCAGCCCCGCCCCCCACCGCCACCACTGGTCATTGTCTGTGGGGCAGTCGGGCCCCCGCTCACACCCGCCTTGGCCTGGCGCTGCCTGCTCACCTGCTCCACCATCCTGCCGCGGTCCTGCTCTCATTGGGACCCATCAGGGCTGGCAGCGCCTCCACTGCTGCCCGCTGCCAGCGCTGCGTCGCTGACATCCACCATGTTCTGCGCTGCCCTCTGGTGGTCAGCGCACACGTCATAGTGAGCGGTCAAACTCCCGGTCTCCTGGTTGAACTCCCTGGTCAAATGACCACCCGAATGGACAATTTGCATATTAGGCTTTTATTATATAGGATTATTACTTAATTAGAATTACATCACAAAATTAGGTTATAATGAGGGATTACTGAGGAAATGAAAATAGTTATGAAACCCCACTATGTACCCTCGATCTTCAGTTATATTTATACCTGCTTCTTGAGAAGCAATATGGTTGGTAGTTAAGAGCATGGGCTCTGAAGTCCAACTCTCTTGAGCCAGGGTCACTTGAGCACATTAACTGCTTACTGCTTCAGTTTGCTCATTTGTTAAATGGTGCCAATTGTAACACCTAACCCATGTTATAATTATGAAGATTAATGAGCTAATACACACAAAGTGCTTAGAACACTGCTTGCCATCTGTTGAGCACCCAGTAAATATTTGCAGTTCTAACTATTGTATGTTAAGCCTGGATTCTCATAATTTATTGTTGCCAGTAAATATATTCATGCGATTTGCAAATCCGTGAATTTCTGGTATGTCACTTTTGAAAGAGTTGGTGTTATTTACTCTATTTTTGAACACCTTATATTGTCTCTAAAAGAGTTACTTTAATAAAGACAAAACCTTTATACCATATACATTTTGATATCTTGCCATTTGATAATCTTATTTCTCAAATGAAAGATAAAATGGTGCATATAAGACATTTATTTCATATAATATTAGTTATTTCAATTGTACAAGAGGAATAGAAAGACATTTGAGAGAGGAAACTGTCACTATTCAGTCTCTTATTATGAATGTGAATTTAGTAAGTCTCAGAAGCAGAAGGCAGGTAATTTCACATTCTTGTTGAAATGTTGCATCTTATCTAATAAAGAGGGAATATGCAAATTGACCATCATGCCATAACAAGATGGCTGCGCCCACAGCGGAGACAGGGATTCCATAACACAAGATGGCTGTGCCCTTTCTCTATAATAGAAGTGTCAAGAGATAAAAGAAAATTAGTAAAATGTATATGAAAATCTCCCTCCTGTCAGAGTTTGGGGCGCACCGTGGGACCCAGAGTCAAGTCTCTGCCCCCAGCGGAGGCCGAGTTCCCGTAATGAGCCTTAATGAGCAATCAGCAGGGACCTGAGGCTGCGTGGCGCTGGGCCGGGGCAGGGGACCTGAGGCTGCACCCCCCCCCCCCCCCCCCCCCCGCCTGGTGGGGCTTGATGGAGGACCTCAGGTTGCATCCCCCACACCAGGTCGGGGGACCTGAGACCGTGCCCCCCGCCATGCGGGGCTTGACGGGGCACCTCAGGCCGCGCCCCCTGCCCTGGCACCGGACTGGGGGACCTCAGGCCGTGCCCCTTGCCCGGCGGGGCTTGATGGGGGACCTCAAGGCACACTCATCGCCGGGCCAGGGGACCTGAGGTTGCACCCCCCGCCCAGCAGGGCTTGATGGGGGTGGGGCCGGCCGGGTCTGGATCTCGCCCAATGGAGGTGGGGCCAGCCGGATCTGGGTCTCGTGCGATTCTGAGGTGCGCGCGGGTGGGCAGGGACTTGACTCTGGGTCCCACCGTGCGCCCTAGACTCTGACAGGAGGGAGATTTTCATATACATTTTACTAATTTTCTTTTATCTCTTGACACTTCTATTATAGAGAAAGGGCAAATAGCAATATTAAAATATTTCCTCTAATTAGTTCCCTTTTAATGTGCATGAATTTCATGCACCAGGCCATTAGATGTTAATAAGTAATTGCCTTTTATTTTTGTAAATAAGGATTTCACTTAAAGAGTAATAGATAATCCTCCTCAAATATTAAATATTTGGAGCCAATTATGTAATAGGTAAATTTATGGGACAATATAAAAATTTTAAAAGATTTTTTAGCCCTGACTGGTTTGTCTCAGTGGATAGAGCATTGGCCTGCAGACTGAAGGGTCCCAGGTTCGATTCTAGTCAAGGGCATGTACCTTGGTTGCGGGCACATCCCCAGTGGGGGGTGTGCAGGAGGCAGCTGATCAATGTTTCTCTCTCATCGATGTTTCTAACTCTCTATCCCTCTCTCTTCCTCTCTATAAAAAATCAATAAAATATATTAAAAAAAAAGATTTTTAAATTGATTTTAGAGAGTGGGAGGGAGAGAAACATTGATGAGAGAGGGGTTCAAGCCTGCAACCTGCCCTGACCAGGAATCGAACCAGCAGCCTTTTGGGGCATGGGATGATGCCCAACCAACTGAGCCACATCAGCGAGGGTGGCACAATATAACTTCTTTTAAAATATATTTTTATTGATTTCAGAGAGGAAGGCAGAGGGATAGAGCGATAGAAACATCACTGATGAGAAAGAATCACTGATCTCTTGCATGCCCCCCACTGGGGATCTAGCCCACACCCCTGGCATGTGTTCCGACCTGGAATCGAACCACGACCTCCTGGCTCATAGGTCGACACTCAATCACTCAGCCACACCAGCTGGGCTGTTCCTTGTTTTTGTAAATAAAATTTTATGGGACTTTGGCCAGACCATGCTTTTGTACTCTGGGGCAGAGTTGAGTAGTTGTGACAGATCCTATGGAAGGAAAAACCCGCAATTGTTACTAACTGGCCCTTTACAGAAAAAGTTTGCTGATTTCTGCTCTAAGTAATTAGTGAAATATATTTATCACTTAGAAAAAAACAGATTGGAATAAGTACTACGTACTACTTTTCCAATATTTGTCAAAAATAACTTCCCCAAACCACCTTAATCCTTGTTCTTATTCTTATTCATAATGACTGGTATGAATGGAGCTGCCTCACAGATCAGTAAATCCTAACTATTTGATAGGAATGTGCCAGTACTTGCAATGGGGCTTCCTATCAAATATAGAGTTGTCAGGTGTTTTTGAAATGGTCTACTGATTTTAATAGAACTTTTCCATTATGTCTGAGAGCAGATAGAAATCCTTCATTGATTTCAATTGGGAATTTCTATCACACTTGGGCAACTTTTGCATTTTACAGAAAAACTAGACTACAGATAGTTTTTATCAAATCAGTACTGCTTAAGGGAAGGAAACAAAGTGGATGTGAGGTTGAAAAACCTGTTAAGTCATATCAATCCTGAGGAAAAGATAGAAGTTTGTTTTTAGATAACAAAATACATTTGATAGCCAATCATATTTTAATTAACCTAATTTATTGGTAACAAGCTGATTATTTTAGATTAGAAATTGAACTTATAGAAAAATATAACCATGCCTCAGTTAGACAAAGATTGGTGAAATTTAGGAGTGTTCAGAGGACTAGACTTTAAGGGTCTAATAAAATTCAGTTTTTCCATATGTATTGTCATGCTCATTCATATTTTTCCTTTTTGGATGTGTCCTCAAATTTGTATAATGACCAGTCTTACCATGTGGAGATTCATAATCACTGGGACCCAATGCATACTTCTCACTTGTGACCTTCTGATGATAGAAATTGCATTACTGTTTCATCAGAACTTTTACACTTTCTCTACCCACTTTTGTGTACTGGGACTATAACTACCATAGAGATAACAAATAAACATGCTATTTAACAAATGTAACCCAAAATAGGCAAATGCCACCATTGAGAAAAATCAGGCCCTGAATTTTATCTAAATTAAACAGACCAATGCAATCTTTATAGCTTATCCACACACTTAAATAATATATTAATTTTGAAGAATACATTCATTTTTCTGTGAAAGTTATGAATTATCCTACATATGAAATTGTGAGGTGTATGCAAATAAAACTGCTTTCTTTTTCCAAATGGCCATACTTTGTATGGATGACTTGATGGACCTGCCCTTCCACACCCCACCTCCCACCCCCCTACCCCAACCCAGGTTCAGAGATCCATTGAGAGATTTCAATTAGGGACATGAAATTATCACATTTGGTGAATTTACAAAAATGACTGGCTTTTATTTCAAAGATAGCTTAAGAGATCAATACTCATTCAGTCAAGGACAATTGAAAGAAAAACGTTCTTTAGAGACAAACTTAATCAATGAGCTGGATTTTTTCTTTAAGGGAAATTAAAGAAATGGGTAACTTTGGTTTAATCTTTGTGTCCTTGACTTGGCTCACCCTTAACCTCACTTAAAACTAAAATCAGCTAATACTTTTGAATCCATTACTGTTAGTGCTGGTGGTTTCTAGGGCTTGTGCTGGGGGAGAGAGCAGGCTGGGAGAGGTCAATGTGGGGAAAAGGAGACATATGTAATACTTTCAACAATAAAGAATTAAAAATAAAATTCGTAAGTTTGTTGGATACCTCAAAGGTTGTGCTTTGTAAGTTGATGAAGTAAATGGTTACTTAAAATTTAACAAGGTGTGATAACAAAAGATAGCAAAAATGACCTACTTTATTTCACCGACTCCCTTCAATAAATAAGGTCTCTCTAAGTGTAAGGATTTTTAAAGTAAGATGAGAAGTTCTCATAATATAGTTTTAAACCCAGGTTTCTGAAGAGTAGCAGGGACATTATTATTTTTAACTAATGAACTTTCAAGAACATATTGACAAAAAAGCAGTGATTACACCAGATGGAATACTCTCACTGTTCCCCTGATTGAGTTGATATGATCAAGTACAAATTTCAGTCTTATTTTAGTGCTGTTTCCAAGCCAGGATGTGAATGAAGCTATATTTAAAGTCTTCATTTAATAAATAGATATTTATTAAGCAAGACATTTTTCTCCAAGATCTGAGTTCCCTTTTTAAGAAAATATTTTGTGTGCCTTTCCTGGTATTTTTCTTTGGTTTGAAAATTGTAGTTTTAATGTTGAACACATGTATTACTGTGTTTATATGTAGAATTCTTTGCACTAGTCTTTATGTTACAGGGTATGGTAAAAGTGGATTTCTAGTTGTGAGTACATGAAGCAGAGTTTATTATTGTATTATTTATTAATGTATTATTTTCCATACAGAACTATAATCCTCCTCCTCCTCCTCCTCCTCCTCCACCTCCTCCACCTCCTCCACCTCCTCCTCCTCCTCTTCCTCCTTCTCTTCCCTCCTTTCCCCTCCTCCTCCTTCTTCACTCTTTAACATTTCATGTAATACTGGTTTGGTGGTGATGAACTTCTTTAGCTTTTTCTTGTCTGGGAAGCCATTTATATGTCCTTTGATTCTAAATGATAGCTTTGCTGGGTGGAGTAATCTTGGTTTTAAGTTCTTGCTTTTCATCACTTTGAATATTTCTTGCCAAAACCTTTTAGTCTGCAAAGTTTTTGTTGAGAAGTCAGCTGACAATCTTATGGGAGCTCCCTTGTAAGTAACTAACTGCTCTTCTCTTGCTGCTTTTAAGATTCTTTTTCTTTAAATGTTGACATTTTAATTATGATATGTCTTGGTGTGGGCCTCTTTGCATTTATTTGTTTGGAACTCTCTGCACTTCCTGGACTTGTATGTCTATTTCCTTCACCAGGTTAGGGAAGTTTTCCATCATTTTTTAAAAGTAGGCTTTCAAGTTCTTGCTCTCTCTCTTCTCCTTCCAGCACTCCCAGGATGTGAAAGTTGGTATGCTTGAAGTTGTCCCAGGGGCTTCTTATACTATCTTCATTTTTTTGGATTCTTTTTTTCTCTTCTTTACTGTTCTGATTGGGTATTTTTTCCTTCCTTATAATTCCAAATTGTCCCTTTGATTCTTGGCTTAATCTACTCTACTCTTGATTCCGTATAAATTAATCTTCATTTCAGTTAGTATATGTTTCATTTCTTTTTTAAAAATTTGATTTGAGAGAGGGGTGGGGAGAGAGAAACACTGATGTGAGAAAAAAAACATTGATTTGTTGCCTCCCATATGCACCATGACTGGGGACCAAACCCACAACCTGGGTATGTGCCTTGACTAGGAATCCAACCTGCCACCTTTTGGTATATGGGGTGATGCTCCAACCAACTGAGCCACACTGGCCAGGGCTATTCTTCATTTCTGACTGGTTCTTTTTTATGATTTCCATGTTCTTTTTAATGCTGTTGGAAGTTCTCTCTGAGTTCATCTACTCTTCCCATAAATTCATTGAGCACCTTTACAACCAGTGTTTTGAATTCTGCATCTGGTAGATTGCTTGTCTCCATTTTGTTTAGATCTTTTTCTAGAGTTTTGTTCTGTTCTTTCATTTGAGACATGTTTCTTTGTCTCCTCATTTTGGCAGCCTCCCTTTATTATGTATTAGAGCAGTTATATGTCCAGGGCTTTGTAGAGTGACCATTTTTAGAGTAAGTGTCCTGTAGGGTCCAGTGGCATAGCCTCCCCGTTCACCAGACCTGGGCCTCCCAGGTGTGCCTATCCCCTCCACTGTGTGGTCTGCGTACACCTTCCTGTTGTAGTTGAGCCTTGATTGCTTGTTGGCACATTGATGGGAGGGATTTACCCTGAGACTGATTAGCTGCAAGGACTGGCTGTGGTCACTGTGGAGGATCAGCTGTGCAGGGGCCCATAGCACAGAACAGGACTTACTTCAGTGAGGCTCTGGTGTTTGCTGAGCCCGCCCCTTGAGTGTGTTGCTGGTGGAGGTTGTTGGGTGGTGCTTATATGTGGTCTGAAGATGTCCATCGGTTGTACTGGCTCTGGGATCTTCCAGAAGGTTCAGGCCAAGTTCTGCTGCCGCCTGTGTTCTGCTTGGAGCCACCCTGCATGAGCTACAAAGCAATTTGCAGATGGCTGTTACTCTTTTGGGCTTTGAAGAGACCAGGAGAGGCCAAGCTGTGAACCAAGGCCAGCTGCTGCTAGTGCCAGGCCTGGGGCCACCTTAGCAAGAGGTATGGGGCATGCCAAAGCCATATGCTACTTGTTTGAGAGATTTTAGGAAAGTCTGAAGCATGAGCCAAGACAGACCATTTTTATGGAAAAGCCACTGGAAACAACTTGGCTGGTCCTGAAAGTTGGTGGGGCAGTGTTACAGAAGACCGGAAAAAACCAAGCCACGCTTAGAGAAAGGGAGTTACATTTTATTAAGTGCAGGGCCAGAGAAAAATGTGCCTTTCAAATTCTGGGGCCCCCCCCCCCCCGCATGGAGGAAACCTTTTCTATTTATACTTTTCCTAGCTCTTTTGTCTCCCAAATTTGGAATGAGACTTCCAGGCTTTCTGGGAAAGAAGGCCTACGTGCTGGGAAGGGGCCATCAGACCATATCTCAAGGCCTGGCCTGTTGTTAGCACTGACAACTCTGTCTGGGGCACAGTCCATGGCCTCTCTGGAATGGGAGTAGTCAAATTTTCTTTATTATTTAAGCAGGCAAGTGTTTACAGAAGCCAAAATAGCAGGGTTAAAATTTCAAACAGCAGTTTTTATATAAGATGGATGCTTCAGCAGGATCTCAGGGAAACACTAGGGCAGTGATGGCGAACCTATGACACGCGTGTCAGCACTGACACGCGTAGCCATTTCTGATGACACGCAGCCCCTGAGGCGGCTGCATGCCGAGGATGAAACATTTGCTGCTCCTGAGGATGAAACATTTGCGAAATAATGTTTTTTCCTCAAAGTGACACACTACCCGAGTTATGCTCAGTTTTTTGGCGAAGTTTGACACACCAAGCTCAAAAGGTTGCCCATCACTGCACTAGGGTCTGGTGAACAGTGTTAGCCACATTGATGGAGACTCAGATATGGCTCCCTCCTGCCAACTCTGTGGGAAAAGGACTCAGAAAAGGAACAATGGCCTCTGCCAGCACTTCTCTCCAGCTCTTGCCTGATACTAAACAATTCAGTTCTCCACTGTATGTCTCTGGTGCCATTCCAACTGCTGTTCCAGTGCTGGAGCTCAGACGGAGTGTGTCCAAGTAAGTCTTTGCTTGGGCCCTTTAAGAAGAACTCCTGGGACTCCAGCAGCCCTCTGTCTCACTCAGCCACAATCCCCACTGGATTTCACTGCCAGTATTATAGAGACTTCTCTTCCTGGCACTAGAACCCTGGGCTGGAGGGCCTTGCTCCTCAGGGGAAACTCTGCAACAGAGATCTCCCTCTTGATTTTTATCCACCACACATGAGTATGGGACCAATGTGTTCCTCATCTCTACTCCTCCTACCAGACTCATGGATTCTTCTTTATATCCTTAGTTCGAGGACTTCTGTTCAGTTAGACTTCAGGCAATTCTGAATGATGGTTGTTCTGTATTTTAGATGTGGTTGTGGGAGGATAGTGAGTACCACGTTTACCTATGCTGCCATCTTGACCCAAAGTCTCTTGCTTATTATTTTAAAATATAGCCATCTCCTGTCATTGGAAGTCTTCTCTAATGGGAATTATCCTCTGTCTGAGCTCCTGTAACATTCTAACTCTAGCTCATTGTTCTATAATTATTTATATGTCTCCCTCCTTAACTCACCAAAGCTTCACTGGTAATGAACATGTTTGAGGATAATGACCATGTTTTTTTCATCTTGAATTCCCAAGATAGCACAATGTGTGTCACAGAGCTCAAGAATGTTTACTGAATAAAGTGGTTGGCCGTTTCTTTTTAAATTGTGGCAAAATTGACATACATTAAAATGTGCAGCTCTTAAGTTTTAGAACACTTGGTTTTGGTAGTTGTATACAATTATGTAACCACCATCTCAACGAGATGCAAGATGTTTTTATCACCTAAGAAAGTTTTCTCAGGCTCTGTCCCTTCCACTGGCCCATTCCCTCAGGTCATCTTTTTCTAACATCTGTAATTTTTCCTATAATTGGACATTGTAAAAATTGAATCACTTTTTGTCTGACTTCTTAGAAGTTTAACATGGTTTTGAAATTCATCTATATTCTTGCCTCTATCAATAGTTCATTTTTTAAAAATATATTTTTTATTGATTTTAGAAAAAGGGAGAAGGATAGAGAGATAGAAATATCACCAATTGGCTGCCTCCTGCATGCCCTTACTGGGGATTGTGCCTAAAACTGGGCATGTTCCCTGACTTAGAATCGAAATATGATCTCCTGGTTCATGGGCCGATGCTCAACCACTTACCAACACCGGCTGGGCAGTAATTCTTTTTTTTCCTTCTTTTTGTTAAAATATGTTTTTATTGATTTCAGAGAGAAAGGGAGAGGGAGAGAGAGAGATAGAAACATCATTGATGAGAGAGAATCATTGATCGGCTATCTCCTGCATGCCCCTACTGGAGATTGAGCCCACAACCCAGGCATGTGCCCTTTACCGGAATTGAACCCAGGACCTTTCAATCCACAGGCCAGTCAGTGTTCTATCCACTGAGCCAAACTAGCTAAAGCAGTAATTAATGTTTTAAAATTTTATTTAAGTTCTTTATTGTTTAAAGTATTACATAAGTCTCCCTTTTCCCCCTTTGACTTCTACCCAGCTGCTCCCATCCCCAGCACATGCCCTCAGCACCCTAATGTCTGTGTCCATTGGTTATGCTCATATGCATGCATACAAGTCCTTTGGTTGATCTCTTATCCCCCTCATTCCTTCCCTCTTAGGTTGGACAGTCTGTTTGATGCTTCTATGACTGGATCTATTTTTGTTCATCAGTTTATGTTCATTATATTCCACAAATGAGTGAGATCATGTGATATTTATCTTTTTCTGACTGGCTTATTTTGCTTAGCATAATGCTCTCCAGTTCCATCCATGCTGTTGCAAATGGTAAGAGTTCCTTCTTTTTTACAGCAGTATAGTATTCCATTGTATAGATGTACCACTGTTTTTAAATCCACTCATCTGCTGATGGGCACCTAGGCTGTTTCCAAATCTTAGCTATTGTAAATTGTGCTGCTATGAACATAGGATTGCATATGTCCTTTCTGATTGGTGTTTTTGTTTTCTTGGGATATATTCCTAGAAGTGGGATTACTGGGTCAAATCGGAGTTCCATTTTTAATTTTTTGAGGAAACTCAATGCTGTTTTCCACAATGGCTGCACCAGTCTGCATTCCCACCAGCAGTGCATGAGGATTCCCTTTTCTCCACATCCTCGCCAGCACTTGTTTGTTGATGATAGCCATTCTGACAGGTGTGAGATAGTACCTCATTATTGTTTTGATTTGCATCTCTTGGATGATTAGTGACTTTGAGCATGTTTTCATGTCCTCTTTGTATGTCCTCTTTGGAAAAGTGTCTATTTAGGTCCTTTGCCCATTTTATGATTGGATTGTTTATCTTCCTTTTGTTAAGTTGTATGAGTTCCCTGTAAGTTTTGGAGATTAAACCCTTATGGCAAATAACATTGGTAAATATGTTCTCCCATGCAGTGGGCTTTCTTGTTTTGTTGATAGTTTCTTTTGCTGTGCAGAAGCTTTTTATTTTGATGTAGTCCCATTTGTTTATTTTCTCCTTAGTTTCCATTGTCCTAGGAGCAGTATCGGTGAAGATACTGCTATAACTGTGTCTGATATTTTGCTGCCTATGGATTCTTTTAAGACTTTTCTGGTTTCCTGTCTTACATTTAAGTCCTTTATCCATTTTGAGTTTTTTTTGTGTGTGTGTATGGTGTACGTTGGTAGTCTAGTTTCATTTTTTTTGCATTTATCTGTCCAGTTTTCCCAATACCATTCATTGAAGAGACTGTCTTGATTCCATTGTATGCTCTTGCCTCCTTTGTCAAATATTAATTGAGCATAATGGCTTGGGTTCATTTCTGGGTTCTCTGTTCTGTTCCATTGGTCTGTATGTCTGTTCTTATGCCAGTACCAGGCAGTTTTGAGAACAGTGGCTTTGTAGTTTAGCTTGATATCTGGTATTGTGATCCCTCCTACTTTGTTCTTCTTTCTCAGGATTGCTGCAGCTATTCAGGCTCTCTTTTTATTCCAGATCAGTCTTTAGAGAGTTCTAGGTCTGTGAAATATGCCATTGGTATTTTAATGGGGATTGCATTGAATCTATACATTGCTTTGGGTAGTATGGACATTTTAGTGATCTTGATTCTACCACTCCATAAACACGGTATATTCTTCCATTTGTTTATGTCTTCCTCTATCTCTTTCTTCAACGTCCTGTAGTTTTCTGAGTACAGGTCCTCTACCTCCTTAGATCAGTTTATTCCTAGGTATCTTAATTTTTTTGTTGTAATGGTAAATGGGATTTTTTTTTTTTTTTTAGTTTCTCTTTCTGTGAGTTCATTATCTATAATAATAAAAGCGTAGTATGCTAATTAGACCGTACATCCTTCCGGACGACATTCAGGACGAAGCCAGGGCTGTGAGGGAAGCCCAGGTCCCGGGTGCCTGCTGGCAACCGGAGGGAAGCTCGGGTCTGGGTCCCAGGTTGCCTGCTGGCGGCCAGAGGGAAGTCTGGGTCCTCGGTGCTGGGGGGAAGCCCTCGTCCCAGGTGCCAGAGGGAAGCCGGTGCCGGCAGCCGGGGGAAGGAAGGCCTACTCTTGCCTGAATTTTGTGCATCGGGCCTCTAATTGGTGTATAAAACAGCCATAGATTTCTGGGTGGTAATTTTGTGTCCTGCTACATATCAGAATTCATTTATTAAGTCTAGTAGTTTTTTTTATTGAGTCTTTAGGGTTTTCTGTGTACAATATCATGTCATCTATGAATAAGGACAGTTTTACATCTTCTTTCCCAATTTGGATGCCTTCTATTTCGTATTCTTTTTTGATCACTATGGCTAGCACTTCCAGTCTATGTCGAACTTTTATTCCACTTACATGAACTTAATACAAGTGTTCTTAACAATTATGCTTAGATTGTTCATGAAAATTTCAAAAGACATTAAACAAAGTTAGCCATCATCTCAAGTTATTTCCCTGTTAACTATTTTTACAGCACATGCATGTTAGGCAAGTATAAAAAAAAAATCACAAAAGCAAAAAAACACATCAAAAAGCCTAAAAATAGTTAAATACATCGTTTTTTTTGTTTTACTGCTATGCTTGATATACATGAAATAATGGATACCAAGCAATTCATTTTACTGCATCTTTACTTGAACATTTGTTCTTAGGTTGCCTAAAACATTTAAATACAAATAAAATGAGTGTAACAAAAATAATGAAAGCAAACAGCAGGTAACTTTACAAATAACGGAATGTGAACCATTTCTGCCCGCATCCAGAGTTAATTGGGTCAAAACTAAAGGAACACTCTGCAGCTGTAGTTGAAGGTATACACACTGAGACTGAGTATTCCACAGATACACATGTGGTTCAACATGGACTACCTATGGGATATTTACTTCTAACATAGCACTCTAAGTGCTCCAAAACTTTAAGTACCCACAACAACTACACCTGTGACTGGATCCAATTATCCCTTTTATTCCCCACCTGGACAAACCAATATGTAGGCAGTTTTCTTTGCTTAGACATGGAAGCAGTTTTAACACTGGCCCCTGTGAAGCCACAATGTACCAAAAGTACTATGCCAAACACTTATAACTCATATATAAATTACACATCCCATATTAGCCACCTCAAGATGAAAACATAACTCCCTAAATGTTAACTGGCTCTACTTCCCCCTAATATTAAACATAAAAGCCACATGGCAAATATAGAAATTCAAATAGAAGTAACATAAACCTGTCATAAATCGTAAACAAAAAACTATTTGTGGGACAGCATGGATGACAAATGGTCTGTGTAAATTTTAGAATGAGGCAGACAAAAGTTTGAAAGCCGGTTAATTTTCTCCTCTTTCTCCTGCTTCAGCTTCATCTCTTTGGGTATCCGATGTCCACAATGTCAAGTTGTCTCTCAGTAATTGCATTATTAGTGTGCTGTCTTTGTATGACTTCACTTAATGTATCAAGTCCAGCAATGACTTCATCAAAAGCTGTCTTTGCAAGAGAGTGGGCTTTCTCTGGGGAGTTCAGAATCTCATAATAGAACACAGAGAAGTTAAGGGCCAGACTCAATCTGATAGGATGTGTTGGTTGCATTTCCTTTTTGCTGATTTCAAAAGTTTTTTGGTATGCTTGTTGTGACTGGTCCACAATCCCTTTCTTGTCATCCCCAGCAGCAACCTCAGCCAAGTAACAGTAGTAGTCGCCTTTCATTTTCAAATAGAAGACTTTGCTCTCCGCTTGTGAAGCATTGAGGATCAAGAACTTTTCTAAGGGAGACAGTACATCATTGCAGATATCTCTTAGCTCGGTCTCAATTTTTTCTCTGTATTCTCAAGCCATCTGCTGTTTTTTCTCAGCACCTTCTGTCCTTTGCTCAATACTTGAGATGACCCTCCAAGATGACCTACGGGCTCCTACAACATTTTTATAAGCAACTGAGAGAAGATTCCTCTCCTCATTGGATAATTCAGCTCCTTGCTCAGTTACAGACTTCATGCAGGCTGCCATGTCATCATATCGCTCAGCCTCCTTGTCCAGTTTGGCCTTCTGCACCAGCTCATTTTTATCCATGACTGGATGTTCTGTGGCTGGAGTGGGTGGTGGTGGATGGACGGATGGGGACTCAGCAGTCTCTGGGCGGCAGCGGCGAAGCTGAAACTCTGTCCCTAGATCTCGCTGTTCACAGGCTACAGCCGTTCCGCAGACACGGGGTTTCCTCCAATCACCAACCCCAGCAGCAGGGGCACTGCTGCAACCTTTTGCAGCAAGGATTCAGAATCTGGAGAAGGGGCCACTTGCAAATGGATATACTAGTTAAGAAATGTAAATTTGAAAGGCATTGGGGGAACCAGGCAGAGGCCCTTCTCTAGTGGAACGGCTCTCCGAATCTTCGGACCCATAGCTTTTTATTAACTAGAATATACATTTGCCCTTTAGCAAAGCAAACAGACATCAATGGTAAGGTTTGGTAAACAATAAAGGATTATCAGGTTAGGGGATTGCCTTCAGCCATTTAGCCAGCAGCAGGTAATATTATGCTGATTCTCAGCCCTTGCTGAATATCAAAGGCCATCAGCCTTCTGACGGACTTCTTGCATTTATATGTTAACTACTTGCAGGGCACCACACGCATGATGTCGTCAAATGCTGCTATGGCAACCGTTGATTGGTGCCCACAGTTCTGGGGGCCCAGTGCAACCACCGCTCCCCATGCTAGAGGGTGAGCAGAGGAGCATGCGTCCTCGCCCACTTCCAGCCCTCCTTCCACCCTGCTCAGCCTCCAACTTCCCCAGCCCCAAGTGCGCAGGGGCAGGAAGCTCCTTCCTCCCCCTGCCCCACCACTTCCCCCTAATTTGTCTTTTCCTCGAGCCCCAGCAGCCTCCGCCAGCTCACTTAGTCTCAACCAGTGAGAAGGAAATTTCTCCCCACCTCCGTCCACCCCAGCTTCCTAGGCCGGCCTGTGCCTGTGCCAGTCACTCCATTTAGAAGGGGCTCTGGTTCAGCAACACCCAGGACCTTTCACCCCTCCCATCCTCTCCCTGCGGCCTGGCCCACCTTGCCCTCGGTGCTTCGCGGTGGTAACTGACCCCCAGGCCGTCCAGGGGTTGGGTAACGAGTGGCTCCGCACCTGGGCATTATGATCAGGACTTGCGGGGGGGGGGGGGGGTGGGTGCCAGGGCGCGGTCCTGCCCAGTGAGGGGCAATGTGGCACGCTCCCCCCGGCCCACTGCTTTCCATGCCCCTCTCTGCTCTGGGTGGGCCGACCTGGGCACGTGGCCCCTCTCTTCACCATTTTCATTCTTTACGCCTGTGTTCCTTCTTCCCTTTTTTGTTTCTTCTTTTTCAGCAGTCCCTTTAGCATTTCTTGCATTGCTGGCTTGGTGGTAATAAACTCCCTTAGCCCTTTTTTGTCTGTGATGCTCCTGATTTCCCTTTCAATTTTGAATGATAGCCTTGCTGGGTATAGTATTCTTGGATTTAGTCCCTTGCTTTGTATCACTTTGTATATTTCATTCCATTCCCTTCTGTCCTGATGTATTTCTGTTGAGAAATCAGTTGATAGTCTACTGGGAGATCCCTTGTAGGTAACTTTCTATCTCTGGCAGCCTTTAAGATTCTTTGTTGTTCATGTTTGCCAATTTAATTATGATGTATATTGCTGTCAGTTTTTTTTGGGTTCATCTTGTTTTTTGGACTCGGTGTGCTTCTTGGATTTGTGTGGTGTTTTTTTCCCCAACACCAGGGAAATTTTCTGTCATTATTTCTTCAAACAGTTCTTCTATTCCTTGCTCTTCTTCCTCTCCTTCTGTACCCCTATTATGCATATGTTGTTTTGTTTCCTGTTGTCCCAAAGCTCCCTTAGGCTCTCCTCCTGCTTTTTAAGTTTTCTTTCCAGTTTCTGCTGTGCATGGGTGGCTTTTTCTACTTTGTATTCTAACTTGCTGATGCAGTGCTCAGCTTCTAGTCTACTGTTGAAACTTTCCATTGTGTTCTTTATTGTGGCTATATCATTCTTCATTTCCTCTTGGTTCCTCTTCATTTCCTCTTGATTCTTACACATGTTGAATTTGTCTTCCATCCTTTTCAGCATCCTTATAACCATTGCTCTGAATTCTTTCTCTGACAAACTGCTTGCCTTCGTTTTGTTTATTTTCTTTTCTGGTGATTCCGCCTTTTCCTTTGAATGGGGGTTGTTTCTTTGTCTCCCCATTTTTGCTGTTAATTTGTGATTGTTACTTTGTATGAGATCAAACTGCTATGCCACCCAGATCTTTTGTTTGTCTTATGTAGATTTTTTGTGGGACCCAGTGGTGCAGTCTCTCTGGTCTTCTCAGCTAGGTAATCTAGGGATGCCCCCTTCTTGGGATATTTGCATTCTCTTGGTGTAATTGGGTCTTGAGTTTATTTTCCCATTCATGGATGGAGTCTCCTCTCAGGGTGTGGCTCGCTCTCATGTTGACTGAACAGCACAAAATACAACTCGACAAGACACGACACAAAGAGAACCAAACATGAATGTACTCATGACCCCGATAACCCCAGTATATGTGACCAGCAGAGAAAAGAGAATTAGAGGAGAGAAAAGAGAGCAAAAATTATATCTAGAAAATTAAAAAAGGTAAGAGAGAAAAGAAAAAGGAAGAAAAAAATATATGGGGAGAAAACACCACAGAACAAACAGTTAAACCAAAAAATGCAAACAACAAGCACCCAGAAAAAAGGGCGGGGGCAGAATCTGTAGAGGCAGAGCTTACATACAGATAGTAAGTTTAAGGAATTTAATGAATAGGGTGAGGGCCTTGGTTCATTATAGAGGAGGTAGCAAGAGAATGAGTGGATAAGAAGAAAAGATGGGGGGAAAATTAGATAGTAAATAAATAAATAAAATAAGATACCATAAAATAACAATAAAAAAATAAAACTAGAATGAAGAAAAAATAATGAGAAAAATTAAAAAAACAAAATAAAGAAAACTATTTCTAAAATAAAAGATAAAAATAAGTAAATAAAGTAAAATAAAAAAGTGAAGTGTTCTACATTTCAGCTGAACTTTAATGCCCCATGGGAGCTGATTTAAGATCCCACTCTTCTGTCTGCCACTTCTCAGTTTCCTCTTAGGTAGTCAGCACCGTGTTGAAGTTTTAAGTGATCCACCACTCCTCTGTTTGTGTCTTCTCCACAGCCTTGACTGCAAGCAGGCGGGACCAATCTGCCCACTTCGCCTGTCTGCCTGCTGTCAATCTTAATCTCTCGAGTGGCTGTTTCTGACAGGAATATAGGTAGGGAGGATGCTGGCTCATTTTCTGGGACTGAACAGCCTCTATTCAACCCAGTCCCTGAGGGCTCATTGGGGCTATTCAGATTTTTTGTGTCCTTTGTACCACTCAGGGTGTAGTCTGGGTTTGGCTGTATTAGCTTCCTTGAGGCTGCTCTTAAGGAGAAAAATGCTTGCTTAGGTCCGGAGGGTCAGGAATGTCCCAGTGCCAGACTCTTGGTCACCTCTCCCCTACCCTCTCTCCTCCACAACCTCTCCCCAGACTCTACAAGTCCTCACCTGTTAGCCATGGGTGAGTGTTTGTATTTGAAAGATCCTGTGAATGGGTTTAGCGAATAAAAGCAAAGACCAAACAGAGGCAAAACAACTGCACCACTGCTAGTTTCTCTCCCCCTGGCACTACATGGCTCAGGCAGCGCTTTAGACTGCCCCCTCTGGGATCAGCCTCTCATGGCTGTGGACTTAGATCTATAATCCCCTGCTGCCAGCAGCCCTGTGGACTTCTTTCTACAGTCGGATGTTATGCCTGTCCCCAAGGTACTCGGACTTGGTGCCTTGCAGCTTCCTTTTGACCCTCTCGGCTCGGTGGTCTTGTGACTCTCGCCCTTCCTGGCTGCAAATTGTCTCACCAGCTGTGTCTACTTCACCAATTCCAGGTGGATGTTATTCGATTTAGTTGCTCCTTCTATCTGCTCTAGGATAAGGCTTAGGACATGTCTGCCTACTCAGCTGCCATTTTTTCTCCCCTTAGTAATTAATTTTTTTATTACATGTTTGAGTATGCCATAATATGTTTAGTCATTTTCTTTTGATAGACATTTTTTTTTTGCTTTTTTTTTTTTCTACTTTTGGGTTTCTAGCATTAAGATCCTTATTCTTATACAAGTGTTTTTGTGGATATGTATTTTCACTTATTTTGGATAAATATCTAGGAGTAGCATTGATGCATCATATGGCAAATTTATGTTTCACTTTATAAGAAACTAGAGGCCTGGTGCACGAAATTTATGCATGGGTAAGGTCCCTGGGCCTGGCCAGCCATCAGGGCCAATCGGGGCCTTCCGGCTGCCGGCCGGGGCCTTTCTGTCTTGGCTGCCAGCTGCAGCCATCCTTCCCCAGCTGCCGGCTTCCGGACCTTCATTCCTCACCACTCCCTGGTGGTCAGTGCACATCATAGTGAGCGATCGAACTCCCGAGGGGACACTTTGCATATTAGTCCCTTATATATATATAGATATCCAAACCTTTATTTTCAAAGTCGCTGTGACATTTCATATTCCAACCACCACTTTCTCACCAGTATTCAGTGTTTTTAGTCTTTCATATTTTAGCCCAACAGTCGCCAACCTTTCGGACCTCACGGACCACCGGTTGGCGACTGCTGTTTTAGCCATTCCTGATGGTGTAAAATGGTATCTCATTGTGGTTTTAATATGAATTTTCTTGATGAGTAAAGATGTTGAGCACACTTTCCTGTTCTTATTGGCCATTTATATATATTCTCTTATGAAGTATCTTGCCTATTTGAGTCTTTTCCCATTTTTTAAAGTATTGGATGGTTGGACTTTTAAATGTTGATTTGTAGGAGTTGTTTGTACAGGGTGTCCCCCCCAAAATGTATACACACTTTGAATAATTATTAGTTATAATGAGTTAAATCTGAAAAGAAAGAAACATCAATTGAGCTATCAGCTATAAAGTGTATAATACTTTTTTTGGGGGGATACCCTACATGTTCTAGGTACAAGTTTTTTGACAGATATATATGCTGTAAATATTTTCTCCATCTCTGGTTTTTCAATTATTAATGGCATTTTTTTTGGTATTAGAATTATGGCAAATTCATCAGCCAGTCTCTTTGCTATTAGAAGGATTGAGTCCCAGCATGCTGAAAATCTGGACCTACGTAGTAGAGCAGCATTCTGCTTGGTTTGGGAAAGTGCAAAGGCAAACACTTATTGCAATGAGACTCCTCTCATTTTATTTGGCAGTGCAGAGTAAGTTTCCTAATAAAAGTTTTCAAAAATGAGACAGGGAAATAAGGGTTTTTTGTGTTTTTGTTTTCTAAAGAGTAGGGTGTCCTACTGTGAAATACAAAAACATTTCTCTGAGCCCATGTCTGATTTACTGAATGAACACAGGGAAGTTTAGACCGTGGCATGTGCGTATTCTTTAGACTGAGTCCAGCTATCCCTGAAACTTCTCTGAACTTCAGCACTAAACAGAGCATGACATAGCAAACATCACCAAGGAAAATGCTGATATACCTAACTATCTGTTACCTGACTATTTGGTCCTTGATTTTACAATCTTATTTCATAAGTTTTAAACCTCGGAATTAAGATTAGTCAGTAACAACCTAGTGTGGATGAACTCCTTTTCAATCTTAGTGTAGGGAAAGGCATTCTATCTCTGACTCAAGTTCAGAGGCAGCAAAAGATTGATAAATTTGCCTACATTAAACAAAATTTACACAACAAAAAACCCCATAAACAAATCAAAAGACAACTTATACATGAGGGACATAACACATAAAACAGACACAGGGCTAAAATTTAAGAGGAAAAAGACCAATAGCCTGATAGAAAATAGAGAAGGGACATGTAAGGGCAATCCATACACACAAAAATAGGTAAATGTAGCTCTTAAACATATGAAAAATTGTTCACACTTATAATTAGAGAAATACAAATTAAAGTGACACCGAGATATCTTTTCTCACCATATGAGTAGCAAGAAACTTAAAAAAAATAAGATGACATTCTGTTGGCAAGGTTGTAATGAAATAGGCATTCTCATAAGTTGCTGGTATGAATGCCAATTGTTACAACTATTCTAGAGGAATATCTGGCCTTGCCTCTCCTTAATCTGCTTTGAAGGCCTGGAATACCTTGGAATACTTTCTTCTAGTTCTTCTGAGAATTAAGAACTTTGGTAACTGAATGACTTAAGCATCTCAGGGCACTTCTCTCAATTCTCTTGGCCCATATCCTGTTTTTAATAGTTGAAAGCCTAGAGTGTTTAATTCATTACTTAATAGAATTATTACTATGGCTGTTTTTAGTCTTTCATTTCATTATTTGTTTTCAGTTTATCCTAGTTGTCCTTGGTACCTCCTTTTCTACTTTCTTTGTGGTGCAGCATGTATTTTTTAGTACAGTTAGCTCTGACTCTGTATCCATGGGTTCCACATCTGTGGGTTCAACAACCAACATGGATAAAAAATGTTTAGGCTGTTTGAATCCTGGATGTGCTACCCACAGATATGGAAGGATGACTAAGGACTTGAGCCTCCTTGGATTTTAGTATTCTTGGAGAAGGTGGGGTCCTGGAACCAATCACCCATGGATACCGAAGGATGCTTGGATACTGTTTTATCTACTGTATTGACTTCCAATTACTAGTATACCTCTTAGTGTCGTTTTTTAAGTAGCTACTCTTCTGGAGATTATAGCATGAATCTTGAAGTTATCATAGTTTAACTTCAAATAATAATACATCATGAATATCTAAGAATTTTACAACAGTATAATTTTATTTATCCCTTAAATAGCTATTTAAGTTATTTCCTCTTTTAGTACTTCTCTAAGATTTTCTTCTGGAATAGTGTCTGAAGAGAAATTACTGGAATCTTATATATTTCCTTAGTATGTAATGTGCCTTTATTCTCTCATTGCTATAAAATTTGTTCTTTATCATTTTAACCCCAGCAGTTTGAGTATGATGTGCCTTGCTGTGGTTTTCTTTGTATTTTTTCACTGTGGGGTTTGTTTTGCTTTTTGCATCTTTAGTTTGGTATCTTCCATCAGTTTTGGAAATTATGGAGGTATTATCTTTTCATGAATTTCTCCTTCCTCATTTTCACTCCTGTTTCTTTCTATACCCTCTTATCTTAGATCTTCCATTCTGTTAATTATCTACTTTTTTCTTTTTTTAGTTAGCTACTTCCATTTTATCTATGTTTAAGTTCACTAATCCTTTCTTCTTTTGTGTCATGTCTGCTATAAAATCTATTGAATTCTTTATTTCTGATCTTGTATTTTTTATTTTAAGCATTTATACTTTTTATAATTTACCTATCCTTTGAAATTCCTCATCTCTTCCTGCTTCCTGTCCAGTTTTTTAATGAGATTTTTAATTAATATCATAGCTTGTTTGAAGTGCCTACCAGTTTCAACATTGACTCATCTCTGCTCTGTTTCTACTGTTTCATCTCTTGATTGTTATATGTATTTTTGCTTTATGGTAATTTTTTGTTGCATGCTAGACATTTTATATAAAATAACTGTAGAAAATGAAACATAATATTCATTTCCATGCTCTTCTTCTAGATCAGGGTGGTAGGCGTTGGTGGGAAGGGCTGAGTTAATCAGATGTGTATTTCTTATGGCTTCTTTTCTGTTTTAGTTTGAGTTAGGTCATGTCACCACTGGGTCAGGTGCTTTGAAGGTATGATCACAACTTTCTCCAACAGGACTTGGGATCTGAGCATTGGCATATTTCAGAGATCTGCTTTTGCCAGCTTTGAAACTCTAGAAGATCTATTTTTTTTCTGTTTTACTGACCAACTGTCAGATTCATGATTTGTGTTCTGCTTTCTATGTCTCTTTGAATCCTGTTCCTTGGAGTTCCTTGGAGTAGTTTCTTTTAGCTCTCCTATCTTACTTCCTATGGCTGAAAGCTTTGCGTGTCTGGCGATACCGGAGTAGGGAAGGTGGAGGGAGATGAGAAAGTTTTTTCTCTCCTGCCCTGCCTGGCCCCTAGTCATTTGTAGCTGAAAACCTGATGTGTTCAAACAGTACCTCTAATCCCCTGCTCTGGACTTAGCCTTCTGTAGCTAAAAACCCACAGTGCCTCTGATGGACTTTTCTTTTCTTTTTTTTTTTTTTTCACCCCTTAATCCCAGCTTTTGTCTTTTAATACCTGAGTACTTGGTGAAGACATGTGTCAGAGTTAGCAAGTGGTTCCAAACTTGGTTGTGACTGGAAATCTTTGGGATTCTAATCTATGAAGCCAGATTATATATGACTGTAAAAAGTTTGTTAAAAGTCTGGCTGATTTCTTCTTACTCCAAATGTGGTAAATTCCTCTTCCTTCAGCAGGGATGGAACAACTGTGGGTCTTTTCTATGACGGACTTATCACTTTCTAGAGTTTAGTTTATATAAATTTCTTGTGACTTCAGCTCTCTGATGGGTTTAAAAACCTATGAATTTGTAGTTTATCCAATTTTGTTTGGTTGAGAGTGATCGTCTCTTGCTGCTTTGTGGAACTCCATGTTTCTCTCCTTGATATTTCTAATTCTATATAACTTTTCTCTCTTAGTGAGAAAATATGAAATTCATAACCAATGAATCATCATTCTCTTTTTAAAATTGCCGTTACAATTTAATTTTTTAAATTAGCCTTACTATTTGCTTACCTATTACAAATTTTGTACACTTAAGGTAGACTATTGGCTATGTCTACCCTTACTTTGAAATAACAAAAGCTAGCTCATTGCCCTAGTGTTGCAGATAAGCTGCCTGGTGGCGCAGGAGAATTAATCAGCCGGGCCCTCAAGAGGATATTCAGAAAAGTAGCCTTTATTACAGATTGCACTAGTGCCGTGACTCAGGGGTGTCAGTCTCCAAATCCTGAGTCATGAATATGGATGAAACTTTCCCTTTACACCCTTAGTCTCTTTGTCCCCCAAATATGGATCAGGCTTCTGGACTTTTCACGGGCTTTGCAGCCCCCTGTGAATTGGGATGGGGAAGTGAGATCATACCCAGAGGCTTGCCAGCACTGGTGCCAGCCCCTCTGGGGTTGTATATGGTTCATGGTTTATGGCCTCTGTAAGATGGGAGTATTTTGGGAAACTGGGTTCTGCAATGCAGGACAGGCATCACAGATAAGAATGGAGTTTGATAAGAATGGAGTTTATTGGAAAGCAAGAGTGTGTGTCAGAAGGCAGGTTACTGGCACAGATTCAGATAGCTAGTCCCCCCATGTCTTATTTTCTCTTTCATTCCTCCCTTGTGATCCTCAAGCTAGCCTTTTCCTTGGGGATTATAGAAGACTCAGGAATTGGGGATAGGGTCGCCAACTGCTCTCTAGCTACTTCCTGCTGAGGAGGGACGTCGTTATGGGGGTTTAGCAGCTTGAGTCTTCTTCATCTTCCCCGAGAGGGCCGTAACGGTAGTTCAGTGTCCTGGCTTGTAGCACCTTCTGGAGCTTGAAGGCTTCTAAGTGATAGGAAATAAAGTGGGTGAGAAAGTTAAGAATGCAAGGATTGGCTTCTCATATGGATGAGTTTATATGAGATTATATTGTGAAAAGCTAACTTATCAAGTAATTAAAGTATGCTCCTTTATTGAAAAAGCAAAGTAAACAAGCTTATACATTTGACCCATGAAGTACAAATCCCCCCTTCCCACCCCAGCCAATCTGAAGAGTAGGCTGGGTTGGGGTCTGAGGCATTATGTACACTTCTGTCTTAAAATTCTGCTGCTGAATATTCTGGTTTAGCTTAAGAAGTATCCAGCAACTTGTCCTGCGAGGTTTGGAGACTGAAACCTCAGGCTTTCTTGCTCAGAGTAAAACGGCCCCCACCCCTTTTTTTTTCTTTCTTTCCTTCCCCCTCTTCCCCTTTCTTTCTGGCCTTGTCAGGGGGGAGATAAGGGCTTTTTAGTTACAGACAGGCTATAAACTAGCTAGTGGTCTGGCCTTTGTTTTAACTTTCTTAGAACCAATTTCTTTCTTTCAACATTTCTCTTTTCCTTCTCATCACATATGCAACCTTCACAAATTTCACACTTTCAAATTAGCTTTCATACCTTCTTTCTATGTCCTTCAAAAATGCATAAACATGCCTCAGACCTTCCATTAAGTATTTCTACTCTAATATTCTTTCTTTTTCTTTAAAATGTATTAGAATTCTTCACTCTTAGAAAACTTAATTTTTCAGTGATAACCAAAAAGTAAACAGCCAATATTTCTTAGATTGACATTCATCAACACACTTTAAACCACTCTTACTTTCAAGAAAATATCTAGGGTTCCAGCGACACTCATAAAAAGACAAAATAAGAATTATTAGAAAGATAAAAACAGTGATTATCCAGATATACCAGAGCATATTACTTTTAGGAGGATATCAGAAAGAAATATTAGTGTAAGGAAGAATTTAGCAGGGTGTTATCGGAATTCCTTGGAATGGGTCCCTCAGCCAAGTCTGCTGTCTTGAGGGTGATCTGCAGGGAGTGTTTCTGTTTGGAGGTCACCTTCCACTCAGACTGGGCATCACTCTGCTGGTGGGCTGCTTTCACCCAGGAGTGGTGGATCCAGGTGTTCAGTCCTGCAACCTTGAGAGCTGTGGGGTAGTTAGTATGACTGGAAAGAGGGTCCCTTCCAAGTTGGCTTAAGGGCCTTTTTCTAATCCTTTACCCAAACCTGGTCTCCAGGCTTATGAGGGTGCACAGCTGTTCCTAAAGTGATGGGCAGTCCGTTAGTAACCCATCTGTGGACTTCAAAGATAGTTTTCCCAAGTCCTTGTAATTGCTTCTGAATTTCTAAGTTTCCTATTTCTCCCAAATCTCCCTTTGGTGGAATTAAGGGAGGGGGTCTGCCATATAGAATTTCAAAGGGAGAGAAACCTACCCTGGCCCTCAGGGCACAGCATACCCGCAGGAGTACAAGAGGCAAGATATCTGTCTCTTGACATAGCTTAGCCATAGCCTGCTACTTCGGCTGGGCCATTATCTGATCCTATGGTTAGAGGCATTCCATACCGCGGAATTATGTCCTTCAGCAGTGCCTTAGTGACTTCTCTTGCTTTCTCTGTGCGAGTAGGATATGCCTTGACCCGGCCTGAAAAAGTGAAGACAAAAGCTAAAAGATATTTATTCCCTCTGCTAGGTCCTACTTCTGTAAGATTTTACTTCTGTAAAATCTACCTCTAAGTCCTCAAAGGGAGTGTCCACTAACCTTCCTTGGTCCTCTTACCTCCTTCTTAGGCCCATTCCTCTTCCTGAGGAGTGTATTTCGGAGGTTCAGGTAATTCAGGGGACAACATGATCTGCGACAGTGCTACTTGTTCTTTAGCAGCCAGCTTAGCTGCTGCGTCTGCACAACGGTTTCCTTCTAACACTGAGTCCTTCCCATTTTGTTGGCAAAATCCTGCTGCTCCCAGGAATTCCCGAATCTGCTGCCAGGTGCTGGGGACTGGAACGGCACATATTGCCTGCTTACTTTCAGTTCCTAGTCTTTGTTTCCCTTGGATGATTCGGAAACCTAGGTACTTGACTTCTCTCTGAGAGATTTGTGCCTTTCTCTTGGACACCCGGTAACCTGTTTCAGTTAGGAGGCTCAGAAGGGCTCGTGTTCCTTCTCAGCACTGAGATCGCTTGGAGCTAGCCATTAGGAGATCGTCTATATTTTGGAGTAGAACGCACCCCAAGTCCTGTCCTGGGAATTTGGACAGATTAGATGCTAGCGCTCTGCTAAAAAGAGTCGGAGAGTTCTTGAACCCTTGTGGCATTTTGGTTCAGTTGAATTGCTCCTTGGCCCCCCGTAGTTGGGTTTTTCCACTCAAAGGCAAACAGGGGCTGACTGGAGGGTGCCAACTGAAGGCAGAAAAAGGTATCTTTCAGATCTAGACATGTAAACCATTCTGCCTCTGATGGAATGAGTCCCAGAAGTGTGTAGGGGTTTGGCAGTGCCGAATGCAGGGTTATAATAGCCCGCAGGTCCTGTACCAGGTGGTAATCATTAGTCCCAGGCTTTTTGATGGGCAAGAGAGGGGTGTTCCATGGAGACGGACACCGTTTAAGAAGCCCCCACTGAAGCAGCCAGTCTAAGTGGACCTGGATTCCTAGGATGCATCCCTTGGAATTGGATATTGGCGGATTTTGACAGGTTGTGAGCCAGGCTTCAAGCCAGTTAGTACTGGGGCGTGGTCCTTGGCCAGGCCAGGGGGATTTCCTTCTGGCCAGACCAGCTGGTATTCTTCCTCTAATTCAGGCTCTAATGGTGAGTCCTTTGACTGGGAGGTATAAAGTCTCCATTCTTCCTCCCTGGGCACTGCTAAGGACAGGATCATGGGACAAGTCTCCTCACCTATGCGCAACTGTGCTGAGCCATCTGGGGCAAAGGTGATCTCTGCCCCCATCTTGGCTAAAAGGTCTCTACCCATTAGAGGCACTGGACAATCTGGCAAGAACAGGATTTCATGGATCACTTGGTGGCCACCAAGTTGGCATCGACGAGGCTGGCAGAATGGTCTACGGGTCTGGTCCCCGGTAGCTCCTTTCCTGAGAGAGGAGCTACCTTCTGAGTGACTACCGACAGCCCCCGTATTGACCTTAAAGTTCACAGTCTGGCCCCCAGTTTTCTGACTATGGGCTTGTGGGGGCACAGTTGGAAAGAGCCTGATCTGTCCTAGTCAGAGTCAGCTGCCGCCAGCCCGATGAGATCTGCCTCAGGTGGTTCCAGCCAGTAGCGGCTGGGTGGGTTGGATGACCCCTGCCTTCCCTTTCTGGTGGTTTGGACATTCATTTTTCCAGTGTCCAGATTCCTTAAAATGGGCACACTGATCCTGCTTAAGGTTTGTCCTCCTTCCCACTGGCCTGGGTCCTTGTTTCCCTTTCTTATCTGTCTGGGAGTTTGATTCCCTAATAGATGCCACTATCAAGGTTGCTTTCTTTTTCAGTCTCTCTGCTTCCTCCTTAGCCACCCTGTCTCCGTTGATGAAACCTTGTTTGCTATTTCTAGCATCTCAGTTGCATTTTTTCCTGCAAATCCTTCGAGCTTATGTAGCTTTCTCCTTATATCGGGCTGAGCCTGACCTGCAAAGGCTGCATTGACCATAGTTTGATTTGCTGGGGCTTTAGGATCAAAAGGAGTGTAGATCCAATATGGCTCACAGAGTCTCTCATAGAAGGCTGCTGGACTTTCATCAGGTTTCTGGAAGACCTCGGAGGTCTTGGCCATATTGGTGGGCTTCTTGGCCCCAGCTCTGAGCTCCTGGAGGAGGGGCCAGTCAATATCTCTCTAGCTTGGCCTTCCCGTCTTCTGAGTTTGGGTCCCATCTGGGTTCCTCATCTGGGAGGGCCTCCCTGGCCCATCTGTCTGTGTCTTAATATCCCTGCCAGGGCCTGGGTCTGGAGCCATTTCCGAACTTCCGTTACTATTCTCAAGTGCTCCTCAGTGTTAAAGAGCATGAGAAGGAATTGCTTGCAGTCAACCCAGGTGGGCTTATGGGTCTGGAAAATTGACTTTAAGAGGTCTACCATGGCCTGAGGTTTTTCAGAATAAGCAGGAGTGATGTTTCCAGTTCAGGAGATCGGTCATGGTAAAAGGCTGGTAGTAAAAGACCAATCCCCCCCTCTTGTAAGGTCCCATCTTCTCCAAGCACTTGGGGACCCTGAGTCTCCTGGAGAGACATTTGGAAAGCTGGGGGTGGCCTGAGGCCCTGATCAGCTGAGTGCAAGTACTGGCCAACTGGCTCTGGAGAGTCTGGTTGGGAAGAGATGGAAGGAGGTGGTGTATCTAAGCTTCCCTGACCGGGCAAAGGAGCACTGGGTGCCGCTCCTTTGGAGGTGGTAAAACTGGTGGGGCTTCCTGCAGAATAGGAGGCTTATTCGCCTTCTGAGGGGCCCGATTCTCTTCTCCTGCCTGTCTCTTTTCTCCTGCCACTAAAACCTTACTCTGTCTCTTTTTACACACACAAAACCGGATCCAAGGTGGCTTGAGCTGAGATATTTCCAGCCACTGATCAATGTAGGGGAACTGGTCGGGATGACCTGGGTCTCCGGTTATAACTCGGTAAACATTCCTCATTGTGGGGACATCCAATGTGCCCTCTGCTGGCCATCCTACCCCAAAAGATGGCCAGTCTATTTCACACATCTTTCTTAACTTCCAGGGAACTAACTTCACCCCATAGTCTCCAGTAAAACCTTTCTTAAAATTCTTTAACATACATTATAAAACAGTGGGTTTGGAGGAACTACTTCCCATATTTACAGTTAAACTGTGTAATCCCTTCCAGTTAACAGAGACATAGGACAAACACAAGGTAACTTTCGCTTCACACAGACTCTTACATTCACATTCACACACCAGTCGGTCTGAGCTTTGACTTCCACCCATGGAAAGTTCCTGAACTGAGGCAAATAATTTGCCTAAGTGGTGATCAGCCACTTCTTCTGTCCTGAAAGACAGGCCTGAACACGGACTGGTCCCCCGGGGTAAAACTCACCGGTCAGATGTCTTGTTCCAGAAAGAGCTTTTCTGTTCTCCTTAGAATCTACTGGGGTGCGAGCGGGGGTCCCAGTCGTCCGGGCCTGATGAGGACTGGAATCCAGTAAATCACTGGAGGCGTGCCTTTCCCGTCTTCAGGGGGGCCTGGGCGAATGGACAGGCTGTCAGCCTTTACCAGCAGTGCCCTAAGTAGGCAGCACGACTGGTATTTTATTGGCCAGTGCACCAAATTAATGTTGCAGATAATCTGCCAGGCGGCGCGGGAGAATTAATCAGCCAGGCCCTCAAGAGGATATTCAGAAAAGTAGCCTTTATTACAGATTGCACTAGTGCCGTGACTCAGGGGTGTCAGTCTCTAAAATTCTGAGCAATGAATATGGACGAAGCTTTCCCTTTACACCCTTAGTCTCTTTGTCCCCCAAATATGGATCAGGCTTCTGGACTTTTCGCGGGCTTTGCAGCCCCCTGTGAATTGGGATGGGGGAAGTGAGATCATACCCAGAGGCTTGCCAGCACTGGTGCCAGCCCCTCTGGGGTTGTATATGGTTCATGGTTTATGGCCTCTGTAAGATGGGAGTATTCTGGGAAACAGGTTCTGCAATGCAGGACAGGCATCACAGATAAGAATGGAATTTGATAAGAATGGAGTTTATTGGCAAGCAAGAGTGTGTGTCAGAAGGCAGGTTACTGGCACAGATTCAGATAGCTAGTCCCCACATGTCTTATTTTCTATTTCACTAGAACAGCAATTTTCAACTCTTTTCAACTCATGGCCCATATAAACTAATTACTAAAATTCTGTGGTACACACAAAATATTTTTTTGCCAATCTGACAAAAAATAGGTATAATTTTGACTCATTCACACCGGATGGCTTTTGTTATATTGGCTGTTGTCATTTTTTTGTTTGACAATCTAAGGGAAAAGAAGTCAGTGCCCCTGACTAAATAGTCAGATATTGCATGTTTTAAAAATTCTTGCGGCACACCGGCTGAAATCGCTACCCTAGAATATCACTGAGCTAAGAAAGGTTCTTTTGTTATATCAAAATATGTCTCTTAATAATCATGACATGGAGTGTCTAAAAGGAAAACTACATAGTCATGTAGTCCAACGCCTGTATTTTACCCATGGGAAGATATGGTTACGTTCTAGCTTGTCATAATGAGGTTGAGTGTGCTCCCTTGATAACTGTAGCCATTGCACTTGCAGTTGTCTTTTATTTAGCACAGTGTTTTTATGCTTTATATTTCCACTTTGTAAATTTTAGTCTGTGGTAGTTATCTTACTTTTTCAGACTTTAATTAGAATTTTAAAATGCTTAGAAAGACAGATTATTTCTCCGGGGTTCTAATTATTTTTATTTGTTTCTCCTGTAACATAAATGGGATTATACATCTAAATGGATTTAATGTAAATGTTTTGTTGTCATTAACTACAACTGTTGATAATATTGTGAATGTAGTGGCTTACTTAATTAAATTATAAATTAGTAGTTATGAATTATGTTTTTCTTAAATTGTTTTATGCAGCAGAATTTATTTTTTCTCTTTATAAAAATTGGACTTTGACATTAATTTTTGAGGTATGGGATTTCAATGCAAATAATTTTAATTTATTTTAATTATAAAAATAAGAAGTTAACCTTCATTTCAGATATGTAACAAGTAATAAGAGATGAGTGGCCACTTGTTTAATCAGAGAAAGATAAAAATATAAAGTGCAATCTTCCAGGGATAGATTCTAGTAAAAGGTTTGTTTGCTATTGGTATAAATGATTGGAGAGTGGAAGAGAGCAGGAAGATTCTTAGGTTGCCAGAAGTATCAAATTTTCCTAACTGGTAAGATTCTAAATTCATGAGATTAAAATAGAGAAGGATCTTTCAAAGAACATATATTTGTCATTAAAAGCTAAATTTTATTAAATATATAATAAACATATTTATTTTAACAAAATATAGGCCTAGCAAATCTTTTTTCCTTTACTTTTTTCTTTATCTTATAAATTTATCTTTATTGTTGAAAGTATTAAGATGTCTCCTTTGTTTGTTTGTTTTCCCCATTGACCCCCTCCACCCCTCACCCACCCCTCCCAGGCTTTCATCAGCCTGTGTCCTTGGGTGATGTATGTAAGTTCCAGAGTTCATCACCCTCCCCGTTCCCGCCCCCCTCCACCCCACCCCTACCTTCCCTCTGAAATTGGTCAGTCTGTTCCATGCTTCTATGCCTCTATTCATCAGTTTATTTTATTCATTAGTTTCCACATATAAGTCAGATCATGTGGTACTTACTTATCTTTCTCTGACTGGTTAATTTCACTTAGCATAATACTCTCCAGGTCCATCCATGCTGTTGGATAGCTGTAGAATTATAAGTGAAACTATAATTTAATTTCTAGTGAATGGATGGATAAAAGTAATTTTCTGAGGCATTCCATGTCTGGAACTGTATTTATTTTGGCCTCACACCTGAATGATATTTTTTCCTTTATTTTTATTGTTGACACTATTACAGATGTCCCCATGTCCTCTCTTGTGATATTTTGGATAGCTGTAGAATTATAAATGAAAATAATTTTCCCCCATAATTTTGAGGGCATTAATCATAAAAGTAATGGCCTTATTCTTCTTTTCTCCTTATTTTGTCCTTTGAGAATTCACAATTATGTGTCTGGGTATTTGTGAATTCTCTCTCCCCATCCCCCCCACCCCCCTCATTTATCTTATTGGGAACTTTCCCTTTTTACTGGGTTCTTTCAGTGTACATATGTCTTACTTCACCTTTGGAAAATTCCCTTTTATTTTTTCTTTGTTAATTTCCTCTATACTATTTTCTCTTTTTGGAACCTTTATTAGATATATGTAGGAACCTTAGGATTATTTCTTTAGGTTCTCTCTTTTTTGGTAAGAAGTAAAGCAAAGAGATTAATACAATAAATGACATTATTAATTGGTACATTGACTTCCTATTTTTTTCTAATAAAAATGGTAAGTTTCAGGTAAAAGTTCCCTTTGATACACATCCCCTTCTTTCCTATTCCATAGCAACCTATTATGATTTTTGCATGTACTATGTTCTTAAGTTACTAAAAATACACTTACCTATATGTGTACGTAAATAATATGTAGAATTTAAGAGTTTGCAGAGTTACTATTTTATAGCTTACTTTTTCTATCCATGTTGGTGGTATATGTAGGTCTATTTGTAAGCTCCTGATGGCAGGGACAAAGTCTTGCTCATTGTGGAATCCCCATCACCCAGAAGAGTGTCTATATATTTAAGTGAATTCATATAATTCAGTATATATTTAAGTGAATTCATATAATTATTATTAACTGCTATGTAGTGATCAACTGTGTGGATATATTACATCACATTTTTAAAATTAATTCCCCTTCAAATTGACAATTTACATTGTTTCTAATTTCCATGCTTTTTATTACAGTCTTGTGAAACATCCTTACATGCATCTCCCTGTACTTGTGTTTAGATTTAGATCAAGAATGCTTACATAGAATTGGAATTGCTGGGTTGTAAGAAATAAACTTCAAAATTTACCTCAATTCAACCAAATAGCTCTTCAAAGTTTCCTGGTTTTAAAACAATTTCTTTCTATATTTTTTTTCTTCCTTTGAGTGCACTGCATCCTGGAGCAATAGTTTTATCTTATTCTTTCTTTCAGATTAGAAACTTTTCAAAATGATAATCTATAGCCATAGAATCCATTCATACCTAATGCTCGAAAGTGTTAACCTTTGATCTTTAAGTTACATTAGCCAATTATTCCCCCCTTAAAAAATAACTTATTGAGGTAAAATTTACAAAATTAACCATTTTAAAATGAACAAGTCAGTGGTTCATGTTTTTCCTATCTTCTTCTTTTTTGCTTGTTTTACTTTCTTAAAAATTTCCTTGACATTTTCCAAACTTACTATTAGGTTTTTAATTTTGGTAACTATTTTTAATTTCTAGGAGCCCTCTTTTTTCTTTAATATTTTCCATAATACCCTGATTTTCTTTTATGGATGCTTTAATATTGTTCATGGTACTCTGCTTTTCTTTGATCTCTTGATTCTTTCTGAGGGAAGTAATCATAGATCCTCTTCCCTTCTCAATTATTGGTTTTCTCTGGTGCCATTTTTGTATTTTTATTTGTTATTCTTGGTCTCTGTTTCATGTTGTAAGTTTTTCCCAGTTATCCATAGTATTTGGTCATTAGTTCACATTTTAGAATGAGACAGGAGAAAAACTACCAGGGAGAGACTTCTGAATTTTCTCTGGAGTAATCGAGTGGATTACTTAATAACCAACCCCCTTTACCTTTATGGACTGTAAATGCTAGGATTAGGTGCATTTATTTTCTCTGGCAACCAGTATCCATACTTGCTATCTTGGTTCTTCCCAAAGAGGCCATTTGGCTTCTTTACAGAAAAATCCTGTGTGTGGGCCTTTCTTTCTTTCTTTTTGTCTTTTTAATGTGGGCAAATACCTCATTGCCAGAATTTGAGTGTATGCCACTGATCAATGGAGGGTGCGAGAGTGTTGACTGTTTTTCTTCTCTTTTTATTTCCCCCTTGTTCTGTTTCCTCTCCTCTCTCCCGTCCTCCTTTGTTTCATAAATAATCCTACTCTTTATTCATACTCTGCTCTACTAAAAATAGACATTTAAAAAGTTTCAAAAAGATTTACCCTAATGACAGCTAAAGCCCCAAACTGAAATGTCATAACACTAGGTGACTGTCAAATGAGTGAAGCACAAGAAGTGTCAAGGATGTCGGGGTTCACTCTGAGTAAAAAATCAATGATGGATAGGTACTGGGGCAGGTACTAACGTTTTGGAATTCATCTGGGAAAAGAGACAAGCTAAATGAAAGATACTTAGGGCCTTTATAATTTGATCCTAAACTTTCTTGCAGGCTTAATTTTATTTATTTTTCAGGGCTCATTTATTTTATTTTATTTTATTTTATTTTATTTTATTTTATTTATTTTTTAAATTTTAAAGGCTCTTTTATTAACTTTTGTGTGCCAGGGACAGGCATAAGCACTTTACATATGTTATGATAGTTACACTTGAACTTAATTCGTTAAGGAAGTTACTATTATGTTAGTTTTACAGATAATAAACTGAGGCCCAGAGAAATCTACTACCATGTTTCATTTTTAAAATTATTTCTTTACTTACGTCCTTTCACAAAATGTGTTCACTTTGTCACACAAATTGCAGGATGCCTTACCTTGAGGAACTCTGAAGTGGAGAGGACTGGTCTTTTATGCAAATAATATAGTGATATGTTGTGATTAAGAAGTGACTGAGAAAAATGTTCAGTTGAAGCCTGATCCTGGTTGAAGGAAGGCAACAGAGGAGGCTTTTGAGCTGCATCTGAGGAATGAATAGGAATTGGTTAGAGATGAGGTGAAAGAAGGGGAAAAAATAAAAGAAAGTGTGAAGGTGAATGGCATGGTTTTGGAGTAGTTGGTAACTTATGTCTAATTTAAGGTAACTTGCTTGTGAGGGCACAGTGGTGATCACAGCTCTCCTCCTCCTCAGCTGCTGCAGGACTTGCAGGCAGATCAAATCAAGCTTGCCCTAACCTGAGCTTATCATCTTTCCTCAAAACTGCTCCCCACCAATGACTCTCATGCTCCATCCTCACTTTTCCTCATGGCCCTTGAGTCACCAGGTGCTCTAGATCAGTGGTCGGCAAACTGCGGCTCGCGAGCCACATGCGGCTCTTTGGCCCCTTGAGTGTGGCTCTTCCACAAATACCACGGCCGGGCGAGTCTATTTTGAAGAAGTGGTGTTAGAAGAAGTTTAAGTTTAAAAAATTTGGCTCTCAAAAGAAATTTCAATCGTTGTACTGTTGATATTTGGCTCTGTTGACTAATGAGTTTGCCGACCACTGCTCTAGATTGTTGTCTGTTTCTGCTTCTCTGTACCCTCCTTCTCACTGCCTTAATCCAGGCCATCATCATCTCTGATTTGGATTGATGTTAATAGCCTCCTAATTAGTGTCTCAGCCGCCAATATTGCTTTCTCCCAGTCTGGTTTTCTGTTGTACACAGCCCAAAATATTCCTGGTTGATCCACATAGTGGTTAAAGAAAAGAAAGAGTTCTGAGGAAAGGATTATTTTTCAAAAGCAAAGCTTCTCTCAGTATTATCCTGAATGTTAAAATTTAAGTTTTACAGTGGTATGATCAGATGCTTTCAAGGAAATGGCTGAAGAAACCAAGGAAAAGGATCAGCAAGCCTGGAAAGGTCGACCTCTAGTTGTTGGAACTGCATAATACTATGTCTTTAAAAGTCTTTGATGACTCAGACCCAGATGGGTCATTAAAGATCATCTCTGCCAGCTTTCTTATTTTACATAATAGAGGCCCTTGGCCTGGCCTGTGGGGATTGGGCTGAAACCGGCATCCAACATTCCCCGAGGGATGTAGTAGTGCAAGAAGCAGCAGGCAGCTGGGGAGGAGCTGCTCCCACTCATCCTGGTCAGCTGCGCGGTGCTCCCACTGTGGGAGCACACTGACCACCAGGGGGCAGCTCCTGCATTGAGCGTCTGCCCCCTGGTGGTCAGTGCACATCATAGAGATCAGTTGCTTAGGCTGTTATATCTATACTAATAAAAGGGTAATATGCTAATTAGACCGGATAGACCGGGTCGTCTTCCAGACATCATTCCAGATGTCTTCCTGGACAAAGCCATGGTTGTGGGGCCGGGGCAGAGGCGGTTAGGGGCCATCAGGCAGGCAGGCAGAACGATTAGGGGCGATCAGGTCGGCAGGGGAGAGTGGTTGGGGCGATCAGGCCGGCAGGGGAGGGCGTTTAGGGGCGATCAGGCAGGCAGGCAGAGGGGTTAGGGGAGATCAGGCAGGCAGGAAGAGGCAGTTAGGGGCGATCTGGCAGGCAGAGGTGGTTAGGGATGATCAGGCAGGCAAGCAGAGGTGGTTAGGGGTGATCAGGCAGGCAGGCAGAGGTGGTTAGGGGTGATCAGGCAGGCAGGCAGAGGTGGTTAGGGGTGATCAGGCAGGCAGGCAGAAGCGGTTAGGGGCGATCAGGCAGGCAGGAAGGCAGGTGAGCGGTTAGGAGTCAGTGGTCCCGGATTGCGAGAGGGATGTTTGACTGACGGTTTAGGGTCCCAATTGGAGAGGGTGCAGGCTGGGCTGAGACACCCCCTTGCCCCCGTGCATGAATTTCATGCACTGGGTCTCTAGTATATAGATGAACCTGTAGTACAGAAGTATGAGTTCTTTATCTCAGGTCACACTGTTAGTTGGGACAAAATCCAGGTTTCAGGCTCTGTGCATTTTTTTATCCTGGGTTTAAGTGTGGTTACTGAGAATACACATTGGAACCAGACTCCTGGGGTTAGCATGCCTGCTCTGTCATTTGCAAGCTGTGTGTCCATGAGCAAGTTAATTAAACATTTTGTATCTGAGGTTCTTCATCTATAAAATGCATAATAGTACTACTTACCTCATAAAGTTGTTGTGAGGATTAAATAAGTTAGTATACAGAAAGTACTTAGAATAGTGTGTAGCACATAGTAAGCATTGTTAGCTGTTGTTACTACTCTGAGTTTAGTTATATACATGGCCTAATTTATATATAATGTGATTTAATACTGGTATTTTACAATACAGGGAAATAGCCATAGTGCTTACAGTATGTTCTTCATGTGTTATAAGAATTAGATTAGACCCTGGCTGATGTTGTTCAGTGGTTAGAGTGTCAGCCCGCACACCAAAGGGTCACGGGTATTATTCCCTGTCAAGGGCACCTACCTGGTTGCAGGGTTGATCCTCGCCCCCAGTCATGGGGTGTGTTTGAGGCAACCAATAGATGTGTCTCTCTCCACCCTTCCTCTCCCTCCCTCCTTTCCACTCTCTCTAAAAATCAGTGGGTAGCCGGTTTGACTGAGCGTTGGCCCTCAGATTGAAGGGTCTCAGGTTTGATTCTGGTCAAAGGCACATACCACAGTTGCAGGCCCCATCCAGCACCAGGGGCGCATGGGGGAGACAACCAATAGATATGTCCCTTTCACATCAATGTTTCCCTCTTTGTCTCTCCCTCCCTTCCACTCTCTCTAAGAAATGGTAAAAATATCATCAGGTGAGGATTAAAAAAAAAAAAAGAATTAGATTAGACCAGCGATTTTCAACTGGTATGCCTCAAGAATTTTTAAAACGTACAATACCTATTTAGTCAGGGGCACTGTACTCTTTTTTTCTTAGATTTCCAAATAAAAAAATCACTGCCAACACACCAGTAGCCGATCAGTGTGAATGAATCAAATGAACCTATTTTTTCATTGTACCTACTTATTTTGTCAGATCGGCAAAAAATACATTTTTTGGTGTGCCACAGAATTTTAGTAATTAGTTTATGTGTGCCACGAGATGAAAAAGGTTGAAAATCACTGGATTAGACATTTGCTATTGGTGAAGCAATATGATACTTGGTGAAGGATATGGCTTGATTTCTTTGTGAAGGTTACAGTAGAGTATTGACAATCTGTACTGAGCTTTGAATATCTGATGGTTGCATAAGCTTTTCTGTGACTCACTCCCTCAAAATAGCCATTCAGCAGATGTGCTTCAAATTTGTGATTTAGTGAAATTACACATTACTCTGTTGAGACTTTTGGACTACAAAAAAATAGTGTTAAATCCTCAAATACTAATATACTAATCTAAAATATGTTCTGCAGATCTTAAATGGGAAAGTAGGTTCCCTTGTCTAATCAACTGTATTTTAGAGAAAACAGGTTGTTTATTGCAGGACCCCTCAGAGCATTTAATATGTTATATTAGCTTGTCTCATGACTTTCTTTAGGAGCAATATGATACATGGTCTTGAGACTGGTTGTTTTGGCAAATGGTGATCTGCTAGGTTTTGTAAAATAATCATCTGCCTTAATTGTATTAATATGCCTCACTTATAAGTGAGATATTCTTTTATTAAGGCAGAGGATGTGAGAAATTCCATATTTGTCAAACAAGAAAACTGCCAGTTGAAAAAGGTATAAAATTGACAAATGATACCTTTCTTATTTTTCATAGATTTTATGATGCCATATACCAGTTCAACATTGCAGTTATAGAATATATTATTGATGCTACAGTTTGGACATAGAATATATCTTTGACTACTACAATTTACATACCTATTTCGCAGCTCTGAGGTTTTTTCAATCATGCAAGGTTTATCATTCACAGAGATGACTGATAGTTTTGTTGCCAATGAGAAGGAAAACAGGATTACCTTTTGGTGTCCTAGTTGCAGGGTGGTTTCTAGAGTCTACCCTAGTCTTTCTGTTCAGACTTCATGAAAAGAATTCATGAGATCTACTTATCCTTAAGGAGCCTTAAAAATACTTTTTGTTTATGTTTTGCCTTGTAAAAGGTTAAATTCTTGTAACCTAATTGATATATGAGTGCCATTGTGTGCACTAGAATCTATCTATATATTGTATTTACAGCCGTTGGCAATGAAGTGTCAGTTTTTTTTGACAGATAAAATATCAAGGTTTTTAATATTTAAAACTAGAGGCCCGGTGCACGAAATTCGTGCACGGGGGTCCCTCAGCCCAACCTGCACCCTCTACAATCCAGGAGCTCTCAGAGGATATCCTACTGATGGCTTAGGCCCACTCCCCATGGTTCTCTGCTCTCTTCGGGGCCTGGAGGTTTCCCTGCAGCCATGGAGATGAAGCCCCCATGCCCTGCTGTAGCTCTCTGCCTGCTGCCACCATGTGCCATGTGAAGGAAGCCCCAATGCCCTGCAGTGTGCTCTGTCTGCCGGGCCTGGGGGCTTCCCAGACATGGACACACTAAGGAAGCTCCATGCCCTGTTGTCCGGGCCCTGTCTGCCGGGCCTGGGGGTGTTTCTACCGCCACTGCCCACTAAGGAAGCCCCCAAGCCCTGCTGTCCGGGCTCTGTCTGCCATGTCTGGGGACTTCCCTGCCACTGCCCCACTAAGGAAGCTGCTATGCCCGGCTTTGCAGGGCCTGGCGGCTTCCCGGCTGCCGAGATCAGGAAGCCACCATGCCCTGCTCTGGTGGCATTGGAGTCTTCCAGATAGCCTCTGCGACCAAAGGGAAGGCACCGGGCCAAGCTCCTCGGCCGGCTCCGTGCGCGCGGGGCCTGGCCGCTTCCCGATCGCCGCGGAGACCGACGGGAAGCTGCCGGGCCCCGCTGCTCGGCCGGCTCCGTGCGCGCGGCGCCCGGCCGCTTCCCGATCGCTGCGGAGACCGACGGGAAGCCGCCGGGCCCCGCTGCTCGGCCGGCTCCGTGCGCGCGGGGCCCGGCCGCTTCCCGATCGCCGCGGAGACCGACGGGAAGCCGCCGGGCCCCGCTGCTCGGCCGGCTCCGTGCGCGCGGGGCCCGGCCGCTTCCCGATCGCCGCGGAGACCGACGGGAAGCCGCCGGGCCCCGCTGCTCGGCCGGCTCCGTGCGCGCGGGGCCCGGCCGCTTCCCGATCGCCGCGGAGACCGACGGGAAGCCGCCGGGCCCCGCTGCTCGGCCGGCTCCGTGCGCGCGGGGCCCGGCCGCTTCCCGATCGCCGCGGAGACCGACGGGAAGCCGCCGGGCCCCGCTGCTCGGCCGGCTCCGTGCGCGCGGGGCCCGGCCGCTTCCCGATCGCCCCGGAGACCGACGGGAAGCCAGGCCCCACTCCTCCGCGGGCTCCGTGTGGCTCAGTGTGCTCGGGGCCTGGTGTCTTTCCAATCGCCGCAGAGACCAACAGCGGGGCTGAGGGGACTGGGTGCCGCCATCTTGTGGGTATGGGGGCCGCCATTTTTGTCGCAGAGTGACGCCTAATTTGCATATTACTCTATTATTAGATAGGATTACTTGCACAGATGAATGTACTGCCAAAATGTGAGTTGTACATTTTTCTAAATTATAGAAGTTAAAAAAAATAGATTCACTAAACGAAGTTTTGTCAACATACAGCTTTTGTATAGGTATGCTTTAAATTAATACTTCCCCAACTATCATAAATATGTAATTGAAATGTAGATATTCAGTTATTTGTATTATTTGATTAAATATCATCTTTGTTCATATGTATATCTTTAAAGTAAGAAAATATGTTTATAGGAAAATGGTGCTTATAAATGTTGAGAGTTTATTAATCTGTAACAGTTCCTAAATTTTATATGCCAGATATTTTATAGCACTTTTTAAAAATATATATTTTTATTGATTTCAGAGGGGAAAGGAGAGGGAGATAGAGATAGAAACATCAATAATGAGAGACAATCATTGATTGGCTGCCTCCTGCAGGCCCTCTACTGGGGATTGAGCCCACAACCCAGGCATTGAACCGGGAATTGAACCGTTATCTCCCAGTTCATAGGTCGATGCTCAACCACTGAGCTAAGCTTGTCGGGCTGTTTTATAGCACTTTTATTTTATTTTAAAATATATATATTTTTGTTGATAGTATTATAGATATCTCCTATTTCTCCTCCTCTTTTCCCCACTTCTCCCAGCCCCTATTCACCCCCACTCCAGATCTTCACCACCCTATTGCTCGTGTCCATGGGCTATGCATATAAGTATAAAAGTTCTTTGGTTTATCTCTTCTTGTCTCCCCAACCCCACATCGAGGTATGTGAGTCTGTTCCTTGCCTCCCTGCTTCGGGTCTTTTTTTTTTGGTCTATTCATTTTGTTCATTAGATTCCACAAATAAGTGAGATCATGTGATATTTTTCTTTCTCATTTTGGCTTATTTCACTTAGCATAGTATTTTCTAGGTCCATCCATGCTGTCCCAAAGGGTAAGAGATCCCTTTTTTTTTTTATAGCTGCATAGTATTTCATAGTGTCAATGTCCCACAGCTTTTTTACCCATTCATCTACTGATGGGCACTTGGGCTGTTTTGAAATCTTAGTTATTGTAAATAACGCTCCTGTGAACATAGGGTTGCTTATATTCTTTCTGATCTATGTTTTGGGATTTTTAGGATATATTTCCAGAAGTGGGATTGCTGGGTCATACGGAAGTTCCATTTTTAATTTTTTGAGGAAACTCCATATTGTTTTCCACAGTAGCTGCACCAGTCTGCATTCCCACCATCAGTGAACTAGTGTTTCCTTTTATCCACATCCTAGCTAGCACTTGTTTTTTGATTTTTTGATAGCCATGCTGACAGGTGTGAAGTGATATCTCATTGTGGTTTTAATTTGCATTTCTCTGATGAATAGTGACTTTGAGAATTTTTTCAGTCTTTTGGCCACTTGTATGTCCTCTTTGGAGAAATGTCTATTCAGGTCTTCTGCCCATTTTTTAAAATTGGATTGTTTGTCTTCTTTTTGTTGAGTTGTATGAGTACTTTATATATTTTGGATATTAACCCATTATCAGATGTATCATTGGCAAATGTTTTCCTATTTAGTGGGTTCCCTTTTCAATTTGATGGTTTCTTTTGCTGTGCAGAAGCTTTTTATTTTGATGTAGTCCAATTTGTTTATTTTCTCCTTAGTTTCCTTTGCCGTAGGAGATGTATCCATAAACATATTGCTACGTGTGATGTCTGAGATTTTACTGCCTGTGTTTTCTTCTAAAATTTTTATGGTTTCATGCCTTACATTTAAGTCTTTTATTGATTTTGAGTTTATTCTTGTGTATGGTGTAAGTTGGTGGTCTAGATTCATCTTTTTGCTTGTGTTTGTTCAGTTTTCCAAGCACCATGTGTTGAAGAGCCTGTCTTTACTCCATTGTATGCTCTTGCATTCTTTGTCATATATTAATTGACCGTAATGGTGTGAGTCAATTTCTGGGGTCTCTGTTCTGATCCATTGGTCCATATGCTTGTTCTTGTGCCAGTACCAGGCTGTTTGGTTATAATGGCTTTGTAGTATAGTTTGATATACAGTATTGTGATACCTTCTACTTAGTTCTTTCTCAAGATTGCTGCAGCTTTTCAGGGTCTTTTATGGTTCCATATTAGAGGCCCGGTGCACGAAATTCGTGCACTGGGGAGGGGGCCTGTCCCTTAGCCCAGCCTGCACCCTCTCCAATCTGGGACCCCTCGGACATCCCTCTCTCAATCCGGGACTGCTGGCTCCCAACCACTCGCCTGCCTGCCTGCCTGATCACCCCCTAAACACTCCCCTGCCAGCCTGATCGATGCCTAACTGCTCCCCTGCTGGCCTGATTGCCCCCAACTGCCCTCCCCTGCCGGCCCGATTGCCCCCAACTGCCCTCCCCTGCCAGCCCAGTCACCCCCAACTGCCCTCCCCTGCTGGCCTGGTTGCTCCCAACTGCCCTCCCTTGCCAGCCATCTTGTGGTGGCCATCTTGTGACCACATGGGGGAGGCCATCTTATGCGAAGGCATGATGGTCAATTTGCATATTACCTCTTTATTATATAGGATACATTTTTGGAGTATTTAAAAATATATATATTTTATTGATTTTTTACAAGGAGGAAGGGAAAGGGATAGAGAAACATCGATGAGAGAGAAATATCGATCAGCTGTCTCCTGCACACCTCCCACTGGGGATGTGCCCACAACCAAGGTACATGCCCTTGACCGGAATCAAACCTGGGACCTTTCAGTCCACAGGCCAACACTATATCCACTGAGCCAAACCAGTTAGGGCCATTTTTGGAGTATTTGTTTTAGCTCTGTGAAGTATTCCATTGGTATTTTAATAGGGATTGCGTTGAATCTGTAGATTGCTTTGGGTAGTACAGACATTTTAAGGATGTTAATTTTTCTAATCCATGAACATGGTATATGCTTCCATTTGTTTGTATCTTCCTCTATTTCTTTTTTCAATGTCCTGTAGTTTTTCATGTAAAGGCCTTTTATCTCCTTGGTTAAGTTTATGCTTAGGTATCTTATTTTTTGCTGTTGCAATGGTAAATGGGAATGCTTTTTTAGTTTATCTTTCTGAGAGTTCATTATCTATAATAATAAAAGAATAATATGCTAGTTAGACCGGACGTCCTTCCAGATGTCCTTCCATCCTTCCTGATGAAGCCGAGGATGCGAGGGAAGCCTGGGTCCCGGGTACCAGAGGGAAGCTGGTTCTGGCAGCCGGGGGAAGGAAGGCCTACTCTTGCGTGAATTTCGTGCATTGGGCCTCTAGTCCTATATAATAAAAGCCCAGCGACTGAATGGCAGAATGACCAGAACGAATGGTTGACCAGTCGCTATGACGTACACTGACCACCAGGGGGCAGACACTCAATGCAGGAGCTGCCACTTGGTGGTCAGTGCGCTACCACAATGGGTGCATCGCTCGGATGACTGGGATGAGCGGCTGCTCCCGCTGTGAATCCCGGGCTGATGGGCAGGAACCCGGGCTGTAATAGTCGCCTCCTCGCCCTAGGCTCCTCTCCTCGCTCCCTGCCACCTACTCTGGATGCCCGCAGGCGGGGCAGCACTGCTGCCGGGCTCACAGAGCTGACCCTGGAGGCTTGGAGGCAGGTTCCTGGATGCTGCGGGACTGAGGCCTACTCCACTGCCTCTCAGTGCTATTGTCCCTGGGGCCAGCCCCGACCAGTTCCCCTGGAGAGGCGAGTGCTCCGGCTCCACAGAAGATGCCAGTCCAGGGAGCAGCCGCTCAGAGGACAAGTCCACAGCCACTTCGCTGACCGGGATGAACAGCCCTCCCACTGCAGGCTGATCCCCACAGGCCACGCCCCCCAGCAGTGCACAAATCCCATGCACTGGGCCTCTAGTTGGTGTATAAAAATGCCATTGATTTGTGGATGTTAATTTTATATCCTGTTACCTTGCCAAATTCATTTATTAAGTCTAGTGGTTTCCTGGTGGAGTCTTTAGGGCTTTATTACAATATTATAGCACTTTTTGAATGGAGTCATATCAGGGCTTTTTTCATGAAGATTAATGAATATATAACCAATATATAACCATTACATGGTTTCTGGACTCCACACGCAGGTATGAATAAATTGATATATAAATGTAAAATCATGAGTTTAATGTGAATATTCTATTTCTAGTTCAACACCAGAGGTTTACTTCTAGCATTCAGCCATCTGTATTTGTATATCCCTTCTCCAACAGTGAGAACCTTGGCTCCCAGCATCATCAGTATATTTACTCATTTGCTCAAAGTAGTTTCTGCAGAGTTGCTACACCCATGCCACTGTAGAAGAAGAAACATACATAATAGAGTTCAAGATTTGTTTAGTTTTCAATATTTAATTAACATTAAACATTTAATATTTTTAATGTTTCTTGGGTTAGCTTTTATTTCAGTGTGGTTATAGTATTCATTTAAAATATAGATCCTTTATTTTTTTGGTTGTATATAATTTTACACTTCTTGCATCTTGTTTTTCCTCCCCTTTTATGTTTATTAAGTAACTAATTACAGCCGAAACCGGTTTGGCTCAGTGGATAGAGCGTCGGCCTGCGGACTGAAGGGTCCCAGGTTCGATTCCGGTCAAGGGCATGTACCTTGGTTGCGGGCACATCCCCAGTAGGTGTGCAGGAGGCAGCTGATCGATGTTTCTCTCTCATCGATGTTTCTCTCTCTCATCGATGTTTCTAACTCTCTATCCCTCTCCCTTCCTCTCTGTAAAAAAAATCAATAAAATATATATTTAAAAAAAAAGTAACTAATTACATACAATTAAGTTCACCAATTTTAAGAGTACAATTTGATGGATTTGGTAATTGTATCCAATTGTGTAAATTAATTTCTCACCTTCCAGTCCTTTGCATTTGATTCCCTCCCTTACCCTGACTCCAGGCATCCTCTGACCTCTGCCTTCTGTCACTATAGTTTTGCTTTTTCAAAAATTTTATCTAAATGGAATCACACTGGCTTGGCTGGTATGGCTCAGTGGTTTAGCATCGACCTCTGAACCAGAAGGTCAGCGTTTGATTTTGTTCAGGGCACATGCCTGGGTATTGGGCTAGATCCTCAGTACAGGGTGTGGGGAGAGATTAATCAGGGAACTTATATGCATATATGTATAACCCATGGACATAGACAATAGAGTGATGAAGGCCTTGTGGGGGTGGATGTGGGGTGGAAGTGGTCAATGGGAAAAAAAAAAGGGGACATCTGTAATACTTCAACAATAAAGTTATTTTTCCTCATTCTAAGAATACAGGGTGTGGCAAAAATAGGTTTATAGTTGTGAGTTCAGGAAACCACAGAGTTTATTATTATATTATTATTTACTAGTGGCCTGGTGCATGAAATTCGTGCACATTAGAAGGGGATTAATTAGAGGAAATAATTTAATATTGCCATTTGCCCTTTCTCTATAATAGAAGTGTCAGAGATTAAAGAAAATTAGTAAAATGCATATGAAAACCTTCTTCCTGTTAGAGTCTGGGGCACACCACGGGACCCAGAGTCAATGGCTTCAGCTGTGGGTGCAGCCATCTTTGTGATGGCGTGATGGTCAATTAGCATATTCCCTCTTTATTAGGTAGGATTAACTAGAGGGCCAATGCATGAAATCTGTGCAAGAGTAGGCCTTCCTTCCCCCAGCTGCCAGCACCGGCTTCCCTCTGGCACCCGGGACCCAGGCTTCCCTCTGGCTGCCAGCAGGCACCCGGCACCCGGGCTTCCCTCTGGCTGCCAGCAGGCACCTGGGACCCAGGCTTCCCTTGCAGCCCCTGCTTTGTTCGGAAGGTCATCCAGTCTAATTAGCATATTATGCTTTTATTATTATAGATGCATTTTCCATATGAACAACTGTAAACCTACTTTTGCCCCACCCTGTATATATGTTTGACATAGAAGTTCGCCATCATATGTTCTTTTTAAAAAAATTTAAAGGGTGACATTGGTCAACATGAACATATAGGTTTCAGGTGTGGGTTTTCTATGTTTTAAGATCTGTATATTGGACCATGTGTCCACCACCCAAAGTCAAATCTTCTCCTGTCACCTTACATTAGAACTCACTTCTCCCTCCACCTTCTTCCCTCTGGCAACCACCACACTGCTGTTTGTGTTCATGAGTTTCAGTTTTATATCCCACATGTGAGTGAAATCATATGTTTCTTAGCTTTTTCTTACTGACTTATTCCACTTAGCATAATGTTCTCAAGGTCCATCCATACTATTACAAATGGCTCTATTTCATCCTTTCTTATGGTTGAGTAGTATTCCATTGTATATATGTACTACATCTTCTTATCCAGTCCTCTATCACAGGACACTTTGGTTGTTTCCATGCGTTGACCACCGTGAATAATGCTGCAATGAACCTAGTGGTGCGTGTATCTTTGTGAATACATGATTTTGAGGTTTTCGGGTGCAGAAGCTTTTTAGTTTGATATAGTCCCATTCATTTATTTTTGCCTTTACTTCCCTAGTCTTTGGGCTCAAGTTCATAAAATGTTCTCTATGAAAAAGGTCCATAAGTTTGGCACCTACCGTATTTTCTGGAGTATAAGATGACTGGGCATATAGAAGATTTTCCTGGGTTAAAAAGTCGTCTTATATGCCGGAAAATACGGTATATTTTCTTCTATATAACTTATTGTTTCAGGTCGTATATTTATGTCTTTGACTCATTTTGAATTAATTTTTGTACATGGAGTCAAACTGTATCCAGTTTCATTCGTTTGCATATGGCTTACCAGTTTTCCCAGCAGCATTTATTGAAGAAACTATCTTTACTCCATTGTGTGTTTCTGGCTCCTTTGTAAAAAATTATCTGTCCATATACATGTGGTTTTATAGCTGGGCTCTATTCTGTTCCATGAACACAGGATATTTTTCCATTTTGTTGTGTATTTTTCAATGTCTTTTAATAATGCTTTGTAATTTTCAGTATGTAGGTATTTCACATTCCTTGATAAGTTTATTCAAAGGTATTTTATTCTTTGGGCTGTGATTGCCATAGGAATTGTTTTTTTGCTTTTCTTTTTCTGAAGTTTTGTTGTTAGTATACAGGAAGGCAATGGATTTTTGCACATTGATTTTGTATCTTACAACTTTACTATATTTGTTTCTTGTTCCTAATAGTTTTTTGGTGGAGTCTTTAGGGTTTTTTATGTAAAGAATCATGTCATTGGCACAAAGTGATAGTTTGATTTCTTCCTTCCCTATTTGGATGCCTTTTATTTACTTCTCATGCTTTATTGCTCTGGCTAGGACTTACAGCACTACTAGTATGTTGAATAAGAGTGTTGAGAGTGGACATCCTTATCTTGTTCCTGATCTTAGAGGAAAAGCTTTCAGTTTTTCACCATTGAGTATGATATTAACTGAGGGTTTATCATATACTAGAGGCCTGGTGCACAGATTCGTGCACTGGTGGGGTCCCTCAGCCTGGCCTGCGCCCTCTTGCAATCCGGGACCCCTTGGGGGATGTCAGACTGCCCGTTTTGGACTGTGGGGATCGGGTTGAAACTGGTAGTCTGATATCCCCTGAGGGAAGTAGTAGTGCATGAAGTGGCAGGAGAAGTCTAAGCCCCGGGTGGGTGCGTGCCGCTCCCACTCATCCTGGCTTCGCTGTGCCTGCCGCTGCTCAGTAGTGCTGCCGCGGAGGCAGGAAAGGCTTATGCTGCAGCTGCGCTTGCCAGCTGTGAGCCTGGTGTCTGGTGCCTGGTGGTCAGCTGAGCGGCACCCCCACTGTGGGAGTGCACTGACCACCAGGGGGAAGCCCCTGCCTTGAGCATCTGCCCCTTGGTGGTCAGTGCGTGTCATAGGGACTGGTTGACTGGTCGAGCGGTTGTTGGGTCACTTAGGCTTTTATATATATAGACTAGTAGCCCATTTACAGGAAAATCCTGCAAGCTGCTGTTGCGGCCTCGTGCGCTGCCGCTGCCGCCGCCTTTGCGGCCACCGCGCCTGCACCCGCTCGCCACTGCCGCCCACCTCGCTCCGCCCCGTTCCATCCCGCTCCACCCCGTTCCACCCCGCAACGCCCCACCCGGGCTTTCCCTCTGGCAGCCACCTTGCTTTCCGCTTTTCCTCCCTCTTCCTTCTAAATTGTCTTCAGTCTTCACTCCTCCCTCCCTCAGCGTATGCAAATTAACCTCCATCTTTGTTGGGTAATTTGCATACTCACCCTGATTGGCTGGTGGGTGTGGCTTTGGCTGGTGGGCGTGGCTTGGGCGTAGCAAAGGTGCAGTCAATTTGCATATTACTATTTTATTAGGTAGGATGGCCTTTGTTATGTTGAAGTACTTTCCTTCTATTCCTATATTGAGTGTTTTAATCATAAATGAATGTATCTTATCAAATGCTTTTTCTGCATCTCTTGATAAGATCATATGATTTTTTCCTTTCTTGTGTTAATGTGGTGTATTACATTGATTAATTTGTATATGTTGAACCATCCTTGTGCCCCTGAAATGAACCCCACTTGATTGTGATGTACCATTTTTTGGATGTACTGTTGTATTTAATTTGCCAGTATTTTGTTTAGAATTTTTGCATCTGTATTCATCAGATATTCTGGTCTTAGTTTTCTTTTTTTGTGTTATTTTTGCCAGGATTTGGTATCAGGGTTATATTGGCCTAATAGAATATGTTAGGAAAGTTTGCCTCTTCTTCGATTTTTTGGAAGAGTTTGAGAAGGATAGGTTTTAAATCTTCTTTGAACGTTTGGTAGAATTCACTGGTGAAGCCACCTGGTCCTGGACTTGTTTTTTGGGAGGTTTTTAATGGTGATTTAAATTTCCTTACTACTGATAGTCCTATTTAGATTTTCCAATTCTTCATGATTTAATCTAGGAAGTTTATACATTTCTAGGAACTTATCCATTTCTTTAAGGTTATTAAATTTGGTGACATTAGTCTTTCATAATATTCTAGTATGATCCTTTCTATATCTAAGATGTCTGTGGTGACTTCTCTCTCATTTTTGATTTTGTTTATATGGGTCTTCTCTCTTTTTACCTGAATGAGTCTAGCCAGGGGTTTGTCAATTTTATTAATCTTTTCAAAGAACCAGCTCTTTGTTTTATTAAATTTTTGTATAGTCTTTTTGTTCTCTATTTCATTCATTTCTGCTCTAATTTTTATTATTTCCTCTTTTTCTGCTGACTTTGGGTTGCTTTTGTTATTTTTCTAGTACTTTAAGATGTGATGTTAGGTTGTTTACTCGGGATTTCTCTTTATTTCTTGAGATAGGCCTGTAATGATATAATAAATTTCCCTCTTATTACTGCTTATGCTGCATCCCAATTCTGATAGGTTGTATTGCCATTCTCATTTGTTTCTATATTTCTTTTGATCACATCTTTTTTGACCTAGTCATTTATTTTAAGTATGTTGTTTAGTCTCCATGTATTTTTGGGTTTCTTTACTTTACTTTTGCAGTTGATTTCTAATTTCAAGGCATTATGGTCAGAGAATATGCTTGGTATAGTTTCAATCTTCTTGAATTTGTTGATGATAGTTTTGTGATAAAACATATGGTCTATCCTTAAGAATGTGCCATATGCACTGGAAAATAATGTATAATCTGATGTTCTAGGATGAAAGGTTCTGTAAATGTCAGTTGTGTCCCTTTGGTCTAGTGTTTCATTTAAGGCCAATATTTCTTTATTGATTTTCTGTTTGGTTGATCTGTCTAGAGCTGTCAGTGGAGTATTAAGGTCCCCAACTATGATTGTGTTTTGATCTGTTTTTCCCTGTAGTTCTGTGAGTAGTTGCTTTACATATTTCAGTGCTCCCTGGTTGGGTGCATATATATTAAGAAGTGTTATGTTTTCTTGATGTAGTGTTCCCTTTATCATTATAAAGTGTCCATCTTTGTCTGTTGTTATCTTTAAATCTATTTTTTCAGATATAAGTATGGCTATACCTGCTTTTCTGTGAATGTTACTTGCTTGGAGAATCATTTTCTACCCTTTTACTTTGAATCTACCTAAGTCTTTGCAGCATAGATGTGTCTCTGGTAGGCAACATATGGTTGAATTTTGTTTTTTTATCCACTCTGCTACTCTGTGCCTCTTTATTGGTGAATTCAGACAATTTCCATTTAGGGTAATTATTGATGTATGAGGATTTCCTATAGTCATTTTATCTTTTGTCTTCTGGTAGCTCTGTGCCTCCATTGGTTCTTTTCCTTTGTGTTTCTGACTGTTGTTTTGTTTGGTCGTATTCCATACCTCTTTTTTGAAGCTATGTGTCCTGGTTTGGGTATTTTTGTGTGTAGTTACCATTAGGTTTATAAAAAAATAAACTTGCATATGTACCATAACTTTTTTTATTTTGAGTGCCTCTGATCTTCATCCTCCTTTGCCAGTTCAGACCTTTAACCCCTCCCCTTTTATGTTTTTGTTGTCACAAATTATCCCTGTTTATGCTATAAGTTTTTTGGTGATCTTACTGGTAGCGTTGTGGCCTTATGCTCTTCCTTTCAGGTAGAATAACTCCCTTGAGCATGTCCTGCAATGGAAGTTTTCTGGTGATAAAATCCCTCAGCTTCTGTATGTCTGGGAATGTCTTTATTTCTCCTTCATATTTAAAGGATAACTTTGCTGGATATATTATTTGTGGCTGGTAATTTCTCTCTTTCAGGCATTTGAATATTTGGTTCCTCTCTCTTCTGGCTTGTGGAGTTTCTGCTGAGAAGTCAGATGAAATTCTGATGAGTTTTTCTTTGTAGGTCACCTCCTCCTTTTCCCTGGCTGCTTTGAGAATTTTTCTTTGTCATTAATTTTTTACAGTTTAATACAAAGTATCTTGTAGAGTGCCTCTTTTGAATGAAGTAACTAAGTTTGTTTGTTTGTTGGATTCGAGGAACTAGTTCTTCCCATAGGTTTGGGAAGTTCTCATCTACTATTTGTTTGAATAGACTCTACATTCCATGCTCCTTTTCCTCCTCCTCTGAAATGCCTATAATTCCAATATGGCTTTTTCTGAGTTCTTGTAGAGCTCTTTCATTTTTCTTTATGCTCAGTCACTAATTCTTTACTCCATCTGGTTGGCTCTCTTTTCTATACTCAGTAGTTCACTCTTAAAATCTTTAATTGCATGCTTCATTTCCAAAATTTCTGATTGGTTCTTTTAAAAGTTTCAATCTTTTTAGTAAAGCACTTGTTTTTGTTAATTGATTTTCTGAATGCATGGAATTGCCTGTCTATATTTTCACTTTTAAAAAAATGTATTTTTTTAATTCATGTCAGAGAGGAAGGGAGAGGAAGAGAGCGAAACATCAATGATAAGAGAGAATAATCTATTGGCTGCCTCCTGCGCACCCCTCACCGGGGATGGAGCCCATAACCTGGGCATGTGCCTTGATCAGGAATCAAACTGTGACCTCCTGGTTCATAGGTTGACTCTCAACCACTGAGCCACGCCAGCTGGGCAAGAACTGCAATCTTGAAATTTCTTTCATTTATATCACATATTTCCATGTGTTTCAGCTTACTTTCTGGGGATTTTTCATTTTCTTTCTGATCATCCTCATTACAGTGATTATCCATGGTATTTGATATTCTCCTTTGCCTACACATTTATCTCTGAAGAGGTCTTTCTACTATTTTCCAGTAGATGGCGCTGAACTTCAAGATTTTTTACCTCTCTAATCTCCCAGTCTTGAACCTCTACTGCTTCCTTAAAATAGTTCAGCCATGCTTCTTGGGGATGGGGTTTGTTTTGCCCTAGCTGTAATGGTGACCCCTGACCTCTGTGAGTTCCCACCCCAAGCGCCCCTCCTGGAGTCAGGCACAGGGGAAACAGCAGTTCTACTGCAATAGCTCTTGGTTTATGGATAATACTAGAGGCGGTATCCCTCAGCCCAGCCTGCAACCTCTCCAATCTGGGATCCTTTGGGGGATGTCCACTGCCGGTTTAGGGATCGGGCCTAACCTGGCAGCCGGATATCACTCTCACAATCCAGGACTGCTGGCTCCTAACAGCTCGCCTGCCTGCCTGCCTGATTGCCCCCTAACCGCTCCCCTGCTGGCCTGATTGACGCCTAACTGCTCCCCTGTTGGCCCGATCGCCCCCAACTGCCTTCCCCTGCTGGCCATCTTGTGGCGGCCATCTTGTGATGACGTGGGGGTGGCCATCTTGTGGTGGCCATCTTATGATGACATGGGGGCGACCATCTTGTGATGACGTTGTGCGACACCACCTAGGCTTTTATTATATAGGACTAAGCTTTTTTTTATATTGGATGCTTCTGTAACCGACTCCAAGGGCAACAGGAAGTGAGCTTTGGGAGTCCAAGGAGCAGCAGGGCTCTGTGGTTCCATTTCTTTGTCTGAAACAACACTGCCAGCCCAACAGTGGAGAGCCACATGGCAGAATCTCGTGCTCTGTCACTCAGACACTGTTCCCTCCCTCACCCCTTTGCTCTGCTTCCTCTTTTCTCCTGGCTGCAGAGCGAGCTCCCAGTGCAGGGCTGTCTGTGGGTTATTTGTGCTTTCCTCCCTTCTCGCTTCCCTGTTTATTCCTGGTTGCCTGCCTTTAGATGTTTCAATGTGCAGGTCTCTCAAGCATGCGTCTATGTTGAGCAGGGATTTCTTTGTTGAATGATAGTTGGTTAACTTGTTGAAATTTCAGGGTGGGGGAGGACAAGGGCCTTTCTCACACTGCCATTCCTCTGACGACTGGCCATCATATATTCTTAAGTGAAAAGATCTATTGCAGAAACTTTCGTACAAAATTAGTCTATTTATTTACTTTTTTATAACTTTATTCTGGAATAATTTCAAACTTAAATATATCTGTATCTATATCTATCTATCTTCCTATCTATCTAAAGGATATACTGGTTCTATCAAGTTTTTTTTTTTTTTTTTTTCAAATCCTCACTGGAGGATATCTTTCCATTGGTTTTTAGAGAGGGTGGAAGGGGTGTGGGGAGAGAGAGAAACATCCATGTGAGACACATCAATTGGTTGCCTCCTGCACACACCCCTTGACCAGGGCCACCCCCTGACCAGGTTCACTCCCTGACCAGGGCCGGGGATGGAACCTGCAACCCAGGTACATGTCCTTGACTGGGAATCAAACCTGAGACCCTCTAGTGTGCAGGTCAGTAGTCTAACCACCAAGTCATGCGGGCTAGGGGCCACTATCAACTTTTTAAAAATTTTTTATTTCAGAGAGGAAGGAAGAAGGAGAGCGAGATAGAAACATCAATGATGAGAGAGAGTCATTGATTGGCTGCCTCTTGCACACCCCCTACTGGGGATCAAGCCTGCAACCCGGGCATGTGCCCTTGACCGAATCGAACCTGGGAACCTTCAGTCCACAGGCCAACGCTCCATCTACTGAGTCAAACCAGCTAGGGCGGCCTACTATCAATTTTTAATTATATCTCTGTACAGTTCATGTTTTATTATTTATAGATGTAAACAATTCAAACAAATTCACTGAAAGAATTCATTCAGGAACAATTAATGAATCAAGGCATTTAAATTGAAGAGAATATGTTCATTTTCATAGATTGTTCTAAAAATGACCTTTCACAAGTTATTTTTTTATTTAATTGAATCAATACTTCTCAAACAATTACTTAAATTCATAATAGATTTATTCATTTTCTATGGCTTCTATCACAAATCACCATCACAAACTGGGTGGCTTAAAGTAGTAGAAATGTACTTTCACAGGTCTGCAGCCCAGAAGTCTGAAATGAAGGTGTGTGCAGAGTTGTACTCCTTCCAGAGGAACAGGGGAGAATCAGTTCCTTGCCTCTTCCAGGTTCTGGTGGCTGCTGACATTCCTTGCTTTGAGATCTCACTCCAATATCTGCCTTCATCTTTACACTGCCTGTTCTCTGTGTGTCTGTCTCAAAACTCCTGCCTCTCTCTTATAAGGTCACTTATCAATGGATTTAGGGCTTACCTGGATAATCATCTCAAGTTCCTTAACTTACTTTCATCTGTTAAGACCATTTTTTGCAAGTATAGCAACATCCACAGGTTCCAGAAATTAGAACATTTGAGTATCACCATTCAGCCCACTACAGAGAGGTATCCTATCTAATAATAGATAAATATGCAAATTGATCCTATCTAATAATAGACAAATATGCAAATTGACCATACCTCTGACACACCACAAGCCACGCCCACAAGCCATGCCCACCATCCAATCAGAGCGAGTATGCAAATTAACCCAAACCAAGATGGCTACAGCAACAGAGAGCAAGGTTTCCTAGGTAACAGAGGAAGCCAAGCTTTCCGCCTGCCCTTGCCAGGCCTAAGCCTCCACTCAAGCTACAAAGTTTCAATTATAGAAGGTAAACAAATTCAAACAAATGGCGGCAGAATGGAGCTTGAGAGAGCAGGCCAGGGTTGCCGCCGGCAACAGGGGAAGCAAAGCTTTCTGAACACCCTGGCTGGGCCCACCCGCTTAAGGCAACAAAGTTTCAATTATAACCCCAACACAAATGGCTGCCAGCCTCGGCCTCGAAGGGAGCCCCAGGCTTGGCTCTGCTCCAGGCTACAAAGTTTCAATTGTAGAAGGAAAATAAATTCCAGATACCAGGGCCTCTGCTTGGGTTGCCAGGGGACGTGGCTGGCCTGCAAACCACCACAGGCCCCTCGCTCAGGCCGCCCCACACCCCAAGGGAACCCCCGCCTGATCCAGGATGCCCTTCAGGGCAAACCAGCTGGCCCCCACCCCTGTACCAGGCCTCTATCCTATCTAATAAAAGAGTAATATGCAGATTGATCATCACTGCAACACACAATATAGCTGCCCCCATGTGGTCAAAGATCCTGCCCCCATGTGGACACAAGATGGCCACCACAAGATGGCCACCACAAGATGGCCAGCAGGAGAGGGCAGTTGGGAGGCACCCTGCCTGTAAGGGAGGGCAGTTGAAAGGGACCAAGCCTGCAAGGGAGGGCAGTTGGAGGTGATCAACCCTGCAGGAGAGGGCAGTTAGGGGTGACCAGGCCGGCAGAGGAGGGAAGTTGGGGGCAAACAGGCTGGCAGCGGAGTGGTTAGGGGGTGATCAGGCTGGCAGGCAGAAGCGGTTAGGGGCAATCAGGAAGGCAGGCAGGCAAGCAGTTGGGAGCCAGCAATCCTGGATTGTGAGAGGGATGTCCGACTGCCTGTTTAGTGGGATCGGGCCTAAACGGGCAGTCGGACATCCCTCCAGGGATCCCATATTGGAGAGGGTACAGGCTGGGCTGAGGGACAACCCCCCTCCGTGCACGAATTTCGTGCACCGGGCCTCTAGTGGGTATATGTTTAAAATATGTCTTCTAAGCTAAAAAATTAAAATTTTAAAATTTCTTTGCAGCATTTTAATTTCCAAAAATTAAATTACTGTCAAGCATTTTGTATTTAAGATGCATTTTAAAGAAATTAAAATCATTAATTTTTTGACTAAATAATATACATATTATATATATATATATATATATATATATATATATATACACACACTATTTCACTCTTGGCAGAATTATTTTATTTAATAGCATATTTAAGTGACTACTCTTTTAGATTTTTAGGCCTCATTTTCATTTTATTTTAATTTATGGAGAATTGTTATGCTGTTAGGTTGTACAATATATGATTACGTACACTAGAAACATAGATATTTGATATAATTGGATATGGTAATTGAAGTAGATTTTCATTTTTAAATTTTTGGATGAATAGTGTTAGTTTAAATTATAAGTAAATTATAAAATGTCTAATTTGAAAATTAGATATTATAATTCTCTGTGCTGTAGAATTTTAAACTTATTACTTACCAGCTGTTTCTTGACATCATTGTTTTAAATATTGACATAAATGGTAGATTAGGCAAAAATGATGGCAATGTGTTTTGCATTGGAAATTCTGTTTGGGGCAGAAATAGTTGCACATTCTCATGGAATAACTTATTTTCTTATTGTTATAAACTATGTTATTATACCCTAAAAAACTGCATATTTATCCATATATGTAAAATTGGAAGATTTTAAGAAATTAAATAATAAAATTCTTAAAATCTTGTTAACATTTTCCCCTTCAGTTCTCAGTGAACTCCAGGTGGTTAGTATTATAAAAATATGTAGTTCAGTCTTCCTATAATACGTACATACACTTTTGACTATTAGTTGTAGCCTTTGAGGAAATACCCTTCATTCATTCATTCATTCATTCTTACTCAAGGATATTTTTCCATTGATTTTTAGAGAGAATGGAAGGGACGGGGAGAGACGAGAGAAAGAAACATTGATGTGAGAGAAACATATCGATTGTTGCTTCCTGCATGTGCCCAGGGCTGGGGATCAAGTCTGCAACTGAGTTACATGCCCTTAACCGGAGTTGAACCCAGGACCCTTCAGTCCGCCAGCCAAGGCTCTATGCACTGAGCCAAACCGGCTAGGGCAGGAAATACCCTTTATCAGACAAATTTCATTCTTTTGCTTTCTTCTAAGAACCCAGAAGACATCTTTGCGTATCATTATGTTTTAAAAATATTTTCTAGAATAAGCACCAAGGTTACAGTGTTTAAGGAGGAAGAAAACCAATATTTATTTGGCATCTACTTTTTAGCAAACATGTGCTAAGTATTTCATGCTGTCTCATTTATTCTTAAGAACAACTCTGTCAGTATTTTCAGTATTGGCTCCATTTTTTTAGAGGAGGAAACTGAGGCACAGGAAGATAAGTTGCCTAGGATCCCACATGTATTAAAGGGTGAGGCTGAGATTTGTATCTAGTTCTAAACAGATTAGATGACAGTCTCTCCAAGTTATTTATAAAAATGCCTTCTAAATTTTGTTATGATATCATGCATTTTTAAATAGCATTTCTTAAGTAAACTGAGTATGCAGTCTCCTGGGGTTAACCCTGACAGGTTCTTGACATGGACTCTGCAGGTACTGATGTATTGCAGGGGTCAGTGCACAGGGCATCAGGTCTGAAGTGACCTTTCCACCAGACATATGCTTTTTTAGTTATCACCTCTGTGCTGAGGAAAATATGACAGAAATACATAATCTTACATGTTAAAATGAGTTAAAAAATAACCTTAGCTCTGCTTCTGAATTAAAGTATGAGAATGTTGAATTAAAGGAAGGACATAAATTATAACCTCTATTGAAAGTAAAAATATCCAGGCTTTCATTTTATACTTCTAAATTTATGTGAAAGTATGGTTTGCAAAAATGAATAATAACATAGGTAGGTGCCCATTGCCACAATACTTTGTAATATCTCAATTATGGAGTTTCAAGGTTTAAAATGTTTATTTGCTCAGCTATTATAATTTTTTATGCCAAATAAACATTCTAGGGATACTGTCTTCTTGAGTTGGTATATGTATGGGGGAAATATTTTAATATCTGAACGTGAGTCATAAAAAAATAGTTGTGATTTATTGTCACCTATCTTCTTATAGTTATTATCTGAAAATCATCATGCTTATTTATTTTGATGTCAGAGAAAAGCAGCTATTGAAATAATGTTGAAAATACACTTTGTAGCTATTTCACTGCAAAAAAACCATTAATCTCTAATAAATTATGTGTACTTTTATAAGTCTCTGTTTCCAAAGGATGAATGTGGGAGAGAATAGGAGAGAAAATCACCTTATTGATATACTTCAATTTTTTTTTCTTGTGAGGACATAGATATCTCTTGAATGCTTAATTAAAAGAGTTTTTTAAAATCCTGTGTGATCTTCACAGCAAACACAAATTCTAAAATTATAATAGCCTATTTTATTTCCTTTGCTATGGGTACGCCCCAAAAACAACAACACCACCACCACCACAAATGTCAGAAACCTAAAGCTAATTTAGTACATATTTGGAGTCTTAGCTTCCAGTAATAGTATATTTTATTTGTGAAGCAAGGTTGTCATCTAGTGGTGGTTTCAAGTAGTACATCCTTTAGGTTGAGTAATAAATCAGCATTTTAAAGAAAGTGCTTAACAAAAGAAATATTGGTTTCAATTTTTCAGAATTCACATGCTTTTAAATGTTTTAAGTTTGCTATAAATTTACAAAGAATTTTCCTTAGTACTTTAATTTCCATCTTTCAATCTTTAATGTTGGGCCAAAACATTTTTATCTGGTCACTGAACTGTTGAAGTTTGAGTAGTGTGGATGTTAATCATAATGTAAACAATGCATTTCCTAATTCTTCCCATCTCTAGAAGTTGTTTCTTTGGAAAAAAAAATAAAGCTTCTGTAGTACTAAGTAAAAAAATGTTTCTACTTTTTGCATATTCATCCTTTCAGTGTTTGTGCAGGTTAATTTTATGAAACATTTGCATTTAAAATGTTAAGATTTTCATGATTTATTTGCTTTTGGTATTTTTATTTTTATACTATAACATTCAGAAAAGTTAATATAGAAGAAATTTAAATAGGTTTTATGTTTTATGTGTAACTATATGTGTGCAGGAAAATTTATATTATATGTTAGCTAAATGGTGGGCATAATATACATTTGTACATGAAAAGAAATCATAAAAGTAAAAACTGAAAAAGTGCATTGTAAAGGAATTTTTTTGAATAAAATAAGTCATTTATTGCAGTTTATTAAGATCACAGTGATTTTACATAGAGGTATTTTAAATAATACATAACTTTATTCATGTTATTTTATATATAAATCATGGAGGAAGTTAAATTTTAAGTTAATTTTTAGGTCTTATTGTGATTGTTGGAATAAAGATTGTGGTATTAATTTCTGCATAATAGTTAGCCACTTTGCCTGAAGACAGAAAGAAAATGGTACTAATGGAGGAAGTACTCAGTTGTTAAGGGAAATGAAATAAAAGACACTTTTTAAAAATATTTCACCAAGTGTATGTCATAGTACTCCCACTTCTGAATTACCTTTATTGGAATTCTGATCCTTCTATTTGTTGTGCTTAACAGAGATATAGGCATGGAATTCCATGGATTCATTTAACTTACTCATAGTGTACCAGTTTATATTCTTTTTGGTGATTTTTTAGCTTCTCATATATCTATAAACTGTAATAAATATATTGATTTCATCTGTACCAAGTTTTCAGAAGCAGATTTTGTGTCCAAGTCTTAGTAGCCCTGTTACCTTACTGATCTTGTTAATATAGTTAAATACTGTATTTTCTCAAATTGTATTAATCAATGGGAACTTATAAGCCACTTCCTTTTCCCCTAGAGGAGGAAGTTATTATTTCAATGTCTCAGGCTGCATATGAGAATAATAGCAAAAACCAAATTTGGGGGCAGGTTTATTGTAATCCACTTATACTGTGAAGATAGAAACAGGATAGGGAGGGTAAATAGAGAGATCTTTATTCAGGTAATTTTTTAAAATTATTATTATTTTTTAAAAATTATTTTTTAATGTCTTGGGAATTTTCAGTAAGTTGCCAACTTTCATATTTGCTAAGGTTAAAGATACCTTTTAATATAAGCAATTTTCTGATTATATCTCATGTTTTATTCTTTCCTGTCTCCATATTAGCTTGGGTAATTCGGAGTTAGTTTTCTGTATTTTCTTTGTAGATAAGGAGGAATTCATTTATTAAATTCCCATTTTGGTCTTTGGATAATATATGTGGTTCAATAATCTCAATGTGGTAGCAAATAATCACGTGTAGATCAGAGACCCCAAAAACCATATGAAACCATTTGATTTGGTTTTATTTAGAGACAGTTAAGACCACCATGTACCAGTCATCCTCCAGATATTGCCTTCATTTTTTATTGAGTCCCTAACTATTTGGGAAAAATGTTTTCACTCTTGGTTTTTTCATTGGCATATTAAAGAGTTTTCATGTGTCTCCCTAGATGGTTTGGCTCAGTGGATAGAGCTCCCTTAGTTCGATTCCGGTCAAGGGCACATGCCCAGGTTGCAGGCTTGATCCCCAGTAGGGGGTGTGCAGGAGGCAGCTGATCAATGATTCTCTCTCAACATTGATGTTTCTATCTCTCTCTCCCTTTCCCTTCCTCCCTGAAATCAATAAAAATATAGAAAAAATTAATTAACTTAAAAAAAGAATTTTCATGTGTCATCAGCCTAATTTGTAGATGCAGGAATAGATCTGTCTCTGATTATTTTAGGGATTCAGCTCTCAGTTCAGACTTGAATGGTCATTCACTGCTTGGATGTGTGGAGGTGGGTGGAGGGTAAAACTTTAGTGTTTGCTTTTTAGTGTTTCTGGCCAATTAGAACTCCTCCTTAGAATTATATATATATAGAAACCTGAGCTATATGTAGAAATTATATGTATATAGAAATCTGAGATAAGGGTGAAGTCTATATATTTTTAGTTCATAAAATATTTAGGCCAAACTGAATGATTTGACACCATTTAGTCTGATGTAGATGACTCTGGTAAGAACATTTTTTACATGCATAATTATGTTCACTGCTCTGCAGGAGTCATACAAAGTGACCTGAAACACATAGTCTTTCCTCCTTTGCTTGCAAAGAATGTCAGCTACGAATAGTATATCATTTGAGAGACACTTAATGGCACAATCCTGCATGTCAGAGTCAACTTGGAAGTATATTAGAGAAAACAAGCAGGTACATTTAATAAACTGACCAAGTCTATGTGCCACATGCAGGCTTGTCCATTGCTTTACAAAAAACTAAAAGTTATAAATGAGGTCTGACAATAGCTGCTTTACCTGTTTTTGGGGAAAGCCCCCAAAATCTAAATTTAGGATCAATTACAAAGAACTCATATGGAACCTTATTCAAATTTGTAAGAGTTTTAATAGGAGAAACCAACATACACGGGCAAAGCAGCTGCTCCAAGTGGTGAGTGGCCTGGAAAAGATCAATACGTCCCAGGACAGGATCTCCTTTTTGTAGGGGGTTAATGGTAAAACCATAGGTAGTCACATAGACCCGTGGTCGGCAAACTGCGGCTCGCGAGCCACATGCAGCTCTTTGGCCCCTTGAGTGTGGCTCTTCCACAAAATACCCCGGCGTGGGCGAGTCTATTTTGAAGAAGTGGCGTTAGAAGAAGTTTAAGTTTAAAAAATTTGGCTCTCAAAAGAAATTTCAATCGATATACTGTTGATATTTGACTCTCTTGACTAATGAGTTTGCGGACCACTGACATAGACCATCAGAAACAATAATGCATTTCTAAGTTAACACAATATCAGGCAGCTATCTGCACTACACACTCATTAACCTCCTTCCTTTGGGCCGAATTCTGGTTTGCTGGGTAGTCAGCTAACCTGAGGCTACAGAGAGGTAAACAGTCACAGAAGGTTAAACACCGAGAGTCCAACATTTTTCCTGACACCTTTACTGCTGGAGCCACATTGCATCTGCAAGTAAGTTCCTGACAGTCCCCGTTGAGCTGTCAGCCGCCCATGTATGCTTCAGTTTGTCTTCATCCTCTTCATTATGTTAAACTCCAGATTTAATCTGCTCTCAGAGATGGATCAAAGGAAAATTGGCTCTCTTTTCCTTACTGGTAGTAAGAGGTGGTAATGACAATCTGCTATCTGATCAAATAAATGAGATTTCAATGATAGTATTTGTTTTATCACAGTTTCCTGTCAGTCGAGATTCTTAAACTATACAGGGTGTCCCCAAAAATGTATATACACTTTAACAGCTGATAGATCAATTTTTATTTTTTTTTTGTTAATCCTCGCCTGAGGATATTTTTTCAATTGATTTTTAGAAAGAGTGGAAGGAAGGGGGAGAGACACAGAGAGAAAAGATATCAGTGTGAGAGAGACACATTGATAGGTTGCCTCCTGCATGCACCCCGCTTGCCCGGGCATTGAACCTGCCTGGTATGTGCCCTTGACTGGAGTTGAACCCTTCAGTCGAAGGGCTGAAACTCTAACCACTGAGCATACCTGCTAGGGCTGAATGTATTTTAATAAATACTGTCTTTATAATTATTCAAAGTGTGTGTATACATTTAGGGGCAATAGTTTGGGTATGTCTGTTTTACATGCCCACATGCATTCTGAACAGGAGGTGAAGATGTCCTGGTAGTGGTACTTAGGCTGAGTGACCATTCATATAGAATATGTATCATTATTTGTAATAGGAAGCCTCTTCTACAAATTGGTGGATAATAATTAATTTTAAAGCATTTACTTCTGAGGTAAAAAGAATTGCTTAGGATTACAAATTTAGTGACTTTGAGTAAGATGAATTTGAACATCTATTAATCAAAAAGGAAGCACTTTCTAAAATCTTACTTTAAAAATTTCAACACTTATTAAATTGTGATTCTTAAATGGCATTATTTGAAGGTAAAATTAGTGACAAATCTTAGTTTATTCTGTAGCGTATGAAAATTTAGCCCTTTATTGCCCTGCTTGTCAATAAACTGAATTCAGATATATATATAAATATATATATATATTTTTAAATAAATCTTTATTGTTCAGATTATTACAATTGTTTCTCCTCCCCCCCCCCATATCTCCACTCCTCCCAGTTCCCACCCTTCCCTCTGCCCTTACCTCCCCCCCTCGCTATCCTTATCCATAGGTGTATGATATTGTCCAGTCTCTTCCCGTACCCCCCACACAGACACCCCCTTCCCCTGAGAATTATCAATCCACTGCTATTCTATGCCCCTGATTCTATTATGTTCATCAGTCTATTCTGTTCTTCAGATTTTTAATTCACTTGACTTTTAGATTCACTTGTTGATAGGTATGTATTTGTTGTTCATAATTTTTATCTTTACTTTTTTCTTCTTTTTCATCCTTTTAATTAATACCTTTCAGCATTTCATGTAATACTGGTTTGGTGGTGATGAATTCCTTTAGCTTTTTCTTATCTGTGAAGCTCTTTATCTGCCCTTCAATTCTGAATGATAACTTTGCTGGGTAGAGTAGTCTTGGTTGTAGGTTCTTGCTATTCATCACTTTGAATATTTCTTGCCATTCCCGTCTGGCCTGCATAGTTTCTGTTGAGAAATCAGCTGACAGTCATATGGGTACTCCCTTGTAGGTAACTAACTGTTTTTCTCTTGCTGCTTGTAAGATTCTCTCTTTGTCTTTTGCCCTTGGCATTTTAATTATGATGTGTCTTGGTGTGGTCCTCTTTGGATTCCTTTTGTTTGGGGTTCTGTGTGCTTCCTGGACTTGTAAGTCTATTTCTTTTACCAGGTGGGGGAAGTTTTCTGTCATTATTTCTTCAAATAGGTTTTCAGCATCTTGCTCTCTCTCTTCTTCTGGTACCCCCAAAATTCGGATGCTGGTACGCTTGAAGTTGTCCCAGAGGCTTCTTACACTATCTTCTACTTTCTGAATTCTCTTCTCTTCTTGCTTTTCTGGAGGCGTGTCCTTTGCCTCTTTGTATTCCAAATCTTTGACTTGATTCTTGCGTTCCTCTAGTCTGCTGCTGGGTCTTTGTATAATATTTTTTATTTCAGTCAGTGTATGTTTCATTTCTAGTTGGACCTTTTTCATATCCTCGAGTGTCTCATTAAATTTATTGGGTTTTTCCATGAAATTCTTGAAAAACCTTATAACCGTGGTTTTGAACTCTATGTCCAGTCGTTTGTTCTCCTCCATTTCTTTTGTTTGGGATCTATTTCCTTGCCTCCTCATTTTCGCTGCTTCCCTGAGTTGGTAGGGTAGCTTTGTGTCCTATTGTGTCCTATTGGTTCAACGGGTCAGCCTCCCAGTTACCTGAGGTGGACGCTCTTGGTGCACCCCTTTTTAGGCTGTGTGTACAGCCTTGTTGTAGTTAAGTCTTGATTGTTGTTGGTGTCACTGGGAGGAATTGACCTCCAGGCCAATTGGCTGTGAGGACCCGCTGTGTCTATAAAGGAAGAGTTGCTGTGCTGGAGACACGTTTATGGGCCGGGACTTGTTGCAGTAGGGCTTTGGCGCTCACTGAGTCTGCCTCTTGAATGTGTCCCTTATGCGAGTGGTTGAAATCTGGTGTCGTCTCACACCGACCACTAGATGCCCTCGTTTCTGGATCTCCAATGGGGTGCAGGTCAGCTACTGTCTGAGGCCACTCAGCAGGAGTTACAGCAAAAACTGCAGTTTTCTCCTCTTTGCTTGAGTGGTTTTGGAGCAGTCTGACTGGAGCTGCAGTTTATTTGGTTAAGCTGTCACAGGGCAGGCCATTTATATGCAAAAGCTGCTATTTGGAGCCTGGGCGGGTTTGTAGAATGTGTGGGGCGGGTCTCAGGGCGGGGTGGGGTCTCAGGGCGTCACTAGGCTAGGGCGTGACAAACAGCAATGGCTGCTAGTCTGCCTTTTCTGCCTTTCCTGTTTCCAAGTCCCTGTGTCCCGTGCTCCAGCGCAGTAAACACTGATTGCTGGGCGCACCTCTGCAAGAAAGTCACTCTCACTTTCCGACACGATGGCCGAGAGTCCAGCTTCTCCCCGTAGGTGTCTGGGTCCCCCGCACGTCCCCAGAAACTGGATTTCAGAGTGATCGGGAGCTTATCTCCCTTCGGGTTGGAAAAAAAGCCGCGCGTCCCGTCGCCCACCACCAGCCTGATTCACGCGCCTCCGTACCTCAGCCCTTCCGCGTTTGTTCTTTCTTTTTCCTTCTTAGTTGTAAATCTACCATTCAGCCAGCTTTCCTGTGGTTCTGGGTGGTAGACGCTTTGTCTTTTAGTTGTATTTTTGAAATTGTTGTGCGCGGTGGCAGTTTAGTTGTTTAACTTTGCCGCCATCTTGGTTCCTCTCTGAATTCAGATATATTTATAGTTCATAATAGTAATGAGTGTTTTTTGTTTTTGTTTTTGAAATTCTTAATTATTTAAAGTACTACATATAGTATTATACAGTATATGTCTCCTATTTCCCCCATTGACCTCTCCCTGGCCTCCCCTATCCCCCAGCACATGCCCTCAACCCCCTAGTGTCTGTGTCCATTAGTTATGCTTATATGCATGCATACAAGTCCTTTGGTTGATCTCTTAACCCTCCCTCCCCCTTCCCTCTTAGGTTGGATGGTCTGTTCAATGCTTCTCTGCTCTGTCTCTGGATCTATTTTTGTTCATCAGTTTATGTTGTTCATTATATTCCACAAATGAGTGAGATCACGTGATATTTATCTTTCTCCTACTGGCTTATTTCGCTTAGCATAATGCTCTCCAGTTCCATCCATGCTGTTGCAAATGGTAAGCGTTCTTTCTTTTTTACAGCAGCATATTATTCCATTGTGTAGATGTACCACTGTTTTTATTATTATTATTATTATTATTAGAAATCTTTATTGTTCAGATTATTACAGGTGTTCCTCTCCCCCCCCCCATAGCTCCCCTCCACCTGATTTGCCACCCCACCCCATACCCTTATCCCCCCACCACTGTCTTCATCCATAGGTGTAAGATTTTTGTCCAATCTCTTCCTGCACCCCTCAGACCCCCTTCCCCCTGAGAATTGTCTGTCGCCTCCCTTTCTATGTCCCTGATTCTATTATATTCACCAGTCCATTCTGTTCTTCAAATTTTTTTTATTCACTTGATTTTTAGATTCACTTGTTGGTAGGTATGTATTTGATGTCTTTTTGTTGTTCATAATTTTTACTTTTACCTTTTTTTCTTCTTCCTATTCTTAAAGAATACCCTTCAGCATTTCATGTAATCCTGGTTTGGTGGTGATGAACTCCTTTAGCTTTTTCTTGTCTGTGAAGCTCTTTGTCTGACCTTCAATTTTGAATGATAGCTTTGCTGGGTAGAGTAATCTTGGTTATAGGTTCTTGCTGTTCATCACTTTGAATATTTCTTGCCATTCCCGTATGGCCTGCATAGTTTCTGTTGAGAAATCAGCTGACAGTCATATGGGTACTCCCTTGTAGGTAATTAACTGTTTTTCTCTTGCTGCTTGTAAGATTCTCTCTCTCTTTGTCTTTTGCCCTTGGCATTTTAATTATGATGTGTCTTGGTGTGGTCCTCTTTGGATTCCTTTTGTTTGGGGTTCTGTGCGCTTTCTGGACTTGTAAGTCTATTTCTTTCACCAGGTGGGGGAAGTTTTCTGTCATTATTTCTTCAAATAGGTTTTCAGCATCTTGCTCTCTCTCTTCTTCTGGCACCCCCAAAATTCGGATGTTGGTACGGTTAAAGCCGTCCCAGAGGCTCCTTATGCTATCCTCACCCTTTTGGATTCTTCTTACTTTCCACCTCTCTGGTTGGGTGTTTTTTGCTTCCTCATTTCCAGATCTTTGTTTTGACTCTTGGGGTACGGTGATCTACAGTTGAGTTTCTGTATATTCTTTATTTCAGACAGTGTATGCATAATTTCTGACTGGTCCTTTTCCATTTTTTTGGTATTCTCATTAAGGTCCTTGAAGGTCTCTTCAAGTTTATCAGCGGTTTTTAGAAGATTTTTGAGTAACCTTATAAATGTGGTTCTGAACACTGTGTCATCCATTAGTTTACTTTCCTCCATCTCTTCTATTCGTGACCTGCTTCGGTGTCTCCACATTTTGGCTGCCTCCCTGTGTTGCTGGAGTGGCTTTGTGTGGTCAGTGACCTATAGGGGCCGGTAGCTCAGCTTCCCCAATCTCCCTAGGTGGTCGCTCTTGGTACCCCCCTTTGTGGGCTGAGTGCAAAGTCTTGGTGTTGTTAAGCCTTGATTGTTGTTGGTACACTGGGAGGATTTGACCTCCAGGCCAATTGGCTGTGAGGATCAGCTGTGTCTACGCCGGGAGACAGCCTTGTTCAACTAGACTTGCAAAATTGTAAAAGCCTCTGTGCTCAGCTTGGATGGGGTGGAGTTTCAGGGTGGAGCCTACAGCCTTGGCTTCCCATCAGCCCCGCCCTATGAGGTTCCTGGGTCTCAGTGTCCCTCAGTGTCCCTCAGTACTCCCTGCAAGCACCTCTGAGAGAAAAGCGCCCTGGAGTTTCGCCCGCTGCCAAACAGTCTTGTCTCTCCCCCAATGAATCTGGATTCCCAGATTCTCGCCCGGAACTGGGTTTCAGTGCAGTCGGAACTGGGGCTCAGCGCAGTCCGGAGCTTTTGTCTCCTTCCTGCTAAGGCAATTCAGAGGACAGTCAACAGTCCGTCCTCTGCGCGCATTCACGTGCGCACCTCCGGAGCTCTGCCTTTCGCCGCTCCCCTAGGTTTCCGCCTTACAGCCCAGATTCCCCCAGTATGAGCCTGGGTCCCCAGGGTCTCGCCCGGAACTGGGTTTCAGTGCAGTCGGAACTGGGGCTCAGTGCAGTCCGGAGCTTTTGTCTCCTTCCCGCTAAGGCAATTCAGCGGCACAGTCAACAGTCCGTCCTCTGCGCTCATTCACGTGCCCACCTCCGGAGCTCTGCCTTTCGCCATTCCCCTGAGTTTCTGCCTTACAGCCCATATTTCCCCAGTATGAGCCTGGCTTCCCAGGGTCTCGCCCGGAACTGGGGTTCAGTGCAGTCGGAGTTGGGGTTCAGCGCAATCTGAAGCTTTTATCTCCTTCCCATTAGAGAAAGCCGGCCAGGCACTCAGCCACCTCGTCCTCTGGCTCCGTCCTCCCCGCACGTGCGTGCGCCCGTGTTTCCGCCTGTGTCTCCGTACCTCAGGCTTTCACGGCTCCTCTGATTTTCCTTGTGGTTTTCTCTTTCCTTCTAGTTGTGGGCGTTTCAGTCAGCCAGCTTTGCTGTGGTTCTGGATGATGTCCGTTTTGACTTTTAGTTGTATTTTTGAAATTGTTGTGCGAGGCTGCAGATTAGGTGTTTACCTATGCCGCCATCTTGGTTTCCCTTGTCCTGTACCACTGTTTTTTAATCCATTCATCTGTTGATGGGCACTTAGGCTGTTCCCAAATCTTAGCTATTGTAAATTGTGCTACTATGAACATGTGGGTGCATATATCCTTTCTGATTGGTGTTTCTGCTTTCTTGGGATATAGTCCTAGAAGTGGGATTACTGAGTCAAATGGGAGTTCCATTTTTAATTTTTTGAGGAAACGCAATAATGTTTTCCACAGTGGCTGCACCAGTCTGCATTTCCACCATCAGTGCACGAGGGTTCCTTTTTCTCCACATCCCTGCCAGCACTTGTCATTTGTTGATTTGTTGATGATAACAATTCTGACAGGTGTGAGGTGGTACCTCATTGTTGTTTTGATTTGCATCTCTCAGATGATTAGTGACTTTGAGCATGTTTTCATATGTCTCTCGGCCTTCTGTATGTCCTCTTTGGTCCTTTTTAGGTTCTTTACACATTTTTTTTTTATTGGATTGTTTATCTTCCTTTTGTTAAGCTGTATGAGTTCCCTGTAAGTTTTGGAGATTAAACCCTCTTCAGAGATAACATTGGCAAATGTGTTTTCCCATGCAGTGGTGCCTGTTGTTCTGTTGATTGTTTCTTTCACTGTGCAGAAGCTTTTTATTTTGATGTAGTCCCATTTGTTTATTTTCTCCTTAGTTTCCATTGCCCTAGCAGCTGTATCAGTAAAGATATTGCTATGACATATGTCTGCTATTTTGCTGCCTATGTCTTCTAAGATTTTTATGGTTTCCCCTCTTATGTTTAAGTCCTTCATCCATTTTGAGTTTATTTTTGTGTATGGTGTAAGTTGGTGGTCTAGTTTCATTTTTTTTTTTTTTTTGCATGTATCTGTCCAATTTTCCCAGCACCATTTATTGAAGAGACTCACTTGACTCCATTGTATGCTCTTGCCTTCTTTGTCAAATACTAATTGAGCATAATGGCTTGGGTCTATTTCTGGGTTCTCTGTTCAGTTCCATTCTTGTGCCAGTACCAGGCAGTTTTGGTTATAATGGCTTTGTAATATAGCTTGATATCTGGTATTGTGATCCCTCCAACTTTGTTCTTCTTTCTCAAGATTGCTGCAGCTATCCGGGGTCTTTTTTTATTCCATATGAATTTTTGGAGAGTTTGTTCTAGGTCCATGAAATAATAATACGTTGATATTTTAATGGGGATTGCATTGAATCTATATATTGCTTTGGGTGGTATGGACATTTTAATGATGTTGATTCTACCAATCGGTGCACACAATATATTCTTCCACTTGTTTATGTCTTCCTCTATTTCTTTTTTCAATGTCTCATAGTTTTCTGAGTACAGGTCTTTTACCTCCTTAGTTAAGTTTATTCCTAGGTATCTTAATTTCTTTGTTGCAATGGTAAATGGGATTGTTTTATTTGTTTCTCTTTCTGTGAATTCATTATTGTTGTATAAAAAAGCCATAGATTTCTGGGTGTTAATTTTGTATCCTGCTACATTGCTGAATTCATTTATTAAATCTAGTAGTTTTTTGATGGAGTCTTTAGGGTTTTCTATGTACAATATCATGTCATCTGTGAATAAGGATAGTTTTACTTCTTATTTTCCAGTTTGGATGCCTTTTATTTCTTCTTGTCTGATCGCTATGGCTAGCGCTTCCAGTACTATGTCGAACAAGAGTAGTGACAGTGGGGCATCCCTGTTTGGTTCCTGTTCTTAGGGGAAATGGTTTTAGTTTTTGCCCATTGAGTATGATGTTGGCTGTGGGTTTGTCATATATGGCTTTTATTATGTTGAGGTATGATCCCTCTATTCCCACTTTGCTGAGTGTTTTTGTTGGATTTTGTCAAATGTTTTTTATGCATCAATTGATATGGTTTTGTGATTTTTGTCTCTCAATTTGTTTATGTGATGTATCACGTTTATTGATTTGTGGATATTGTACCATCCTTGCATCCTTGGAATAAATCCCACTTGGTCATGGTGTATGATCTTTCTAATGTAATGCTGGATCCGATTTGCTAGGATTTTGTTGAGATTTTAGCATATATGCTCATCAGAGATATTGGCCTGTGATTTTCCTTTTTTGTAGTGTTTTTATCTGGTTTTGGGATTAGGGTAATGCTGGCTTCATAGAAAGAGCTTGGAAGTGTTCCTTCCTCTTGAATGTTTTGCAATAATCTGAGGAGGATAGGTTTTAGTTCTTCCTTGAATGTTTGGTAAAACGCCCTGAAACCATCTGGCCCCGGGCTTTTGTTTGCTGGAAGCTTTTTGATGACTGCTTCAATTTCTTCCATAGTTATTGGCCTATTGAGATGTTTAGATTCTTCCTGATTGAGTTTTGGAAGGTGGTTTTTTCCTAAGAATATGCCCATTTCTTCCAGGTTGACCAGTTTGTTGGAATAGAGTTGTTCATAGTATTTTTTTTTTTTACAATCCTTTGTATTTCTGTGGGGTCTGTTGTTATTTCACCTCTTTCATTTCTGACTTTGTTTATTTGGGTCCTCTCTCTTTGCTGCTTGGTGAGCCTGGCTAGATGGTGAGCCTGGCTAGAGGTTCATCAATCTTGTTTAACTTTCAAAGAACCTGCTCTTGCTTTTATTAATCTTTTGTTTTTTTGGTGGTTTTTTTTTTTTTTTTTTTTGGTCTCTATGTCATTTATTTCCTCTCTGGTCTTTATTATTTCCTTCCTCCTGCTTATTCTGGGCTTTTCTTGTTGCTCTCTTTCTAATTCTTTAAGTTATAGAGTTAGGTAATTTATTTCCAGTTTTTCTTGTTTTTTGAGTTAGGCCTGTAATGCTGTGAACTTCCCGCTCAGGACTGCTTTCACTGTGTCACATAGATTGTGGATTGTTGTGTTTTCATTCTCATTTGTTTCCAGGATGTTTTTAAATTCTTCTTTGATCTCTTTGGTAACCCAATCATTGTTTAATAACATGCTATTTAGCCTCCAAGTGTTTGAATTTTTTGATTGCTTTTATTGTAGTTTATCCTATCTAATAATAGACAAATATGCAAATTGACCATACCTCCGACACGCCCACAAGCCACGCCCACCATCCAATCAGAGCGAGTATGCAAATTAACCCAAACCAAGATGGCTACAGCCACAGAGAGCAAGGTTTCTTCTTTTGTTACTATGTTACTGTGGTGCACTTTGAAGCCAATTTGGGCATTTGACTTACTTCTATCACCTGTTTTATTCATTGATAATATTGGAGTTTTAATGTTTACAAAAACAAAAAAGATTAATTTGTAAACCCCAAGTTATGGTTAATTTAGGTTTTGTCCTTCTATGAAAATGGCCCAGTAGATACAGAAGTTTATGGGGCTCCTATTTCTGGGTCATTACAGAGTGAAGCTGAAAGGCTCATGTTCTTTTTCAAAATGTGAAGGATGAGTAAGGGAGACTTGTAAAACCTGAAATTGAGACTGAGCTACATTTTAGAATTTGTTCTATTTAGGAGGTGTTTACAGGCTCTATTTGAAAGAAATCACATGATGTTGGACTTATACATGGATAGTCAAATTTCCTTCTACTCCCTATGGCTGCTGCTTGTAAAATTTTTGTAGAAAGTTTCCCTTTTTATATTTTGTAGGGATTGGTATTTTCATTGTTATAATCATTTTTGGATTTCTAATTATTAGTATTAGTTCTTTGATCTTTTACTATGAAACTAGGCTTATTCTTCTTTAATATAATTTGGAGCTCACTGATTGAATTTGCCTAATTGTGCTTTGTGTGTGTTGAAGTGCCTAGTTGATTAGGAAGCTGATTTGTATAGATGTTGGCTTCTGTTTATGAGAAACTCATATTCCTTGTATTAGCACTAGTTATCTATATCTAGCTATATCTAGCCTAAAAGAGTAGCATGCTAATTGACCATAACATGCTAATTGACTGTATCTTCGTGATGCCCACCAGCCAATCAGGAGTGAGTATGTAAATTAACCCAACAGAGCTGGTGGGTTAGTTTGCATACGCAGGTGCCCAGCGGCCGGGGCGGGCGGGACGCAGGCGTTCTGCACCACCCCTGCTGCTCCGGGTCTCTGGGCAGCATGGGAAGGTGGAAAGACGGCTCCAGGCCGGAGTGGAAAGGCGGCTTTGGCCAGAGCGAAGGTGGTGCCAACAGCCAGGGGAAGGAAGGCCCATTCTTGCACGAATCTTCGTGCATCAGGCCTCTAGTATATATATAAAAGCCTAAGTGACTGTCACAACTGAAACAACTGAACGAATAACTGAAACAGGCTGCGTGGGGTGACCAGGCCGGCAGGGGGGTTAGTGAGGTCCGACATCCACATAGGGTCCCAGATTGAAGAGGGTGCAGACCAGGCTGATGGACATGCCCCGCCCTCCCCCGCCCCCCCCCCCCCAGGTACAAATTTTGTGCACCGGGCCACTAGTTAATTGATATTTGTAGAACTGAATTTATAAGATGATTAACGACAGATAAAGTCAATAGCTATAAACAGTGAAAAACTAACAGGATAACAAGGAAATTAACTTAGTCATTTTGAATTAAAGTAGTGTTTTAACCATCTATGCTGACTGCAAACATTTGTATTCCATGGTCACTTATGTTCTATTATAAGTGCCTCCCATTCATTTATTCTTACAGGCTCATCTACATACTTAACACTTCTATTTTTTTACTCTCTGTAATCTACTTAACTACTTGCCTTCATTCATCATTGTAGTTTAGCACTGCTTTGGTCTTAAACTTAATATCTAATTTTGTTAACACAATCTTGCTTTGTTTTATATCTGTACTTTTCAGGCTTTATCTCCTTGATCTTGTTCATAGGCTTATCAGCTTTAATCTCCTGTTGTTCTTTTACACTCTTCAATTTACATTTCATTACACTTGGCTCTTTTCCTTTAGAGAATTCATTCATTCTGTGTTTCCTAAAGGCATATGTCCTTTGGTTGCTGTCTCCAAATACAGTTTATATTTAGAATGTCTTAGAATCAGTCTAATGTTGGGGGTTGAATTGCTGGCCATGAGGAATTAGCTTGAGTTAGCTGTCAGACTAGTACTCCTCTATCTTTATAATGGGAAAATACCCGCAGTGGCAGTGCTAGCTAGTACTAGCCCTTTTTTAAAGGAGTTGATATGGATTACAGAATATGTCAGATGCTAATGAGCATTTTTACAAGTGAACTTTTGGGGAGATGAAACCTGGGTTATAGAATTTGTCAAAGAATTTCAAAATGGGCATAAATGAATGAGTAGAAATGATCCCCCTCACTCAGATTCAGTAATCTTGAATTAATTATTGCCTGCAACAGATGCATGGTTGGTTTGGACTAGATAAAAGAATAAAGGGCAATAAGACAATGAGTAAAACAACTGAAAAGAGACAAGGAAAGTAAAAGATATAAGGTAAAAATGGCCTAATTTGCCTATCTTTGTGCCACTGGGAGTCAGTGGTTGAAGGGTTGTTGGGAACATTATGGCAAAGAAAGTGGACTTGAGAAGATAATGTGAGAACGTAGCACAGGAAATTTCTGTTGGACTTAATTTAAAACTATGTTGTTTTTAGTTCTATTTTTACAGTGCATCCCGATCGCTAAGAGCTTACCATAATACCAAATTTTTAAGTCAGATATTATATTTGTATAATAGTAAGGAATAGCTTATACATTACTTAAGTATATTGATGTTTAATTATATAAACACACTATCCTTTTAAGGATACAAAAGAGGAAAAATCTACACTATCCATTCTGTTTTATCAGACATACTGAATAAACAAGGAATATCCAGGACTCCTTCCCTAGTATTTGTAGAAGCATTTCATAATACAGAACAAAATTGCATGCTAACTTAAAAAATAATTTGGTTAATTTCAATTTTAGAAAATATTAAGCCATTTATTTTTATCTTAACAGGTATCTTTCAGATGAAGGCATTGAAGCTTGCACAAGTTCTCCTGATAAAGTCAATCTAAATGACATCATCTTGATTGCTCTCAATGTAGGTTTTCTCTGTTAACCTTTTTAATATTCATGGAAAATATTGCATAGAATAAACTGGATTTTATAAGTGATATGGAGTAATAAATACATCTTTTACTTTTATTGTCCATTTTTAGTTACAGTGATGTTTCTTAAATTTGTTAAGCTCATATAGGCAAATTATTAGAATTATCTTTCTTTTAATATCTTATATGGAATCCAATAAATAGGAAAAAATGCAATTAAAACTTCTTTTTTAAACCCAGTGTTTAGTTATAGAATTTCATAACCTTTACATTATCTGTATAATAGCAATAAAAACTGTATTATTCATTGAAACAAATTACCATTTAATTAACATAGAAACACTGGTTAGGTTGTAGCTTTTTGACAATTCTGTTTATTATTTCAAAATAACTTTTCCTGTAATATATATTGTAGAAGACTTCATAAAACAAAGAAAGTAAAATAAAAATATTGAAATTACTTATAATTACTGTTAATGTTTTGATATGTGTTTCTTTCCAATCTTTCTCCCTCTACCCATCTGAATAGCTATATCTTTTCCATAATTGCAATTGGTTTTTGGATTTTTTTGGGAAGAGTTATAAAAATTATCTAAATATAGATATAAGTAAACAACTATTCTTTTTTCATTCTTGCAGTTACCCCAATGAAAGTTTTCATGTTGCCTTTACAATGACAGTATATTGATCAAATTTACCTATTATACATAATCAATTAAGTTCATAAGAGAATCACATCACTATCTGTCATAGTCATCAGATTATTGCAAAATAGGTATGGCAAAGCAGAAATGGCAGTAACTGATTTAAAATATAAATAAATATGTATGACTGAATATAAATCTTTTCAAATCACCTAAATTTATATTTCTATAATGAAACTTGGGTTTAAGTAGATAAAAATTGTTTTGAAATCTCATTTTATCAGCTTCTTTGAATTTTATCAATAAGACTAATGAGATCTTTTTATTGTTTCTGAACTAAGAGAGTTTTTAATAAACAAGACTATAAGCCCTGGCCAGTTTCTCAGTGGTTAGAGCATTGGCCCACAGACCTGGCAAGAGCGGGAGACAACTAATAGATATGTCTCATGTTGCTGTTTCTCTCTCTCCCCTTTCGCTTCCTCACTTCCACTCTCTTTAAAAAATCAATGGAAAATATCCTTGGGTGAGGATTTAAAAAAAATTTTTTTAAGTAAGCACTATTTTAGAAGTGTACAGGCTGTCTATGACTACAAATGGAAATACTCCCTAGACATTTTAACTTTCTTTGAATTGCTCCCAAATTAGTGAATTCAACTTTCAAAAAATGTTGTAAAGAACTCTATTTTTTGTTTATTTAAGAAAAAATCCTAAAGATGACAGAAAAGAGATTTTTGTGATAATCTTCTGCTCTTCTATATTATTCTTATTTATATACTTAGGTAAATAGCAATGAACTATTCATAATTGGGTGTGAAACTTTAAATGAAATAGGTCAAGATGGTATTAGTTCTGTGCACATGAGAAGTGCACAATGACCATTATTTTAATGAATTAATAGTCTTTATAATTTTCTCTGAAATACTAGTATGTAGTCAAACACTACAACCTAAGTTGTCATACCATATAACAGGAAAAAAACACCTTTTTAAGAAAATACATTTTTATTGATTTCAGAGAGGGAGGGAGGGAGGGAGGGAGAGAGAGAGAGAGAGAGAGAGAGAGAGAGAGAGAGAGAGAGAGAGAAACATTAATGATGAGAGAGAATCATTGATTAGCTGCCTCCTGCACGCCCCCTACTGGGGATCGAGCCCACATCCCGTGCATGTGCCCTTGACCAGAATCAAACCCTGGACCCTTCAGTCCACAGGCCAACACTCTATCCACTAAGCCAAACCAGCTAGGGCCAGGAAAAAAACCTTTTAATCAAGATCAAGTCTATACCAAATAATGTACTTCTCAAGTTTATTTTTAACAATAAAGGCATTTACAGTAGTTCTTTTGAATTATTTTTTTCAACTTTTGATCACTCGTTGAGAAATAACTTATTACATATGGTGATAATAATCCATGCACAATTTTATTTTGTTCTCTTCCTCTTGTGGGGCACACACTGAGCTGGTTTCTTTTTTCTTTTTTAATGTAAAAAAATTGATTTTAGAGAGAGAGAGGAAGGGGGGGGAAAGAGGGAGAAACATCAATTTGTTAATATCAATTTGTTGTTCTACTTATTTATGCATTCATTGGTTACTTCTTGTATGTGCCCTGACAGGGGATCAAACCCACAAACTTGGAGTATCTGGACGATGCTTTAACCAGCTGCTGAGCTGGTTCCTTTAACCAGCAATGAACAATGCAATAAGATGTATACTACAGTGTTTTTACCCAGGGAAATCCATTAGAGACTAGTCCCCGAGCTTTTACTAGACTGCTACTGAAGGCTCTGCCTAACATGAAACAAAATTCTAGACTCCACCCCCATACCACTTCCCCAAAAAAGCAGGTATTTGCCATAAATCACTTACAAATAGTGTAGGACAGTGGTTGGCAAACGCGGCTCGCAAGCCACATGCGGCTCGCAAGCCGCGGTTTGCCGCTCTGTTGACTAATGAGTTTGCCGACCACTGGTCTAGGAAACCTGGTGAAACGGGAGCCTCAGGACTGCTAAGTACTATTTTCTGTGCAGAGTTTTATGTTGAAAGAGAAGGTTCTTAATTTTTTACTTTTTGGAATGGGGAATAAGAATATTAAGAAATGATATTGAAATATAGCATGTAGTTTTGGTTTTAAATACCTGAATTATTCAGAAAAAAAATAAGTCTAGCCCAGTCTTAAATTACTGAATACTATGTATTAGTAAACATTTAAAAGCAGATTTTTTTCCCTTTTAAGATGCGGTATAATATAAAATGGCTTGCCAAATAAGCATTCTGTTGAACTGAACTTTAATAGTTAGGAATCTTGTGTGTGTGCCACATGAACATGTATTTAAAAGCTAAGTACTTCTGCATAATTTTTTTATGTAAGTGTATTTTTGGATCTATATGTCCTAGTGATCCTGATATAATGATATCTGAATCATAAAATTGTCTTTGTATTATAAATTGACTTTGAATTTAGGATGTTTAAAGATTTGGTAGGTCGTTTTTATTTTGCTAAAAGGACAATGAAATAATATTAATTTTTTGTATGTATAGCACTTTGAAAGTTATGTAAACTTAGAATACATTGTCTTTTAGCCTGGCATCCCATTTTATAAAGGAATAAATTAACTGGATTTAGAGAATTTTGTGACAGTATCCAAGATCATAATAGTTAATTACAGTTTTCAGTGAATCGAAGTTTAGAATTTTAGTTTAATGCTCATTTCTACTTTATATTGATGGCTCATTTAGTTTAGCTCATAATTATTGACAAAAACCAGAAATGAGGGACCATGGTGTTTCATAAAATTTGTATATATTCTTTTTCTCGTATATATATTTAAATATTTCAGCCTTTTGAGTGACTTCAAAATAACACCTATGCTTTTATAAACTGTTAGTTGTATTATTGACTTAATATAAATTTTCAGATGATAAAATGTACATTCACCCAGAATGTTTTATATTCACTAAAATAAACATGATAGCTAACATTAATTAAATGCTTATTCTTAGCAAGTTATTGTGTCAAGTGCTTCACGTGTATTAACATTTAATCCTCAAAACAATACTAATACAGGGAAGGGGGTGTAAGAAAGTACTTTATACCCTATATGTTACTCAGTATATTCAGAGTGAAAAGGCTTATAATTCTTTCACTGCTATTGGGTGGAGGCTGCAAAAAGGATTGGCTTAAAGCCTTGTTACACAAATATTTGGATTTGGGGCTTAGTTTGCCAGGCAGTTCCATTTGGTGAGATTTAGTTTAGGAGTGATCCCTGCATTATATTGAGAAGTAAATAATGAACCATGGTAGTAAAAGACTGGAAAGAGCTGTGGGGATTGTATAACATATACTTCTTTCTTAAGCTGACCACATATGCATATCCTCCTATATAATAAAGAGGTAATATGCAAATTGACCATCACTACAACACACAGATGGCTGCCCCCATGTGGTCAAAGATGGCCGCCCCCATGTGGACACAAGATGGCCTGCAGGAGAGGGCAGTTGTGGGTGATCAGGCCATCAGGGGAGGGCAGTTGGGAGGGACCAGGCCTGCAAGGGAGGGCAGTTGGGGGCAACCAGGCTGGCAGGGGAGGGCAGTTGGACGGGACCAGGCCTGCAGGGGTGGGCAGTTAGGGGGGACCAGGCCTGCAGAGGAGGGCAGTTGGGGGTGACTAGGCCTGCAAGGGAGGGCAGCTAGGGGCAACCAGGCCTGCAGGGGAGAGCAGTTGGAAGGGACCAGGCCTGCAAGGGAGGGCATTTGGGGGTGACCAGGCCAGCAGGGGAGGGCAGTTAGGGGTGACCAGGCCTGCAGGGGAGGGCAGTTGGGGGTGACCAGGCCAGTAGGAGAGGGCAGTTGGAGGGGACCAGGCCGGCAGGGGAGGGAAGTTAGGGGCAATCGGGCCGGCAGGGGAGCAGTTAGGCGTTGATCAGGCTGGCAGGGGAGTGGTTAGGGGGTGATTAGGCTGGCAGGCAGAAGCGGTTAGGGGCAATCAGGCAGGCAGGCAGGTGAGCGGTTGGAAGCCAGCAGTCCTGGATTGTGAGAGGGATGTCCAACTGCCCATTTAAGCCCGGTGGGATTGGGCCTAAACGGGCAGTCGGACATCCCTCGAGGGGTCCCAGATTGGAGAGGGTGCAGTCTGGGCTGAGGGACAGCCCCCCCCCCCCCCCCCGTGCACGAATTTCATGCACCGCACCTATATATATAAAGAGCCAGGGTCTGTAACGTCCAAAATGACCGAACAGATGACTGAACACCGCGCGGGCTCTATCCACTGAGCCAAACCAGCTAGGGTTCATTATAGTAAGTTTAATCACCTAGTATTTTCTCCTTATCTCTAACAAAATTTTCAGTTATAATTTATGTGGTTAAAGGCACTCTAAGTCTATTTTCTTTCATTTTGCTCTTAAGGCAATGAAGAGCTACCAATTTCTATACTTGAAGAAAGAGCAAACAATACAAATTTATTAATCTAACCTCAAACTCTCAGTCATCTGAACAAAAATTTTTTAAATATATATTTCGTTGATTTTAGAGAGAGAGGAAGGGAGAGGGAGAGAGAAACATCAAGGATGAGAGAGAATCATGCCTACTGCACACTCCACACTGAGGATCGAGTCTGCAACCTGGGCATGTGACCTGACTGGGAGTCGAACCTGACCTCCTGGTTCATGGCTCAACCACTGAGCCATGCCGGCTGGGCCTGAACAAATTTCTTACCATTTCTTTTGTTTTTACTTCCTAAAGTAGACAAAAATTCTTAAAAGTTCTGCTTTTTATGTAGACTGTGTAGTTGAAGTTCTGTTTTTATGTCAGAAATGTGATAACTTTTTATGTTTTGCTTTGAGGTTTGCTGAGTAATATGTATTTCTGCATTTTCATGCAGTTAGCTATTTGTTTGCCAATTTCAGTTTTTATAATTTTTTGAAGCAAATTAAATACGTCTTTACTATGGACAGTCTTACTATAACTCCTTGCTGTTGCAGTGAAATTGTTCCCTGGCATATTTGTAGGTTATATAGCTTTGTTATGTTATGGGTGCTATAGCCTATAGAATAATGTGTTTTCATGTATCTGCATATTAAGGTTGTATCAAATTTAATTGTCAAGAATGTACACTTTTTGTGAATTTATTTAGTTTTGGATTGTGGCATTAATTTTTTAGTATGGGTATAATATCGTTTACATAAAATAAAGGTTTAGAATTCAATAGAGAAAATTTAGTAAGTTAAAAGATTACCTAAAGAGATATGACCTGAGTTAAGGCTATTTATATATTAATGTTCATCCTACTGGTGCATTTTAAATAGCATATATATGGAACTGTGTTATTTGAAAATATTGATTACATGTATAGAAATCATAATCAGCTAACAGACATTTATTTAAAAATTTCTCCACAAACCTTAATTTCATCTTTTATTTGTGATTGAGATTAGATCTATTTTTTATAATTATATTTTAATAATATTTTTATTTTAGACAGACTTGAGAACAATTGGCAAGAAATTCCTCCCTAGTGACATCAACGGTGGAAAGGTAGAAAAGGTAAAGCAAAATGTTAACTTCCTACATTATGCTAACTTCAATAACTATGAAAATCCACTGATTACTAGAGTTATGTTTTATCAGTAGAAACTACAACTGCAAAATATTTCGGAGGCAAACAGGTCACAGAGTCATCATTACAGTGATTTCCTATGCATATGGAGAATTTTAGGACTTAAACTTTTAACATTTTGATGTCTTTTAAACATTAAAAAAAACCTTTTGTTTTAAGAATTATAACAATGGCACATTTGCGTATGAGACTTGCTAGATATTATCAGAGTTTAGGAAAAGGACCTTTTAATACCTTTTTATTTTAGTTACTTGTTATGTTTATATAATGAACTTATTAATATAAAAGTATATGAGTGTAAGAGAATATTAGGAGTAATTTGGCAAAGCCATGCTTTGGTTATTTCTGTCATTTTGCATTGTACATATGTGTAAATATATATATTTGTGTTACAGTTTTTTTCAGTGATCTTTTTAAAATACAAGGATACAGTTTTTAGATACTAATTAGTCTTTTACTTCTTACCAATTCATTTCTATTTAATTTCTTCTTTTTATTAGAAAATACATGTAAATTGTGTCACTCATGAATTTTCTGTGTGCTTTTTGGTCATATGCTATTGGTCTATGTGATATTGATCACTTTTTGAACTATTAAGGAACATCATTATCCTTAATTTAAATAAATATTTTCAATATGTATGTTTTGTGTTTGAATATGTATTCTTATTTAAACACTCAAATGTTTAAAATAGTTATTGCACATAGATATTTAAAATTTTAGATAATTTGAAAGACTTATTGTATAACAACATATTTGTCACATTTCTAAATACCAGTTCACTTATACAATAGATGGTATTTATTTATTTTTTCTGGGCCAAATTTCTTATTTTTAATTAAATATATTGAGGTAAACATTGGTTAATAAGATCATATAGGTTTTAAGTGATCTTATCTATATATATAAAAGGCTAATATGCAAAGTGTCACCTCGGGAGTTCGACTTCATTGTTCTCAGGGTCTTCTCTAGTCTCTTACATTTACTTTTTGGTTGTGGGAGTAGTTCTCAGTCTTCATTGTACACTAGGATCACCCTGAAGCTCAGCTAAAATACAGACTGCCAGCCCACTCCTATCCCCACCCCTACCCCACCTCCAGGAGTTCGATTGCTTGCTATGACATGCGCTGACCACCAGGGGGCGGCGTGGAACGAAGGGAGGCCCCAGCCAAAGCCGGAAGGCCCCGATTGGCCCTGATCGCTGGCCAGGCCTAGGGACCCTACCCGTGCACGAATTTGTGCACCGGGCTTGGTTAATAAGATCATATAGGTTTCATCTGAATATTGCATTGTGTGCCTGCTACCCAAAGTCAAATCATTTTCTGTCTCCATATATTTGGCCCTCTTTACCCTTTACTACCTCCCAGTCCTCTTCCCTCTGATTACCTGTGTCTATGAGTTTCAGTTTTATATCCCACATGTAAATTAAATCGTATGGTTCTTAGCTGTTTCTGACTGACTTATTTGCTTAGCGTAATATTCTCAAGGTCTGTCCATGTGGTTGTAAATGGCAGTATTTCATCTTTTCTCATGGCTGAGTAGCCATGGTATTTATTTAGAACCATAAGAGTTTCTAATCTACTTTAATTTTTGAGGCAGATGCTCAGAGAAGAGGTTCTAGAAGTTCTTTAGCAATTAATTTTAATGTTTAACAACACTCTATGTCAGCAAACTTTGATTATATTTTAATCTAAATTTCTTATGCTGTGACTTAAAGTCCACGCATCCTATCCTCCCTCAGGGGAATGGAGAACATCTGGGAATAATTCTTCATATACCTCAAGAATTGTAAAATCACTGCCTGCCACAGTTTTCTTTTTGCTAAAGCCATTTATCTTAGTTCCTTTGTTTATTCAGTCTCAAGCTTTCGTTCAGCTTCATTGTTCTCAGGGTCTTCTCTAGTCTCTTACATTTGCTATTTGGTTGTGGGAGTAGTTCATTGTACACCAGGATCACTCTGAAGCTCAGCTAAAATACAGACTGCCAGCCTACTCCTACCCCTCACCCCACCCCACCCCCATTTTCTGATCAATTGAACTTGGATAGCGTATGGGAATTTGTGTTTTTGAACAAGTTTCTATGGGCTGTTGATTCTGCTTTTTTTCTTAGCATGGGAAGCATACTTAGAAAACTGCTGTCCTGTGGAACCCCATTTAGTCAGCAATCTTGGACAAGTGTGATGAGTGCAAAACCCTTTCCAGTAAAAGTAACTAATATCAAAGCTGTGTCTGCGCATCCCTGCACTACTACATTCAGGAAAAATGGGGAGGTTTCTGTATTTTTTGTTTTCCATTTCCTCTTTCTGTGTCTTTAGGGATTCTGAGAACCCACTGCTGCTCTATGCTCCTGGGGATGATGAAGATAAGACTGTACTCTGCACCTTCCACTTTCTCAGAACAGTTTTTTCTTGAAAAAGTTTGACTCGTGGTCTTTTTAGAACTTTCTTTGAATTTATCTAATAACAGTAAAAAAACAACTTAACACCTTTGAATGTAGAACTGTCTGTGACAAATTTTTTCTTTTAAAATATTCTTGCCGAAACCGGTTTGGCTCAGTGGATAGAGCGTCGGTCTGCGGACTGGAGGGTCCCAGGTTCGATTCTGGTCAAGGGCATGTACATTGGTTGCGGGCACATCCCCCGGTGGGGGGTGTGCAGGAGGCAGCTGGTCGATGTCTCTCTCTCATTGATGTTTCTGGCTCTCTATCCCTCTCCCTTCCTCTCTGTGAAAAATCAATAAAATATATAAAAAAAAAAAAATAATAAAATATTCTTAATGCCAAGTGACTTTAGTTTTTTACATAAAATAAGTTATAAACCCTTTTCACATGAAACAGATTGAGTTGGATAACCTCTTCCTGCTCTTCCTCTTGATTATATTTTTCCTTTCACTACCTACTTCTAACACCAAATATACTTCTCTTCACAATATTAGTGAAGATGATTTAAAAAATAATTTTAATAGAAATTTTAGAAGCTGAGTCACAGAGATTGCTCATTTTATTTGCCTTTAGTTAAAACTCATACATGATATAAAAATATAACTATTTTAAGCCAAAGTAAATGTTTAAGAAATATATGTTGATATGAATTGAACTATTTATGCTTCTTTGTAAAATAAGACATGTAGTAAAAGCTACTTTATTTGAGCCTTTATTGGAATGCTTATTAACCAGTATTTTGCCAAGTTAATGGTGATTGAGTCATTATAAAGACATGTCTTCAGTCACTAAATTATGTATGTTGTAGTTCTCATTTAAAATAAATTTCAAATTAAAAATTAAATAAATTTGTTTTAGTTTGTGTATCAGAGATATAGGGCAACATTTAATAAGCACAGTATTTGCATAAGTAATATGCCTATTCCTTAAACATGTCAGATTTTTATATTGAAAATGAAAGAAGAAGAAGAAGAAGAAGAAGAAGAGAGAGAGAGAGAGAGAGAGAGGGGAAGGGCAGGGCTGGGTTCATAGTGATGTTCCAAATAGATCATACTGGAAATTAACTTTCCAAAAACTAATGTAGACAGAAAACTTAAAATATGAGATAGACTAGTTGTCTCAGGAAGAAGAGGCATGGTTGTGATTTGTTTCAGATGATATGTGGAGGGGGAGGATAAAAGGATAGGGACTGGTTGTATAGCGGAAAGTTGAAGGTTTTAGCATCATTGGTCTGGACTTAAATCCAGATTCTCCTGCTTAGTAGTTTTTGTGACTTCTGGCAAGTTTATCTTGTTAGATTTTTGTTTTCTTATCATTCAAACGTTATGTTCCTTATGACACTGAAAAATGACATACTAAATGTGCACTGCGTATGGAAAGGATTGAGGATTATGAGCAGGTTAGGATGAGACTTTTGTGCAGCAGATCTAAGAATGCATAAATCCTTATTACCTTGGTGGGTGTCTTGTTATTGATAGATATCCAAGGAATTCAGTGATTGAAGTAGGCAAATGGATGCTTCATCACTAACTGGATGTTGACCCCCACCCTAATGCAGAACTCCATTGCTGGATTTAAGTTCATCTGAGTATGATAAAATAAAAGCAGGCCAAAAGCCCTGCTCTGCTTCTTCTACTAAGTTCCAAGCCTGCCAGTGATAGTACCTTTAAAATTGATTTCAGAGAGGAAGGGAGAGAGAGAGATAGAAACATAAATGATGAGAGAGAATCATTGATTGGCTGCCTCCTGCATGCTCCACACTGGGGATCGAGCCTGCAATCCAAGCATGTGCCCTGATCAGGAATTTAATCCTGACCTCGTGGTTCTTAGGTTGATGCTTAATCACTGAGCCATGCCGGCTGAGCCGATAATACCATTTTCAGGGGAGAGAAAAACAAAGGAAAAGGTGATGACTGGAGAACATTTGCCCCAATATTTAAGAACAAATATTTAAGAAGCAAGAGACAGGAAGAGGCTGTCTTAGGAGCTACCTCCATTAGACTATGTGGTCCCTTCGAGAAAGGGCCTCAGCATGTGTCTGCCAACCCCATTGGAAGCTTATTCATTAGGCCTCAGGGTCAATGCAGTGTGCTGGAGAATCTCCAGGGCCTAGAGTAATTCTCCTTGGAGGAAAATTAAAGGAGTATAGAGAGGAGTCTCCAAACTTCCTCTCCTGAGCGGCCAAAAATAAATGCTCAAATGGTATGTGTTGTTTTTAATATAATTAATACAACTTAGATAATACAATTTTCAGCATTTAGAAATTTAAGAGAAAAGGAAGAATGGAAAGCTGATAGATCTGTAATGAGGTAAGAAAGATTGTAGGGCCCAAGGCTCAGTGGTTAAGAGTCGACCTATGACCAGGAGGTCATGGTTTGATTCCTGGTCAGGGCATGTGCCCAGGTTGCCGGCTCGATCCCCAGTAAAGGGCATGCAGAAGGCAGCTGATCAATGATTCTCTCTCATCATTGATGTTTCTAATTTTCTCTCCCTCTCCTTATCTCTCTGAAATCAATCAACACATATTTTACAAAAGAAAAAAAGATTGTAGGTCTGTGGTTAGGGGAAAACAGTTAGTCCTAGACACATAATTTACATCTCTCCTGTTCCAAGGCAAACCTAGGGCCTTCAGAAGGGCATGGTCACCTGGAGTTTGAAATTGGTCTTAATAACTGCTGTTACCACTGACTAATTTGGGAGAAAGTAGAATAGTAAAAAGATCAAGTAACTTTATTATTAATACTAGAGGCCCAGTGCACGATATTCGTGCAGGGGGGGGTATGTCCCTCAGCCCAGCCTGCACCCTCTCCAATCTGGGACCCCTCGAGGGATGTCTGACTGCCTGTTTAGGCCCAATAACGGGCAGTTGGACATTCCTCTCACAATCCAGGACTGCTGGCTCCCAACCACTCGTCTGCCTACCTGCCTGATTGCCCCTAACCGCTTCTGCCTGCCAGCCTGATCACGCCCTAACCACTCCCCTGCCAGCCTGATCGATGCCTAACTGCTCCCCTGCCAGCCTGATTGCCCCTAACTGCCCTCCCCTGCAGGTCTGGTCCCCCCCCCCCCCAACTGCCCTCCCTTGCAGGCCTGGTCCCTCCCAACTTCCCTCCCCTGCTGGCCTGATCGCCCACAACTGCCCTCCCTTGCAGGCCTGGTCCCCCCCCCCCAACTGCCGTCCCCTGCTGGCTTGTTCCCCCCCAACTGCCCTCCCCTGCAGGGCTGGTCCCCCCCCAACTGCCCTTCCCTGCAGGCCTGGTCCCTCCCAACTGCCCTCCCCTGCTGGCCTGACCACCCACAACTGTCCTCCCCTGCCGGCCATCTTGTGTCCACATGGGGGTGGCCATCTTTGACCACATGGGGGTGACTGTCTTGTGTGTTGGAGTGATGGTCAATTTGCATATTACCTCTTTATTGTATAGGATAGTTTTGCTCAGGTTCTTTTCTCTTTCCTCTTTCCTCTCATTCACTTCTTAACATTATTTTGCAGTTTCTCCACAACCTTGATGCAAAGTTTTCAGAAAAATTTAAAATGTGGTGAGTGGGAAGATGACATTTTCTCTAGACTTCCAAGCCGGAGAGATTTCCCCTCAGGCAGTGTGTGCTTGGTGTTTAGGTCATGAAGATGGTGAGAGTGGAGGGGTGTGTGGTGGGGAAGCATCTTTTCTGAGTTTTTCAGGGCTGGCTTTGCATTTCTTAGATACTATAAGGTCCTGGAACAAAGTAACTTGTTAGTTAAAAATCATGGGAAAAATTATGACACAAAAGAAATAAAACTAGAATTCCTTTTAAACTGTTTAATATTTTTCATATTCTTCTCTAAAATTAGTATTTTGGTGTAGTTACTTTCAGAGTTTTAATCTTTGAAGCAAGGTGCAGAAATCAATTATAAAATATAAGTTAATGTAAAAATACTTTGTTACCCATTCTAGCTATGTGATGACCTTATGCATCACTGAGGAGCCCTAACAGGAAAAGCTTTCAATTTTGTGTTTATTTTTTTCATGTAAGTTCTAGGACTGACAGGTTGTATATCCCTTTTTAAATGTGAGACTGTGATTAAAGATCTCTGGACGCGACCCTCTCAAAGCTTTGGCAATACCGACATCAAACACAAGATGGCATTACTGTCTTAAAATTCAGACCCTCAGTCTAAAACTTAGAAGATTTTTTCCCCCCACCCTGGCCCTGGCCCTCACCTCTGCGCTGGCCTCAGGCCACAATCCCAAAATTAGATGTTTTTAAAAAGAAAAATAATTGAAAAATTTGTTTTAATTTAAATCAAATAGCATTGTTTCACATATTTGTGTATTCTATGGTAAATAATACAACTTACCAGTGGTCCTTTTAGTGAGTTATTAAAATTAAACATGTGCTTTTTAGAAATAGTGGATTACTAAAAGCCTGATATTACTATGCTTTATTTACAAGTACCTATAGGTAATTACTAGTAGGAGTTCTGTGGACTTTAAGATAATTGCACAAAACAGTATATATTGAATAGATACCCTTCTGATAATTGAAAACAAACTTTTACCATACTTTTTAAAAAAAATTCTCCCAGAGAACAAAAAGATAAAAAGGTGAAGGATAGGGATGTGGAAATAAGCAAAGGACACAGTAGGAGAAGTGTTACTTTTTACTGGGAGCCCCACAGTGTTTTCCTTGTATTTTATTGGCTGTAAGTACTCTGAATGACTGAGGAAATAAATTATGTGCTATGGTATTATTTTGATGTATAAATTGATGCTTTTTACAGGGTATTTCAAGTTTGGGAAAACATAGCCATAATTATGTTGTTTATTTATAAATTACCACACATACCTGGTATCCTGTTTTAAAATTACCTAAGGTGTAGAGACTTTTAGATCTTTTGATAAATATATCACCATATTCATGATTCAGAAATTTCTTTTATCACTGTTTATTAATTTTTTCTTGCTGTATATGAATATCACTTAAAAAATCTGAGATCGAGATTTGGGACTACTTTCCCAAAGCCTTTCCTTTCAGTGTCCCTGTTTTCCTCTTGACCATTTCTGGTACAAGCCCCTAACTTATCTAGGAGAACCCTGGTGTTCAGTAAACTCTTCTTCTCTTCATAGAGAGCCCACTCTGTGCCAGCCCCCATGTTAAGTAATTTATATGCATTATCTCTTCAGAACAGCACTGAAGATGAAATCATCACTGCTACCCTTTTACTTTAGAGACGAAGGAACTGCAGCTTCCTAAAGCCAGTCTTCTGTTGCTGCAGCACCTTAATAATTGCCCTGGGAATGGAAAGTCTGCCCTCAGTGCCAGGCAGCCTGCTGCTGATTCTTCAGCCAGCTCAAATGCCACTTCTCTTCTAATTTTCTTGACCTTTTTTGAGAAGAATTAATTATTAACAATTAATGTTCCCATTGCTCTTTATAGTTATATCTGCTTTTAGCATGTACAAAAAATTAGCATAGTTTTAGGATGTGTAATAGAAAGACAATGGACTTCAGTGTGAGATAGAATTTGAATGCTAATTTTGCCTCTTACTAGCTGAGTGACCTCTGGCAAAGTATTTTACCCTCTGCTCTAGTTTCTCATTTAAGATACACAAATGACTCCTCACATTAACATTATAGTTCTAGAAGTAAATAACTTATGTAAAGATCCCACTACACTTTTTGGCATATCTGTTAAGTGCTGATAAATTATAGTTAAAAACACAAGGGAATACTTTATTGAGCAGTTTTTGAGAATATATTTAGGCTAAGTCCAAAAGATGCAGAGATAACAGGACAGCTCTGCCTTGTTGGAGCACATAGTCTAATACGAGATTGAGAATCCAGCAGTCAATACAGTGAGACAGCTGCAACATCATAATTACATGCAGTGAAGGGGCAGCTGTCATCTTGGTGAGGTGGGGAGGTTGCTTTTCTTGCTAGACTCGATTTGCTGATGTAATTCTCAATGAGATAATAGTGGACAGATCCTCATTTGAGGGCTATTTAAAAATCTTAGGTAGGAAGATATGTATGTGTGTATAGGTATACAGTTGATCCTTGAACAGTGTGGGGGTTAGGGGTGTCAACATCCCCCTGCACAATTAAAAATTCTGCATATAGCAATTTTGACTCCCCAAATTCTTATCTACTAGTAGCCGACTGTTGACCACAAGCCTTGCTGATAACATAAACAGTCAATTAACACATGTTGTATAAGCTAGATGTGTTATATACTGTATTCTTATAACAAAGTAAGCTAGAGAAAAGAAAATGTTATTAAGAAAATCATAAGGAAGATAAAATACATTTATAGTATTTACTGAAAAAAACCTGCATATAGGTGAACCTGTGTAGCCATGGTTCAAGGGTCAACTGTATGTATGTACACACACACACACACACACACACATATCTACAAACATACCATATGTGGTATTATTCTATTTGGAAAATATAAAACGAAACCAGCAATTTATTGTACAAACTATAGAAAATATAGCTTGACAAAATCTTCTTGATTGATAACAATGCACAGAAGATGAGCATAGTGGACACTTAGGAATAATTCCTAGAACCTGAATTCTCTTCCTGTGTTTGAGGGTAATTTCCCATTTTCAGAGCCTTGGTGGTAAAGAAGAAAATGCCAGATACTTTCCGCAGCCTCCTTTGCCATGCATATCTGTAATTCAGTTCTGCTAGTCAGATGTGCCTGTGCTGGACCTGGGCTAGTCACATGAACAAGCCGGAACTGTGGGGAATCCTCTCTGCTAGTAGCATAAGCTGCAGCTGGATGGAGCTTCCAGGGTGAGCATCCAGGGCCAGTGAGATCCATGATACAGGGTGTAGAGCTGGAAGCTTGCACTGTGCTGGATCCAGCTTTTCAGCTTCTAGATGCTGATCCTCAGCAGCTCTTCCCAATTTAGAGTTCAGTAACATCTAGTTGGTAGTTGAAATCAGCCATGGAAATGGGCAAATACTACAAATTTAGGGTTTCTTCCCTCAGCTCCCCATCCCAGAACTGTTTTACCCACACACCATTTGATTTTGAGTGTTTTTCTTACCGTGTAGGCTGTAGACCTGTTCTCTAATTTTTCTCACATTCCTGTGAACTGCCCAGTGTCTTAATTTCAAAACATTATGTAATTATTTGAATGTAATATCTGATATAGATAAATATATGTGTTTTTTTTTAATCTTCACCTGAGGACATGTTTTTATTGGGGGGGGGGAGAGAAAGAGAGAAAGAGAGAGAGAGAGAGAGAGAGAGAGAAACATTGATGTGAGAGAGAAACACTGATCGCTTGCCTCCTGTATGCGCCCTGCCCGGGAATCAAACCCACCACCTTTTGGTGTAGGGGACGATGCTCCAACCAGCTGAGCTACACTGGCCAGGGCCAAACATATAGTATGTTTTGAAGCTTAATGAAGTGAGTACCTGTGAAACCTCAGCCGATGTGAGAGCTAGAACATATACCTTTTTTTGCCTACTTATGTGTCCTAACTCTTCGTCTTGCCATACTAAGAAATGATTGTTGTGAATTTGGAGTTTAGCTTTCCTTGACTTTCAAAAATATTTTAGTTATGTATATTATTATTCTTAAAAAATACGAGGTTTTGTTTTTAAGCTTAACAAAATTATAGAAGATTGTCTACTGTAACTTGCTTTTATCATTCAGTGTTATGGCTCTAGCATGTGTCCAAGTTGCATATACCTGCTATTCATTCATTTCCACTTTCGTTAATATTAAATTGTGAAAATATACCTCAGCTTATTTATTCATTCTCCTGTTGATGAATATTTAGATGCTTTATCTTTTATTGTTATACTAGATGCACTACTTCTAGGGGAAACTTGTATGTTTTCCTAATGCATGTGTGTAAGAATTTCTCTAGGGAATACAGCTAGGAATTGAATTATTATATGCTAGAGTTAAGCCAGTGTTCAACTTTACAAGATTATGCCAGGTTATTTTCCAGGTGGTTGTACCAGTTTATATTATCTTCAGTAGTGTACTCTGCTAGGTCCCGGTGATACATACCTTTTGTGGTACTTGAGGTTATCAAAATGTTTTAATTTTGTAGTTGTAAAAAATGTTATTCCTCCTCAAGCTATTCCATCCCCATTCTCTCCATATACATTTTAGAATTAAATGATGAAGTTTCTTAAAATATGTTGGAGTTTTCATTGAAATTGCATTGAATCTGCAGATCAGCTTAAAGGTAAGCTGCCTCTCTTAAGTGAGATAAAAACAAACACCCTGACATGTAGCATTTGCCACTATTTGCAGTATAAATGTTCCTACTTTGGCTGATTATAAGCTATAGCATATGGCCCTGTTTCTAGGGTTAATGGAGAATATTATGCTTACATTGTTAGGTATAGATTGAAATTTTTTTTTCCTAAAGGAGATTGATAACATTATAAAAAGAAATGGCTGGCAGTTATTTTATAGTATGATAGAATGTCTAAATTTAGATGACTTCTAGAGTCCTAAAAAACAATCTCAATTTTAACTATTAATCTATGTACGACCATACTATAGTATTATATAACTGATTTCTTGTCATCAAAATTTTGGGGAGCCTGATTATAATAAGAATGTTATTTAATATGATCAGTCAATAAACTAATTTAGCCACTTAAATCTGATATTTCATGCCAGTTGTATGACTACATAGGAGTTCAAATGACAGAGGTGTCCATCTAAGGAGAGGAAGGAATGAAACCTGGATGAATTTTTTGGCCTCAGAGAATATTTCTGGCAGATACTTGATATCATTTATTAGAATTAGAGATCTTTACCTGGAGACACAATGACAAGTTACTTTTACCTGCTTAAAATTTTTACAATAATTTCTTTTACTTATTCCTTGTTACTCATGCAAAAGAGGAAATCAGATGTTAAAGAAATCTTGGGCAAAGATTAATCTTTGTTTTTTATATCTTTTTTTAGTTTGTGGTTGCCCTTGATACTAGCTGAACAAAGATTTTTGAAGTTAACTCTCACCCAGTTTTGTGAATGCTTTTAGATGATTTTATAATCAGGGTTAAAGTTAGGATTTAGGGTCTTAGAATCATAGCATTTCTTTCTACTATTTGTGAACTATTTAGGCTCAGTACTTCTCTATTTTTTAACTACAGAGTATAATAAACTGAACATTATGAATATAATAATGAAAATTTATTATGTATGCTGGTTTACTTATAGAATATTTCTGAATTGTGGAGTTACTAATTTTAAAGTTTGATAATTCAAATTGACAAATGAATATCAAAAGATTAAAACAACAAGAGAGCCCACTTCATGGGAGAACATATTTGCCAATGTTATATCTGATAAGGGTTTAATCTCCAAAATTTATAGGGAACTCATACAATTTACAAAAAGAAGATAAATAATCCAATCAAAAAGTGGGCAAAGGACCTAAATAGACACTTTTCAAAAGTGGATATAAAGAAGGCCAAGAGACATATGAAAACATACTCAAAGTCAATAATCATCCGAGAGATGCAAATCAAAACAACAATGAGGTACCAACTCACACCTGTCAGAATGGTTATCATCGACAAATCAACAAACGACAAGTGCTGGCAAGGATATGGAGGAAAAGGAACACTGTGCACTGCTGGTGGGAATGCAGACTGGTGCAGCCACTGTGGAGAACAGTATGGCGTTTCCTTAAAAAAACTAAAAATGGAACTCCCATTTGATCCAGTAATCCCACTTCTAGGAATATATCCCGAGAAACCAGAAACACCAATCAGAAAGGTTATATGCACCCCTATGTTCATAGTAGCACAGTTTACAATAGCTAAGATTTGGAAACAGCCTAGGTGCCCATCAGCAGATGAGTGGATTAAAAAACAGTGGTACAGCTACACAATGGAATACTATGCCACTGTAAAAAAGAAAGAACTCTTACCATTCACATCAGCTTGGATGGACCTGGAGAGCATTATGCTAAGCAAAATAAGCCAGTCGGAGAAAGATAAATATCACATGATCTCACTCATTTGTGGGATATAATAAACAACATAAACTAATGAAAAAAATAGATCCAGAGACACAGAAGATTTGAACAGACTGTCAAACCTCAGAGGGAAGGCAGGGGAGGGTGGCGGGGGCGGGGGGGCGGTGTAAGAGATCAACCAAAGGACTTGTATGCATGCATATAAGTATAACCCATAGACACAGACAGTAGGGGGATGAGGGCATGTGCTGGGGGTGGGAGTGGCTGGGGAGAGGTCAGTGGTGGGGGGAAGGGGACATATGTAATACTTTAAACAATAAAGAATTGAAAAAAAGATTATGTATAATTTCAGAGTTTCTAATAAAGAGTACCTTCTTAGTCTGCTTTGGCTTTGAATCAGTTGAGAAGTAAAGGAATGGCAGATGTGGGCAAAATATCAACTTTACTATTGATAAAAATTGATTTGAAAGATGTGGATTAGCAGGAGAGCTGAATGGATCCATCAACTGAACCACAAGGCAGGCAGACTTGTAGACTCGTGGCAGTGCCAATCAGGGAGAAGGGTGAATGGCTACTTCCTCCCTCAGAGTACCTATAATTGACATCTTTATGATGTCAGTTATCAGTGAAATGCTGGTAAGCTGTCTCCCCCAAAAAGAAGGGTGAGGATGAGCCCAATACATATATTATATTCTTCCCAATCAGACAACTTAGTCCATAGATGGGTGTGTTAGTTTCCTGAGTCTGCTGTAACAAATTACCACAAACTTGGTGTACTAGTATAACACAACAGAAATTTATTCTTTCATAATTCTGTAGACCAGTAGTCTAAAATCAAGGTGTCAGCAGGGTGGGTTCTTTCTGGAGGCTCTGAAGGAGAATTTGTTTCATGGTCTGACTCCTAGCTTCTGGTAACTACAGATAATCTTTGCTGTCCTTGGCCTGAAGGTGTGCAACTCCAATTTCTATGTCCATTTTCACATGGCTTTATTCCCTGTGTCTTCATTATTGTTTTCCCTCCTCTTATAATGGCATGGCAAGTCACCTTGCATTTCAGACCCATCCTTATCCAGGATCACCTGATCTCTAGATGCTAACTGTACCTAATGTCTGCCAAGTCCCCTTTTCTAAGTAAGGTTATGTTTACAGGTCACAAGTGAATGTTATCTTTTGTATTTTTTTAAGAGTCCTCTGTTTAATCCACTAAAAGGGATGGGGAGGCCAGGAATTGGAGTAATCAAATAAGTAAACTTGCTGCTTGCTATCAAGAGTTAGGGCAGCTGTTCCACCCTAGCATTCCCCAGCATTTTGTTCTCATGGTCAACCAGAGGTAGGAGATAAGCAAAAACAGTCTGATTCCTACCCTGTATATATGAGTCATTGGCATTATCTTCAATTTGTGTTTCTTTGATAGGATCTTTTAAAGCCACTTGTACATTTTGTAAGCATTAATGGCTAAAACTAGGTAAAATAATCTATACATCCACTTAGCTGTGTACAAATAAAAGGCAGTTTATCACAATCAAGCAAACAAACCAATGAAGGTGCTATGTCAACTCCCAAAATTCCATAAAGATGCCTTGTGAGTTGTATGTCACATGGACTGAGTGATACACCTTGTAGCTCTGGATATGAAATATTAGGAAAGTTTAATTTTTTTGCACTAAAAATTAAATAGAAACAAGTGTTTCCCTCCCACGCTTCCATGGATGTGTACTCCCCAGGTTGCACGAGTTGCAATTGGGAGCTCATAGGTGTAGAACATCACAGATTGCCTAATAGAACTTTTTTTGCAGTGGTTTAGACAGTCTATGTTTGCATTGTCAGGTATAGAACACCTGAAATGTGGCTGGTGAGACTGAAGAATTGAATTTTTCATTTTATTTTAATTAAATAGACTTGTGCTTGGTTAACTGTATTAGACAGTAGATTAGATATTTGTCAATGTCTAGGCTAAAAATATTGGGAATAGTAAAATAAAGAGAATGTCTTTATTTTAATGACATTAACAAAAACAAAAGCAAGTTCATCTTTAATTAGCAGCATATCGATATGCTGCTAGGGTTTTTGTTTCAACTTGGAATTTTTGTTAATGACTAAAATTTAGATGACATTTTAGCCTCTTTTTCTAACTGTATTATCTGGGCCTTGGCAGGCCTAATACTGGTAAATATGGAATAGAAAATTGTCAACTGGGGATATGCTTACTTGAGAAATTAAGTATAAAATGTCAATCATTTCACATTTCTCTTTGCTGAAAATATAAATTAAACTAACATACATAGAAAGGTTTTACTTAAAAGACTATAACAAGAAGTTTTTTTTCCTTGCTGGTATTACTTAAAGGTATAGTATTTAATAATAAAAGCATAATATGCTAATTAGACTGGACATCCTTCCGGATGTCCTTCCGGATGACCTTCCAGACAAAGCTGGGGCTGCAAGGGAAGCCCGGGTCGGGTGCCTGCCAATGGCCGGAGAGAAGCCCGGGTCCTGGGTGCCAGGGGGAAGCTGGTGCTGGCAGCTGGGGGAAGGCAGGCCTACTCTTACACGAATTTCATGCATCGGGTCTCTAGTATTTTAATAATGTGAAAAGTATCACTTTATGTTAAATTTATTTTTCAGACATGCACGCAGAATTTGCTGTGATTTCCAATTATGCCATTGTTTCATTATATGAAATGTTTAACATAATATCTAGTCCATGAGTTAGATTTTTGTCTTTGATTGAAATGTGGCAAGAGAGAACAATTTTCTCCCCACTGACAATGCCTGTAATATAGCATTAGATTTAATCTCATTTAAAAAGGAAATGTGAAAATAAGTTAAGTATAGCTCACACTTCTTAAACTTTAAATAGTTTAAATTTTAGAGTATTGTGTTCTTCGTTTATGCCAGAAGAGGGTGTACTTTGAATTTGATGTTTTTGAACAGAAAACATTCCTTTTAACTACTACTGTGAAGTTGATGTTTCTTTAAAAATTACAGTCTTTAATTCCAGAATGTCCCTTAATGTGCATGGGAGGAGAAGGTGGATCTATGTGAATGATTTAGAGCACATAAGACTAAAAACATCTATTAATACAACTTTGACTCAGAAATATAATTTTGTTTTCCTAAAGTTTTCTTGTTACTTTCTGAAAATGAATCCAGAATAATTGTTAAAATGTTTTTCAGGAGACTCTTTATCTTAAAATATAAAAAAACAAACCCTGATCTTTGTAATATAATTTTAGTTTGATCTTATTTAATTGAAGTGATCATTATAAATCATAAAGCCTGATCATTAAGGAAAAGAGATACACGATAAATGAAAACAAAGCTGTGGCTAGAAAGTGATATTTATTTCTTTGTGTTTTGACAGCTTGAAGGTCCATGTGTTTTGCAAATTCAGAAAATTCGCAATGTTGCTGCGCCAAAGGATAACGAAGAGTCTCAGGCTGCACCAAGAATGTTGCGGCTGCAGATGACTGATGGTCATATAAGTTGCACAGCAGTAGAATACAGTTATATGCCAAAAATAAGGTGATTGGCACTTTATTTGGTATATTTGTTACAGTGTTTGAAGGTGCTTTTCAAAATGGATTTTGTTTTAAGAACTGAGAAGAAGGAATGAATTCTTAAGTGCATGTTAGAATTTTTAAGAAGAAATTGAAGTTTATATTTCTAATTTATCTGTATAGAAAAATAGGTAAGAATGGAGTTAGTTACTCTTTGCTTCAATATTAATTATGAAAACAGAAATTTAAGGTGTTTTTGCATGAAAAGTAATCTTTTCAATCATGTCAGTAAATTTGAGATCATTCAAATTTCTTTAACTACATTATAATTCTTTCTGGACAGTTAGCTGTGTCCATTACACTATTTTGTGTTCTAGGAAAGTTCATAGCAAATGAGTTTTCTAAGGAAATGATTGACATGAGGGAGGTTCATAGCCACCCTACTTTCTAAGAGAAATGGGAACTCCATAAGGCAGAAGTTTCCAAATCCTTCTTTTGATATTTTCATGAGAGGCTTCATAATCATGCCTATTGGCATGGAGAAAAGCAATAAGGGAGGGGATCTCCTTTATCCTCAGTGTCCCATTAGGTCAGTTTGAGCTCTATTTTCTGAAATGGAAATTTTCATTAGGCATTTGTTAAACCACCTTTTTTGTTATTTTATATGCTTATGTTTGCTGCTCTGAGCTTTTCATTTCATACTTCTCTCTTAAGTAAGCATTTAACAAGCATTTAGCATCCGTTGTGTTCCAGCTCCTTTATCTGGTGCTGGAGGTGTTATTGTCTCCAGAAAAGGTATTATCCAGTGTAGGGAGAGGGCTGTCCTCTCCTTGGTGCTTGTCAGGTCTTGTAGGAAAGACTTCAGACAAGTGACACTGGACAGTTGTGTTGTAATAAAGCGAATTTATCAAAGAAGCATGGCAAGCAAATTTATCAAAATATTTCTGGCTTATGAAGCACAGACAGACTTCTCAGCCTGGTGGAGGTTCAAGGGGTTTATACCCTGTCTACAGGTTTCAAGGCTCCTTTTCCAGATATCTTAGGCACGGAGCAGATTTCAAGGTCCCCCTTTTACTTTGTTGTGGCCTTTCCCAGAATTTATGAGAACATATGGCAAGTTCCAAGACGGGTGACTTTTTTGTTCAGTGGGTGAGATAAAACTCCCCCTTTTTCCTCCCCCAAGACAGCTGACTTCTTTGTTTAGTGGATGAGATAAAACTCTTCCTTCTTAACTTCTTCTCCTATCCTGCCTTAGCAATACCAGGGTGATTTAAGCTATGTATTCTCTGGTTAGAGAGGAAAGGTATTAACCATTTGTTCTCACATGTCCTGGGTTGGGGAAGATTAAGGGCTGCTGCAAGCTGGCTGTAAGCTGTCCAGACATTTGGACATCTCTATAGGGTCCCAGGAGTCGGAGCTGACTCAATGGCATGTAACACAAAACGTCTTGCTCTGCGTGCAGACTCTGAAGCTTTAAAACAGGAATATTCTGTTTCTTCTTCTTAGCAACTCTTTTATCAACCTTTCTTTCTTCTTTCTTTTTTTTTTTTTCAGAATAGACCAGTGCTTTCACTGATTTGCTTTTATATATATCAGCCTATAGTGAATGTCATGAGCTTTTAAAATGTGAACAATGTGAAGCCATTTCGGCATGATTTTCTAATCGATTCTTAGTGTTTTAGGACTGTCTTTACTCCTATTTGGAGTGCTTTACCCCTTGCTAAATGGGCAAAGAGATGAGGTGGGGCTCAGTGTATGTGCTTTAACGTTAGAATAAACCTATGTGATGAAATGGATTTCTTCCATTGTTTCTTCTACCAAAAGGTTAGTAGGAGGATAAACACCTTGTCTCTGGTCTTTGTAAAAGGAGTTATAGTGTAATGTTTACCTGCAAACTGATAATATTAGTCCATTATAGAAAAGTTCTTTTAGGTTAGTACACTTTAGAATAAATAACTCTCATTTGATCTTTAATTACATGGTTAACAAAAAAGAAAATTATTTTTGTGAATTATGGTAGCTCATCCTACCTAATAATAGACAAATATGCAAATTGACCACACCTTCGCTATGCCCAAGCCACGCCCACCAGCCAAGCCACACCCACCAGCCAATCAGGATGAGTTTGCAAATTACCCCAACAAAGATGGCAGCTAATTTGCATATCAAGACAGCGTAGAAAGAAGCCAAGAGCTGCAGAAGGGAGCAAAGCTGCGGAGAAGCAAGCTAGCCCAGGGGAGGAGAAGGGAGGAGCGGAGGCGGGGCTGGGGGAGAAGGGAAAAGCAGGCGGGCTGGCGGAGAAGGCAGGGCGGGGGAGAAGGGAAGAGCGGAGGCGGGGCCGGGGGAGAAGGAAGAAGAGCAGGCGGGCTGGCGGGGAAGGGAGAAAAGCAGGGGGGCTGGGGCAGAGAAGGCGGGGCGGGGGACAAGGGAGGAGAGCAGGCAGGGCATGGTAGAGTGCAGCAGGAAACCCTATTGCAGGATTTTTCCTGCAACGGGAACGCTAGTCTTATCTAATAAAAGGGTAATATGCAAATTAACTGTCATTCCATCACAAAGCTGGTGGCGCCCATAGCCACAAGATGGTGGCACCCAGTCCTCTCAGCCCCGCTGGAGTCCCCCAGTCCCATGAGGGTGGCTGCTGAGAGTGGGCAGTGTGAGCGGCCTGGTGGAATGCTTGCTTCGTTGCCGCAGCGACGAGGTAAGCGTTCTGTGCCCAGCCGTGGTTGGGCCTCTGGCCAAGCCGGGGTGCAGAATGCTTGCATCGTGGAGAGCCTCTGGGTAGCAGGCGTGGATTCGTGCACGGATTCGTGCACAGGGCTACTAGTGTATATATATAAAATTTCTAGAACTATTACTGGTCAGATATATTTTCCTTTGATAAAATTTAAATTTGTAATATAGTATATCATGGCAGTGCACAGCCAAAGCTCAGGAAAAAAATGGGAAATCATATTTGTATACCATGGCATTATTGAAAAAGAGCATTCATATATTTTATTCTATTTATCTATTTGTGAGGTGTGATTTTTATTATATATATACTAGCGTTCCTGTTGCAGGAAAAATCCTGCAATAGGGTTTCCTGCTGCACTCTACCCCACCCTGCCTGCTCTCCTCCCTTGTCCCCTGGCCCCACCTCCACTCCTCCCTTCTCCCCCGGCCTGCCTTCTCTGCCAGCCCGCCTGCTTTTCCCTTCTCCCCCGGCCCCGCCTCCGCTCTTCCCTTCTCCCCCGGCCCGCCTTCTCCGCCAGCCCGCTCTCCTTCCTTCTCCCCTGGCCCCGCCTCCGCTCCTCCCTTCTCCCCTGGCCCCGCCTCCACTCCTCCCTTCTCCCCTGGCCCCGCCTCTGCTCCTCCCTTCTCCCCCGGCCCGCCTTCTCCGCCAGCCCGCTCTCCTTCCTTCTCCCCTGGCCCCGCCTCCGCTCCTCCCTTCTCTGCCGGCCCGCCTTCTCCGCCAGCCCGCTCTCCTTCCTTCTCCCCTGGCCCCGCCTCCGCTCCTCCCTTCTCCCCTGGCCCCGCCTCTGCTCCTCCCTTCTCCCCTGGCCCCGCCCCTTCTCCCCCGGCCCCGCCTGCTCAACTTCCTTCTCCCCCGGCCCCGCCTCCGCTCCTCCCATCTCCTTCCCCCGGCTTGCTTGCTTCTCTGCAGCTTTGCTCCCTTCTGCAGCTCTTGGCTTCTTTCTATGCTGTCACGATATGCAAATTAGCCGCCATCTTTGTTGGGATAATTTGCATATTTGTCCTGATTGGTTGGTGGGCGTGGCTTGGCTGGTGGGCGTGACTTGGGCGTAGCGAAGGTGCGGTCAATTTGCATATTTGTCTATTATTAGATTAGATATATTTTTACTCCTGAAAAACAGTTTTCATGTTTGTTCATTTTGAAGAACTTGACCAGCTCATAATACGAGACTGAATCAGTTTTGAGGAGGAGCTTCAGCATGTTTTAACTTTGTTTTTTCTTTGCTTTAGCCTGAACACACCGCCTGGAACTAAAGTTAAGCTCTCAGGCATCGTGGATATAAAAAATGGATTCCTGCTCCTGAATGACTCCAACACCACAATCCTGGGGGGGGAAGTGGAACACCTTATTGAGAAGTGGGAGCTACAGAGAGTAAGTGTAACTGAGAATAAAGGCCTCAACTTCTGAAACACTACACTCTTCTTATTGCAGTCTGTATTTTAAGGAGACCTTCCCATAGTGAATAATGTCAGAGTTGAATAGAATGGAATAGAGGAATCTTTATAGAAACTATCTACCTTTGTTTAAGCACATTGTTCCTCTAAAGCAGTGGTTCTCAACCTTTCTAATGCCACGACCCTTTAATATAGTTCCTCATGTTGTGGTGACCCCCAACCATAAAATTATTTTCGTTGCTACTTCATAACTGTAATTTTGCTACTGTTAATGAACCGTAATATAAATATCTGTGTTTTCCGATGGTTTTAGGCAAACCTGCTAGCGGTTCTCAACCTGTGGGTCGTGACCCACAGGTTGAGAACCGCTGCTATAGAGCCTAAGACCATTGGTGCATATATACAAATATATATATGAAAGCATACTGCATATTTGTTTCATCTACATACACACATACATACTAATGAATGCAAATTAGAATTTCACTATAATAAAGGGGTTCTTGTGAATAGGTTCTTTCTAGTTACTTTAGTTGATGTTTCCCCAATTTATGTTAAGAATAGCTTCATCCTCGTGGTCATCTAGGTTATCTAGTAATTGTTCCTCTGCTTTCCAGTTCTGTTGATCCACTGCAGTCAGATCTTATATCAGTCTCTTGCTCCCCAGTTGCATTGCTGTTACTCTAGTTTAAGTCTTTAGTATCTCTTGTGTGGACTGCTGCAGTAGCCTTTTAACTGATCTATATACATATTCTTTCTCTGTCTTTTAATCTATTTTATTTACTTCTGCCAGATTATCTTCCTTCAGCATAACTCAGAACATATCACACCCTGCTTTTATTTCAAATGCCTTAGTCTGGGGTTCAATGCCGTTAATAATCTAGCCCTAGTTCAAGTTTATCTTTTCAACTCTAAATCATTTCACATAGATTTTGATCTACCCAAATGGAACTGCTTACTTTTTTTTTAGTTTTTTTTTTTTTAACTCATCCTACTTTTGCTTTATTGCTAAGCACTTCAGGTAGACATGGACTACTTTAGCCTTACTTACCACCAGGTCCCTGGACTGATTGATGTTGATTTACATTCAAGGTCTCCAACCAGGTCACCAATTGCACTGTAGGGAGCTGTGGGTCTGGAGGTTCAGACTGAATTGGGAAGGGGAGCAAAAAAGGAACATGTTATAATGCTGAGGACAACGGTGAAGCTCAGGCTGAGGCTGGACCCCAGGCTATGCCGGCATATGGGTTTGGGCAACCCCCTCAGCTTCACTCGGTGCCCAGTTCCTCTCCAAGCGTAGCACATGGAGTACAAAAAAATAGTTTCTTTCCAGCCTTGTACTTGATTCCAAAAGAGTGAAACTACTTACTCTTCCATTGACTCTATGCTTTTCTCAATTATACTTTTGGGGGGGTAGAAAGATTTTCCCACTTTTACACCATTCATCTTGTGTTCTCTCTCATAATGCCTGCATGGCAAAATTGTCCTCATGCTTTTAGACTCAGATCAAATGATTATTTCTTCAAAAGTGAAGTAGTTGCTCTTTATTTAATTCTTGGGACACTTTATCCATTTTAAGAAGTGTATCACTTTTTAGCACTAAAATTATATTTATTTCTTATCTCTGTTAGGCCTCTTATGGTCAGAATTCTCATTTGTGTCATCTGTGTTTAGTTCTATAAATATTTATTGAACAGTGTGTAGGTATTGTGCTGAGCTCTTGCATCCTCCTAACAGTCGTATGGGGGAGTTTTATGTTTGTATAGATCAGAAAATGGACTCTAAGAACTGTTAACTAACTTATTTTCTAATTAGACAGTTGATAGGTGATGGGTCTGAGCTTTCCTATATCTCCAAAGTGGTTGCTCTGAGTCTTACATGTAATAAACATCATAGCAAATAATTGTGAAATTAATGAATTACAAAGCACAAAAGCTAATTTAATTACTCTTTGAGCTAAAATTAATGTTCTTGTGTTACTCTCAGTCCTTGCCTAAAGTGGGCCAAGGGGCCTAACAGTATTTCAAGCTCCTGGTATTTTATGATATATTACTTTTTTCTACTTTCTTAGTTTGAAAGTGCTTCTGTTGGGAGGTAAGTAGATAAGGAGAATTAAGCACATATTTTATTTCTTAATACTCATTCCTTATGATAATACTGTGCTACATTTGGGGCTGCTGTGCTTTGAAGTATAAGATAATGTTTCATAACTTCATAGTTTAGTTGAAAATGTTGCCAAAGCAAGTAAGTGGAGGTTTGATAGTTTTAATAAAGAGCCAAATGTATGAACTTTGACTTTCCCATCAAAACCCCACTCATTTTATGTGATCCTTTTCTTTCACCAGTTGATATATTTTTATTATAATTAGAGATTTTTAAAAATGTGGTAAGATGTTCTCAAGTCAGACCAACATCCTATCTAATAAAAGAGTAATATGCAAATTAACCATCACTCCGCTACACCCACCAGCCACGCCCACCAGCCAATCAGAGTGAGTATGCAAATTAACCCCAACCAAGATGGCTGCGGCCACAGAGAGCAGGAGGGAGGCTTTGGTTTCCCTGGCAATAGAGGAAGCCAAGCTTTCCACACACCCTGGCGGGCCTAGGCTTCCACTCAAGGGTACAAAGTTTCAATTATAGAAGGTAAATAAATTCCAACAGAAATGGCGGCAGCCACGGAGCTGGAAGAGCAGGAGGCTAGGGTTTCCCCGGGCGATGGAGGAAGCCAAGCTTCTGCAGCCCTGGCTGGCCTAGGCCTCCACTCCAGGCTACAAAGTTTCAATTATGGAAGGTAAATAAATTCCAACAGAAATGGCTGCCGCCACAGAGCGAGCAGGAGGCTTGGCTCTGCTCCAGGCTACAAAGTTTCAATTGTAGAAGATAAATAAATTCCAGATACCAGGGCCTCCGCTTGGGTCGCCGGGGGGCGTGGCCTGCCTGCAAACCACCACAGGCCCCTCGACCAGGCCGCCCCACGCCCCAGGGGAACCCCCACCCTGATCCGGGACACCCTTCAGGGCAAACCAGCCGGCCCCTACCCGTGCACCAGGCCTCTATCCTATCTAATAAAAGTAATATGCAGATTGACCATCACTCCAATACACAAGATGGCTGCCCCCATGTGGTCAAATATCCTGCCCCCATGTGGACACAAGATGGCCACCACAAGATGGCCAGCAGGAGAGGGCAGTTGGGAGGGACCAGGCCTGCAAGGGAGGGCAGTTGTGGGCGATCAGGCAAGGAGGGGAGGGCAGTTGGGAGGCACCAGTCCTGCAAGGGAGGGCAGTTGAGAGAGACCAGGCCTGCAAGGGAGGGCAGTTGGGGGCGATCAACCCTGCAGGGGAGGGCAGTTAGGGGTGACCAGGCCGGCAGAGGAGGGAAGTTGGGGGCGACCAGGCTGGCAGGGGAGCAGTTAGACATCAATCAGGCTGGCATGGGAGTGGTTAGGGGGTGATCAGGCTGGCAGGCAGAAGCGGTTAGGGGCAATCAGGAAGGCAGGCAGGTGAGCAGTTGGGAGCCAGCAGTCCTGGATTGTGAGAGGGATGTCCGACTGCCCGTTTAGTGTGGGATCGGGCCTAAATGGGCAGTCAGACATCCCTCGAGGGGTCCCAGATTTGAGAGGGTGCAGGCTGGGCTGAGGGACACCCCCCCCCACCCCACCCCCGTGCACAAATTTCGTGCACCGGGCCTCTAGTCTTATATAATTTTCCCGACCCAGCCTAAACTACTTCATTGACTGAAAAGTCAGTTAAACATTCTAAGAACTTCCTCATTACACACACATGGAGGAACACACACAGAGAGAGATTAGTAGTAGTTTCATAGTTGTAATGTTTTATTATGTATCTTTGCACTTTGTTTCCTGAAAGCCTGTTAGTATTTCTTGTTAGGAAGCAATAAAAGTTTACATTAAAAAGTTTAAAAACATCTTACTATAATTATAGTTCTCTATCATTTTATAGTTTTTTGATTTGGTAACCATAGCAATGTAGAAACCATGGAGAGTTCAATTACTTGAACATCTGGCAGGTAGTACACACAGAAACCAAATGCACTCATAGAAATCATAATCCATAGAGAAAATTTTGGAATTAAAAAGGCCCTAAATATTCTTGTAAAATAAATAGGGGAAGAGAACATTGAACAATATTTAAATCATATGCAGCTGGTGTAGTTGTAGCAAGTTGATTACATACAGGTGAAGAAAAGAAGAAAGTGGTTTGTATCTTCCCAAACTGAAATTCTGTACCATTAAACATTAACTTCTCATTCCCCACCTACTCCCAATCTCTAGCAACCATGATTCTTATTTTTCTCTCTATGAATTTGACTACTTTAGGTACTTTACGTAAGTGGAATCATACAATATTTATCCTTTTTTGTCTGGCTTATTTCACTTAGCATAATGTCTTTTAAGTTTTATTCTTATTGTAGCATGTCAGAATTTCCTAACTTTAAGGCTAAATAATATTCGTGTGTGTGTGTGTGTGTGTGTGTGTGTGTGTGTGTGTGTCACTTTGTGTTCATTCATCCACTGACATTAGGGTTGTTTTCACTTTTTGGCTATTGTGTATAATGCTATTATTATGAACATGGGCATATAAATACCTGTTCAAGTGTCCGCTTTCATTTCTTTTGGGCATATACCCAGAAGTAGAATTGAGGGATCATAAGTTATAGTATAATTTTGTTTTTAGTAACTACCATATTGTTTTCCACAGTGACATCAGCACCATTTTACATCCCTATCAGTAATATACAAGGGATCCAATTTTTCTACATCCTCGCCAACTCTTGTTATTTTTTTTTCATATGCTTGCTAGTATTGTCTATTTGTGTATCTTCTTTGGAGAAGTATCTATTTAAGTCCTTTGCTAATTTTTAAATCAGTTTTCTTTTTTGTTGTGTGATTTCTCGGTATATTCTAGATATCAATTCCTTCTCAGATATATAATTTGCAATTATTTTTTTCACATTTCAGGGATTGCCTTTTTACTCTGTTGATAAGTGTCCTTTGATGCACAAAAGTTTTTATGAAGTTCAATTTTATCTGTTTTTCTTTTCTTTTGTTACTTCTGTGTTTGGTGTCATACCTAAGAAGTCATTACCAAATCCAAATCCAAAGTCATAAAGTTTTCTCCCTCTGTTTTCTTCTAGAAGTTTTTATGAGTTTAGTTCTTAATTTAAGTCTTTGATCCATTTTGAGTTAATTTTTGTATAATGATATAAAAACACAGGTGACATTTTCTATAACGATAATTACTAAAAAGTGTATAGAAAAGCTTACAGTTAAGAAGCGGTATTAAATGACAGCTGGTGCTTAACAGATATATGTTAACATCTCAAAATGAAACAGATAGGAGGAATGGGTGGCTGGAAGGAGTCCATCCTTCTGAAGATTCCTCATGACATTCAAAGGAATTTATTATGTGAGGAATTGCCCCTGCAAGGAGCAATTTTAAATATGAGAGCTAGGGAAAAAAGAAAGCAAAATTTTTAGAGTTTGGAAGCTTATTTTTATTAAATAACATTCAATTATTTAAAATATTCGTCAAAATATAAATTGATTTTTAAAACAAGTCTTTTTTGTCTTTTGTTTTTTTGACTCATCAAATCTTCAGTTTGTTCCATATATCTGGCACAAGAAGTTATTCCAATGAAACCAAGTCTTTATTAAGGATATTTTTTTGTAATTGAAAGTAATCAGCATATTATGAAATATAACAATTTGATCTCTTTAAATAAATGGAAATCACTGTTATCAGTATTCCCATAAACTGTTTCTAGTTACAACACTTCAGAACTCTGTTGCAAGAATTGGGGGCAAAGACCAAATATATATTTCTTATTATATTGCAATATGACAAGTATGTTGTTTGCTAATAGATTTTATGTCTAAAAAATTCATTTGAAGGGTAATTTACAGAGAATATTTGTCTATCAGATTATAGTCTTAACTAGAGGCCCAGTACACAAAATTTGTGCATGGGTGGGGTCCCTGGGCCTGGCTTGCGATCAGGGCCAATCAGGTTCCCTGCCTCCCCCCCACTCCTTTCCTTGCCGCCTGCGTCTGCTGCCACCCACCCCCAGTTCCCTGTCCCAGCCTGGGGCCTGGCCTTGACCCAGTGATTGGGATCTGCCAGCTGGGGGGAGGGGCCAACCACCACCACAGCAGGTCGGCGGCAGGTCAGTCAGGGCCTGCTGCTGCGGGGAGGGACCAGGAGGGTGGCCAGCAGTCCCCATCAGCAATCGGGGCCTGTGGGCTGGGGGCAGCTCCTGTGTTGAGCTCCTGCGTTGGTCGTTCCATCTTAACGGTCACTTAGACTTTTATATATATAGATATGCTTTAAAGTAAAATTTTTACCAAAGTCTGTTATCTTTGAATTTGCTACTTGTTGAGGAGGGTTTTTACTGTGTTTTGTTTCTGTAGGAGTAGCTTGGTAAATACTTCTGAAAACTGTCATGAATGTGTGTGTGTTTGTTTTTTTATAGAAGTATTTTTTTAATTTAATATTTATTTTTTATTGATTTCAGAGAGGAAGGGAGAGGGAGAGAGAGAGATAGAAACATCAATGATGAGAGAGAATCATCGATCGGTTGCCTCCTGCACACCCCCCACTGGGGATTGAGCCTGCAACTGGACATGTGCTCTTGACCTGAATTGAACCCAGGACCCTTCAGTGGATGCTCTGTCCACTGAGCCAAACCAGCTAGAGCGTAAATGTGTGTTTGGTATGGGGAGATTAGGAGAGGGCCTTTACCTAATTATTGAAGTTAGGAATAAAATATTTTATATAGTCTGAAATATTTTTTAGAAAGCTTTTTTTTCTCTGTGTGTGCTTTTTTTTTAAATAAGAATGTATTAAAATAAGTAGAGTCCTGGTGCACTGTAAATGTTGGAAATATATATTTTTTATGGGTAATTTCTATTTTGTGACTCACTTTTCTCACAGAGCTTGTCAAAACACAGTAGAAGCAATATTGGAACTGAAGGTGGACCACCTCCTTTTGTGCCTTTTGGACAGGTAATGACTTCTATGTTGGCAGATGAATTTTAATCAGCAAAAAGTGTTTTTCATCTGTATTCAAGCTGTGTTTAGTTTTGTGCTGAACTATTCATTCAGAGGTCATGGTGTTATATGGAAATATATTCAGTAAAGGAATTTAGTAATTGTGTTTTTTTATTCACTGTAATTAAATTGATTTTCTCAAGAACTGTTAATGCAAAGATTGAAAAAATTAAGAAGCACACCTGAAGAGCAACTAATAACTAATTAAGATAAGATGGTGGTGGGGCATTTTTTTTTTTTTTTGAGAGAGAGAAACACAAAAGAAGGAAAATATGCTATAATTTCTCATTTTTTTTTTTTTCATTAAAAACAAAAGAGGGAGAGAGAAAATAAAAGTGTCAACAGAAGGATGAAACAAAGAAGTGAGGACCCGGGAGGCAGGAAGGGGCATCACTGCACTGTAGCAGAGCCTGCTGTTCCAGGCCTCCTTGTTAAGATTCTATTCATCTGCTTTGATTCACATTCCTTTCTTTGTCAGGGATTTAATTTTATTTTCAGTTGGTATTTTCCTTTCAACCACAGCATCCCTGATCCTTCTCTGACATAAGCTAAAGGTTTTCTGTCTACTTCCTATTTTTCAACCCCCTTGCTGTTACATGTTACCCTGTATAGCCCCTCAGCTGGTATCTTGTGTCTTCCTGGTTGTGATCAGCATCAAACTGCATTCAGAACAGTCTCCTCTAGCCTGTCCTTGCTTTATCCCTGGAGAGTCTGAGAATAATCTCTGTGACAGCTTGCTTTTTGCCACATGATGCCACCAAAATTTAGCTATCAGTATTCTACCTTGTGTTTGCTCCTTATTTTTCTTTGAGAGTACCGAAGATGAGTTAGGGACACAACAGGTAGGAAACAGAAACCTATATCTCTCTAACAACTTTAAAAATTTTGTGTGTGTGAAAAAGATAACTAGCTGATCATAAGATAAATGGGTAGGATCAGATGCACTCCTCTTCAAAAACCTTTATGTGGAGTCTACTCAAAATTAAATGGAAGTCATTCTTGTATCATGTCTATTTTGAAAGTATTTTTTAAAATACGTTAATTTTTATTGTGCTTTGCAACAAGGAACAGTCAAGATAAAAAGAGGCATGATGCCCTTTGGTGTGATCTATGCTGATGATATTCTCACTTCTACCAATGTAATTAAAAAAAACAAATCTAAATGGTATAAATATTCTAATAATTTGTATTTGAAAATGATAAATGCTATGTTTGTAAGAATCTGATTTTCTCTTAAATATTTTGGTGATAATATTTCTTTCAAAAATGTATCATAGACTTGTGATTTAATTATTTTCAAAATCTTGAAGAGTGTTCTATGATTTTTTTTGTCTTAGGAAGTATAATAAAAGTTATAGTTTTAATAATACTTGTTTATAGAGTCCATTCTGAAAAATTCTTTTCAGCATATCTTATTTAGACTTATATATGGGTTAAAGGTAGATAATGCTGGCTGTGTACTGGTATCAACAGGACATATTTATATTGCTAAAAATCTGTAATTGTATAACTTATCTGAGTGCATATGTTCTTACTGTTATTAATGAGTTGAGAAAAGGTTTATTTTATAGGATTTTTACTGCTATGATTGGACTTATTTTTAGGCAATGATGACTTTCTCAATTTATGAAACTAAAAATAAAAAACTTTGCAGCTTGATTGAGGGAGAGGGTATGTTTTTAGCTTTTGGTTTATAAGTTCAGAGACATCTTTTTATATGTTAAAATAACTATACTACTTAACCTTTTGCACTCGGATGTCAAGCGTGACTCGACACGGTTAGCATCGGTAGCAGCTCGTATGTCGAATTGTATTGAATGTATCAATAATTTGAAATATAAAAAAATCCAAATAAATAAGTTTGTATGAAAAGAAACTCCAGTTTTTTATTCTACTGCCGCGCTTTGTAAAATCTGGGGTATTTAAAAAATTAAATCCCGAGTAGAATAAAGGAATCAAGAAAAAAGCAAGCGAGTGCAAAGGGTTAATCCTCATAAGGATATTGTGCCATAATTTGTAAATATGAATAAAAATCTGAATTTTACCTTTTCTTGTGTAGTGGTCTAGACTGCTTGAAATTTAAATTATTTTAAGTCATTATCCTAAAATGAAACTTAGGTCTCCTAGTTCGATGTATGTTTTAAACATGGGCCCTATGGGGGGGGGGGGGCATTTTTGTGAAGCTTTTCACTTTATTTACCAGTTATGCATATTTAAAAGTTACTTTAATGAGTTTTCTATCTTTATTTTTAAATAGAAAGAATTTTATTTTTATGGGTTCTCAGTTATTAAGATACAAACTTTTTTTTGAAGAAGTAATACTTTATTACGTAAACCTTGAATCTGTTTGGGAACTACTGACATGATTAATTTTTATTTATTATTATCAGAAGTGTGTGTCTAATGTCCAAATGGATAGCAGAGAACTTGATCGAAGGAAGACACTGCAAGTTACAATGCCTGTCAAACCCACAAATGATAATGATGAATTTGAAAAGCAAAGGACTGCTGCTATTGCAGAGGTTGCAAAGAGCAAAGAAGTAAGAAAACTAAATTATAATAAAATTTTCTTAATTCTTGTCATTCTATTTAAAAAGCAGTTAGCTAAGACTCATTACTGGTTTGAATAAAGAAAACTATTTCAATCTCACTGGTTTAAAAAAGCCTATCTAAGCAACTAATTCATGAATTAAAATTTCTTATAGAAATCTAAAAATCAACAAGTAACTAGAGAAAACACCTATTTCAAATAAGCAAGAAATTAAAAATAATTAAAAAACACATTTGACTATTAGTAGTAAATGATGGGGCCAGGGGTACGCACATGTATAAATACACATATTATCCAAAGGAAAAAACAGTTTTAACTATATATTAAATAGATTTAAGGATGAAAACTGACAAAATTGTTAGTCCTGAGCCTCTGATTTTTACCTACATTTCTCAGTTGCTGAGGGGAAAATTATCCAAGTCCAACTAATAACAGGAAACCCTCTACAGAAATATAAAGCATTGGGTTTAGCTGTTACACTGTTAAAAAAAGAAGAGGGAGAAAAGAAGGGTGGTTTTCTAGCAAGAATAACTTAATGGACTTGTCAAGAGGATTTAGAAAAGAACATATGAGAAAAATGTGTAAGGTACAAAGGCCTTTTTCACTGATACATGGAGAAGGTCAAAAGTTAATTGGATTTGTTACCGTATGTGAAAAGACAATAACAATATAAATAATCTATTGAAATTCAAAGTTAAGGAGGAGACTCCTTGCATTTTGGTTCTTCCTGCAGCATGTCTTTCTATCATCAGTCTAATGTAGACACCAAAAGCAAAACCTTGGAATCAGGCAGCCTCAAAGCATATCTGCTGACAACCTTGGCTAGCTTACTTAAATTTTGTAACCTATTTTTGTTTGTCTATAAAAAGAAGGTAATAATAATACCCAGTTTATGTGATTATGGTGAGAATTAAAATTGATAATCTTTAAAACATTTAGAACACTACATGGCACAAATCACAATATTCCTTGCTAAAAAGCTCTTAATAATCATGACTATTGCTATTATTTAGTGTTTTTTCTATTCTAAAGCACATTAAAAAAATCATTGTTAATATTTTTGAAATTAATATATTTTGCACAGTTTACATGAAATATATTTCTCTTTCCCAAAAAGCTATTAAAATTACAGAGTTTCAGAAGAGGATACGAGTGTATATCAATTTCTTAATGACTATAGGAAAGTTGTTCTTTTGATTTACACTTTTCTCAAACTTTTCTCCCAAAATTTTGGTTGATGTGTTTACTGCTATCTATTTGCTAGAATATACTTAATACACTGTAATATATTTCATTTTTAAAGTCATAATTTATCACATTATATTTTCCCATAAGTATTTGGTAAGTAAAAAGCCATAGTTTTCTGAAGCAAACTTAAAACTTCTCAATTTATATATGAAATAATTGATGGAGGCTTAAAGCTTGCCCAAGGTTACCCTATTACAATTCTAGGACTAAACCTATGTACATTACAGTAGAAGATTATATCTACATCTATATATCTATGTATCTTTAACTATACACACATATTTATATTTAATCTGTCTGAACATAAAAATGACAATATTGTAATTGTTCTGAAAATATGTTTTACTAGAGGCCTGTTGCATGAAGATTCGTGCAATAGTCCTTCCTTTCCCTGGCTGCCGACACCAGTTTTCCTCCGGCACCCAGGACCCAGGCCTTCGCTCTGGCCACCACCTTCAGTGTTTGCTCCAGCTGGAGCCTTCAGTTTTCGCTCCAACCAACTGACCCACTGTGGATGAACACCAGGAAGTATTTTAAATGCTTAGGTTAAATCAATGAACAAATAGACAAAAGATCCCTGTCCTTATCAAGTTTATATAATAGTGAGGGTGACAGACTAATCTATACTATCTACACTAATAAAAGAGAATCATGCAAATTGGCCATTACTCTGCTACACCCACAGCCAATCAGGAGCGAGTATGCAAATTAGCTCAACAAAGATGGCGGCGGCCACGGAGCTGGAGCGAGCAGGAGGCTTGGGTTGCCCCCAGCGATGGAGGAAGCCAAGCTTCCCGCCCGCCCTGGCCAGCCCTGGCCTCTACTCAAGGCTACAAAGTTTCAATTATAGAAGATAAGTAAATCCCAGATACCTGCTTCCAGCTGGCCCTGGCCTTAGCTCAAGGAGGTGCTGAAAGAAAAGAAAGAAAAGAAAAAAAGGAGGGGCTGGGAGCTTGGATCGCCGGGGGGCGTGGCCAGCCTGAAAACAGCCCTCAGCTCCTCACCCAGGCTGGTCACACTCCCATGGGGTGAGGGTCCCCGCTGGGGGGCTTGGCCAGCCTGCAAACAGCCATCAGCCCCTCACCCAAGCTGGCCAGGCACCCCAGTGGGGACCCCCACCCTGAAGGGGGTGTTGCCAGCCTGAAAACAGCCCTCAGCCCCTCACCTCGTCAGTGGGGGTCAGTTGGAGATGATCAGGATGGGGGGGGGCAGTTTGGAGTGAGCAGGCCAGCAGGGGGCAGTTGGGGCAAGCACACTGGCACGGGGGGCAGTAGGAGTGATAAGGCTGGCAGGGGGGGCAGTTGGGGGCAAGCAGGCCAGCAGGCAGAGTGGTTAGGGGCAATCAGGCAGGCAGGCAGGTGAGTGGTTAGGAGCCAGCAGTAGGACATCCCTGTAAATCAGCAGTAGGACATCCTTCGAGGGGTCCCAGATTGGAGAGGGTGCAGGCTAGGCTGAGGGACACCACCACACCCCCCCACCGCCACCCCCCCCCTCGTGCACGAATTTCGTGCACTGGGCTTCTAGTATATAAATTATATGGTAGGTTAGAAGTTGGTAAGTGCTATGGGGAAAAAAAAAGGAAAAGTAGAGTAGGATGGAGAGTTGGGAGTGCCATTTGTAGGGGGCAGTATGATTTAAAATAGGATGGTTGGAAATTGAGAATTTTTTAAAACATTTTTTTATTGATTTCAGAGAGGAAGGGAGAGGGGAGAGAGAGATAGAAACATCAATGATGAGAGAGAATCACTGATTGGCTGCCTCCTGCACTCCCCCTACTGGGGATTGAGCCTGCAACCCGAGCATGTGCCCTTGACTGGAATCGAACCGAACCTGGGACCTTTCAGTCCGTGGGCCGATGCTCTATCCACTGAGCCAAACCAGCTAGGGTGAGAATTTTTTGAAATTCTTGAGTCGTTTATGTACTAGTAAGGTCAGTAAATAATGTAAACATACTAAATAATCAAATTATAGATTTCCATTTTAAATATAGTAGTTTGATTAGACCTCACTTAGGTGAGATTTGAGCCAAGACTTGAAAGAGAGAAAAATAATTAGCTGTGTGGTTATATGAGAAGCTATTCTAGAGAGAAGGAAAAACTTTTGCAAAGGATCAAAAGCAGGAATATACACTGAGTGGCCAGATTATTATGATCTTTGAACACATAATAATCTGGCCACTCAGTGTATATCCTATATAATAAAAGGCTAATATGCAAATTGTCCCATCGACCAGGAGTTTGAGCAGCAGGCAGGCTGGCCAACCGCCCATGTCCCCTCCCCCTGGCCAGGCTGGCTGGACCCCACACATGAACGAATTCATGCACTGGACCTCATGGTCATGTTGATCTCACAGATGCCTGATTCACATAATATGGACAAAATGATGTGGCTAATAAAGGACATCAGTTACCTTATGGGTAATGTTTAAAGTATTGTTTCTAGATATTTACATGTTTAGTGAGTAACAACTGTTTTAAAACACTAAAAAGCAATACTGAAAATTATATTTATCCTATTCCTTAATCTATAAAATGGAAAGAAAATAGTAAGAAAATGTATCCAGAAGATGGGGCTATTTCACTGCCACCAAAAAGAAAAAATACTTTTGGAGTAACAGAATTTAAATTTCAGAAATATATTTAATTTGGAACAGGTCAGGCTCCAGAGTTTTCAGGTAACCATGTTCTAATATATTAAACAAAACAGTAGTATTGCCATTTGTTATGAGTGTTTAATATGTACCAGTTACTGAATCTATCACTCATGTCTTTGATATCATTTAATCCTCAAAATGTCCCAATCAGGCAGGTTTTCTCATCCCTCTTTTAAGCATGAGAAATCTAAGGCTCATGGAAGGAGGAAGTTAAATGACTTGTCTGCAGATAGGAGTTAGGAAGTAGCTGAGACAAGATTTAGTCCCACCATTGTCTAGCCCCAAAGCCTATGTTCTTAACTATACTACAAACGTTGTCTTCCGTTTTAATAAACTTTGTATCACATTAATATAAACTTACATAATTCTTTATGATTATGTAAGTAATGACTATGAGGACATTCCAGATCTGTGTTTTTTTTTGCTGGGATTGCATAAACCAAAAATTGAATGAATCCAGTAATACATCTGTGGTTTTTAAAGATGTGATTTTATTTTTATTGGAATTAAATTTAGATATTGTGGTATTTCAATATCTAATAGAGATATTTAACCTTTTGCACTCGGATGTCGAGTGTGACTCGACACGGTTAGCATCGGTAGCAGGAATCGAGAAAAAAGCAAGCGAGTGCAAAGGGTTAACATGTTGTCCATTAATGCTTATCTAACATAATTTTTCTATATTTCAGGTCCTGTTTCTTTATATTTTTATCCGATGCAAAATAATTTTTCAATGTTATATGAATTTATATCTAGCATGTTTTATTTTCTTACTGTAGTAAGTTTAAAACACATTTTAAATATTGGTCACTATAATAAAAGTCAAGTCTTGACAACTTCCTTTGAATCTATTAGCTTATAAAGATATTATATAACTAGACGTTTAATTTGATATTATACAAGTAACAATTGTGGGATACTTTTAAATTATGAATTAGTATCTTTCCAGATCAGTGTTCTTCATGTTCTAGTTTTTCAGAATAGTTTTGAAAAAACAAAGTGATATCAAATCAAAATTTCAAATTTGATTACACATATAATTATTTCAAATAAGTCAGGTAAAATAAGAACTGTGGACTTCAAAATTTTCATACACAGGTGGTAAGACACAGCATATGTAATTAATGTAAATAATAAATTAGTAATGAAAGTTTTAAACCGGTGTTAAAATTTATATTATTTGTTTACTTTCTAAGATTATAGAATTATAGTATTGGATCATGGACATAATATAACTAATTTCTAGACAGGTTTAGTGCCTTATTGAAGATAGCCTTGCCCTCTAACCCAGGCCTCATGATATTAGTCAAGTATTTTACCCTAGAATTATTTTTGACATCTAATCTCCATAGTGCTTATTATTTTCTACTATATTATTATTTACTTAAGTTTATTCTGATGACTTGCCTTGGAGACTTAAAGATTATAGTTATGTAATTATTTTATTGCCTTGCTTGAACTTATGGAAAAAAGAAGTTATGGCTAGTAGATATTTATTTTAAAAGGACTAGCTAACATTTTATTTTTTTATGTAAAACAATGAAAACTACTTCAGTTTTACTAGATATTTTTAGTTGTAGCTTAGTCTTTAGGACTATTTTCAAATGCTATTAACCTACATCTCTGTTATCTTTCTCTTACCTAAAGACCAAGACATTTGGAGGAGGTGGTGGTAGTGCAAGAAGTAATCTCAATATGAGTGCTGCTGGTAACCGAAATAGGGAAATTTTACAGAAAGAAAAGCCAACCAAATCAGAAGGGAAACATGAAGCTGTCTATAGAGAACTGGTAAGGCTAACAAACCAACACAAAATTCATCTGTTCTTCCTTTAATAGCCTTGATGATTTTTTTATTCTTTCTCATAACCACCACTGGCTTTGTTCAATGTATTATGGATAGATATTATAACTCTAGCAAGCTTTCATAAAGATTTACAATTAACTCATGGAAAATTTGGATTTTTTGAAGAATAACTTACTTAAAACTTTTGTTTTATTTTAATTTATAATGTCTGAATAACATATTTTGGAATGTATTGATAAAAACTATCAAATTAAATAGAAGACACTCAAAAATAAATAAATAAATAAATAAATAGAAGACACTCAATGGAAATAATATCCTAAAAGTTGATGCATCAAAAACAGTTATCTGCCCTTTTCTACCCTTTCCCACATCTTCATCTTTTCTCAAATTTTGTCTAAAGTGATTTTGTTTCGTTTTGATTTGCTGTTTGGAAAAAATATATTGCAATAAATCCATGTATATTATAGACTCCAGGAGGATAAACTCAAAGAGAGACACAGCAAGACACATTATAATCAAGTTGTTGAAAGCTCAAGACAGAAAAATCTTGAAAGCAGTGAAAGAGAAACAACTCATCAACAACGGGAACCTCAATAAGATAAACAGCCAATTTCTCAGTAGAAACTATGGAAGCATGAAAGCAGTGGGATGACATATTGAAAATAATGAAAGAAAAACTGTTAAACAAAAATTCTTTATCCAGGAAAACTATTAAATAAAAATGAAGGAGAACATTAAAAGAATAACTTAAAATACTATTATAAATTTGTACATGAATTATTCTTATAACCAGGTATCAAGTTATTTTGTAGGTTGGATAGTTTTCAAATCTGTATTTCAACAATTGAAGGGAAGACTTGATTGGGATGTCAGCTGGTAACTCCTTAAAATAATTTTTGATAATAGATGATATTATAGGTTGAATTGTGTCCTTCCCTGCAAGATATAGTGAAGTCCTAACCACCAATATCTTTAAATGTGACTTTACTTGGAAATAAGGTCTTTACAATGGTATCAAGTTAAAAAGAGGGCATTAGGGTAGACCCTAATTCAATCTTTTTATGAAGAGAGAAAATTTAGACAGAGAGGCACATATATAGAGGGAAAATGACCTGAAGATACAAAGTGAGAGGAAGATCATGTGACTGGAGTGATGCATCTACAAATAAAAAATGCCAAGGATTGCTAGCTAACAACAGAGGTTAGAAAAGCAAGGAAGTTCTCTCCTAGAGCTCTCAGAGGGCGTGAGGCCATGCCAAAACATTGATTGAGAATTTGGTTAATGCAATTCAGGTCAACAAGAAAGCTAGAGTAAGTTATACCAACATTTGGTAGTAATTGATTATTAAAAGTGTTATTGGCTGCCCAGCCATTGTGGCTCAGTGGTTGAGCGTCGACCTATGAACCAGGATGTCATGGTTCAATTTCCAGTTAGGGCACATGCCCAGTTTGTGGGCTCGACTCAGTAGGGGGCATGAGGGAGGCAGCCGGTCAATAATTCTCTCTCATCATTGATATTCTCTCTGAAATCAATAAAAATATATTTAACAAAAAAAGTGTTACTGGTTGAATTCTATGTATGGGACAGTTTCTTTTTCTTCTCTCTCTCTCTCTCTCTCTTTTTTTTTTTTTTTTGATCCTCACCTGATTCCATTGATTTTCAGAGTGGAAGGGAGGGGGGAGAGAGACAAGGGGGAGGAGAGAAACATTGATGTGAGAGAGACAACGATTTGTTGCCTCCCTCATGCACTTCAACCGGGTTTGGGGATTGAACCTGCAACTCAGGTACATGCCCTTGACTGGGAATTGAACCCGTGACTCTCCATTGCAAAGACTGATGCTCTAACCACTGAGCATGCCATCCAGGGCCAGTTTCTTAATTAGATATTTACTTGGGAGATAATTAGGAGAGAAAACAGTTTGGAAGTTTATTTTTTACATCCACATAACTTTTTTTTAATAACAAGGATGAATTATAGGTATTTTTATTTATTGATTTCTAGAGAGAGAAGAAGGGAGAGAGAAGTATCAATTTGTTGCCTCACTTATTTATGCATTCATTGGTTGATTCTTTTTCTTAATATGTTTTTACATATTGATTTTTTTTTTAAGAGAGAGAGAGGAAGGGAGAGGGATAGATAGAAATATCGATGAAAGAGACATCTCCCAATTACCTCTTGCATGCCCCCACCAGGGATTGAGCCTGCATCCTGGGCATGTGCCCTAATCAGGAATCAAAGTGGAGACCTCTTGGTTCATGGGTTGACACCACATGGGTTGAATCAGCCAGGCATTGGTTGATTCTTTTATGTTCCCTAACCAGGGTCAAACCTGCAATCTTTTTTTTTTTTTTTAATATTTTTATTGATTTTTTACAGAGCGGAAGGGAGAGGGATAGAGAGCTAGAAACATCGATGAGAGCTAGAAACATCGACCAGCTGCCTCCTGCACACCCCCTACCGGGGATGTGCCTGCAACCAATGTACATGCCCTTGACCGGAATCGAACCTGGGACCTTTCAGTCCGCAGGCCGACGCTCTATCCATTCAGCCAAACCGGTTTCGGCCAAACCTGCAATCTTGGCGTATCTGAATGATGTCTAACCAACTGAGCTACCTGGTCAGAACCGGGATGAATTGTAGTATGGCTATGCAGTCATTTTTACATTTATTTTAGCATATCTACAGCAGGGATGTATTTTTTCTGTTATATGTCAACTCTGATCTGTTGTTTCTGTATTTAGAAGGATACAATCAGAGTTTGGGGAAAAATTTTGTGTTTTTATCAGTGTCCATCATAGGTATCATAGTAGTTGTCTGCTACATGTTTGACATATATATCTTAACTCTTAGATATAGAAAAGTTAGTTATGAATTTCTCAGCTAGCTATGGCTCAAGAAATTTCTCATGGGATATGTTTATGTTACTTAAACAGTTTTTGAATTGTACCCAGGTCTGAATTTGTCAAGGATATTTTGGGTTCTGGTATTTATCAAGCAGTTTTTCCTATTAGGAGTACAGATTGTCAAAGCATCATAGATAGTATTCCTAATAAATATACAGCAGAATGGTGCAACAATAGAGAGAAGAAAAGCACAGATACTGAGATGGTATCATTTTGTTAGCTTCATTTTATATTTTGCATTTTTGGAAAGGTGCTATGTAAATTACATATCCTTTCTAGAATGGAGAAGTATTAACCATGAAAAATGTTAATTAGGTAGTTTTCACTGTCTATATTATTTTCAAAAACCTTATTCTAACATATCATTAAATTCCTATTTTGTGTTGTTTTGCATGTGTAATGGTACTTGTAGAGTAAGATAGTACTCAAGGTACAACCCTACATATTACCTGCATTCTTCCTTGGCTATTGCACATGGAAATGAAAAACAAAAGCTGGGTTAGCAATGCTTATATCTGACAAAGTAGACTTTAAAACAAAGGCTATAGTAAGAGACAAAGAACGACACTACATAATTATAAAAGGAGCAATCCAATAAGAGGACATAGCCCTTGTAAACATTCATGCACCCAACATGGCAGCCCCTAAATATGTAAATGAAATTTTGATGGACATATGGGAGAGATTTACAGTAATGCAGTCATAGCAGGAGATTTTAATGCCCCATTGACATCCATGGGTAGATTTCCCAGACAGAATCAACAAGGAAAAAGTGGCCATAAAAGACATACTAGATCAGATGGATTTAATTGATTTCACCCCAAAGAAGCAGAAAATGCATTCTTCTCAAGTGCACATTGAACATTTTTCTAGGATAGACCACATGTTAGTACACAAAACAAGTCTCAATAAATTTAAGAAAATTGAAATCATATCAAGCATCTTTTCTGACCATAATGGTATGAAATTAGAAATCAATCACAAAAAACAACAACAACACTGAAAAACACACAAAGACATGTAGGCTAAATACCATGTTACTAAAGAGTGAATGGGTTAACAATGAGATCAAGGAAGAAATAAAAAGATATCTTAAAACAAATGGAAATGAGAACACAGCAACCCAAAATCTATGGGACATAGCAAAAGCAGTCCTACAAGAGAAATTCATAGCGTTTATCTCAAGAAACAATAAAAATCTAAAATAATATAACTTGTCTGGCTCAGTGGTTGAGTGTCGACCTATGAACTAGGAGGTCACAGTTCAATTCCCAGTCAGGGCACATGCCCGAGTTGTGGGCTCAATCCCCAGTGTGGGGCATGCAGGAGGCAGCCAATCATTGATTCTCATCATTGATACTTCTATCTCCCTCTCCTTTCTTTTCTCTGAAATCAATAAAAATATATTTTTTAAATAATTAAAACATTCTAACTTTATACTTAAAGAAACTGGAAAAAGAACAACAAGCACAGTGCAAAGTAAATAGAAGGAAGGAAAGCAGAAAAAAAACAACATAAAGTCTAAAATAATTACCAAAAAAAATCAATGAAATCAAGAGCTGGTTCTTTGAAAAAATAAACAAAATTGACCAATCAATCCATAATCCATGTGTCTCTCTCATGGATTGGTTGCGCCGCCCCCCCTCTCTCTCCTCCTTCCCTCCCTCCCATCTGCTCTCTCTACAAATCAATGGGGGGAAAAAAAGTCCTCGGGTGAGGATTAACAAGAGGACATATAGGTGGCCAATAGACATGAAAAAATGCTCATCATCACTAACTGTCAGAAAAATGCAAATTAAAACCACCTGTCAGAATAGCTATCGTCAGTAAATCAATAAACCACAAGTGTTGGCAAGGATGTGGAGAAAAGGGAATCCTTGTGCACTGTTGGTGGGAATGCAGATTGGTACAGCCACTGTGAAAAGCACTATGGAGTTTCCTCAAAAATCAAAAATGGAACTGCCTTATGACCCTGTGATCCACTTCTGGGAATTTATCTGCGGAAACCCTAAATACTAATTCGAAAGAATTTATGCATCCCTATGTTCACTGCAGCATTATTTACAATAGCTAAAACTTGGAAGCAGCCCAAGGGTCCATAAGTAGATAAGTGGATAAAACAAGTGTGGTACATTTAAACAATGGAATATTACTCAGCCATAAAAAAAGAAGGAATGCTTGCTCTTTGCAACAGCATGAATGAAACTGGAGAGCATTATGCTAAGTGAAATAAGCCAGTCACAGAGAGACAAGTATCATATTATTTCACTCACATGTGGAATCTAATGAACAAAATGAACAAGCCAAATAGAGACAGACTCAGAGAGAGTAGGCTGATAGCTGTCGGGAGTGGGGTGGTGAGCTGGGTTAGGGGCAGGACGGGGGAGGGATTGAGCAAAAAAGAATAAACTCATGGATACAGACAACAGTGTGGTGATTGTGGGGGGAGGTAGATGGTGACGGATGGACAGGGTGATAAACACACAGTACAGTGTGTAGATGATGTGTTATAGAATTGAGCACCTGAAACCTATATAATTTTGTTAACTGGTGTCACCCCAATAAATTCAATAAAAAGAATATTAAACAACATACAGTTGAAAAGTTATACCTTGCTTTATTTATTGCCTGTCAGCATAGCTTTTCTCTCCATTCCTTATAGGTTGATGAGAAGGCTCTGAAGCACATAACAGAAATGGGCTTCAGTAAGGAAGCATCAAGGCAAGCTCTTATGGATAATGGCAACAACTTAGAAGCAGCACTGAATGTACTTCTTAACAGCAATAAACAAAAACCTGTTTCGGGTCCACCTCTGAGAGGTATAACTCATTAAGCAATGTGCCAGATAGCATTGTTTGCTTTTCAGAGGAATATATGTTGTTGACAGAGCCTGGGTTTTGTTGCTGTGATGGCTGTAACTTTATTTACCATTGTGATAAGTTCTTCTAATTTTGGAACTACAGAGACCGGTGCAGGTTATGCTGCATTTCATTGTCTTCATCTTTATACAAAGTAGATCTAACAATACTTTGACAGGGTTGATGTAATACAGGAAATATAAAGTGACTAGTTCTATTAACCTAGTACTCTGCCACTTGTATAAATGACTAAAGAGTCTGCAAACTTTTTAAATGAACAAGAACATGACTATTTAGTGTTATTCTTTAATTGCATAGTTGAATGCATCATGTGATTTTAAAAAATTGCATGTATATTTTATTGATTTTTTACAGAGAGGAAGGGAGAGGGATAGAAAGTTAGAAACATCGATGAGAGAGAAACATCCATCAGCTGCCTCCTGCACACCCCTCACTGGGGATGTGTCCGCAACCAAGGTACATGCCCTTGACTGGAATCGAACCTGGGACTTCAGTCCACAGGCCGATGCTCTATCCACTGAGCCAAACCAGTTAGGGACCATCATGTGATTTTTAATTGCACAGTCAAATGTATTATGTGATTTTTTTCCATTCTTAATCCTATATTCTTTTTAAAAATAAATGTATAAAAATGATTTTTAAAAGATAATTTATATGAAAAAATTCAAATTTCTAGATAGATCATTTAGAGGATTAAATTTACTAGTTAATACAGTCATTTAAAAATTTTCTTACGAATGATGTAGACTGTACAAAAAATATGAAAAGAAATGTATACAAAATCCTACTGAAGATATCTGCTAGTTATATTTTAGTGTATTTTCTCCTTTTGTTTTTGCATGTACAATATATATGTCTTACTTCTTAAGGTAAAGGAAAAGGCAGGGGGCGAATAAGATCTGAAGATGAAGAAGAACTGGGAAATGCAAGGCCATCAGCACCAAGCACATTATTTGATTTCTTGGAGTCTAAAATGGGGACTTTGAGTGTGGAAGGTAGGCTAACTTAACATAGATTGTCATTTAAAAGATCAAACTTTATTGGTAATTGTACAAAAAAGGTTTACTAGAACAACTAACAATATGAAACTCGGTTCTGGGTGTTTATAAATTCATTTAACTACAAATTTTCTCTTTGGTAAAAGTACAGAAGACAATTTTAGTTGTTACGATTTGGAAATACTAGATGGCAGCTTATTTTTCCCTCTCACTGTATGATCGGTAATAATGCCAAACTCTTTTCCCCCAACTTTACTAGATGACAGATTGTTATGTTGGGGAAGTTATAATTATACGATCTTATATAATTAGTTTTGATTGTGAAATTAGTCTCTTTTTTCCACATATTACATATTATAACAAAATGTTCACACAATGAGTGAATAAGCTCACAATGTGATGTATTTCATAATATGATATATTCTAGTGATTAACATAAATACAGAGAGGAGAAATAAGTATGTTAACGTGTATCTTTTTCTCTGATCATGGAATATGGTAAATATTTTCTAAAATAGTAAGTTTGCAAAACTTTAGGAAAATATACTTTTAAATTCAGTTTTCAGTTTTAGATATATTTTGTGTCAACTAAAGCTCAGAGATAAAATGTTTTATAACAAATTTGAAGTGTTCAGATTTTATGAAAATGGAAGCTTATTTGTTGCTGGATTACATAGGAAAGGCAATATATTTGAGCAAACAAATGTTTGATGTGGACAAAACTTATAAGCAAACACATCCACGAGCAATATTTTCTTGATTATAACACATGATGTATTGGTTTTCTACTGTTGTTTAACAAATTCTCACAAAACCAATGACTTAAACAATGCAAATTTATTATCGCCTCATTTCTGTGTGTCAGGAGTCCAGGCCTCATTTGGGGCCTTTGCCCAGTGTCACATACTGAAATTAAGTTTTCAGTTGGGCTATGATCCTGTCTGAGGCTTCACGTCCTCTTACAAGTTCACAGGTTGTTAGCAAAACTCAGGTCGCCTGTCTGGAGGGGCTCAGTTGGTGCACTAAAAGGGCACATACCTGGGTTGTGAGTTTGATCCCATTCAGAGAGCATATGGAAGGCAACTGATGAATGTTTCTCTCTCTCCCCCTTTCTCATTCTAAGCATGCTGTAGGGTGAGGATTAAAAACAATAGAACAGTTCCCTATGGACGCTATACTAAAGGCCCTTTTGATTTTTTTGCTTGATGTTGCCTGGGGAGTGCTTTCAGCTGCTAAAAGCCCCCAGTTCTTTGCTATATGACTCCTCCACAGGCAATTCATAATGTTTGTTTGCTTCTGCAAGGCCAGAAGGAGAATCTCAGCTACTTTTTCAAATTTCTCTGCCTCCCTGGTATTTTTGTCCCAGAGCTCCTTTGATTTCCTTTTATCCTTCTTCTCACTACTTTTGTTTTGACTACTATGGTATCTTCTAAATCATAAAGAGGTTGAATCTGAGAAAAGTGATTCTACTATGGCCTGTGGGCCTGTAATGCTTCAGTTTTCACAACACGCATCTTAAACCAATAAAATGAAGTAATAATAGCATTTCACTTGAAAAAAGGTATCAAAGTTAATTAAGATGCATGATAAGAATAATACACTCAAAATGGAATCTCAGTTTTAGGGAGATTTACTTCTGATGGGACAGAAATTTATTAACACATTCATTAGTAGTGGATATTGTTTTAGTAGAATATGTTGTATTTATGTTACTCTTAATTATAACACAGAGTCAGCAGGAGTGTATTGTCCTACTTGATGGCCATTATTCTCAGAGAAGCAAATTTTTATTCTTTCCTAAAAGTACCATGTGGGAAGGCCAATGGATCAAGATGGGACATGGGCAGAAGGCTTCTAGAGGAGGAGCATTTAGACAAGTATGAGGAAGAGTGTTGGGGGAAGGACAGCCCAAGTAGAGGGTGCTCTGGAGTCCAGGCATGGAGACATCAGAATGCCACTTCTCTGTGCCTGTGAGGGTACAGAGAGGTAGAGATAGAAAGCCAGAGACAGAAGTGGTAGGCTGGAGCCAGATCAAGAAAATTTTGTCCTAAAGAATTTTTATTTTATCCAGATGGCTGTGCAGAACCATAAAGGGTTTGGGGAATGAGAGCAATGAAGTTTGTTTGATGCTTTCAGAAAAAAATTCCTGTCTGCAAGGTAGAAAATGGGATTGAGACTGAAGTGAGACTACAATTGCATGTGTCATGAGGAATCATTCATTCTATAAATGCAGTAGAACAAAGAGAGCTGTCATTTTTTTCAGATGTGTTAAAACTTTTATCATAGGTAATTGATCATCACATGAACTTTTCTTAGAGATTTTCTCTTCTCGTTAACTTTTTAAAAATTGTATCTTTAAATTGGAATCAAAATACCTTAATTGACTGTGGAAACCCCTTTCATGTCCCGCGTGGTTCAGGGTTCCAGTTCAGGGTTCGGGTTCTGGAGAAGGCCGCACACAAATGAAAAGAGACTAGAAAAGCATTAATTTGGGAAATGGGGGCCAGGCGGAAGCCCAAGAGAGGACTGCTACTCTCTCTGGCTTTGCCATCCCTTTTATTAAGATTATGGGATACACCCATCTCCCTCACGCAGGAAATTCTAATAATAGCCAATCATAAGACTAACAGGTGGAGGCTGCTTCAACTACCAATATCTCAACCAAGCAATGAGTGATTAGCCCTGACCTTTCAGAGCAATTAAGGTTGACCAGCCTTCCGGATTCCCCATCTACACCTCTCTACTAGTGAAACAATGATTGGCTTCTGGCAATTGACATTTTAATAAATTTTCTTGGGGAAGGGGCTTGGATTACATTGTTTTATGGAAGTAACCACTAATTAAAGTTCCTTGTCATTTGTAATGACGTGATGTCAATTTGGGACTATTCATTTGATCATGTTGTGATGGGAATGTGTTCCAAAAGGCTCTTTTTTTAAAAAAAAATATTTTATTGTTTAAAGTATTACAAATAGTAGTACTAGTGAAACAATGATTGGCTTCTGGCAATTGACATTTTAATAAATTTTCTTGGGGAAGGGGCTTGGATTACATTGTTTTATGGAAGTAACCACTAATTAAAGTTCCTTGTCATTTGTAATGACGTCATGTCAATTTGGGACTATTCATTTGATCATGTTGTGATGGGAATGTGTTCCAAAAGGCTCTTTTTTTAAAAAAAATTATTTTATTGTTTAAAGTATTACAAATAGTAGTACATATATATCCTTTTTTACCCCCATTGACCTTCCCCCAGCCTCCCCTACCCCCTGTCACATGCCCTTATCCCACCCCCCCAGTGTCTTGTGTCCATTGGTTGTGCTTATATGCATGCATATAAGTCCTTTGGTTGATCTCTTCCCCCCCCCACCCCTCCCCCACACTCCCCAGCCTTCCTGCTGTAATTTGACAGTCTGTTTGACGTTTTACTGCCTCTGTATCTATCTTGTTGTTCACAAGATTATAATGTTCTTTATTTTCCATAAATGAGTGAGATCATGTGGTATTTTTCTTTCATTGTCTGGCTTATTTCACTTAGTATAATGCTCTCCAGTTCCATCCATGCTGCTGCAAATGGTAAGAATTCCTTTTTTTTTATAGCAGCATAGCATTCCATTGTGTAGATGTATCATAGTTTTCTAATCCACTCATCTGCTGATGGGCACTTAGGCTGTTTCCAAATCTTAGCTATGGTAAATTGTGCTGCTATGAACATAGGGGTGCATATATCCTTTCTGATTGGTGTTTCTAGTTTCTTGGGATATATTGCTAGAAGTGGGATTACTGGGACAAATGGGAGTTCCATTTTTAGGTTTTTGAGGAAACTCCATATTGTTCTCCACAGTGGCTGCACCAGTCTGCATTCCCACCAGCAGTGCATGATGGTTCCTTTTTCTCTGCATCCTTGCCAGCACTTGTTGTTTGTTGATTTGTTGATGATAGCCATTCTGACAGGTGTGAGATGGTACCGCATTGTTCTTTTGATTTGCATCTCTCGGATAATTAGTGACTTTGAGCATGTTTTCATATGTCTCTTGGCCTTCTTTCTTTCGAAAAGTATCTATTTAGGTCTGTTGCCCACTTTTTTATTGGATCATTTATCTTCCTTTTATTATGATGTATGAGTTCCCTGTAAATGTTGGAGAATAAACTTTTATCGGTGATAACATTGGCAAATATGTTTTCCCATAAAGTGGGCTTTCTTGTTGTTTTGTTGATGGTTTCTTTTGCTGTGCAAAAGCTTTTTATTTTGATGTAGTCCCATTTGTTTATTTTCTCTATAGTTTCCATTGCCCTAGGAGCGGTATCGGTGAAGAAATTGCTTCGGCATATGTCTGAGATTTCGCTTCCTGTGGATTCCTCTAATATTTTTATGGTTTCCCGTCTTATGTTTAAGTCCTTTGTCCATTTTGAGTTTATTTTTGTGTATGGTGTAAGTTGTTGGTCTAGTTTCATTTTTTTGCATGTATCTGTCCTATTTTCCCAACATCATTTATTGAAGAGACTGTCTTGACTCCATTGTATGTTCATGCCTCCTTTGTCAAATATTAATTGAGCATAGTGGTTTGGTCAATATCTGAGTTCTCTATTCCATTCCATTGGTCTATATGTCTGTTCTTGTGCCAGTACCAGGCTTTCTGAGAACAGTGGCTTTGTAATACAGCTTGAAATCTGGTATTGAGATCCCACCTACTTTGTTCTTCTTTCTCAGGATTGCTGTGCCTATTCGGGGTCTTTTTTTATTCCAGATGAATTTTTGGAGAGTTCTTTCTAGGTCTGTGAAATATGCCGTTGGTATTTTAATGGGGAGTGGCATTGAATCTATAGATTGCTTTGGGTAGTATGGACATTTTAATGATGTTGATTCTACCAATCCATGAACATGGTATGTTCTTCCATCTGTTTATGTCTTCCTCTATCTCTTTTTTCAGTGTCCTGTAGTTTTCCACATATAGGTCTTTTACCTCCTTAGTTAAGTTTATTCCTAGGTATCTTAATTTCTTTGTTGAGATGGTAAATGGGGTTGCTTTTTTATTCTCTCTTTCTGTAAGTTCACTATTGGTGTATAGAAATGCCATAGATTTCTTGGCGTTAATTTTGTATCCTGCTACATTGCTGAATTCATTTATTAAGTCTAATAGTTTGTTGAAGGAGTCTTTAGGGTTTTTTATGTACAATATCATGTCATCTGCAAATAAGGACAATTTTACTTCTTCTTTTCCAATTTGGATGCCTTTTATATCTTCTTCTTGTCTAATCACAATGGTTAATACTTCCAGTACTATGTCAAACAGGAGGGGTGAGAGTGGGCATCCCTGTCTTGTTCCTTTTCTTAGGGGAAATGGTTTTAGTTTTTGCCCATTGAGTATGATGTTGGCTGTGGGTTTATCATATATGGCTTTTATTATGTTGTGGTATGATCCTTCTATTCCCACCTTGCTGAGAGTTTTTTTTATCAAGAAAGGGTGTTGGATTTTGTCAAATGCTTTTTCTGCATCAATTGATATGACTATGTGATTTTTATCTCTCAATTTGTTTATGTGATGTATCACGTTTATTGATTTGCGGATATTGTACCATCCTTGCATCCCTGGGATAAATACTACTTGGTCATGGTGTATGATCTTTCTGATGTACTGCTGGATCCGATTTGCTAGAATTTTGTTGAGGATTTTGGCATCTGTGTTCATGAGGGATATTGGCCTGTAATTGTCTTTCATTGTGTTGTCTTTATCTGGTTTTAGTATTAGGGTGATTCTGGCTTCATAGAATGAGCTTGGAAGTGTTCCTTCCTCTTGAATTTTTTGCAATAGTCTGAGGAGGATAGGTTTTAGTTCTTCCTTGAATGTTTGGTAAAACTCCCCTGTGAAGCCTTCTGGCCCCACGCTTTTGTTTGCTGGAAGCTTTTTGATGACTGCTTCAATTTCTTCCATAGTTATTGGCCTATTGAGATGTTTAGATTCTTCCTGATGGAGTTTTGGAAGGTGGTATTTTTCTAAGAATATGTCCATTTCTTCCAGGTTGTCCAGTTTGTTGGAATAGAGTTGTTCATAGTATTTTTTAACAATCCTTTGTATTTCTGTGGGGTCTGTTGTTATTTCTCCTCTTTCATTTCTGATTTTGTTTATTTGGGTCCTCTCTCTTTGCTTCTTGGTGAGCCTGGCTAGAGGTTCATCAATCTTGTTTATCCTTTCAAAGAACCACCTCTTGGTTTTGTTGATCTTTTGTATTTTTTGTTTTTGGTCTCTATGTCATTTATCTCTGCTCTGATCTTTATTATTTTCTTCCTTCTTACCCTGGGCTTTTCTTGTTGCTCTCTTTCTAACTCTTTGAGTTGTAGGGTTAGGTAATTTATTACCATTGTTTCTTGTTTTTTTTTGCAGTAGGCTTGTAGAGCTATGAACTTCCCTCTCAAGACTGCTTTTGCTGTGTCCCATATATTTTGGATTGTTGTGTTTTCATTGTCGTTTGTTGCCACGATGTTTTTTATTTCTTCTTTGATCTCTCTGGTAACCCAGTCATTGTTTAATAGCATGCTATTTAGTCTACAGGTGTTTGATTTTTTGGATTGTTTTTATTGTAGTTGATTTCCAGTTTTATGCCACTGTGATCTGAGAAGATGCTTGATATGATTTCTATCTTCTTGAATTTGAAGAGACTTTGCCTGTGACCCAATATATGGTCTATCTTTGAAAATTACCCATGTGCACTTGAGAAGAATGTATATTCTGTGGCTTTGGGGTGAAATGATCTGAAGATGTCAATTAATTCCATCTGGTCTACTAAGTCCTTTTGGATTGATGTTTCTTTGCTGATTTTTTGTTTAGAGGATTTGTCCAATGGTGATAGTGGGGTATAAAAGTCCCCTACTATGATTGTATTGCTGTCAATTTCTCCCTTGATATCCTCCAGAAGTTTTGTTATGTATTTGGGTGCTCCTGTATTGGGTGCATATATGTTTACCAGAGTTACTTCTTCTTGTTGGATTGCTCCCTTTAATGTTATGAAGTGGCCTTCCTTATCTCTTTTTATGTCCTTCACTTTGAGATCTAATTTGTCAGATATAAATATTGCTATCCCAGCTTTTTTTTTTTTTTTTTCATTTCCATTCACCTGAAAAACCTTTTTCCATCCCTTCACCATCAGTCTGTGTGCATCTTTTTTTCTGAGGTGGGTTTCTTGTAGACAGCAGATATATGGGTCATGTTTTCTTATCCAATCCGTTACCCTATGTCTTTTGATTGGGGCATTTAATCCATTTACATTTAAAGTTATTATTGATAGTTACTTGTTTGTCACCATTTTCATTTTTTACCCCTGTGTTCATTCTTCACTTCCTATTTCTTCTTTTTACAGCAGACCCTTTAGCATTTCTTTCATTGCTGGTTTGGTGGTAATAAACTCCCTTAGTCCTTTTCTGTCTGTGAAGCTCCTGATTTCACCTTCAATTTTGATTGATAGCCTTGCTGGGTACAGTATTCTTGGATTCAGACCCTTCCTTTGCATGACTTTGTATATTTCATTCCATTCCCTTCTGGCCTGATGAGTTTCTGTTGAGAAATCAGTTGCTAGTCTGATGGGGGTTCCTTTGTATGTAACTTTCTGTCTCTCTCTGGCTGCTTTTAAGATTCTTACTTTGTCGTTGGTGTTTGCCAATTTAATTATAATGTGCCTTGGTGTAGGTCTTTTTGGGTTCATTTTGTTTGGGACTCTGTGAGCTTCTTGGATTTGTGGGGGGTTTTTCTTCCCTATATCAGGGAAGTTTTCTGTCATTATTTCTTCAAACAGGTTTTCTATTCCTTGCTCAGTTTCCTCTCCTTCTGGCACCCCTATTATGCAGATGTTGTTTTGTTTTGTGTTGTCCAAAAGTTCCCTTATGCTCTCCTCCTGCTTTTTAATTTTTTTTTTTTTCTAGAAGCTGATCTGCTTGGATATTTTTTCCTATCTTGTCTTCTAGCTCACTGATGCAGTCCTCTGCTTCTTCTAGTCTACTGTTGATGCTTTCTATTGAGTTCTTTATAGCAGCAATGTCACTTTTCATTTCTTCTTGGTTCTTCATTTCCTCTTGGTTCTTACACATATTGTTGAATTTGTCTTCCTTTCTTTTCAGCCACTGTATTACCATTTCTCTGAATTCTTTTTCTGACAGGTTGCTTGCTTCCATTTTGTTTACTTCCTTTTCTGGTGATGCCTCCTTTTCTTTCATATGTGGGCTGTTTCTTTGTCTCCGCATGATCTCTCTTCTCCAGGTGTCTGGTTATGTAGTTCTTTCTCTCCTGCGTTGATTTAAAGGCACAAAATACAACACAACAAGGCACAACGCACAAGGCATGAACACAAATGTATTCATGATACTAATAACCCCAAATAAAGTTGACCACCAGGGAAAAGAAAATTAGGGGATAAGAAAGAAAGAAGAAAAAAGAAAAAAAAAGGAGTGCAAAAATGAAATTGGGAAAATGAAAAAAAAGTAAGGTAGAAAAAAATGAGAAGGAAAAAGAAGAGGGAAAAAACTATTTATATGGGGAGAAAACTCCAATAGAACAGCCACTAATCCCAACAAATGCAAGCAACAAATATATAGAGATGAATGCAAACTACAAACAGCAACTAATATCAAGTGAGGCGAGGGAAAACAGAAGCAAAAAACAAACAAAATCAATACAAAACAAAACCAAAAAAAAAACCAAAAAGAAAAAGTGAAACATTCTGACAAACAAGCATAAAAAAATAACCAATATTATCAATAATCAAGCAAACAACAACAAAAGGACAAAGAGAGAAAAAATTTGGATAGTGAAGAAAGAGAAGAGAGAGGTATGTATGGAATTAAAGCAGGGGATTGGATATTAGATATATAAGTAAGGTGAAATTTTAACAGGGGGTAAAAAGAAGGAATAGGGAAAATCTAAAGCAGGAATAGGGTAAGAGAAACAGGACAAAAAAAGGGGAAAAGTGAGGAAGAGAGTGTTGGCATAAAGGTAAAGTTGAGATAGAGTAAAATGATGCTAAAGAAAAGATGAAAATAGAATGTAGAACAATAACCCAAAATAAAATAGAGAAAATAAAATGACACTTTTAAATAAAAGGTAAAATAGTAGTAGTAATAAGACTGATTAAAAATAAAAACGTAATAATTAAAAAGGTAAAATTAAGTGAGGAAAAAAAGAAAAAAATTTAGTTTCTTAAGTAAAAGATGTAAAATAAAAATAAAAATGTGCAGTAGTGAAGGTCATTCACTTCCTCTACTGTTCTGTTTGGCACGCCTGTTTCCTAGTCAGGACAGTATTGAAGTTCCCTGCATTCCATTGCTCCTCAATGTTGTAAGCCACAGTCCTGATTTTCAAGCAGGCAATACTTCTTTATTTCTTATACTCCTTTATTTGTGTTTACACAAGCGTCAATTTGTGATTCAACCCCTGGGTGGCAGTGTTTCTGGATTGACCTCTGGGTCTATAGGTCCTCTCTAGCTAGTGTTTAGATTTTGTTTTCCCTGTGGCCCTTAATACCAGTTTGGGTGAATGGGCTGCCCCAGAGCTGGTTCTCTGATCATTATTCCCCGCTCTGATCCCCAGGTTCCACAAAAACAACTTTCCCCTGCGGTCTCTTAGAGTGTCCCCAATTGGGTGATCCTATGTATTGGGCTTAGTAATCAAAAGCAAGCATTTAAAGAGAGAAAAAAAAAAAGGAAGAAAAGAAAAAAGAGCCAGAGTAAGTGTGCAAACTCCAGCGCTGAGCGCAAGTCTGTGCAGTCTTTTTTCCCTTGGCTCTAAGCAGCCAGCACACTTTTACAATTTTTAGGCTGCCCTTTTGCGCCCAGTTCAGCTATGGGTTGCTTTCTAGAGTTCCCTCTGTTAGCAGCCCTGCGTATCCCCTTCCACATTCGTGGATCATGCTAACCCCAACGGCCGCAGATTTTTTTGGGTGCAGACTTCCCCATATCTTCTAGCTCCCGTTGTGTGCATTTCTCTCTCCTGCCTGGATCAAGGACCTCAACTTATCCTAGGTGAAATCTGACCTTTCCGTGATAAGGTGCAGAGCTCCTCCGAATCTGCGTGTTCGCACTGCTGCTTGGGGACCGGTGTTCCTGGGTTCGCAGCTGTTCCCTGGGTGGTGTTGTTGTAGACCCCCGGGATTTTTAGGCTTCCGATAACATCCACTCTCCCTTTCAAGATGGCATGGTCCCAAAAGGCTCTTATATATAGATTTTTTTAAATGTTTGGTTTTATATTTAGGTATTATAATTGGTGGCTAGATTATCAAGCCAACTCTAAAAGGTCAATTTTGTGTCATATGCCGTAAGTTTATCACTATATCACTTCAGTAATACATAGCTACCGTGTAAGACAATGCCCACTGGGAATGTGTATTTTAAGTTTCAACTTGGGAACAAAGTAGGTTTGATTCTTTCCACTTTTATGGAAGAAATTTGGGTTGGCCAGAGGTGTAGAAAGGGATGCCTTGAGGCAGTAACTTTACTGTTTTTATTTTTCACATCTAAATAAAAGCAGGATAACCTTAATTTGTTCTGAATGAGGAACAAGGGCATTGTGATAAAGATGTACAGAGTAGCTTTCATAAATTCATACTCCTCTACTATCCCCTTGTTTGTGTAGCTTATTTTATAAATTAAGTTTATGTTGTCTTTTTATTTATGCTTCATATTTTATGTCAAAATTTTAGAAAGTAGAATTCAGAACATGTCCCAGTTATATAAAGGGTAAACACTTCAAAGAATATGAACAGAATTCAAATAGAAATATACTTATGAAACAGATAAAATTTAAATAAATCTAAGAACTCATTCAACATTCAAAAATGTTGGAATGGTCATAGGTGGTCAAGCTTCCCCAGGACCCAGTCTTTTCTCCCACTTTCCCTCTTTTGTTCCTTGGTTTATAGAACTCTGTAATCCCTCAAGAAGCTGGGTTACCTAATTCTCAGTCTTCTGTGCTGGTTGTCAATAATTGAGGAGAACACCTTTCTAGTTGTATCTGTGTCCTTTCTACCTTAAAACTTGCCAGCTTGTCTCTTTCTTGTAGGACTCCTGAAGGCAGTAAGAAGTAACCAACACAATCCATTATCCTGACATTTATATCAAGTTCTTAAAACATCAGTCCATTGGTTAGGTGGTCTCAGTTCCAAGACAGTAGGTTTAACTGCACAATGAGAAGAGCCATCTTCCTCTTAGGAGATGAGGAGACTTTCATTACCCTGCCCTCTTTCTTTACTAAATATGTTTAAATTTTAGGTTCTGTTTCCCTATTTCCTGAAACCAGTTTCTAAATTAGTTTGCTTGAAGATGTAAGCCACAGAATTCAAATTTATTGGCTCAAGTTAAATAACTTGCCTGGGGTTACAGAACTACTAAATGGCAGAGCTGTGATGTAGCTATTCAGTCCCTCTCTAGAGGCTGCACCCTGCACATTATGCTACCTGTAAGTGCCAGTTGGTGAGCTTCTAAGTAGCAGTACAATTGTTAATAGGGGTTTTTGGGGTTTTTTTTTCTTTAATAAAAAGATTATTAACTTTAGGTCAGTATTCTGGCAATCCTAGTATACAACTTTATTTTTTCAGTCTATCGGGGATTGTTAAAGAGCTTTTGTGATTTCTGCAACTCCCAGAAATGAACAGATGTAGCTGATAAAGCTGTAGCTAGCATGCTGTTGGTTACATTCTGTTTTGTTTCTCTGGGCAGGCAGCTTGGCATGGTGGAAAAAGCGTGGGCTTTAGCTTCAGTCAGATTTGGGTTTAAATTCTGGCTTCAACATTTCCTAGCTGCTAGCTTTGCTTTGCTTCTTCACTAGTAAAATAAGGATAATAACATGGCCCTTCAGGGTGGATATGAGAATTACATGAAATAATGTAGGCTAAAGACCTTTAAAGTGGAGTCAGGCAATAATAAAACCTTAATAAATATTAAGTCACTTTTTAGGTACATTTCTCAAAATGAAATGAAGAAACAAAATGTACCTTTTTCTATAAAATTTAGGTATAACTGACTGGAGAATGAATATTTTGCAAAGAAGAATTCATATACTATAATCCCAAAGAACTCATGGCAATTAATAAATTCACTCTTGATTCCTATATTTCAAATCATGGTGATGTAAAATATTGTAACCAATTATCTTGTAAACATTTTGAAATTCATGATCTGATGTAACAGGAACATTTTATCACTGGTCAAACTAAACTCATATAGCATTCATTGACCAGTTTTTTTCATATGAGCTTTCATCACTGTGATCTTTTAGATGTTTTCACAGGTTTAGTTATTTTGTGATGAAATATTTCTATCATTTTTGCTAATCTTCCTTTTTCTTTTACTATTTACTATTAAATGTTACCAGTTTCTGGTTATACTTTTGTTTCATTTTCCCCCTTCATGTCATTAAAAAAAAAGTTGATTCATTTTATTCTGTTCTTTATACAGAAAAACATCTGGGTATATTTTTATTAGAGTGATTGTGTACCTGGCCTGTGGTGCTGATTAGTATTTTTAGTTGTGGAATCATTATACCTCCTCAGGAAGGGTGGCAGAGAGCAATTAGATTTTGGCTGGAGAATTGAGGAGCTTTCTATTTGATTTGGGGTCTATTTCTTAATTCACCTCAAATTACCTTTTCCACAGTTTAGTAATTGAGCATATTCTGTTATTTTTTAAATAGATTAGCTCATTTTCAAAATGTTTACTTTATATCTGACTTCATTACTCCACTACCTAAGACAAAAGGAAATCTAGAGCCATGAAGCATGTAAGGACTTTCTTTTCTTGGCTTATTGTTATTTTATTTTTAAATGAAATGGGTATATGTGAAAACTATGTTCTTTTAAAAGCTTATCCTCTTCGTCATTGTATTTAATTTATTTCTTTTTAATTTTTATTTTAAAAAGTAATTTTCTTGCCTTGGCCAGTGTGGCTCATTGGAATGTCAGCTTGCGCACTGAAGGGTCTCAGATTCCATTCCCGGGTTTCAGGTTCGCTCTCTCCATCCCCCAATCTGGGCACAAGCAGGAGGCAACCAGTTGATGTGTCTCTTTCACATTAATGTTTCTCTTTCTCGCTCTCTCCCCCCTCTCCCCTCCCCTCTCTCTTTTACTATCTCTGAAAAGCAATTGGGGGAGGGGGTGGAAATATCCTCAAGTGAGGATTATTTTAAAAAGTAATTTTCTTTGTAGATTCTTCTCTCACTGTATTATCTCAGCACATTATTGGAATTGAAGTATGCTTATTATTAGTAACATCACTTGTTTTATTCTGTAATCTAATATATATATTGTCTATTAAATAGATTAGGAAAGCTTTACTTTTTTTCTTCTTCTAGAAAAACGGAAAACAAATTCTCCTACCCCTACCAAGCCTAGTTGAGGCCTTCATTCTGTATACATGGTTATTCAGAACCCCATCTCTAGTTCAGAATGGGTAGCTACTCCTGTGATGAGCTAATATATTTGTACTTTCTGACGACCAGAGATATCAGTGGCCCTAACTGTGTTTAGGGATCAAGACACATTGATCCCTAAACACAGCCACTCTAAAATGCTTCCTTCTCAAATATCTGTTTAGTCTAATGATAGCAAATAAAATATTTTCATGTCAGACTTCTTTTGGAAGCTGAAAATTTTCTTCAATTCATCATACAAGGGACTTTACTTCTCTTTATTACATAAAACCCCATAACATTTGTATCTCAAGATCACTGCGGGGACTATTTGATAATAAAGTGCAAGTGCAGATACCTAATACACTGCAGATAGAAAGAGGCAACTGCTGTGTTTATTCTCTAATAATGACTGGAACAAATGCCAATATCTGCTTTCTGCTGAAAATACTTATTAGTGTACTGCTTATATTCACTACTATTCTTTCTTCCCTGAATCTTTACTCCTGGAAAATAAATAATGCCAGCAGGAACTAAAGATGACCATTTTTCTTGTCTCTAAAGAAAAACTTAATGTTGACGACAGCTGTTAAAAATGAGATATTTGTGTTATATTTATAAGGCAGATCTTGGGAAAAGTAATTTAAAAAAAATGTCTCTGTAAATGGTCTTGGCTAGTATTTGCTACCTCAAAAAGTCTTAATTCTTTGTCACAATTAATGGGTGGTTTGGCTGGATGTAGAATTGTACTTAGAAAATAGTTTTCCTTTCTTTTCAAAGACATTTAAAACTTGTTAGATTGGCTTCTAGCTTCCAGTGGTTCTGTTGAAAAAGGTATGTGTGTTTTTTTGCCAATTTGAGTCTTGATCTTTAGTCTGTGACTTTTTTTGTCACTCAGGAACTTTTAAAGATCTTCTCTTTCTTCCTCTTGATTTAAACATTTTATCTGTTTTTTGTTTGTTTGTTTGTTTGTTTGTTTTTACCTCTAGTGGATGTTTGGAACGTATGGAGACACTGGGAATGCTGGGAGAGAGTGCTTTGGCATTTAGTTCTTGGAGGTCAAAGAGGTTAATTTTCTTGAAATGCAGGAAACAGTCTCACCCAAAATGTCAATAGAAGGCCTGTTAAGAAGTACTGTGACCCTGGGGAAATCCTCCTATACAATGAAAGGCTAATACACAAATCGACCGAACGGCGGAATGACCAGTAGCTATGACGCGCTCTGACCACCAGGGGGCAGACACTCAACGCAGCTCCTGCATTGAGTGCCTGCCCCCTGGTGGTCAGTGTGCTTCCACAGGAGGAGCACTGCTCAGCCAGAAGCTGACTCATGACTGGCCAGCGCAGCGGCAGTGGCAGGAGCCTCTCCCACCTCCGCAGCAGAGCTAAGCCATTAGTTGGACATTTCCCAAGGGCTCCCAGCTGCCAGAGGGATGTCTGACTGCCAGCTTAGGCCCGATCCCTCGAGCAGTGGGCCTAAGCCTACAGGTGGACATCCCCCGAGGGGTCCCAGAATGCAAGAGGGTGCAGGCCCCACCCGAGTGCACACATTTTTGTGCACCAGGCCTCTAGTATAAGAATAATCTTGACATACATATTGATTATGGGGTATGACAAGAGAAGCAAGACATGTATACCAAAGACCAATCAGTGTGTTTGGTAATAATGTTATAGACATGTGTGAAACAATGGAGGAAGAATGTGTACTGGTAAATTACATGGTACAAATGGAAATAAAATAAAAATCACTGTGTGAAAAACAGTCACTACATTATCTATGAGTATATATTTACCATGGTACTGCTTTGGGTATCTAGCTGGATATTATTTGCACTATTGTGCTTAATCAGATTGACAAATTCTGTATTTCCAAGTTGGACTTGCTTTTAATTACTTTGATAGGTCAAGAAAATGATTAACTCTTTTCTATAATGGGGTATCTATTTTGTACTCCAAACACTTAGCAATTCCAAATCCAGAAAGATTTGAGAAATGACATTTTTGCGAAGGCTAGAGTTTGACAATAATAGCCATACTTATCTAAATTGGAGTGGGATTCAGAAGTTGAACAAGGGTTGTACTTGGGCAGTTTTAAAGCAGTTTCTGAGTTAGCAGTTTACATTTCTATTTCATTAATATCTTGGGAAATGAATTACCAGAATTGCATATATCACTAACTCTTTTATAAGAATACAAACATTCAATGACAAAGATGAATTGCTTTTAAATTATCCACCATTGTTTTCATGGTTCATACATATTATTGCTTTACTTCACTAATGTGACTGACTCAGGACACTGTACATTAGAAATACAGGACTCTAAGGAAGCAGAGAGGGATGAAGATAATGAGTGGGAAGATAGTGAACGATGTTAAAATAGAGTTTGATCATTTTGTATTAATATAATTTTTAGGCATTTTAAAATAAGTGTTAATTCAGAATCATTATTTTAATGTGCATATGATTTACTTTTCAGAGCCTAAATCACAACCGCAGCAGCTTCATCAGGGGCAACACAGATTGTTGAATACTGAGCAAAATGGAATAAAAGACAGTAATCAAACAAGATATCTTCCTCGGAATGATACCAGACAGCCAAGAAATGAAAAACCTCCTCGTTTTCAAAGAGACACCCAAAATTCGAAGTCAGTTTTAGAAGGTAGTGGATTACCTAGAAATAGAGGTCCTGAAAGACCAAGTACTTCTTCAGGATCTGAAGGATGGGCTGAAGAGAGAATCAGATGTGATAGACCCTATTCTAGATATGATAGGACTAAAGACACCTCATACTCTTTAGGTTCTCAGCACAATGATGGTGCTTTTAAAAAAAGGGAAAACTCCATGCAAAGCAGATCAGGAAGAGGTCCAGCCTATGCAGAGACAAAAGAAAATCCACTTCCTCAAGAATCCATAGATTATAATAATCAAAAACGTGGGAAAAGAGAAAACCAAACAGCAAATCCTGATCATTTTTATGACAGGAAACCACGAACAATAAATAATGAAGCTTTCAGTGGTGTAAAAATTGAAAAACATTTTCCTGTAAATACTGATTACCAGAATCCTGTCAGAACTAATAGTTTCATTGGTGTTCCAAATGGAGAGACAGAAATGCCACTGAAGGGAAGGCGAGTAGGACCTATTAAGCCAACGGGACCCAGCACAGCCACACCCTATGATGATAAAGTATTTTACAATAGTGGTCCTAAAAGAAGATGTGGGCCAATTAAACCAGAAAAAGTACTAGAACCATCTATTCCTGTGGAGTATGCAAAACTGTGGAAACCTGGAGATGAATGTTTTGCACTTTATTGGGAAGACAATAAGGTATGCATGCTATAATGGTATTATATACTAATATTACTAAATGTAACATTCTATTGAAACTGTACTTCTTTGAACAGATTTATAGATATCTTACCTAATAATAGACAAACATGTAAATTGACCGTACCTCCGCTACGCCCACCAGCCAATCAGGAGTGATATGCATATCAACCCAACAAAGATGGCGGTTAATTTGCATACACAGGCACTGAGCGCTAGGGGTGGGCAGGACACTTGCGTCGTCGCTGTGGTGACGATACAGGTGTTCTGCCCCACCCTTGGTTTCTCAGGGCCTCTGAGCAGCATGGGAAGGCGGGGCCAGAGCGGAAAGAGGCGGCTCCAGGGCTGGGCCAGAGTGGAAAGGTGGTGCCGGCTAGCCAGGGAAAGGAAGGCCCATTCTAGCACGAATCTTCATGCATCAGGCTTCTAGTATAATTTATTACAGGATAAATAAAATATTTATTATATTTATTGTTTTTTTATGAATGATTAGGGAGAATGAGTCCCATAGATTTGACTATATTATATGTTATTTTAGCTTGTGTATTAGAATAGTATTGAAAAAATTAAGTACAGTTGAGAAATGACTTCACTTGCCATCAACTGAACTGTTAATGTTTGCTTTTCTTTCTAGTGAGATTATACTAATTCACAAGGAAGAAAATCATTTGAGTGGCCCAGGGTTAAATTCCGCAGATTTCATCTAACTTAAAGAAAATTTGCACAGACTACATTTTTTTTTAAACTAGTTTTATTTTTAATATATATATATTTTATTGATTTTTTTACAGAGAGGAAGAGAGAGGGATAGAGAGTTAGAAACATCGATGAGAGAGAAACATTGATCAGCTGCCTCTTGCACACCCCCTACTGGGGATGTGCCCAAAACCAAGGTACATGCCCTTGACCGGAATCGAACCTGGGACCCTTGAGTCCGCAGGCCGATGCTCTATCCACTGAGCCAAACCGGTTTTGGCCAGACTACTTTTTTAAAAAATTAAGAGAATAGTTAATTATTTATCTGATAATAAATAATATAATACTTATTAAACCAAATAAATTAAACATTCTTTTGTTCTATATTACATGCTGACTAAAAAGAAAAGAGGGAAATTGTGGAGAAAGGAGAAGGGAAATACAGAAGATGAGGTCAAGAAGGAATACAGTGGATTAGATAAAAGAGCCTGGCTGAGAGGGAGAAGACCACACAGTCAGAACAGGAAGATGAGGAGGCCAGAAGGACCCTTTGAGAAAAGGGCCTTTGCACATGTTTGCCTTCTGCCCAACATTTTCTACCAACTACTCTTCTTATCCTTGAGGGCTGGGCTCAAACATCACTTCCTAAAGGAAGCCTTCTTTAACCTGATCTCTTCTCCCACATTCTTGTCTTTCTCAGTGCCTTATTCGCTTTCTTTAAGTTACTAGAATTTGTAAATTTATTTATTTATTATTTATTTATTTATTTATTTATTTATTATTTATTTATTTAGGTTACTGGATTGATAGCTCTCCCCTATCATAATTTTAAATTCCTTAAAGGCAGGGTTTTGTCTAGTTTTGTTTTTTTGTGTTTTTTTCCTGTAGCCCTGCTTTTCCCACAATGTAGGAATTTAATAATTATTTGTTGACTCTGTTAATTAGTTAATTTTGAATGGGGCACTTATATAGGAAAAAAGTAGAGTGGTTAGAGGACTGGTGCTATCAGCATGGTAATTAAAACTGAGGTAAGGGAGTTATAGTGACAGGGACATGCATAGATGTGAGGATCGGGTCAAAGAAAAAAAATATTTGAAGTAAATATTTTATAAGTTGAGTACTTTCAGTTGATAAAGTAAGGATGTGCCCATGGGAGTGTGTGTGTGACTAAAATAAGTGGTGGAAGTAAAGTTAATTGAAGATTTCAAGGAATTCAAATTCAGGCTAGGAAGTATGGATGGATCCTTTAAAAAGATGCTGTAGCCCTGGCCAGTGTGGCTCAGTTAGTTGAGCGTAGTCTGGTGCACCTAAAGGTCACCAATTCAATTCCCAGTCAGGGCACATACCCACATTGTGAGTTTGATCCCCAGACAGGTTGCATACAGGAGGCAAGCAATCAGTGTTTCTCTCTTGCATCAATGTTTCTCTCTCTCTCCCTCTCCTTTTCTCTCTCTCTAAAAGAAAACACACACACACATACAGAAAAAAAAGATGCTGTAGGGAACCAGGTCCCATGGTGTTCAATGAGTGATGAGGCATAAACAGGTGTTAGGTGTTACCTGATGATTCCAGCAAGGAGAGTACAGGGTGGTATAACCAGGTGGCATAGTTGATGTTTGCATGTGGGATGATGCTAATATAGAAGCAGCATCTCTACTGCCAAGTTTTTATTCAAGGTCAAAAGGAGGGGATGAGACAGCACTAGCTATGTTTGTGTGTGTGTGTGTGTGTGTGTGTGTGTGTGTGTGTGTGTGTGTGTGTTTCTGATAAAGCAAAAGCCTTCCCAGAAATATCAACAGACAAGCTCATTTTACATGGCTACTTCCTGGCTATTAGGAAGGCTTGGAAAGCAAGTACTATTCAGACTATTACTCTTTCAACTCAGACCACTCACTTTCCAAAATACAGGAACTGTTTGATTTGGGTAATGAGGGATTACTTAATATTTACCTGTTTCTCCCTTATGCAGGGGCAAGAAAAGGTGAAGTAGTTAGAAATCAGTGTTTGTTTGTAGAGCTTAGTGTCTACCTTAGAGTAGACCTTGTGTCAGGTGCTTCTGTTAAGATGAAGATGGAAAAATGTTTTTTCTCTATTGGATAGTGTGGAGTTGTTGGTGACTTCTACAAGCAGAGGAGGTAAGTGATTGGAGTTCAAGTCAGATAAGGTTTGAAAGGCTAAAACCTCACAGGGATCATGCCCTAGTAGTACGTAAAAAACTATTACACACAAGCCATTACAAAGCCTAAAACCAGCCCTTTACAGCAAGCATGTCAAACTCAAAGGCTAACATGGGCCAAATAAACAAGGTTTAAGTTTATGTGGGCGGCAAAAAACACAAAAGTTTTAATTTTCATAGAAACATAGGTTTATTTTGATAGAGACATGCTGAATACAAAGGGCTGAAATGAGTAATCACATAATAGAACATTTTAATAAAGATTAATATTTTTTCTTGAACATTAACTTACCAGACACTGAATAACTGCACAAATTAATAAGCATAACGCAAATAAACCTATTTTTCTCTTCTCCAAAAGCAGAATATTTCCTGTTGTGCACACCAAACAAGTCAGTCCAAGACTAATGATGTGGCTGCTAAAATATTTGCTGCTAGTATTAGTGGAGAGAAATGGTGCGCCTACATATAAGGCATGTAAGGGAAATGAATGCAACACGATTATAGTAATCATTTATTAGTGAACGTTATAGTTTGTTATTAATAATTATGTATAATAGTATATTGTAAAAATTAAGGTACGAAATTTTTATTAAAATGTTTCTTACATACCGTTCTATTGGCTGGGCCGCAAAAATATTCGTTGTGGGCCACATGCAGCCCGTGGGCCTCGAGTTTCACATGCTTGCTTTACAGAATCAAGGATGTCTGCTTGCACTCTGTCTGTCTGCCAAAGAAAATCTAATCCTCTTTTGTGTGTGTGTGTGGGGGGGATATACATTTCCTAGAATCTTTTGAATATTTTACCTGCAATGCCTGGCATCCTATAAAAAATTACGAGCCAAAGAGAGAGAGAGAGAAGGAAAGAAAGAGAAAGGGAGAGAGAATATGATAAACCAGAAACAAAGCAACAGAGAAAAATAAAAAGACCTACAGATATTGAGATATTAGACTTAGCAGGCAAGTTCTTTAGCAAATATTGAGTATTCAACAAACCATAATTGAATGGCTGCTAAGTGTCAGGTACTTGGGATAGATCAGATAGTTCTGGCTGTGTTATTACTCATATGACTTCAAATACTACCTTCTGAAAGACAGCACCTAATAATTCCCAATTGTTTTCAACTTTTAGAGTATTCTTAGAATTATTGGATGCTCTTTTAAAGTGACTACTTTGATTTTAATTGGATATATCCTTTCAGTTTAGAGTGAGGGACTGTGGGCTCTATATAGATTATACAATTAAACAAATGAGATAAACAGTATTTACCCTCTGAAAGAGATGGGATTAGTTATATTCTGAAACCACCTAATTTAAGAGATAGCTTTTATTTTTTAAAAAATATGTTTTTATTGATTTCAGAAAGGAAGGTGAGAGAGGTAGAAACATCAATGATGAGAGAGAATCATTGATGGGCTGCCTCCTGCACACTCCCTACTGGGGATCAAGCCTACAACCAGGCATATGTCCTGACTGGGAATTGAACCATGACCTCCTGGTTCATAGGTCAACACTCAACCACTGAGCCACATAGGCTGGGCGAGATAGCTTTTAAATGTCTTGTCAAGAATATGCAACTTTCTAATTTTCTAGCCAGAGACCAAGGTGAAGATTTAAGAAAACCATTAGCTTTTAAGAAATCATAATCTTAATTGCATTACAATGATGTTTTGGAGCTGATTGATCAATTAGTATAATTAATAATTTAAAAAAGTATTCCCATTATCTTGCCTTCTCTCAAGTTTTATTTGCTTTGAAGGATTTTAGAATCTGGGACAATTCTTCCTCTAAACTGTCATAGCTAGTTCAGTGCTTTTTGCCCTCTCAACTGGAATACTCGAACCACCTCCAAACTGGTCTCCTTGCCTTAAACTTTTTTTTGTTAATATATTTTTATTGATCTAAGAGAGGAAGGGAGAGGGACAGAGAGATAGAAACATCAATGATGAGAGAGAATCATTGATTGGCTGCCTCCTGCATGCCCCCTACTCGGGATCGAGCCTGCAACCTGGGCATGTGCCCTTGACCGGAATCAAACTCGGGACCCTTCACTCCACATGCTGATGCTCTGTCCACTGAGCCAAACCAGCTAGGGTGCCTTAAACTTTATTCCTCTTACACTTGTCATTGAAACTGCCACCACTGTGCTTTTGGGCTTAGAACATATCATTCTTCCTAGTTTAAATCTTTTACCTGTAAAATAAATACATATTCTAATATGCATGTAGAGCCTTAGTCAGTTAGCTCTTGTATTCTTGTCCTGTCTAATTTCCTATTGGTTTACCCTTTTTCTCACATCATGCCATAATTAATTTTAAACTCTTTATAGTTTTTTGCACTCATCTTCACATTTTATGTCTGTAACCTTCCCTGAAATAAATACCCTTCTCAGTTCTTTACTTGGCTAAACCCTCTTCTGCCTTAAAGACTATATTAATTGTCGTCTGCCCAGGAAGCTCTTCCCAAACTCCTTAGCTTTATCAAATGCCATATCACTACACCTTTATTACAGTGCTTTCTACATTATATAGAAGTCACTTTTTACACGAGTTGTCTTTATGAAAGTGTTAAGTTCTAAAAAGATGTCAACTTATTTGTTTTCCTAGGCTATATTGTGACTCATTGTTGAACTTACCTAATTATCTGAGAAGCTTACAATTGAAGCATAGGTCCAAAAATACAACAATTCACAAAACACAGAAGTATGAGGCTAAAGAAATAAAAGAGGGATGGAGAGATGTGAATGTATATCAGAACTCCAAGATTTGGGAAATCCCCACATGATGTCTCTAAATTTCTTAGCATCCAGACTTGGGAAGGAAGCACCATGGATTAACTTAATAACCGTTGTAGTATGAAGTATACTAGTTACTCAGAAAAATAGATTCTTTCCTGATAAGTCATATTTTAGAAGGATATGAAAAATAAGAATTTCTGTTGCCTTTAGCATTTTCTGATTCTGGTGAGCCTACTAAGAGATACTGTTAAAAATAGACAGCGTTATAGTAGAGTGTCCAACTAACCTAGTTTAAAGAAATTATTCCTTAAGAGAAAATAATTTTTCATGTTTACTAAGCAACATTCCGACCTATAATTTAGGTCCTGAATGGGTTGACCAATTAGTGACCTACTCCTAGTTACCATAACAGGTAAATTTTAAAATTGTACTTGTTATGTAAATTAGTTGCTTGTGAGGTTGTTAATGAGCATTAGTTCCCAGAGCCAAGTAAAACTGAATAAACTGATAAAATAAAGGTATCTGGTCTTGCAGTGTCTCAAATCCTATAGCACCTGGATATGAATGATGTGCTTACTCCCTACCTGACATTCCTACTTCCCCTCCGCTGCCTGTGATGTCAGCAGCAATGAGCCTTTTTCTTTGTATTTATTTTGTCATATGTTTATGTTTTTTTAAGTTGCCCCATCCTATATAATAAAAGGCTAATATGCAAATCGACCGAACGGCGGAACAACCAGTAGCTATGATGCACACTGACCACCAGGGGCAGACGCTCAACACAAAAGCTGCCCCCTGGTAGTCAGTGTGCTCCTACAGGGAGAGCGCTGCTCAGCCAGAAGCCAGGCTCACAGCTGGTGAGTGCAGCGGCGGTGGTGGGAGCCTCTCCTGCCTCTGTGGCAGCGCTAAGGATGTCTGACTACCAGCTTAGGCCCACTCCCTAACATCCCCCGAGGGCTCCTGGACTGCAGAGGGCGCAAGCCGGGCTGAGGTACCCCCTCCCCCCGAGTGCACAAATTTCGTGCACCAGGCCTCTAGAAGTTATGTATTCTGATTAATACATAAAAAAAAATCTTACTAATATTAGTTAAAGGACTTCAGTGGCTGACAACAAAACATAACACTAGTTCTTTATATACCCACTGACATGAGAATATTCTCTCCTGACCATCGAGCTCTGTCCTGAAATATTACTACTATTCAGTGTTATGTCAGAACTCATATGGATGAGATAATTTATTTTTTTTAGCCAATTTATGATTATTCAAAGGTAAGTTTTATTATTCTTTTAACAATTATTTTCTTTAAAATATGGCATATTTGAAAGTTGCTAAGAAAATAAATCTTAAAAGTTTTCATCACAAAGAAAAAAATTCTATAACTGGCGATGAACATTAAAATTATTGTGGTGATCATTTTCTACATATACATATGTCAAATCACTATGTTAAACATCTAAAACTATGTCAGTTTATCTCAAAATATTAATTAATCAAAAGAAGATTGAGCTTTCAAAGAAATTGCGCATTCTAGCACTTCGATTATTCACATTTCCATCTAATATTGCCCTTTGTAGACAATGTTGATTGTCATATTTAAAACTCCTTTTTTCTCCTCAGTTTTACCGAGCAGAAGTTGAAGCTCTCCATTCTTCAGGTATGACAGCAGTTGTTAAATTCACTGATTATGGAAACTATGAAGAGGTGCTACTAAGCAACATCAGGCCCATTCAAACAGAGGCATGGGTATGTGATCCAAATTCTGTACACAGGCAGAAGCTAATTTGAAGAAAATACATAGCTTTGAAAGATTAGTTCTAGTCATACAAAGTTTTCCAGTGGAAAAATATTTAGAGTTTGCTTAAAACTGGCCATCCCTAAAGAACGATTTTAATTTAATAATTACACTGAACTACAATAAAAATGAAAGCATTGCAATTACTTTTTTTGTATAATGCTTTGTTATATTATTCTTTAAAAATAGGTGCCCTTATTTTTGTTTACTAAAAATGTGTATATGTAAAATTAGTTTTTTATGCATATTTTGTTACTTTAAATTTGACTAAATTATGTCCAGCAGTTGTCAAATTTAAATTTCTGTTGGATACATGTATATTCTTTATTATTTTAGTTACATGTAAAATTAAGAAATATACTTAAAAGTATATATGAGTTCTCACTGCATTTACTACACGTATGTTTATGTATGTATATGTACAGATTAACTATGAATATCTGTTTAATAATTATTTGATTACTTTTGTTTCTAAATGTTATGTCAAAGCTGTGTGATAAGTTTGATGATGTAATTTAGAATGTACTGTCCTCATGGAGTCCATTTTATTCAGGATTTATGTGACTTTATGTATATAGATTCTCAACTACATTTAGGCAAAAACAGGAGGACAAGACATATTAAAATTAGTTTGATAACTTCATAAATTTTATTTCTTTTCTCCAATTTGTGGGTAGCTGTTAATAAACTTATCTTTAGAAGCCTAATTTGTTGCTATTTCCCTACATTATCAAAATATACTAGAAAATTATATCATCTAGACAGTAGCCATCATCATTGAAGCACATGTTGTTTTCTCATGAACTGCTTTTAGTTTTGGTCCTTTTTTTTTACATTTTTTCTGACACAACCTCAGTCATACTCCCTGTCCCCCCAAAAAGATAAATAAAACAACAAAAAAACCTTGTAACCGTAATCATGTTTTGGGCCATGGATCTTGATTCTTTACATTTTTATTACAGAAAAACTATTTTCTAGATAATTTATTATTATATATTTTACAGTGTAATATTACTAATGATTCATATGCTTGATTAAGAGATTATTTTCTTCTCTTTTTCTGAAGTTTAGCCACTTTTTCCCTAAAAAACTGAAATACTATCAATATCTAATTTATGTCTTTCTTGGAGAAATTCGTTGTACTTAAATTTTTGCCCTTGTTGATTCTCATATGATGGCTATTTTTTTATTTCTATTAATTTTTATTTCTTTTTTCTATTAATACATCTTAATCTAGTTTTTATAGTAAAAGTAATTATTTATTGAGTCTGTATTCTAGGAGTTGAGTCCCGGTTTGCTGTTCATCGTATGCTCCCAAATGTGTTTAGTCATTACAGTCAGAGGTTAAAATAGAATCTTCACATTAGTTTTCTTTTTATTTTTTAGAGATTTAATAAGAGATTAATTTTATCCTTTCCTCCCTAAAGAGAAATGTAGTTTTCTTACTTCATTTCTTCTCTACTTCCTTTTTCTGTTTCAGGGTAGCCATAAGTGATGAGTACATTTGTCTTTCCTCACTGTAGCTCTTCCATTCAGAGGTGTTTGGTACTGAAGTGGTCATTTTCTTTCCACAGTCGGTGGCTTTTCCTCCCCTTACCCCCAATAGTCCTCATTGCTTTTAGAGCTATGTAAACTTAGCTGGACAATAACTTTACCAGATGTAACAGCCCATGTAGTGATTCTGTTCTGATCAGCAATGCGTTCATATTCTTCCTACCCCTTTATGAGTACTCATATATATGTTGTGCTATTTTTTTCACCTGTTCTTTTTCTGCTGTCAACTTAAAATCTTTCTTATAAGATGCTTGGAATGTTTTTTCAGAAAGAAGCAGGATAGACTCACTCACTAAATCTTTTGGAGATTCTGGTGTTTCTTTTCTACTACTTACAAATAATCAAGTGATTGTTGATGTTTTATGATTTTGCAAAACTTAATATAACAAATATTTTTGGATCATGAACATCATTATTGAAAATAATATCATCCTTTCTTCTTTATCTGCATGGATAATTGACTTAGTTGTAAAAGCATCTTATTCTTGATATATAGAAGCCACCAGCTTAACATATCTTCATCCATCTCCATTTTAAAAAATACATTAAAAGCCCCTAAGAAAAAGTTATGTGACTGTCAATATGTTTAATGTAGAGTTAGTGTAGAATTCTCTTAAACTCTGAGAGTATTAATGTTGGGGTGTATGAACACTTTTTTTGTAACTGGGAAATTGTAACAAGTTTTAAGTTAATCAAAACAAAACATTCACTATGCCAATAACAAGGTAACTCTAGTTGGTAAGTCATATTAGAAAAATTAAAGGGCTGTAAAAGTACAGCGAAGATGTTAGAAGCCTTAGCACAAATATTCATTCACACAATGGATTGTGTAATTTTTTATCTTATAACTCTTGCACTATATATGTGCGTTACAATTTTTAATTGTGAAATGATACCTTTTATTAAGGATTATGTTTGCTATTTGCAGAAGATTTTGGAAAACCTGTTTTCCTGAATGTAGCAATGATTGTGGTTTGAAGATTATTTTTTATAGTTTGCAGAAACACAACTCAAAAAGCCTGTACATAAGCCAAAAGCCTTTATAGAAATCAGTTGCCTGTATTGTCTCTTAACGGTATACAGATAAATCATTAAATAAAAAGCATGAAATATTAAGAGACTCAATGACTAAGTTAATAGTCCCTTGTATGGAAAATAAAAATAAAAATCTAGTTAGTAGTTTAAATCTAAATGTTAATATTTTTCTCATGAAGTTTAGGAATTATTTGCCTTAATTCTGTCTGTAGACCAAATGTCTGTTTTCCCTTTCCATCTGGATATACCCTTTTATTTCCAGAACATACTCAGTGATTATATTTTAGTTGGCAAAAATTTATGTTCTGATTATGATTGAATACTTTATTTCCTCTAAAATTATTTACTAAACCTTTTGGTAAGTCATTTTAATTTTTTTTATTCTATTATTCTACCTAGATTTCACCTGGTTCTTTTAAGTATCAAAAAAATTCTGTCTTAAATTTAGTATCTTTGTTATAGTGAACTCTCTAATTATCATAAATAATGTGAGATTCACAGCTCATTCTTAACTGAATAAATACTCTAAATTTTTTTCAATGGTCTTTAAACATTGTAGGATTTTCCTTATTTTATTAAAGTAGTTGAAACACTAGGAGTCTCATTTTATCTGGAAAATTATATAGGGAGAAAACCATACTGTGTCTTATTTTATACTTCTGACCATTGTATGAGAAAACAGTAGGGGCAAAGAAAACCTCCTATTTATCTTCCCTGCAGTTCCCTCCAAATTGGTTCCTTTTAACTCTAAAACTAATACCAGAAAACCAGTAAAAAGATGCCACAGGCAATTTGGAATTACTGAAAATACCCTGGTGCTGCTGCTCAGACAAATCTTTTGTGTTTTACAGTGTTGTTGCTTCTGAATTGCTTTTCTAAACCTGAAAAAACACTGTCAAGTCCTGATTCTCCAAGTATATTTATGACTTGAGTTCCATTGCAACTTATATCCAAAAAGTGTTTTTAGAACATACTAGTTTCTAAACTTCCTTTTTAAAAGTTCATAATATTTGCTTCTTGGTATCAGGAAATTATCATTGTTTGGCTGTTGTTTTAACTAGAAAAAATATTGTATAGGTAATGGCTGTTCTAATACTTTAGCATGCACAATATGGACAGGAGTGCTGGAAAGTGATAGATGATTGTTACTGTCTTTTAGATGATTATTCTATCTTAACTATTTTCTGTAAGGTATTCATTTATTCAACAAATATTCATTGCACACCTATTAGGTGCCAAGCACTAGTCTAGGTCAGGGATACATATTTATAGGCAAAACACACAATTCCTGCCCACTGCACAAAGTAAGAAGAAAGTCCCAGATCTGGTTATGTAAAGCACAATTACTAGTAAGTATCTCATGAGAGTCTTGATTTGTACTTTTAGAGAATTTAAAACAAAATACAAATGGTGAAAATCTTGTTTACTGAAGTTTTCATTTAAATAGTGTTTAGGTCTTTGTTTATTCCACCTTAGTTTAAAGATAAAATTAATAAGAAAGTAGAAACTGTTATTTAATGAATTTTATCTACTTAAAAAGTTCTTTTTATCTATTTTAAAAATAAAATTTGTCTTTAGGAGGTTTTTGATTTTTAAAAATAATTATAATATATATTTCCGTATTAGCATACTTTAAGAAAATAACTAACTATCTTAAGTTTTACTTTTGAAGTAACTTTGTATAAAATTTGTTTTATAATGACATCCTAGGAAGCACATTTGGAAGTTACCTTTTCAAATTCAGATATTCATAAAAATCCATAAATTGTTCTACCACTAGTAAAAATATTAAAAAGAAATGTAGAAAAAAAAAAATCCTAACCTATTTACTGAGGAAGGAGATTGAGAGTTGTAATACAGAAAAAATGAGTTAAAATGAATACTAAATGTATTAGGACAAGGTCATATAAGTAATTTTAATGACATAATGATAAAATTATACTTTATCTAGTTTGTATTTGATATCAAAAGATCATAATAGATATTAAAAAGAAAACAATTGTTATAGAAACCATTAACTTCATAGGAAAATTACAATTATGTGACAGTGAAGTTCTGCCAATTAATATCCAGTAAAAAGTACAAGTACCTATTTCGAAAAGTTTTTCATTCTAGATGACAAATTCTTAAATTAATTAGTGGATATAATTTACCATATTTAAATTTCTACATTAAAAAACAATTTGAGCCCAGCTGGCTCAGTGGTTGAGTGGTGACCAGGAGGTCGCAGTTCGATTCCCAGTCTGGGCACATGCCTGGGTTGCAGGCATCATCCCCAGTGTGAGGTGTGCAGGAGGCAGCTGATCAGTGATACTTTCTCATCATTGATGTTTCTATCTCTCCCTTTCTCTCTCTGAAATTATACACACACACACACACACACACACACACACACATATATAATTTTTTAAAAAGAAACACAATTTGATTAAGGTCACTGAAATACATTTCTTCTACCATACATATTTTTGGAGACTTTTCTTTCAAGAATGGCCATATGTGCATTGCTGATTTTCTTTTGCATTATAAATACAAAATAAATTAGAATGAAACTATACAGCTAGTTTAGCCCCATTTAAAACATACTTTTCAAATTATGGACAGTCGAATTTGGGGGCTTTCATGCAATATCTTAACTTTGTTTTAATAAATTTGGTTGTATTTGATGTGGTTTGTTTATTTCTTCATTTATTACTCAGACTTTCACAATTCCCACAGGAGGTTATAAATTACACAAAGCATTTTAACAATTCCCACAGGAGGTTATGAATTACACAAAGGATTTTCAAATTCCCACAGGAGATTGTGAATTACACAAAACAATTTTATACAAAAGGAGATATGAAAGTTGCTGACATAAGAGGGAAAAATTATTTGTTCCTAAATGCATGCCATATATATAGATGTGTCTGCTTAAATACTGTTCATATCTACCTCCTAAGCCCAAATTCAGTTTGTGATAACTAAAACTAACATTATTATCAAAATCTAGAGCTCTAGTTTTGAGCTGACTACATTATTCAATAGAGACATTTTATTTTACCATTTCAGTTAATAGTATGAGAATAATATGCTATTTTAGGACCTGTACAAAAGTATTGCCTGAATTTTGGTACCTGATAACTTAATATATTATAACCTATTCAAAGGAACTGTATATTAGAATATTTTTAAACGTTTTCTGGATAATCTGAGTTTTCCTTTATTGAGCAATTAAAGTGCAGATTAAGATTATTATTTCACGTTCCTTTTTCCTGAAGATGACATAACTTCCAAAGTGAAATAACATGGCAGGATATTACTACCTAAGATATGCTTTCTTTCTTTTAATGTTATTTTAATTGTCACTCAGATTTGTTTCTAACTTGAATTACAGTTTTCATAAAAATAATTTAAGTCTTAAATTAATTTAATATTAAGATCAAGTTAGCATAACTGTATGAAAAATTCACAGCATTTTTTAATACATGAATAATACCAGAGCTATTATGCTAACTTTTATCTTCTAAGCCTTCCCTTTACTAATGTCAGCCTGAAGTATGAACTCCTATATTACGGTGTTGATTAATTAAGAAGTAAATTCATGATGCTTTAGATTATGCTGAATATTATATGATTTTGATTTTTCTTTCAAAGTAGTGTTAAGGAGGAATCATGGCTGAGATCTACAGCCAAAGGGGGCTGGATTGTTAGGTGAGCTTATTTTTCCCATTGACATCTTGATTCAACAGACCCAGGGTTTGTTCTCTTCTAAGTGTAAACTTTGTTTTTTCATTTACTTTACTTACCAGGACTTTTAAAGCTATAATTTCAAACTGCACTGAATTTTACGATTCCTTTGCATATATATGCATAGACTTGCTAATATACTCATTGCATAGGAAATAAAGTAGTAAGACAAATGAATCTGAGGAATATTTTTGTTTTTTTTTATTTCTCTGTTCCCAAAGAAGTTAATTTTATATTGGGTATGTGCCTTGACTAGACACTCATGTCAATATATTTTAAAGATTTGTATAAATCTGAAGAGGCAGCCTTCTTAAATTAAAAAACAAACAAACAAAAAAAAACAACTCTGTATTAGTTTCTAGTGAATTTCTGAGCCTCTTCCATCTGCACCCGAAAAAGCAGAAAAATAACGTTGCTTATTGCATGATAGATTTTATTTCCTTTCAGGTCCCACTTTCCCTTTCCTAAAGTCGGGGATTGTGAACCTTGTTGGTGAAGGACTAAAATTTGATTGCATACCATAGTTGTCCATTCTCCTTTTTAATCTTACATGGTCATCTGTGTGTCTATACTTAGTACTATTTTTCTATATTCATACTTTCTGTCATCTTATTTATTAGTTATCTCTCTCTGTTTTTATTCTATTTCCTGAACATCATTGTGGGGCTTTTTTGTGTGTTTTTGTTTTTTTGTTTTTTTTTGGCTTCATTTTCTTTTTACCTCTAGTGGGTGACATCTCTTGATGTATATGGACTACCCTTCCTACTGATCCTAATTTCCTAAACTTTATTGGACCTATGCTATTTATTCTAGAATAATGTGCAGTAGGCTTCACTATCACTCCTCTAGGAAAAGAGTGGAGTTGGCCTGTCTCCTTGTGAGAAACATTCTGATGTTACAGAACTTACAATTCCATTAAACTTGGAAATTACTGGGAAGAGTTTTACACCTTGGCTTGAAAAACTCCCTTAGTGGCCTGTCATTGGCTGAGAGCTCCATTCAGAAGGGAAGGAAGTGCTGCAACAGTGAGTACATTTTATTTGCCTTAAAAAGCAACAACACACATATAGTTTATCAAGAGTTAACATAACGAAGAGGTTACAGTTAAGCAGCTTTGATCATCATAAGAATATAAAAATCATTACTTTTTTGGACATATTTTTCCATGCCTTGTCTATCTAGCTCAGGGCTTTGTAAAGTCTTCTGAGAACATTTTGAAAAATGCTTGGTTAAAAAAGTTAAGTATGCTTTTGATTCCAGAAATAGATTAATATGTATTTTAAATCTCTGAGAGAGATATATAGTGTATATTGCTTCACAGACTTATTTGTTCATGGAACTCTTTTTTTTTTTTTTCTATATAGAACCCGTTATAGAAAATCTACCAGAGGTACTTCAGAAAGTCTTATCTATCTTCTTTCTAGTTTTCAAATGTTCCATCTTTAAAATAGGGTGAAGATTTATCTGTAAAATATATAGTTTTAGATGTTCCAAACTTCTTATTAATGACATAATAATGTCTTTTATGTTATAAATAGAGACTAAATACTAGTATATGAAGTTATTTCTCATCTAACATGTCCCAAGAGTCTTTACCTTTCTGTGAATAGAGGACAAAATATATTCCTGAAATTTAATGTCCCTTCTGAGAACTTTTGCTACTAGTAATAGTGTTTTATTACAGAAACATAAAATTAAGATTTTATCTTACATGTCATTATATACAACTCACTAGTCTTTTCATTTTAACTTAACTCTAATTCTGGAAACTTTGTATGTATTAACTTTTAGAAATAGGCCTTTATGAGGACTCCCATCATAGCTTTTATAATATTGCTGCCCTCTTCTGAAATTCTCACCTCATAACCCACAGGGTATTTATATGGTCCAGCAATAAGACATTTTCATCATTTGTGGTTTTGTAGTTGTTATGCTCCAATAATCTAGTCTAAGACAAAATCTGAAATCCCTTTTTCTATTAAGCTGTCATTGACTACTAAATCAAAAGAAAGTATCAAAGCAAGTTAATTCTTCTGGGTATGTGGGCATTCTTAAATGAGAAAAAAAACTCCGAGAAGACCAAAAATACTATTTTATTTCATCATTAGCTCTTTTATTAATAGACTAGTATATTCTGAGCCTTATTTTAATTTGTTAAAGATCTCCTAGAAAACAAATTCCTATACTTACCTTCTCTGGATTTCCTGTTCTTGTTTTCCTGGCAAAATAAAAGTTGTTATGTGACTTAACAGTTGTTAAGTCAAATGAATTGATAATCTTGGATCCAATTCTGGAGTTTACTTGAGAATTCTGGAGGGGGAAAACATTCTTATTTTAAGAAGCATGTCCTCTCCAAACACTTATAATTATAAACACGGGCAGAATTTATGGCTGGATAATAGCCAGTGAAAGTACAAAGAAGCTCTCTAAATAAGCAGTAGATAAATACTATAAGTACCATCTCTTTTAGTGCTTGAGAGAATCAGAATTTTAAGTGAGCACATGAACTGGTTTGGTAGCAGAAACAGTGGAAGAAGGTCAGAAATTAATGAATGATAGATGTAGTCCTGGTGGTCACCATTAGTACTGAAGAGTTCTTCAGACAGCAAACTCTAGTATGGCAGTTTAATATGATGGTTTTTCAACAGATATTTCTTAAAGCTTTTTGTAACAAAGCTACTTTGGAAAATAGATTGGCCTATATACCCAAGGAATTAAAAGGATATAAGAGAAGTAGAAGATATATTTTCTTCCTTCTAGAAACCACCTAATCCTTATCAATAAGGCCTCCATGAGACTGTGATGGTTCCAGTCTGGGAACTATTGTTGGTGAGCTTCTTGATACAGTTTTATTATGCATGTTAAGTGAATGTGATAGTGTGAGGGAAGTAAGTGGGAAAGGCTAACATTGACTTTTCAAAACTAGTATTAACTTTAACAACCTTTTATTGGCATTTTTGTCTTGCCTAAAGTATGCTCATTTCCCCCAGATCATGTGATTAGGAAATTAGGGTAAACCATTTTGGTTACACTTAACAACAAGCTTATTATACAAAGTACAATATTAGAAGTCAGTTTAATTCCTTTTCTGTATGGCACATATTCTAACATTTATGGACTTGTATTTTTTTAAATGTTGGTAACCATTTTTTGTACCATTTAATGAGTTATTTACAAGAATATAAAGAGCATTTTATCTTGAAAAGATTTAAGTAAATAATCCTTAAATAATGTGGGGGAAAGTACACTAATATATTGTTTCTTCCTAAGGTGATCAGATAATGTAAATTTTATTATTAGGTATTCCTGAATTTGAACATCATACCTAAAGAATGTTAGACTTAATTAGATTTTTAAAATATAGAATTAAAATCTTAAAGGGAAAAGGGAGACATATCAAAAGTTTGTATTAGTCCTTATTCAAAAATCTTTATCTGTTCTAGGGAAACTCTTTCTTCTATTTCCCCCCCCCCCCCCCTTCTCTTCCTTACTTCTTATTATTTAGGTTGCTCTTCTTTTTCCTTTTTCTCTTTTATTTGATTTTATTTTTTGTCAGTTTACCTTCTATTCGTTGTAAAGTTTTCAATAGGCTTTTAGCTATAGTTAGACATGTCCCACCTCAGATAGAATGAATGCTTAAATGAAGTCTGGTTAAACAGAGCATCTTTTAAAGTTCAGAACTCTAAAAGCCTCTAAAAGCTTTTGGTAGAAATAAGTTGATATTCTGCTTGATCTTTTATATGCCCTGATTAGTGTTAATGCTTACTTAGCACTTGGCCCTATTGATAGTAGTTCTCATAAGACTATTAGAGACTGAGGAATATTGGAACTGATTACAAAAAGATCTAGAAATGATAAAATTGCTGGTCATATGCTCAGTCCACTTAAATTGTATCCTCATATTCTTAGGAAATAAGCAAAAACAAGAAAAAAAATTTCTCATTAAACTTAGTTAAGATGAGAAATTAAAATATATAATTCCCTAAGGAAAATTAAGGAACTGTTCAAGAAACTAGAGACTGGAAACTCTAAATTTTATTATAGAAAATGAATTATAGATGGTTACATTAAAAGCATTCTAGCCCTGGCTAGTATGATTCTGTGCATAGAGCATTGGGCTGCTCACCAAAAGGTCTCAGATTCAATTCCCAGTGAAGGGCATGTACTTGGGATACAGGTCCGATCCCTGGCCTTGGTAGGGGTGCATGCAGGAGGCAGCCAATCGATGTGTCTCTCTCACATCGATGTTTTTCTCTCTCTCTCTCCTTCCTTCTCCCTTCTTCCCTTCCATTCTTTCTAAAATAATCAATGGAAAAAGTATCCTCAGGTGAGGATTAACAAAAAACAAAAAAAAAAGCATTTTAGATATAATTTAGAAATAAATATAAGATTTACATCTCAAAAAAGACATCTCAAGAAGATGCATAAATTTTCCTTTAACTTGTTGAAAATACTTAAAATTGGCTATGAAAAGACTGATTTTTCTGTCCATTTTAATGATTATAATAGCTTTAATGAAAATAATCACTGAGGGAAGATGATTCAGATAGAAAAAAAGGCCACAGAATAGGTTAAAGGTTAGATTTAGTATTTTGGTTCTTAGGCATTTTTCAAGATAATTTTTTTAATAGTATAATTTCAAAGTTTTACCTGAAACTCTGAAAAAATATTTTTAAACAAACTGCTTTAAGTAATATCAATTATAAAAACAAGTTTAACTTTCTGAAATTAGAAATATGCTTTGAGGTTCCAATAAATTTCACATAAATGGCAAAGTACAGCCAGAATACTCTGGCATTGTTTACTACTTACTGCCATTCTTGGGCCCAAGGCTGAGAAACATTTTCAGATTCTGTGTGCTTTATCCTGAAAGAATTTGATGAAAGGGGTCACTGAGAGAGTTAAATGTTGGATCTGCTTGGCCTTTGAAAGAAGGGGAGAGGGCAGGGCTGGTCTTGGGCAATTACTTCCCCCTCCTTTTTGCCCTGCTTCAGCTCCAGCGGAGCTGGACATGCACAGGAGGAATCAGAAGAACCGGGTCGAGTCCTGGCTCTGCCACTTACTACCTGTTTGACTTTGGGTAAGTTACTTAATATCTCTGGTCTCAGTTTCAGTACAGGGTTGTTGTGAGGATTAAGGAATATGATTGGTAGATATGTGCTTTGTAAACTCCTAAGGTCTATAAAAACATAAATTTTTATGACCTCTTTCTTCCCTATTTTCAGTAGTCTAGTGTCCTTAGCTATGCATATTTAAAGCAACCCAAAATGACTTAATTCATTTTGCTTACCTCTGTGCCCTCTCCATATAGGAATTCTTATTTCTATTCTTTGCATGCTTTAGAATTAAGTATTTCAAGACTGTAAAACCAGGCTGGTAATTTAATCATCACTGTAGAGTGTGTGTGTGTGTGTGTGTGTTTGTGTGTGTGTGTGTGTGTGTGTGTGTGTGTGTGTGTGTGTGTTTACTGTTACCCCTTCACACCCTCACCTTTCTTCTTTAATCTCAGAATTACGTAACTAGAAATATCAAAGAATATCTGATTCATGGAAATTTAGACAATGTTGGGGAGAAGGATTTGGGGCAGAGGGAAGTGTCTTAAATCCTGTTACCAGATCACTTCTCCATTAGTTAGTAAGGTTGACTGGAGAAATGATGGTGCCTCAAGTCCTTTCTTCTCTCAGAAAGGAGATGGCAATAGATCAGAGTTAAAAGTTTTTCAGCAGTCTCACTGAAAACCTAGATTCTTAGCTGGAGGAATAGTCATGGAGAGAAAAGACTAAATATTTGGTGGCCATTTCTGTGAATACTATCTGACCTGACCTCGTTTTTGATTCTCAGTAAAGTAAGTTCTAGCCCACCCTCAGCCAAACTAAATTTACAGTGTTTTATTATCTTTACTGGGTGCTAAGTTTATAGCGGCTGAGTGGAGCTAAGAAAGAAAGAACACTTGCCTTCTGGATCACATCTGGTGTCAGATCCAGGGACCTTTATGAGGGCATAAGAAGAGTTTATAGCTTTATTTGGTCCAACTCCTCCCTCCCCAACCCCCTCCCATACTATAAGAATGCTTCATCTGGCTAAGTCTAAGTAATAGTAATAATAGCCACTTACATGAACTGCTTGCCATTAATGCCTAATTACCATGGAGCACAATAACGGTTACTCATGTCATGATTGAATTAACTTTCTTAAAGCTTTTCTTTTTTATTTTATTTTTACAGCCTTGAACCATTGACTTATGCTCAGTATGGTTTCTTGCTGAAGTAGCAGTGTCATCTTTCTTAACTAAAAATTAGAGAGAAGTATTGAACTCTGGTAGTAATCAAATGCAAATTTGAAACAATTACGTGCAGTGTTAAGTTTGTGCATTAATGGAGGGAAATTATATGGTAATGCTTATGCTGGCCAAGATGCAGTGGTATGAGTACTCTTACACATTGCTAATGGCAGTGTAAATTGGTGTGATGCTTCCAGTTTTTTTCCAAGCCTTAAGTGTTCATACCCTTTAAACCAATAATCCCATAGTTGTTCATCTCTCCTAAGGAAAGAGCAAAGAAAATAAGTGAATTGCTGAGAAATTATTACTGCAGCATTATTATAATAATAAAAAGCTAGGAGCTACCTAAATGCCCACCAATAAGAGAATGGTAAAATAAATTATCATCCATCTGTGGGTGAAATGTTATACAGCTGTGATAAAAATCATTATGAAGGATGTAACATGGGAAATATTTATAAGTGAATAAAAGCTGTTTATAGATTTGAACAAAATTATACTCAGGGTAGTGGTTGTCTTGGAATAGTAGAGTTATGTATAATCTCTGTATGGTATATATACACATATGTTTTTTCAATTTTCTAAACTTTCTGTAATTGTATTATATATTTTATTTGAAAAAGAAAAAAAAACAAGCAAAATAAATTAGCAAGAAGAAATTTGATCATTAGTAGGGAACTTTAGTTTTTTTAAAATCCCTAAAATTTGCGAAAAGAATTTGTAAACATGGGAGTTTAAAAAATAAGATAAACAAAAACATCACTTATCAATTTCTAATTTTGCCTTCAGTGAAGTTAACAGCAACATGATTATGGTTTTTCGTAATAAAATGCCACCATCCTTAAACTTGTTTCTGTCTTTAATTAGTAAATGAAATACCTGTACAACTAAACCAATAGATCTACCTTTACAAAGTCTTACCATCTATTTTCACTCTATCCATGCTATCTACTTCCCAGTTTCTTTGCAAAATTCTTACTGATACTGTCCCCAAAACACTTATACACCTTCACAATTCAGTCTCTCAAAAGTGCTTTCAAATGCAAAGCAAATTACATTGCTTATATGGAATGTTTATTTAATCTGTACTTAACCTATCATTAATAATTTAAGAATGTTAGTATGCAATTATGATATCTTATTAGATTTTTTACCCTTGTTTTAGTTTTTGATGTAGTATTAGACTAAGTGTAAAGTTAAATTTTTATATTTGACGTTTTCTGTTAACTTATAATTTCAAATGTGTATTAATCTATTTCTAAAAATTTCAAACACTTATTATGTGGCTTTATCTCTCCATCCAGCAATGTTAGCACAACACACTTCCTTAGAATGTTTATATGCTAGACCAGGCATCCTCAAACTACGGCCCACGGGCCACATGCGGGTATTTTTGCCGTTTTGTTTTTTTACTTCAAAATAAGATATGTGCAGTGTGCATAGGAATTTGTTCATAGTTTTTTTTAAACTATAGTTCGGCCCTTCAACGGTCTGAGGGACAGTGAACTGGCCCTCTGTTTAAAAAGTTTGAGGACCCCTGTGCTAGACGATAGGAATGCCCAGATGAGAGTCTTTATCCTCAAGGAGTCAAATTCTAACAGAGGAGCCCCAAAAGTCATCCAGCATCGGTTCATTGTAAACAGAACACAGACAGAGGGTACCTATAGTCAGGAGCAGACAGGGGAGGAGCAGGGGCGACCTTTACTATCCCATTATCATACATCAATGCACCATCACAAAAATTCTCTCTCCACTTTGCCCTGCTTTATTTTCTACATATCCTGTTCCTGCCTCCAGCCCCTCAGGGAAATCAATATGAGAACAGAGATTTTGTCTCAGCTAATACTTCAGCCTTCAGATCAGTATCTGAAACAAGGTGCTTTCAATAAATATTTGTTAAATACGAATGAGGTTTAATGTGAGTCTTGAAAGTCTTGAAGAGCAGTTAAGACATAGCTTGCGGGGGGGGGGGGGAAGGGAAGAAAGTGAGAGAACAGAGAAGACAGGAAAAGTCTAGGAGGGCATGGTAAGGTAAGGTATTTGGGCAGCAGAATAATTTAGGTGTAGCCAATGTCAGTGGATGAGGACGAAAAGGCAGGTGGGGTCAAAGGATGAAGGAAGAGTCAGGCAGGTTATGGTAAATAGTTTAAATTTTATCCCTCAGCATAGGGACAAGGAAGGATTATAGGCAGGGGAGTGTTATGATGTGATCTTTGCTTTAAGAGATTATTGCCTGTAGTATAGAAAACAGGCTTCAGTAAAGTAAGTTCTGTGCAGTGTGCATAGGAATTTGTTCATAGTTTTTTTTAAACTATAGTTCGGCCCTTCTATTGGTCTCCTTGGTTTAGAGCAGGGAGACCAATATTACAATAATTAAAGCAAGAGATGAGGACTTAAGAGTCATCAGAGCTAGGCTCAAGCCTACGGGTGCCATTGCCTTGAGAAAGTGTGTAAAAAGAGATAAGAAAAGGACTGGGATTAGATTAATGGGGACTTTCATGATTGAAGGGTGGGAGGGGCCATTGTGCTGTTGTCTAGGAGGACAAGAGCTTGGGCAGTGGGGAGGGGTCCTGAATCTATAATATAAAATGTTGGAAAGGTTAAAGAAGATCAGGATTGAACAGTGCCTGTTGGATTTGACAATCAGCAGGTGGCAGATAACTGTAGAATGGTGGGTGTGTGAGACACTTGTAGTTTCTTGAGAGTAAGTGGGAAGTAAGAAAATTAAATGTAGGCTATTTTTAAGATCTTGGTTGTAAAGATAAAGATGATAGAAGATATAAATAAAGGCTAAAGGAGTTCAGGGTACAAACCCAATCACATTTACATCAAAGGCACAGTGAAGCAAAGAGAGGAGAGGGTGTAAAAATAGGAGTAAGAATTAAAAAAAAAAAATCGAGCCATAGATAGTGGTTCATAATCACCTGTGACTTTGGGTGTGTTGAGGGACACTAGAGAGGGGAGAGGCAATAAGTAAATACAGGTGTGGGTGAGGGTAAGTTGTTGGGTTTCAGGTTAGGAAGTTGAATAATTCTGTACTAATGAAATCTCTGTGAAGATAAAGCAGGTTATTTGTTGAAAGTAATAAGGTCAAGAATAGGAGAGGAATTTTCAAGAGATATGTAAAGATTTAGAAACTGTGCAGGAGAGTGGTAGAAGAAGCTGACCAAGAATGTATTTATTTTCACAGCAAAGTTTTCAACCCTTAGAAAAATCATGCACAAAGCATTCTGTGACAGTTCATTCTCAGTTTCTAGTCTTTTAGTAGCTGCAAGAAAAGTTGAAGTGGATGTACAGGTGAAAAGAACTTCCTGTTTTTATTCAGAAGCTAGCAGTTAACCACTCAGCCAGTTTTAAGTGGAAGTTCTCATAAGGGACCTGATGCTTGAAAGTCCACATAGTCACAGTGACTATATTATTGCTCTGAAACCTCACAAATTCAGTATTGGAAAGGGCCCTGTTTGAGGCTTTTGCTAGTAACATTAATATAATCCTAGGAATGTTACATTCACAAAGTTTCAGGCCTTCTTGAGCTCATCTTCATGCCTGGTAGTGATATAATAAATGAATGAATATGTTAAACTGCTGTTCGGTCTCATAAGACTTAACCTATCTATTTACTTGTCCATCTATTAACTAACCCATTCAGAGAGAGATGTTTTCCTAACATGGACACAGCTTTAAGTGAGGAAAACAATTTTGAATGCTCATCATAATTGTTGAATGACAATTACAGAAAGTTGTCCACCACTCATTAGCAATGGAATTAAAAAACAAAATCTAAATAAGAAACCAAGTAATCCTGTTAAGAACATATACTCTCTTACAATCATAGAGTTAATTTATCAGCGACCATGGAATATTCTTGTTCTGTCATTGAAGAGGATGGCCCATCACAGGCATGTGATCCCTTTCTAATTGCTACCAACCCAAAATAGTGATAAAGGTCTTAAAAGGAGCCTGAACAGCTTACACTCTCATTAAGACAGCTTAGAAGTCTCTCTCAAAGTTTATGCCACTGAATGTGATAACATTCATTAAACAGAGAAACAAATAATATGAGGTTTATCAAATTATGAATAAACATCCCTTATTTAAAATACATTATACGTTCTTAGGTAAATGTAGTTCCTTGCCAATTAATTATACAAAATGGAATTATTTGTATTCATCTAAGTCTTGGAACATGTAATAATGTTAAAAATCTGGTGGGAAAATACTTGCATTGGTGAATTTTACCAGTTTATTATACTTTCCTTCTCAGTAATCATGTTCTCAGAGGAATTAACTCTCCATGTTGTAGATGCTAAGGGGAGGGACTTTAACTCAGATGAGTTTTATAAAGGAGATTACTGCATTTGGTAAGCTGGCAGGAGTTGTCTCAGTAAAAAAGATTGCCTCTGGGTTCCTTTCTTCAATGGAAGGAAAATGAACATGTTGCTAATTGACCAGATTCTCAGCTTCGCTTTTGTGTTACATTGTAAAATCACTTTGCAAAGTGCCACATAAAAGCTCGTTTAGCATTGTGTGCTAGGTTCTCAACCCCTATAACTCACTGGGTTGATACACTAGTCAAATTGCTAGACTCAAACCAATAAAAGAAAAACTGGTATGTGTTGTATGTGGCATTACAAAAAAATAGAACTTTACATTTGTGAAGTAGTAATAATATCTTATTTTATTACTTAACTTTGTACCCAACATTATTCTATGTTCTCAACATTAATTCATTTAAAGTTTATAGCTGCTTATTGATAGTGTAGCCATTTCAGGGTGGATAGCATTGTGGATAATTTGTGTTTTACAGTAAGAACTATAGCATCTAAATGATATATCCACTTTGTGTTAATTTTATGATCCATTTAACATGTAAATGAGATGGAAAGCACTTGATTTTTATGTTTATATAATCCTTTTAAGAGTTTAACATTATTAGTCTGATTCTCTCCTTTAACCTTTGCATTTATTGGGATGCATGGAAAGAGCATGGACTTTAGAGTCCAATATAACCTGGGCAAGATATATAATATTTTTTAACCTCAGTTTTGTTTTCTTTAAAAAACAGCAATAAAAATATGCAATCTCATAGGGCTATTGTAAGGAACATAGTAGCTACTCAATAAACACTTTGTTCAGTCATTAAATGATTGAAATGCCTGGCACACAGGTTCTTAATTCCATTTCTTTAGTTTTCCTTTAAGACTGTGGAAGTAGCAGCCTCCCTGTGTTCACTTTCTCCAAGTCATGCTGTTGACTCTGGATTACAGCAGTCACTACTAGTTGAAACTTCCGAATCAGAAGGTTTGGGTATCTGTACCAAATTATCCCTCATGGAAGGAAACCCAAACTGCTTCTTTGTACTGTCTTTGTCTTTATTTTAATTCCTTTTCCCTTTACATTTCCCATGAAAATTTTCTATTTGAATGTTACTAGTTTAATGAACTTCTTTATCAGGATTCTTAAAATGTAGCTCTAATGTAAAAATCCACAAATCTTTTTATAAGTAAGCTATTTTTTCTCACAAAATGAAAGAACCATGTTCCTTTAAGCTAATAGTATTGCCTGCAAAGTTATAAAAATTTCCATCGCTTTCTTTATGAAAAATCAATTTTCTTTACATTTTGAATTCCTGTGGTTTGACAGCCTTCATAAATCGGCGACTTCTGTCCCAACTCTGACACAGAGCTCTTCAGCCATCCTGCTGTCTGTGTACTTGCTACCTGACACTGACAGGAGTCTCGTCTAAATCGTGCCACGCATAAATCAGTGTTTAACGCTGGGCAGGCTTTGCCTCCTCATTGCAGTTCAGCTTTTAAAAGACTGTCATGCTCTTATTCATAGATGACAAAATTGGAATTTGGTGTGTGTCATACATTTAATACTCTGGAGGAATTTATAAACTGTTGAGAGTACCATAAACTTTTCTGGTCTTATTGGTTACTCATTAAGCCTTAATTACTAATCCTCAGTTTTACAGATTCCTGTACAATATAGACATTGTTACTGTTTACTATCCCTTCCCTCTAGCCCAAGTATCTATTTGTCATACTTTTTTATTTTAATAAGCAGCTTGTTTGGGGGAGAAGGAGGTTGGAGGGAGAAGAGTTTTAAATTGCATATAGGAATACACTTTAAATAATCTTATGGATAAATTTAGAATTTTTAAAAAATTGATTATTTTACCATAATACTTTTTAGAAAGGTACATATTAAGTATTTGAAAAACTGGAGGAAATCTTTTGGCTATGTAGTACAGAAACTTCAAACCTTCCTTATTTGTTCTTGCTGTTATTGTTCGCACAATGGCTGAATGGAGGAGAAATAGCATCATTCTTGAACCATAAGAAGAACATAATACATGTTTAATAGGAACAAACATTTATCATATCCTTCCTTTGTCTAAAATGATGAGGAGATTACTCTCCAAAGACTGTATTATCAGTTCCCCCAGCCTCTAATGATATCTCCCATATTTCAGATGTGGAATTACAGGTGACTAAAACATAGTTCCTGAATTTCAGTGAACCTAGAAATAGCATTATTATAGCTAAGTATACTATGTGTAATAGTCTTAATTAAATCAAGTGGTATGTATTATCTAATTTTCCTTTACCTAAGTTGATGGAAATAAGTTTGTCTCTCTTATTAAGCTTCAAGAAAATCTTTGTGATACTTTTTCTTTCTTCAACCATCCAACCATCAAAAAGTATTGAGAAGTTCTCCTAACCTTGGAAAGAGAATGATTTTTTTAAAGAGCTAACTCCTTATGTCTTGGACATTTTGAAATTTCAACATGAGGGAAAAAATTCATAAATTTAAGCATACAACAGTAATTTATATTTAGATTACAACAAGATTACAAATTATATGTGTACTGAGTGACTTATTTTTTTGTTGTTTTGTTAATCTTCACCCGAGGATATTTTTCCATCGGTTTTCAGAGAGACTGACAGGGAGGGAAAGAGAGAGAGAAACATCGATGTGAGAGACACATCGATTGGTTGCCTCGTGGATGTGGCCTGACCGGGGGCAGGGATCAAACCTGTAACCCAGGTATATGCCCTTGACCAGGAATAAAATGCGACCCTTTAGTCCGTGGGCTGATACTCTAACCGTTGAGCAACACCAGCCAGGGCTGTACTGGCTTATTAAGTTAAAGTGGAATAAATGGTTGAGAATGTGAAGATTGGAGTATTTTCTGTTCAAAACTGGTTATAATTGGAACACATATAGTACCAGGCATCATGTATAACCCTTGACCTGCATTAACTGAAAAAATTTTTAGTATTCCCATTTTACACACAAGGAAAACTACAAATACAGATTGAGAATCATTAAATAACTTGCCTAAAATCATCAAGCCAATGGGCTGCAGAATTGATAGGCAAGTGTCGAAGTCACTAATACCGTAGTGTGTGATCTGACACTTTACCTATAAATGGAGATACATGATACCAACCTACTTGAGGATTTTGTGGCAGGTTAATAAAAAAATGTATAAAAAAATGTTCAGCCTAGGAGTAAGCTTGTGTTCAATATGTGATATAATGTTTTGATAACATGTCTTCCAACCATTAGTTCATTCAATCTTAGTTCTCAAGAATTTAGAGAATTTTATATTGTGAAATGAAGATGTATATGAATAGAGGTATCAGCTAATATTTTTCAAGGGGCTAGAAAGAAAGTATTTTACATAGGGAAGAAAAACCAATCTCTTCTTTAACCTTCTATTGCTAAAAGAGTTTAATTTTATACTGAGACTCTTTTCATCTTCTAAATTTCACTGGGATCTGCTTTCAAGATTAAACTACATTTTAGCCTTCCATCTAGATGTTATCCTTTTAAATGGTAGTCCTCTAATTTCTACTATGCAAATATAAAAATATAAATATATATATATAAAGGCCTAAGTGACCGGCCGACTGTTCGACCAGTCACTATGACGCACACTGACCACCAGGGGCAGACGCTCAATGTAGGAGCTGCTCCCTGGTGGTCAGTGTGCTCCCATAGTGGGAGCACCGCTTAGCTGACAGCTGCGGCAGGGTGAGCCTCTCCTGTGGACACTCCCCCAGCACGCCCTTCTTCCATCCAGACCCGGACAGGGATCGGGACCGGCATCAGGACTGACTGGGCGCAAGCCCGTGGCTGCTTCTCAGTCATGGGTGTGCCGGTATCGCCCTAGGACGGGTGCGGAGACTGCAGTGAAGTGGCAGTGAGCCTACCGAGCAGCGGCAGTGGCAGCAGGCACAGCAGGGCCAGGATGAGCGGGATTGGCGTGGCGCCCAGCCCAGGCTCGGGCTCCTCCCCAGCTGCCTGCTGCTTCATGCACTACTACATCCCTCGGGGGATGTTGGACTGTCAGTTTTGGCCTGATCCCCACAGGCCATGTGGGGGGACCCCACCAGTGCACGAATCCGTGCACCGAACCTCTAGTAAGTAAGTAAATAAATAAATAAATGCTAACAGATCATCAAAATAACTCGTCAGAAACTGACTTCATGTCATATAGTTATTCAGAATACTATGGCTAATGATTATACAGTGCCAAAATGATAAATTTTAATAATGTATGGGCTTTAATTGTGGTTAAATTTAAAACTTTATATTAGGAAAATAATTCTCTTTAAATAAAGGATGAAATCCCAGCCAGTGTGGTTCAGTGGTTGAACATCAACCTATGAACCAATAGGTCCTGGTTAGATTTCCTGTCAGGGCACATGCTTGAGTTGCGAGCTCGATCCCCAGTAGGGGGTGTGCAGGAGACAGCAGATCAATGATTCTCTCTCATCATTGATTTTTTTATCTCTTTCTCCCTCTCCCTTCCTCTCTGAAATCAATAAAAGTATACTAGACCTGGGAGTAGGATGTAGGGGTTTTGCTTAATGACAAGCACAATATGAGCATGCAGTGACTGAACAGCAGCTAGAAACATTAAAGCAAGGCAAGATTGCACTGACAGATTGATGCAGAGTTTGTTTCTCATGGGAAATAATAGTACTATGTTCTAAGCAGACCATACTTGAAATATTCTGAATACTAGGTTATATAGAATAGTGATCATTAAAATATATAAAGGAAAAGATGATCAAGATGATGAGGGGTTCTGGAAATAATGGTGTTTGACAAATGATTCCAGGAACTGAGTCTAAGTCTAAAAAATGGAAGACTAATACTTGTTTTAAAATAATTTAAAATATTTTATATGGCAAAGGAAACAGGCTCAACTAGGAAATGTGGGTAGAAGTTCCAGGATGCAGATTTGCACTTTGTAGTAAAGGTTACAGAGCAGTGGAGTTGGCCACTTGAGGAAGCCTGTGCTCCCTCCGTCAGTTAGTTGAAGGCAAGGAGCCAGAACCATCCACCAGCTGTGTGCGATGTGGTGGATGAATTTCGCACCGCAGAGAAGATCAGATCATTGACTCCCGGAGTACCTCACATTTCTAAAACTATGGCTGTATTCACTAGCCTGATAATTGACAAGGGTTCTTCAACATCTGTTATCTTTATGTTTAACTACAGAGAAATAATTTTAGTTCATTATGCAGACGTCGTCAGTATGGGTTGTTGGGTATGAATGAGATTTAAATGTGAAAATGTTCGTTACTTTGGGCCACTATCTGCTTTTTTATTGTCTAAACTTTTTTATTTTTTTCCTGTCAGTGCTATGTTTAACTTTCACTAAGGGGGTGAAAACATCAGCAAATGATTTTATTACTGTATTATTAGGTATTGTGATTTTTTTTCTTATAGTTACATAAAGCATGTCAAGTCATCTCTCCCCTCCCCACTCCAACCCTCAATACTTTTTAGTGGCAAAGATCTGTCCTGTGTTTTATCAATTTGACATGGAGATTTGTCCTAATTTTTTTCTTACATCTGTATTTCAGGTCACTATAGCATGCCATAACTATTTGCCTCAGGTGGTCAGTTATATAAAATACATTGGGCTGAATGCTTTAGAATGAAAATTGCTATATCATTACTGGCATTATGATATAGTAATTATTACTTTCAGAGAAAGAATTAGTTAAACCATCTTATATTAGCCTACCAATTTAAGATGTAAGAATAATATAACTTATGAAAGTGAAATGATTAACCACTTGTGATTACTGCTCATATGTCTTAACCATAAAATATACTAAAATATATTTTCCCAATTAGCATACTGGAGAAAGCAGTTTCTTTTGCAAAGATAAGGGATAGACATTGATCTGAAAACATCAACAGGCATAGATAGGCATTTTTCATTATTAATCATCATTGCTACATCTTCACTTTTCATGTAGTGTTTCTAACTGGTTTCACTGCATTTACTAAAATTTTAAGGGTGGTCTAAAGGCAGGATTTTTCAAACAAGTTAATCATGTTAATATATTTTTACCTTTCTCTTAAAATATTGAGATTTTATGCAAATAGGATCTATACATTTTGATCGATTGTTTTCAGTAATACTTCTTTGCTAATTTTCTCCCTCTTTCTGTTCTGTTTGCCCTTTTACTTTTTAATCAAAAAGAAGAAGACTAACTCCCAAAAGAAACAAAATCAATGGTACAATAGAATTATTTATAATATGAAATGATTAGTGTTTGTGTAGAGAGAGGTTTTTTTTTTTTTAATTTCTGAAAAAATAAAAAGAAAGCAGGTAGCAAGAATCTTTCTTCTTGCATTGGCTCTTTCAATTTCTTCAATGGCTTTTCCACTTTCCTTATCTGCCCAAAGTGGTTTGAGGAATATTCTCATAACACACTTCCTGATTTTTAGCAAAATCTCTAAGTCTAGATAGTTTAATTGAGGTGGGCATGTATATTTTATTTTTAAAGAGTTACTTAATTCAGAATAATGGGCAACATAGATGACTTATTTGCCGAACTCTTTATAAATATTATCTATATATATAAAAAAGCCTAAGCGACTGTCTGACTGTCCAACCGGTAGCTATGATGCGCAATGACCACCAGGGGGGCAGATGCTCCGACCGGTAGCTATGACACATACTGACCACCAGGGGGCAGATGCTCAACACAGGAGCTGCTGAGCTGCGGTGACTTAGCAACTGCGGTTCTCGGGTAACACACCCGGAACCAGAGAGGAAGGAGCCCGATTCCCGGGTGCATCACCCGAGAACTGCCCTCTCACAATCCAGGACCCCTCGGGGGATGTCGGAGAGCCAGTTTCGGCCCTATCCCCACAGGCCAAGCCGAGGGACCCACTGGTGCACGAATCCATGCACCGAGCCTCTAGTTTTATATAATTTTCCTTGTAAACCTATGAAAAAGCAGACAGAAGTTGAGGAAGTGGTGGATCTAAGATCTAACTTAGAGACTGAGGATTTATTATTTTTTAAAATATATTTTTATTGATTTCAAGAGAAAGGGAGAGGGAGAAATAGAAACATCCTATCTAATAATAGACAAATATGCAAATTGACCATACCTCCGCCACGCCCACCAGCCACGCCCACCATCCAATCACAGCGAGTATGCAAATTAACCCAAACCAAGATGGCTACAGCCACAGAGAGCAAGGTTTCCTAGGTAACAGAGGAAGCCAAGCTTTCTGCCAGCTGTTGCAGGCCTAAGCCTCCACTCAAGCTACAAAGTTTCAATTATAGAAGGTAAACAAATTCAAACAAATGGCGGCAGAATGGAGCTTGAGAGAGCAGGCCAGGATTGCCGCTGGCAACAGGGGAAGCAAAGCTTTCCACACACCCTGGCCGGGCCCACCCGCTTAAGGCAACAAAGTTTCAATTATAACCCCAACACAAATGGCTTCGGGCCTCGGAGGGAGCCCCAGGCTTGGCTCTGCTCCAGGCTACAAAGTTTCAATTGTAGAAGGAAAATAAATTCCAGATACCAGGGCCTCCGCTTGTGTTGCCAGGGGGCGTGGCCGGCCTGCAAACCACCACAGGCCCCTCGCTCAGGCCGCCCCACTCCCCAAGGGAACCCCACCCTGATCAGGGACACCCTTCAGGGCAAACCAGCTGGCCCCCACCCCTGTACCAGGCCTCTATCCTATCTAATAAAAGAGTAATATGCAGATTGATCATCACTGCAACACACAATATAGCTGCCCCCATATGGTCAAAGATCCTGCCCCCATGTGGACACAAGATGGCCACCACAAGATGGCCAGCAGGAGAGGGCAGTTAGGAGGCACCCGACTTGCAAGGGAGGGCAGTTGAGAGGGACCAAGCCTGCAAGGGAGGGCAGTTGGAGGTGATCAACCCTGCAGGAGAGGGCAGTTAGGGGTGACCAGGCCGGCAGAGGAGGGAAGTTGGGGGCAAACAAGCTGGCAGCAGAGTGGTTAGGGGGTTATCAGGCTGGCAGGCAGAAGTGGTAGGGGCAATCAGGAAGGCAGGCAGGCAAGCAGTTGGGAGCCAGCAGTCCTGGATTGTGAGAGGGATGTCCGACTGCCCGTTTAGGGATCCAACTGCCCACCGGGATCGGGCCTAAACGAGCAGTCGGACATCCCTCGAGGGGTCCCATATTGGAGAGGATACAGGCTGGGCTGAGGGACAACCCCCCTCTGTGCATGAATTTCGTGCACCGGGCCTCTAGTCAATGATAAGAGAAAATCATTGATTGGCTGCCTCCTGCATGCCCCCTACTGGGGATTGAGCCCGAAACCCAGGCATGTGCTCTTGAACAGAATCGAACCCAGAACCCTTCAGTCCACAGGCCGACGCTCTATCCACTGAGCCAAATCAGTTAGGGCATGACTGAGGAATTAAATGCCAATGCCATGATTAAGTATCTCTCAAGGAAATCTTTGAGTAGAGTGGGATCTTTACAAGCAGGAATATTCTCCCTAATTTGACTTCTAAACAAGCTTTTGAAATCTATTTAACCTTTAGTTAAAATTGGCAGTGAGAGTTACACATTTTATAAGTCATATATTCATCCTTTGGACTTCACTGTGGTATTTCAATGAAGAGGATGACCATTAAATGAAGTTTATACTAGCCTCAGGACAGGAACCATCCATTTATTTAAAATTGATCTTAAGCTAGCTGCTAGAAAAAATTAAAACTATCTGAAGCAAGAAATGTTAATACACTACATACGAAGCAATGGAAAGAACTTCAGAGCCGACAGCCCAGGGGTCTCACTGGGGCTTGGCCACTCACAGAACTTTGGGGGTGTTACTCTGAGCCTTAGTTGCTTCATCTATAGAATGGTGAGATTAAGTAAATCAGTTTTGTTGCAAGGATTAAATGAGATCAAATGTAAAATACCAGGGACACAATGAAATAATCATTTGCTTTTTTTCTGTTCCAAGTTGTAAATAAACTTGGATGTGTTTTTGAATGGATGAATATATTTTTATCATTTGAAATTTGATAAAGGTGACATGTTTGCTAGTCTCTTTCTTATACTGTAGTCTCTTAGTTAAAATATGGAGGCAGCCTTTTGATATTTAGTTGAATTTTCTTGAGCACCTAAGCTGCCCAAAATAGCTTGTTTGTTTGTATTAAAGGGTAAACCTCAATGATGTTAGAGGAAGGACACTGGTGAATAGTTCTGTATTTGCTTTTACTGTCATTTAAACATCCAGTTTTCTTTCATGTTGAAGTTTAGCTGTCTTATTCAGGTTGTGCTTTAGTTGGCAGATCATAGAATAAAACCCTTGAGCTAGGAATTCAGATGATTTCCTAATATCTTATAGAATCATCAACAATTTCCATTCTTATATAATTTTAGAAAACCTATTCTTTTCTAAAAAGAGACGATTACAACCACAGTGAAATGTCCCACAGTTCTCTTGGAATTCTGCATGATACGGGAATGCAAACATTGTTACCTCAGCCAGGCATTTTGGAGCCGTTGTTTAGTAATTAGATTTTGAATCAGATTTTTTTTTTCTTGAATTGGTGGTGTTTTTTATTTCTTTTCTGCCATAAATATTGGATTTAAATAAAATATTACTGGGCATGATACATATTATAGAGATATTCTTAGAGCTGCTTTGAAGGAAAGGGAGGCTATAATTCTTCATTATATTTTATTCTAAAATGATATTTTACTCAGACTTTTAACCTTTAGCTAAAACAGGCAGTGATACTGCTCACATATATATGTAAAAACACACACTTTAACCTGAGCCCATCTATTTTATATTAGAACTAGTAGCCCATCTGCAGGAAGAATCCTGCAAGCGGCTGCTGCGGCCGCGTGCGCTGCCGCTGCCGCCGCCGTTGCGGCCGCAGAGCCTGCACCCGCGCTTGGCTGCCGCCCGCCCCGCTCCGCCCTGCCTGGGCTTTCCCTCTGGCAGCCACCTTGCTTTCCGCTTTTCCTCCCTCTTCCTTCTAAGTTGTCTTCAGTCTTCACTCCTCCCTCCCTCAGCATATGCAAATTAACCGCCATCTTTGTTGGGTAATTTGCATACTCGCCCTGATTGGCTGGCGGGCGTGGCTTTGGCTGGTGGGCGTGGTTTAGGCATAGCGAAGGTGCCGTCAATTTGCATATTTCTATTTTATTAGGTAGGATTCTGTATACAAAATTTCATTTGAAAGAAGAGTACCTACCACATTTAACTCCCAAAATGGGTAATGCTTTTTTAAGTTTACATTTGCTCAATTAGGTCCTCCCCAATTCCCCTTCCAATTCAGAAATTCATGGTTTCTCACCCTTATTACTCAAGCATAGTGAAGGGCAGACAGGACTGTGAATCAGAAGACCTTTGTTCTAGCTCAGGTGATGGTGCTAATTATTTGAGCAAATAATCACATCTTAGTTATTTGGACTAACTGTGATTTACAAAATGTTCCTCTTTTATACTCTGTGGTTCTAGACATCCACAGTCCAAATTCACAGCCCAAATTATTTTGTGATAGAGTTACAAATATTGAATTAGAATATATTGCTTAAACGAGGATAATTGGTAAGTTAAGGTTCAGTGTTGATGCATGATTCCTATGGGCACAAATGTTATCCATTATCTTCATAGAAAATAAAGGCAGATTGACCCTTACTTTCAATTTTCAGTTACTTTAATAGAATATTAATATAATTGAATTAAAATAGATCATTTAAAAATATTTTAAGTTCCATTTTTGAGTCCATTACATTTTGTTGTTGTTGTTGTTGTTTTTTAATGGGACAGAGATACTTTATTTCATTATTTGGACTGACAAATAAAATCAAAGGTCAAAGTTTTCCAGTGGGGACCAAGAGGAAATCTTACTATTATCCAAGGTATGATCAAAATTAAACATAACCTAGAGCCAGTTCAGAAAGCTCAGTTATCTTCAAAGCTGTTTTCACACATTAATTAATGACATTCCAAGGATGAAAGAAATTTAATTCTCATACTCTGATTATGATATTACTGATAACCACAGGAAGAATCTGAATGGATTAAGATATGTCATTTTAATAAGGGGCAGGTCAACAAATATATCATCTCATATTAAGGATCTACCATATCATCAGCACTATACAAGGCACAAAGTATCCCACTTTATTTTTTATTTTATTTTTTTATGATTTCAGAGAGGAAGGGAGAGAGAGATAGAAACTGTGAGACATCTCTATCAATGATGAGAGACAATCATTAATCAGCTGCCTGCTACACACTCCCAATTGGGGACCAAGCCCGCAACCCAGGCTTGTGCCCTGACCAATCAGGAATCGAACAGTGACTTCCTAGTTCATAAGTCGACACTCAACCATTGAGCCACGCTTGCCCAGACAAGACTTTATTTTTTAAAACACTTTTAGGTTCACAGCAAAACTGAGAGGAAGGTACAGAGATCTTCAATATACCCCCTGCCCTCACACATGCATGGTCTTCCTCATTATCAACATCCCTCACTAAAGTGGTACATTTATTACCATTGATGAACCTACATTGACACAGTAAGTGATTGCCCAGAGTCCACAGATTACTTTAGGGTTCATTCTTGGTGCTGTACATTCTGTGGGTTTGGGAAAAGTATAATGACAGAATAGTATCCTACAAAATAACTTCACTGCCTTAAGAATCCTCTGGGCTCTGCCTTTCATCCCTTCGTTGCCCCCTAGCCCTTGGCAACCACTGATCTTTTTACTGTCCCCATAGTTGTGCCTTTATTACTTGACATTTTGTAAAAGCAGGTTTGTCTTTCAAATGATTGTTTGCTTAGGTTTTATATTAAAATTAATTCATATTTTTTATAAATTGACTACACAGGCTAACCAGGCAGGCAAAGGGTGGCCTGGAAATTCATAGAGCAGGTGGTTTATATATGAATCACTAAAGGAGATATGTACTCATTAGTATTTCATTGTTCAAAATATCCTAAAGTTCAAGGACTCTTGTTGAGGGTATCGGGTATACATTTTATATGCTGGCTTATTTTTGTGACTACTATATAAAATATGTGAGAAGGAACTGACTTAGAGAAACTTGTTTAAATTACACACAAAATAGCTATTCAAGGACAGGTGACAGCATAAAGCAATTTTTCTAAAGTTTTTTTTTATGAAGAGAATTACCATCTCCACTGTCCACTTCCACCAACCAAATGATCTCTCCTTGTATCCCCATGAGGTTATGGCTGTGGGGAAATGCTGAAGAAATGGTAATTTAATATGAGGCTATTCAGTAAGTTAAGTAACTATGAACATGTAGCTGGGGCAGAGGTGAGCCGTATTTTCAGCAAAGAGAGCCCTGCACAAAAGTTCCATAGAGAGGGGTCAGCATTTAGGCCTTAGTGGCAGAAGCAAAAGAAGAAATGTCCAAAAAAAAAAAAAAGAAGAAGAAGAAGAAGAAGAAGAAGAAATATCCAAGGGGAAAAGGTGGCCAGCCCAAACTTCCTGAATTTCAGAATTATTTTCCAGGCTGCCCTGGAACATAGGAGTAGGAAGTTTTTCCGTCCTTCAATTGCCTAGCGCAGCCTGGGCACTATTGGCATTAGGACTGGATAGTTCTTTGTTGTGAGGCTGTCCTGTGCATTGCAGGGTGTTTAGCAGCATCCTTGGCCTCTAACCATTGGATGTAGTAACAACTTCCCCAACCCTACCCCTTCAGTTCGTAAAAACCAAAAATGTCTCCAGTCCCCCTAGTAGTTGCCAATAGCACCCCACAGATGTGACAATCCCAAACGTTTCAACACTGACTAATGCCCCTTGGAGTACAAAATCACTCCCAATTGAAAACCACTGATCTAACACCTTCCTTAGGGTACTGGTTTGTACACACACCTGCACTTGACCTTACTATTTGTAGAACAGAGAACTTGACCTCTAAATGTGTTTTGTACCTCCCACTGAAGTATGTTCCAGGGGCCAAGTGACTGATTTACAGTAAGCTTTTCTAACACGGCTCATTTATTAGTGAGGAATGTGTATCTGCCTGTGTTCTTACTCCAGAGACAGTGTGCACTAATGAAAGACTGAAGATGATAAGCAGGAAAGATGTGGTTGTGTCCTGCCAAACATGTTTTATACATGAAGTTGTACATCTCCATTTGTATTGGTGAATTTTTTTTTCAAAATACCACTTCATTCATGCTTGCATTTTGTATGATTATTGCATTCTGTATCTTTTCACTAAAAGGAATAATAAACCAGTAAATATTGGCACAAAGAGAGGGCACATTTTGAACTTCAGTTATTTAGTATTTTAAAACCAGTTTTTACCTGATTGTGTGGCTCAGGAGAGCAAAACTTTGAGTTCAATAAAATGGTTCTAAATCTCAAAAGCTTAGGGTGAAGATGACATTAGTCACTTCCATTTTATGAAATTTATCACAAGTTTTTAAATAACCTGCCTGAGTCAGAAACAAAGTGGCTGTGGTCTGGACTTTTCCTCTGATGAGCTCTGTGACTTGGGAAAATCACTCACCTCTGATTACTGGGTTTAGAGTTTCCTCATCTCTCAAATCCAGGGGACAGACTAGATGGCATCCCAGGACTGTGTCAGCTCAAACATAGTGTGAAAATTTAAAATATGCTCATGAACTAGGAAATTTGAATTCCTTTGAGTTTTAAATCTGTTACAGAGTAGTGATACCTAATGGAAGAAGATAAACTAGAAGAACAAGGTTTAAATTTCATTCAAAGATGACTCCAGATAAACTGATGTATTAAATTGAGCTGTGTCATATAAATGAAAAGAGGTACTCATTCAATACTAAAACTTATTAGCTGGAGACTACAGGAGGTGGTTTTTGTGGGTAACCAGGCTTGCTATCAACTACTCTGCTAGAGGAATATTTAAAAGTTTAAAAAGCAAGATTGTGCCTTTGACAATAATTGAAAACCAAGCTGTCAGTATCATTTTTGCTTCCATTTTGTGTAGCAAGATAGTGAAAACATCAAATAGTGTGAAGGAAATCTTATGGTCCGTCATCTCTATAAAATCATTTAATTGGCTCTGGCTAGTTTAGTCTGTAAATCTTTTAAACACAGTAGAGACAGCTTTTGAAATAGCAGTGTCATCTTTCTTATATAATCCAGCTCAGCAAATGTAGTGTCCTATCTTTAAGAGTGTATTTTATTGATAAAATGTAGATTTGTATGTTCTTTGGCCAGTTCTGCAGCTGGGTGTAGAGAAAAAATAACATTCCATCCTAATTCCTGAAATAATTACTTCATCTCTTACATTAGCAAATATATTTTTGTTCTCAGTTAATATGCAAAGCTTCACATGTTATCATATTTCATAAAATTAAATAGCTCCTTTTCAAATTTAGCCATATTTGATAATCATCATTCAGAACAGAGACCAGAATAATAAAAACTAATTCTCTCCTTTCCTGAACACTTTTAATTTTTCTTCCTGCATTTTAATTGCTTTACTAAATTATAGACATAATATGGATGCTTCTAACCATTTTGAGATTGATTGTTAATGAAAGGGGCATAGAGAAAGGAGAGCTAATCTGGAGTTTGTCTCTAAAATATAGTTATTGAGTTATGCCAAATATAGGGTGTCCCCAAAAATATATATACATACTTTGAGTAATTATAAAGGCAGTGTTTATTAAAATACATTTCATTTTCAAAATTGAGCTTTCAGCTATTAAAGTGTGTGCGCATTTATGGGGGGACACCCTGTATTTTGTCAGATTTCTCTATTTCCTTATTTCAGGATGATCACTAATTTTTGGCTATTGGTTTATCTCTTTTACATGCATACTGAGACTTAGATTTAGTAGCAATCTTTGAATAAAAGCTGAGGTTTGCCTTAGAAGTGTTAGGGCAAAGTCCTACCAGTAAAGTTTACCTAGGCTTCATTGTCCTTAATATAAAAGGGAAATAGTGGCTCTTTCTTAAGAATACAGTGGAGGAAGCCTAATGAGTTCATGCCAAATACTAAATATAATTTCTAAATACTAGGATTTAATCAAATTTTCTTAGCATCTTTCTGCTCCCATCAAGTAAGACTGTAGTAGCTGGATGGATAAAATGTAAAGCGTAGAACTCAGTCTTTCCTATAACTTCCTCTGTTATTAATAGGGTCAAAGGAAACAATCGTTTGGGAAAGAGATTTAGAGATACAGTGAGGAGGAGAAAGAAATTGTGCATGATTTTCCAAAATCATGCAAATTATTGTGCTCCGATAATGCAGTTGGAATGGAAATTCTACTTTTGAAATAGATGTTGCTTTTTTCCATAAACAAAAGGAAGTGCCAGTGTTTTCTTGTCTCTAAAAGGGAACATACTTCATAGCTCCATTAATTTAAAAACACTAAAACAACAGGGTGGCAGCACTCAGTAAGAAACCAGTGTGGCTTTCAGCTACATTTCTGTTGCTTCTAAGTGCTTTTCAAATATTATGATTAACTATATTCTTTCTGCTTATCCTAATTTCCTGTGCTATTCCTTAAGCTGGCTGATCTACCCCCTCAGCAAGAAAGAAAATGAGAAGAAAATAGTTTATGTCTTACTGTGGTGATTGCTATGTGTTGCATGGAGCTTTCTTTATATGTAAATTGTATTGCTCTCATTCCAATCCATTATTTTTTCCTGTCTCTGGATGTAAAGTTTTTTAGCGATGGAGATTTTGTCAGATGAGGACAGACAGCTGGTGAACGTTCTGTGGCTCTTCAACCCCTTTTCCATATCTTACTAAAGTCCCTCTCCATGCTAAACACCTAGAAATATTTAGACGCCCAAATATTTAAGAAAATTTCTATTATAATGCTTGGTTTTCTTTGTTTTCGCCATATTGTGTCATTTGATGAGATAATCATAACATTTGGTAGAAATGGTTTCCTTTCTACAATTAAATTTGATTCTAATGTTACCACTATACATTGTATTCTTCTGTTACCTAGGACCAAAAGAGGCTTTTTCCTTCTCCTTGCCTCCCTCTGTTATAAAAGTTGACAGATGTGAATCATAGGCAGCTAAAGAGGGTATGTCAAAATGGGGCCATAAAATGTATTTAACGTAGGAGACTTGGAGCTATTTTGAACATGTTACATCACTATTCTTTGCAAATAGGAGGAAGAAGGAACCTATGACCAAACTCTTGAGTTCCGTAGAGGAGGTGATGGCCAGCCCAGGCGGTCCACTCGGCCAACCCAGCAGTTTTACCAACCTCCCCGGGCTCGGAACTAATATGAGAAGGTAAGGTTGACATTGTAAGGTGGTTTCCATATTTAAAAAGGTGTTATTCATGTGGAATAAGTAAGTTCAATTATTAATATTTCATAACAATGTATTGGGAAAAAAACTGATGTTTTAAAACTTTCAATTATAAAGTATGTACGATTAAACCATAGTTATAAATTACTTTTCCACCAACCCTTTCTTCACCAATGCTGTCCTTAATCCTCTTTTTTCTCTGTACCTACTCTCTTCTAATGGAGGTGGACAATCAGCAAAGTGCCTATAAGTTTGAAAGAAGGAAGGTGAAAGAAAACAAAGTACTGGCCGGAATAATTGAGTATATTTTTTCATTAATTTCGGTTCTTTTTAAGAAAAAATATATATTTCACTCATGATCCATTTAGACCAGGCGTCCTCAAACTACGGCCCATGGGCCACATGCGGGTGTTTTTGCCATTTTGTTTTTTTACTTCAAAATAAGATATGTGCAGTATGCATAGGAATTTGTTCATAGTTTTTTTTTAACTATAGTCCGGCCCTCCAACGGTCTGAGGGACAGTGAAATGGCCCCCTGTTTAAAAAGTTTGAGGACCCCTGATTTAGACTACCTGCTAATCTTGCTACAGTTTGCTGTGTGGAAGGCCATCCTATATAATAAAAGCATAGTATGCAAATTGTCCCCTCGACCGAGAGTTCATCTGGGAGTTCGACCAGGGGGCAGAGCCAGCCAGGGAAAGGGAGGGACGCCCTGGCCAGCAGCTGCTAGGGACCCTACCAGTGCATGAATTTCGTGCACTGGGCCTCTATAGTATTTCAAAAAAGGTTGAGTTCAAGAAACTTATCGTTTTAAAGGACATAGAGAAACGAGACATACAGATGAAAGGGAGCCAGTAGTCTCTACCCAGATCATCTGATTAGTGGTTTTCAACCTGGTTATGCTTTAGAACCTGGGATCTTCTAAAAACAATACCCTGCGCCCCAACCCCAGACCATTTATTTTAGAAGTTGGGGTGATGGGGCCCAGGCATGCAAACCCCTGATCTAAATACTTCACAGCAGGAGTCCCCAATAGCGGTGGTCTTGCTCCCCCAGGGGACATGCCATTGTCAGAAGATCTGTCTGGTTATCACAACTAGGGGAGAGGAGGGGCTGCCACTGGCATCTAGTGGGTAGAGGCCAGGGATGCTGCTTTAGTAAATGCACAGGACAGCACCCCCAGAGCAGTGACCTGTCCCAAAATGTCAACAGTGCTGAGATTGAGAAATCCTCCTTTAAAAGAAAAACACTGCTGCTGAAGTCAGAGAGAGAGAGAAAGGAGAGAGAAAGAAGGAGAGGAAATGTTTCATAGTATATCTTAAGGAATTGGGTGAAGACAACATGAATGATTATTGAGATGTAATTTGGGGGTCCTAGGCCATCAAGCCAGAAACTTTCATCTTAGAGTTTTAGAAAGAAATTTGCTATCTGAATATCTTAAATAGGAAGAAAGAGAAATGTGACAAAAAAGTCAAGAAATTATAGGACTAATCTAAGGCATCTCATTGTGATGAACCTTATTAATGTGTTTTTGCCATGTTTGGTAATATTTCTATTTTTTGCTTATGCCAGCGCTTTTGAACATTTTTTTTAATAATCAGAGTTTTCTCATTACAGTTTTTGTTATATTTCACCCTAAAGAGAATTTTGGACTTAACTGTATCTTTTTTTCTCATGTATTTTCTCCTCAATAACAAGACCATTGAGAATTTTAAAGAAATTGTTCTCAATTCATCATTTTAGCTATTTATTCTGCTCCAGCTGTTATCCACATTGTATCTTTCCCCTGCTAAGTGACTCCATTTTTCAAACCAGCTGTGGCTGTTTAGGACTGGAAGTGCAGCTAGCCAGAACTGAGATGTGCTATCCATGAAAAATGCATACCAAATTGTAAAGACTCAGTTTAAAAAAGTAAAATATCTCAGTAATTTTTATTGATCATATTGAAATGACATTTTAGAGAGATTGGGTTAAGTAAAATATGTTACTAAAATTAATTTTACTTATTTACTTTTACTTTTTTAATGTGGCTACTAGAAAATTAAAAATGGCTCATGTCTCACTTTCTATTTCTGTTGGACAGCACTGGCCCAGAGTCTTGTGTCTTCTTCAGCTTCCCCAAAGCTCCTCCATTGGTTAAAAATTAGTTCTGCCATCTCGAAGTGAAGAAACCTTTATTTCCTAGCTCTTAGCTCCTTATGTAGTCATCTGCCTGGAGAGGAAGCATGGCTTCTGATTTACCAGAGCAAGCCAGCGTGGCAACTTTTTCCTTTATCATTGACTTTTCTTATGCTTAATACAAGGCCATTAAGTAAATAGATATAAACCACTTAAATAAAAAGGTAGTAAAACACTTTAAATAAGTTTAGTGTACTTACAGTTAAATCTCTTTTCAGGTGAAGGAAAACTGAGACTTCCCTCTTAGCTTTCTGAGGTCTTTTAAATTGTTTAAGACAAGATTTTAGTATAAGGCCAAAGGTCCCTATACTACCACTAGCATCCCCACATACACATATTCTTCCCCAAGGGTAGGGAGGGATTATATTCTACTTGAGCTTTGTCACTAACAAAAGCAGGAGGGCATGGGAGCCAAGGGTAGGTGAGAGAAGGGGATCTCGTGGAGCCATTGGGGAAATAGACCCACCTCTGAGAAAAAGTGGTGGCAAGTCAGGTCAAATCCTTCAGGGGAGATAAGGCCCCAAATGTTAAACTTATAGTTCCTGGACTTCTCATAGTTGTTGCAGACAAGTTAGAAATATGAGCAAATATGGATAGAGAAATTATGCATAGGTCTGTAACCAATGAAACTGAACCAAAACTAGGTGCATTTGATGAGTTTTCTGACGTGATTGGGGTTATAGGAACTAGACTTAAGTAGTAGGGATAGAGTTTAGAAATCAGTTTTAAGCTTCATTTTCTTGGCAGGGTGGAGTCCTCTGAAGAGATTCTAAAGGTGGAGGAAAGCTTAAAGAGGAGAAGAAGCATAGTGCACAGGAAGCAGTTTTCAGTGGCTACATAGAGTACATAAATCAAAACAGTTGGTGCTAAATATACAGTATATATTGGTAGTGGCTGAAGACTATGGCTTTAGACATCTTAAGAGTTTGAAGTGTTCAGTGCTATCACGAACTTCCAAATAAGAGTGATTATGATTGAAATTACACTTAATAAATATTGCTATTGGATGTAGGATGGATTACAGCACCTGGAGGGAAAGCATCTCAGCAGCTAACTGCGGTGGTCTAGTGGAGGAGAGGTTAGGGTTTCTGTCCTGCTGTGAAGGGGAGATGGCTGGCCTGTGTGGGAAGGTTTGAAAGACACCTCAGCATGAGGCCCCAGTGCAATGAAGGTTCAAGCTCAGTATATGAAGCAGTTTAATAATTGTTGACTAACATTGAACTTCATTTCTAGTTTCTTATTTGTTTGATGAAAGAATCATCTTTGCATTTTCACATATCAACCACAAACTTTGAAACCTATAGCTAAGACTGTTACATAAATACCACGACTTCGTTTATTTTCTAAGGTTTTAACACCATTTTTAGCTGGTAAAAGATCTATTTTTAAAAGTGAAAAATTGTTTTGACAATCTGGTCCTGCAAATTTTTTCAAATCAAGGCCAGGGAAGTGATCACTCTAAGAATAGCTATTATAGAACCCTGTGATGCCAGCAGCGTGGGCATCATGTGAGGATGATAGTACAGAAGTCTATTTTCTAAGCAGGAGACTGTTTACTCGGGAGACTTATGAGCTGTTAGTATGCAGCCATGGGCATTCTGCCCAAGCATGCTTTTATGCATGAAGCTCAAATAGGACCAGAGCAATCACAGCTCATCTCTACACTTCTCTCAGCTTTCTGTTGTCACCACCCAAAGTGTTTGAACTAGAGTGGTACCTGATAAAGGTGGGGAGCAGGCAGGGGAGGTGACAAACTAAAATAAATGTCCTGTGTGGACTAAACTAGTTCGGAAGTATTCAGAGGGATAGGATGGAGGTAGAACTGGTTCATTGGCAGGCTGCTTCTTTTTTAAATCATTCTCTGTTAAAAACTATTCGGTTAATGGACATTCCTGAAATCAATTTGCTAGCAATAAAGGGGCTAATGGTGACAGAGATGTACTTTAAGAGTTTAAGAGAAAAAAGTATTTAGAAAGATTTTGCTTTTGGGTTTATATATTTATATAAATTATGTTTATAAATGAAACCGTTTATTCTGTTTGCAATCTATTGATATTTCTACAAGCACTTCACATTTACAGGTAAGTTTCAGCAGAATTGTATCCTGAGTATGAAAAAGTCAATATGTAGGTCCAATTTCACTTTCTTCCTCTCTTTTTTTTAAATAGAGTCTTTGTGAAGAGAGGAGCCATTGACGGAAACATCCTGGTCAAAACCTCTTGATAGACCTTCTAATTTCCCTTCAGAATAAGATGCAGCCATGGTGTATATTATTATTTCAAGAATGAAAAAGCAGATTTTAGGGGGAAAAAATACAAGTGAAAGAATTTTTTCTTCTGCCATCAATAAAATCAGTGCGCTATTATATACCTTGTTTTACAGTATGTTTTATTTGCTGAATATTGTCTTTCTCCTTCACCTAGTATTAACACCACACTAATTGCCTTCTATCGATAGAATAGCGATGATAGCATACCGGAGCCTCCCCTAATAATTACAGAATAAACTGACTTACACAGCTGGCCACATTTCTTGCAAAAACAACCTGAAGCCAAATTGCAGTTCTTAGTATGGTAAGTACTTAGCTACTAAGTGCAGCAGCAAAAAGTATTTAAAATTCAAATATGTTGTTTTTAGCACTCTATTAGCTTTTTCAAATGCAATTCAATTTTAAAAAGGCATTTCCTCGTAATGTGTGCAGTGGGTCTTTCAGGATTCATGTAAGTTGCAAATAACAGAAAACCCAACTCAAACTGCTTTCGTATTTCATTTAAACACTAAAGAGAATTTACTGGCTTGTACATATCACTACCAGAAGCTCAGTAGGTTTTAGTTGGTTTCATTCAATGACTCAGACTTGTTGTGAAAGACCCTGATTCTTTGCATCTCTCGTGTTTACTTGCTCTGTCATTAGCTTCATTCTGCAGGAGGCTTCCCCATGTGGTCACAGATGGTTATGCTTCCAGAGCTATTAAGTGTGAGGACCATTTCTAGAAGTACACTCAGAAGAGAAAAGAAGCTCCTCTCCTTAGACCACATTCACCTGTATTGTGCTACTTTTGTGCTTAAGAACCAGTAACTTCACAAGGGTCTGCGGATTCGTTTAGGCCTGATCCAGCCTTACAAGTGGGGCTGGTCTGCTTCCTGGAAGCATTGGGAGCATATTTGATTCAGGTAAAGGATGTGCATCTAAAAGTCAGGAAATTTGCCAAAAGGAGAGGCAGGAGGTGTTGGAAAAGCAACCCAGACTGTCCATTGCAGAGAGCCGATATGTCTGAACTACAAACTTCTTCATTAAATAGGACAGAAATAATGTTCCCATAGTGTTAGTCCTATGAAGTCAGAAGTGAAGTCTAAAACAAAGAATGAGAAGGTAGGAGGGATGGAGGAAGGGGAAAACAGAATCCTCCAGCCAAAATAAGTGACAAAATTTAGTACTTTGCTTTAAAGGAGAAGGCCTAAGGCTCTCAGGGACTATTAACTCTTAAGTTTTCTTATTAGCCCACAGTTGATTATTTCTACAATACTTTTTGTTGTTGTTAATCCTCACCCTAGGATATTTTTTCCATTGATTTTTTTTAGAATGAAAGGGGGGGCGTGGAGAGAGAGAAACGTTGATGTGAGAGAGACACATCAACCCCGACCAGACCAAGTATCAAACCTGTAACCCAAGTATGTGTCCTTGACAGGGGATCGAACCCATGACCCTTCGGTGCATGGGCCAATACTCTAACCACTGAGCAACAGTGGCCAACGTGATTTCTGCCATATCTTAATAAATGAAAGGGTGTAGGTGAAAAAGAAGTTCTTGCAGTATTTGGTTTTTGTTTGTCCTTTATTATTGCTATATATCATAGGCAGTTTCTTCAAGATCTCCACATAATTCAATGTGTATCTCGGGTTGAGAACCAGGAGAAGACCCATGGAAATTTTTATGAATTTGATAGCTGATAAACAAGGGAAGAGGCAGGAGAACTTAGGTTAGTGTGTGTTTGTGTCTTAGTTTTTAACACAAAAATGTAAAAAGTGAAAAGAATTAAAAATTATTTATATAGATAAAAGCTTGTAGCATCCTATCTAATAAAGAGGGAATATGCTAATTGACCCTCACACCGTCGCAAAAGACGGTGGTGCCCACAGCCAATAAGGAGGGAATATGCTAATTGACTGCCATGCCCTCAAAGATGGCGGCGCCCACAGCCAAAAGATGGCAGCACCCAGTCCCCTCAGCTCCACCGGGGCAGTGGGCCCGGCCACTCTGCGTGCCTGCCTCTGGAGTCCCCTAGTCCCCTCAGCCCCCAAGCTGCCCAGGGCCAACCCGAGACGCAGGTAAGCCTTGGATGGCGGCTGCCCAGCCACCCAGGGCTGCCCGAAGCTCAGGTAACCAGGGCTGGCCGAGGCTTGCGCTGCCAGCAGTGGCAGCAGCAGAGGTGTGAGGGGGTGTTGCCTTCCCCTGATCGCCGGGTTGCCTCCCACCCCTGAGGGCTCCAAGACTGTGAGAGGGGGCAGGCCGGGCTGAGGGACTCCCCGCTCCAGTGCATGAATTTTCATGCACTGGGCCTCTAATAAGAATATAAGGGAAGAAAATATTTTTGCATAGCTATACAATGTGTTTGTGTTTTAAGCTAAATGTTATTACAAAAGAGTCAAAAAGTTAAAAAAAATTTTTTGAAGTTCATAAAGTTAAAAAGTGGCAGTAAACTGAGATTAATTTATTATTGAAGAAAGGAAACTATTTTAGCCTGGGTGCACAGTGTTCATAAAGTCTATAGTAGTGTACAATAATGTCCTAGCCCTTCACATTATCTCATCACTCACTCACTGACTCACGGAGAAACTTTCAGTCCTGTAAACTCCATTCATGGTAAGTGCCCCATAAAGGCGTATTATGTTTTATCTTTTATACCATATTTATACTGTACCTTTTCTATGTTTAAATACGTTTAGATATATAAATACTTATCATTGTGTCACAATTTCCTATAGTATTCAGTGCAGTAACATGCTGGAATGGGTTTGTAGTGGAGGAGTAATAAATAGGCTTACCAAATAGCCTAGGTGTGTAGTAGGCCATACTCTTTAGTTTGTGTAGTGCACTCTCTGATGTTCACACAATGACAAATTGCCTAATGACACATATCTCAGAATGTATCCCTGTTGTTAAGCAATGCATGACTGTATTTTCTTCAAAACTTGGTGCTTCACATTTAACTCATTGGTCTTTGGACCATATTGTCCATTTTCCATAGGTTAAGCAAAGCCAGCCAGTCAGCCAAATAAAAGCACGGGATTTTTTTTTATTTTTTAGGTCAGAAAACCTCTAACTTTATTTTCCTCCAAATCAAACAACCATGGTAGTGGGAGTTTGTGCTGTGGGAGTCTGTGCTTGTTTCTCAATAAATTTCCACTTTTGCTATACCATTTTTTTGTCCGTGGTTTTATTCTTTGACTCCACCGGACAAAGAATCCGGGAAATCATCCTGCCGAGGGGAACACCGTGCGTTCCAGTCCAATTTTCCCGTATCACTGGTCTCTTCCTCCCTCCCCACAAAATAAGATGACCTAGCCTGACAAAAATAAGTTCTTTCTTTTTTTGCTAATACCTTCTTGCCCCACCCTTCTGCCTATGAAAACCTTCCATATTCTACAACCCTCGGGAGCACCTTGCTCCCCAATTCATGAGTTGCTTAATAAGCCCATTAGATCTTTGAATTTATTTGATGGAATTTTGTTTTTAACAGCACATATTTGTTTGAAAGCTTATTGGGTTAGGGAGGTACTGGACCATTGAAGCATAGTAACCTCCATCTTGTATAAAAAACTGCTGTTTGAAATTCTCTGCTATTGTTAGATAGTCCCTTGTCCTGTAAACTCTGTCATTGTAAACTCTGTCACTTTAAGACAGTCTCTTATTCTATAAAATGACTTTGTTTTTAGTTTGAATAATAGAAAAAGATAAACTTAACTGTCTGGCCTTGCAAGCTAACCATTCAATGTAATAGACTAATATAGACTAACTAGAGGCCCGGTGCATGAAAATTCATGCACTAGAGGGGGGTCCCTCAGCCCAGCCTGCCCCCTCTCCCAGTCAGGGAACCCTCAGGGGCTGGAGGCGACCCAGCGATCAGGGGAAGGCAACGCCCCCATCTCACCTCTGCTGCTGCCTCTGCTGACAGGGCAAGCCTCGGCCGGCCCTGATTACCTGCGCCTTGGGTGGCCCTGGGGGGCTGGGAAGCCGCCATCCTAGGCTTGCCTGCGCCTTGGGCTGGCCCTGGGCGGCTAGGGGACTGAGGGTGGGTATGGCTGCACCGTGCGCCTGCCATCACCCTGGCTAGGCTGAAAGGACTGTGGGACTCCGGTGGGGCTAAGGGGACTGGGCGCCGCCATCTTGTGGCTATGGGTGCCACCATCTTTGTGATAGCATGATGGTCAATTTGCATAGTCCCTCTTTATTAGATAGGATACTGATAATAATTCCCATATTCTTATGCCAAGTACTAGCTCATTATGTATTCAAGGTTACAATTGTCTGTAACAATAATCTACACAGAGCTCTTCGTAAAATCTGCAAAGAAGCTCAAAAGGTATAAATATGAGAAACTTCCTGTGTGACTTCACTCAGAGATTTGGAAGAAACACCTCCCTCTGGGCCGCACGCAGTAAACAACTCCTAATTAATTGGCTCATTAAGGCATCTTGTATCTCACTCACTGATTATGACACAACACCATCATAAATATACAGCCCTCCTTTTTATGTCTTTCCTTTGTTTAAAGAAGGAGAAAGATGGCAGTGAACAGAAGGGAGGAAGAGGGAGCAGAGACGACCACAGGCAATACCCTCAAAGAGATCCATTTTGGGAAGAGTAAAAATGAAAATGTGAGGATCAAAAAGATAATTTCTTCAAACTAATTAATTCTGTGGCCTATGGAAAATTGTTATTCTGCCCAGGTGCCCAGGTATCCCCTTGTGAAAGTCGATGGCAGCCATTCGCAATCTGTGGAGAGCACCAGAATCCTCCAGAGGCCTTCTTTAAATGACATGGCCAGCTCCACCTGTGACCTGGTTCTGTGGTTCTCTGTTCAGGTTCTGGGAATATGCATTTTAATCAGTCTCCTCAGGTGTTTGTGTTGCTCATGACTGGCTGTCACTCATCCTCTGTTCTGGACAGACGAGCAGAGTCTCCTGCAGAGCCTTAAAACTGCAGATCAAGGCATCAGAATCAGAAGACCCATGCAGCATGGGATTAGGGTGTGTAAAGACAAAGATATGAAAAACAAGAAGCCTAATTCTCCCTGATGAGATTCCTCTCCCTCCTTTTTTTTTCAGATCTTTCACTTTAGAAAACTTGTAATTGTACATAGTTTCTTCTCTCTTTGAGATGTATGAAAATCCTTTTGAAAACTAGATGACCTATGAATGCCTTTCTCAAGGACCTTGATATTTACTCTTTGAAATGTAAACATCAAGGAAAATAGCACCCCAATCACCCAGTTTCTGTGGAATGGTAGGCACCTTGTTGCAAGTTGCAAAATTACCTCCTGTCATAAAGATATGAGTTGGTTTCTCAACTAGATAAAGCTAATAAGCTAACACAGATAGTCACTCCATTTACCATGTGAGTCAAGGATGAACCATGTACCAGTATGACAAATGGTGCTGTCAAGTTCTCTTACTAGAGGGCTAGTAATTGTTTATCTTGAGAACATGTGTGTAATGGGTTCTATCTGCTTGGCTCTATAAGGGAGGAGATTTTTTTTTCTGTTTTGCAATCTCCTAGCAGACTGGCTGTGATATGTATCACATTCTGGTTTAATGTATATTCACTAGCAAACAATTTTTTTGTTTCTGCTACCTTAGTGGAGAAGTTTCCTGTTTGGAGGAAGATTTTGTTTTTAATGCTCTTTCCCCATGTGGAGGAGGAAAAATTAATTTTTCTTCTTCCCTTCTAAAAATTCTGACTAATAATCAGATTAACAAATGGCAGATTAAGAGGAGAAAATGACCAAATTATTATATATATACATACAGGGGCTCCACAAGGATATAGGGCCCAAAACAAATTAAGGGGTTGAAGCTTATATGCCATCTTGACCTTAGGAGGAGGGGGGTGTAGAACTTCAAAAGGCAGGAAGGCAATTCATATGGAGATGAAAAAGTGAATGTATAGTAAATTAATGTTTGCCGGGCTATTTTAATAATGGGACACACAAACTGTTAGCAGTGAACCAGCAGTAGAAGTTAACCAGCAGAATTGGACCTCGGTTCAGCAACCTAGGTTCTTGAGTTCGGCCGGGAAAGAATTCAGAGCCAAGCACTCAAATTATAAGAGAAATTTTATTTAGAAAGTCACAGAGGTAGAAAAAGTGAGCTAGCTTGGTTGTGCAGGCTCAGGAAACAGGTAACAGGAGGGGGGAAAAGGTCCCTTGGAACTTAAGAGAAAGAAAGCAAGGATATATGCATGTGGGGAAAGAGGTGGGAAAAAGGCCTGGCCAGGGAAAAAAGAGGGTGGGGTAAGGCATGAGCTTGAGACAGAGAGAGAGAGAGGTTGCCCTGAGTCCTTTGTCTTGAAGGGTTTTATCTAGAAGTCTCAGGCGAGGATCTTAATAGAATATTCATCTACTTTCCAGGTGTGTCTCCTCAAGGTCGCGGTCTCCACTGATTGGTCGGAGGCACCAGGACAGGGGGTCATTAGTCATCACAGCTGGTCCTGATGTCAACTATGGCATAGTCCCAACCTGGCCCTGCTGCTTTGGTGGGCCTAGAGCTGAAACACAACTGAGACTTCAATGTTATCTCTAGAGTTTAATGCTTAAGGGAGTGGTTGTGCAAGGGCTTGTATGGGAGTTGTATGAGGCTATTCTCTGGCCCCTTGTTCCTCCTCCAAGGGGATACACCACGTGATGACTAGCAGCATGCCATGGGAGGAAAGGTCAGGGGAGGGTCTGAACCGTATTGCCATTTGCAATAACATGGATGGACCTTGAGAATATTATGCCAAGTGAAATGTAGATAAAGCTAAGAACCATATGATTTCACTCATATGTGGGATGTAACACTGAAACTCATGGACACAAACAGCAATATGGTGGTTGTCAGAAGGAAGGGGTGGGGGGAGAAGGGGGTCCTAATACACGGTGACAGGAGAAGATTTGACTTTGGGTGGTGGGCACACAGTGCGATATTCAGATCTTGTAACAAACCCACACCTGAAACCTGGATCCTCTCACATGTCCAATATCAGTGGTTCCTCCCTATGTGACAACTATTCCATACTCAGAACCACAGGGTTCACTGTTTCCCCTGGAAACCATTGTTGGTCATACTTGGTTCTCTAAGGAATCACTTGTTGCCACTTACTCCCAGTGCTTTTCTGTTTGTTTTGTATGTTTGTTCGTTTGTTTTAAACCTTGACTGTTAAGAGTTTCACTCTACCTTGTTCATGGCAACAATGGCCCATTTAAACTGGACCTGTCCTCAGTGATGTGTCTTCTTCACATCTAATATATTTTTTAAAATATTTTTTATTATTTCAGAGAGGAAGGGAGAGGGAGGGAGAGATAGGAACTTCAACAAAGAGAGAGAATCATCAATGAGCTGCCTCCTACATGGCCCCTACTGGAGGCCGAGCCCGCAACCCAGGCATGTGCCCTGAGCAGAAATCAAACCATGACCTCCAGGTTCATAGGTTGACACTCAACCACTGGGCCATGCTGGCTGGGCATGATCAGCTTGTTTTCTATTGTCAATGTCAATTCCCGCTCCGTGTCTGATCACTGAGTGGTTTTTATCTTCTCCCTAGTAGGGGTAGGAGGAAGATCTAGTAAAATTTACTGAATAAATTTCAGGAGAAAAATCTTAACACTGCTTTACAAACCAAAGTTTATTGTGTATTCTAAAGTACAAGTTAATGAATAGCAGGGCAGAAGTTGCCAGGTTTTTGTGAGTACTAAATTGCAGTTTATTTTCTTCTGAGAATTCCTTTAACATGGCATTTTCTAATACAATATATGAAAATTTGGTTTTTATTATGTAACTCAGTTGCAATTTCAGTTCTAATTATGACATATTAAGTGTGCTGTTTTAAGGTGGTTAAATGTGCAATTTAAATTTCTTATAAACACTTTACATTTTAAAGAGTAGAGGCATAAATTTTAACTTCCATCCTCCCCACTGTAAAATCAATTAAAGAATCTAAAAAATGCTAATGAAAACCTTGCAGATATTACACTTGTGCAAACAGAGACCAAAATTCTGCTCTACAGCTGAATGTTTAAATCCTTAGTTTTCACACTAATGTTGTATTAGTAAGGATTAGAGATGTTAATAAACCGATACATCCATCCTTTGTCCTTTTATTCATTCAGTCAGTCATGAATTCAACTCAACATCACCTATTTTTGAGCCTCTGATAGATTCTAAAAGGATTAATATATGTGACTATCCTTACAAAGTTTAAGAGAGAAAATGAGGTATGATGCAATTGAAGAAGAATAGATTTTTTTTTTTTTAACTTGGAGGTAGCATTTGGAAAGATAGAGATGATCTTTAAAAATAGAAGGACAGATGTTTTTGTAAGCATGGGCTTGGAAACCAACCTAGGTTAATCCTGGTGTTACTCCTTGCTAGCTGTTTGACCCATGCATGACACCCTGCTTAAGCCTTCCAAGCTTTAATTACCTTGTCTATAAAATGGGAAGTGTTATAATAATACAACTTTGTTCTGAGAGTTAATTGAATTAAAATAAGTAAATCATAGTACTTTGCATATAGTAGGTCTCAATAAATTCTAGTTTCACCCCACTCATCTAATTATATATATTTAACTATCCAAGTCTCTGGATTAATTTCTTTATTCAGTCATTTAAACATTCATTGAATACATATGATAAGCCTGGCACTGTGATAGGTGCTGAAGATCCAAGAATGAGTAATTCGAAATCCCTGCTGTGTGTAATCATTTACTATAGGAGAAAGACCAATAAACAAATCAATGCAGTAGAGGATAATAGTAGAGTAGAATGGTTATCTTCTATTATACACTATACACTGTTCCTGGCCTAGAAGGTGGGTGCAGAAGTGCAGGGTGAGGTACAGGTTTGTGGTTTCCTTGGCAATTGGTACTCCACAAATGTGTCCAAATGGAGACTTTTTCTCAACCAAGTAATCCTAGCAATTTTTAAGAAATTCAATGAAAAGTGGTGAGGATGTTGGGAAAATTGAACAAGTAAATGCAACAAAATGAAACTAGACCACCAACTTACCTATACACAAGAATAAAGTAAAAAATGGGTAAATGACTTAAACGTAAGTCACAAAACCATAAAAATCCTAAAAGAAAATGTAGGCAGTAAAATCTCAGACACCTCACATAGCACTATTTTTGCTGATACATCTAGAGCAAGAGAAACAAAGGAAAAAATAAACAAATGGGACTCCATCAAACTAAAAAGCTTCTGCACAGCAAAAGAAACCATCAATAAAACAAAAAGGGAACCCATTGTATAGGAGAACATATTTGCCAATGATACATCTGATAAGGGGTTAATTTCCAGAATATATAAAATACTCAACAACAGGAAGACAAACAATCTTACATAATAAAGGGGTAATATGCAAATTAACCCTCATGCCCTCACAAGGTGGCTGCCTATGACGAGGCCGGCAGGGGAGTTAGTGAGGGACGACCAAATGACTGAACAGCAGGCTGCATGGGGTGACTAGGCCAGCAGGGGGGTTAGTGAGGGATGAACAAACAACTGAACAGCAGGCTGCGTGGGGTGACCAGGCCGGTGGGGGGGCCATGAGGGACAATCAGGCCAGCAGGGGGGGTGGGGCAGTTAGGGGCAACCAGGCTGACGGGGGGGGGGGGGAAGTTGGGGGCGATTAGACTGGCAGGTGGGGCAGTGAGGGGCAACTAGGCCAGTAGGGGGGGGCAGTTGGGGACAACCAGGCCAGCAGGGAGGGGGCAGTGAGGGGCAACCAGGAAGGCAGGCAGGGGAGCAATTAGGAGCCAGCGGTCCAGGATTGTGAGAGGGATGTCCAACTGCTGGATTGGAGAGGGTGCAGGCTGGGCTCAGGGGACCCCTCCCTCCCCCGTGGATGAATTTTGTGCACCAGGCCTCTAGTCCAATATAAAAAAAGACAAAGGACCTGAAAAGACATTTCCACAAAGAAGACATGCTGATGACCAATAGACATATGAAAAAATGTTCAAAGTCACTGATCATCAGAGTTCAAATTAAAACTTCAATGAGTTATCAACTCACAACTGCCAGAATGGCTACTATCAACAAATCAACAAACAATAAGTGTTGGCAAAGATGTGGAGAAAAGGGAACCCTAGTGCACTGCTGGTGGAAATGCAGACTGGTGCAGCCACTGTGGAAAACAGTATGTAAGTTCCTCAGAAAATTAAATATGGAACTGCCTTTGGCCCAGCGATCCCACTTCTGGGAATATATCCTAAGAATCCTGAAACACAGTCAGAAAGAATATATGCACCCCTAAGTTCATAGCAACATCATTTACAATAGCTAAGATCTGGAAGCAGCCCCAGTGCCCATCAGTAGATGAGGGGACAAGAAAGCTGTGGTTCATTTACACAGTGGACTACTATGCGGCTGTAAAAAAAGAAAGATCTTACCTTTGGAATAGCATGGATGGACCTAGAGATTATTATGCTTATAGAAATAAGCCAGTCAGAGAAAGATAAGTATCACATCATCTCACACATATGTGGAATCTAATGAACAAAATAAACTGAAGAACAAAATAGGTCCAGAGGCATGGATGCATGGAACAGACTGACTGATCTTGGAGAGGAATGGGGTCGGGGAGACAGGAAGAGATAAACCAAAGAACATATACACATACTAGGGGCCCAGTGCACAAATTTGTGCACCTTGAAAGGGACTGTGGCCTGCAAGGCTGCAATAGGCACAGGGGTAGCTCTTGGCCCATCCTCCACAACCCTGCCCAGCCCCTCCCGCCACAGCCCCCTGTCCCCTGTCTGCCGGCAGCCCTGCTCTCACCACCGCAGCTCCCATGTGCTGTGGCGCCAGCCCCACTCATACCCACTGACAGAGCGAAGCGATTGGGGCCAGCACCAGCAGCGGGTGTGAGCGGTAGCTGCTGCCCCATTCACCCCTCAGGAGCAGGGGGAGGTGGAGAAGCCCTCAGGGGCGATCAGGGCCAGCAGCCTCTGGGAGTACCTGCTGATGGTGCCGAGCTATCGGGAACGGCACCGGGCACCAGCAGCGGGTGCAAGCAACAGCTCTGACACCAGCAGCAGGTGCGAGTGCCAGGCGGGACCAAAGCACGTGAGAGCAAAGAATTTTCAGTAACCACCAGAGGCTTGCCCTGATGACAGCGGCTGGCGCCCCACCTTGGTCTGGCACCCCCGCTCACCTGCTCCACCATCCCACTGCTGCTGACGCTCGCCATGTTCCATGCACGCCCCCTGGTGGTCAGCGCATGTCATAGTGACCGGTTGTTCTACTGTTCAGTCTATTTGCATATTAGGGTTTTATATATATAGACTAGAGACCTGTTGCATGAAAATTCATGCACTGGAGTGGGGGGGTTCCTCAGCCCAGCCTGCCCCCTCTCACAGTCTGGGAGCTTTTAGGGTCAGGAGGCGACCCGTCGATTAGGGGAATGCAATGCCCCCATCACACCTCGGCTGCTGCCACTGCCGGCAGCGCAAGCCTCAGCCGGCCCTGGTTACCTGAGCCTCGGGTGGCCCTGGGCAGCTGGGCAGCCGCCATCTGAGTCTTGCCTGCGCCTCAGGCCGGCCCTGGGTGGCTGGGGGGCTGAGGGGATGGGGGGACTCCTGAGGCAGTTGTGAGGAGTGGCTGGACCTGTCTGGGGGTGGGCCCAGCCATGCTGCCCGCCTACTGCCCCAGCGGGGCTGAGGAGACTGGGCGTCGCCATTTTGTGGCTCTGGGTGCCGCCATATTTGAGGGCGTGGCAGTCAATTAGCATTTTCCCTCCTTATTGGCTGTGGGCGCCACCATCTTTGTGAGGGCGTGATGGTCAATTAGCGTATTCCTTCTTAATTAGATAGGACTAGAGGCCTGGCACACGAAATTCGTGCACAAGTACAGTCCCTAGGCCTGGCCTGTGATCAGGGCCATCTTCCCTGGCTGCCTGCAGCCGGCCCCACCCCCCGCAGCCACCCACCCTCAGTTCCCTGTTCGCCATTGGGCGATCGGAGCCTGTCAGCTGGGAAAGGAACCAAGAGGTGGTCACTGTGCCTCATAGTGACTGGTCGAGTGGTCATTCTGGCTGTTCCACTGTTAGGGTTAATTTGCATATTACCCTTTTATTATATAGGATAGAGGCCTGGTGCACGGATGGGGGCTGGCCAGTCTGCCCAGTTGGGGGCCCCAGATCGGGGTGGGGTTCCCCACTGGGGGGTGGGGCCACCTGGGGCGAGGGGCTGCTGGGCAGTTTGCAGGCTGGCCATGCCCCCAATCGGGGTGGGGGTCCCCGCTGGGGGGTGGGGCCGGCTGGGTGAGGGGGTGGCAGTTGTTCTGGTCTCTGGTCGTTCTGCTGTTTCGGTCGCTGGGCTTTTATTATATAGGATATGCATAGCCCATGGACACAGACAATAGTGTGGTGAAAGCCTGGGGTGGGGGGACAGGGTGGAGGGGCCAAGGGGAAGGAAATGGGGACATCTGTAATACTGACAACAATACTGTAAATATATTTTAAAAAAAATAGTGGTAAGGAAGTCCAAATAGATGATAACGGGAGGTAGAACTGCACAGTCCAAATGCCTGGGTCCATATGTGTGTTCCGCCCTTTATTAACTGTGCGCCCTTAGGTACGTTATTTCACCTCTCTGAACATCTGCTTTGAGGATAATACTTGTACCTATCACACTGACTCTTAAATAAAAAACATTTACGTAAAACATTGAATATGTTAAATATTCAATATTAGCTGTTATTATTTGTGTAAGAATTCTTGCAAACATTAGTGTAGGTGTATTACTTTCCATTTAAAATGGCAAAACTAAAAGGCCCATTTAATCCTGTATCCACGAGATCTCCCAGTCACCTGGTCTCCCTCTCGTGTAACACGGGGCTACTTCGGAAGGTGGGCACAGAGCTCTACTGCTCTCTCTCATCACAGCTTCACACCGGCAGAGCCAGGGACCCCTCTGTAAAGTGGGAGACTGGTCAGACTCAGGGACATCCTGAGAATAGAGGCGATTTCTGTGAAAGTGCCTCTTTGAAGGAAATAATTGTTTTCACTCAAAGTTTAATTATGTCCATTCTGAACACAACAATTTCCCAGGGTTCCCTACAATGTAAGCTCTTTTCAGCTTAAACTTACTTACTTTTTATCCTCCCGCAGCACATAAAAGATGTCCCCAAATAATGGTTAAATTTAAAAATAAAATTATGGCCATGCCAGTGTGGCTCAGTGGTTGAGCATCGACCGACGTATGAACCAGGAGGTCACAGTTCAATTCCCGGTCAGGGCACATGCCTGGGTAGCCGGCTCCGATCCCCAGTGTGGGGCGTGCAGGAGGCAGCCGATCAATGATTCTCTCTAATCATTGATATTTCTATCTCTCTCTCCTACCCGTTTATCCCTGAAATATATATTTTAAAAATAAAATAAAAACAAAATTATGTATAACTAATGCAACTTGCACTGAAGCCACATTCAGGAATAATTAAACTTTTTTTTAAATCCCTTTTTAAGTTGAACTACTTTAAATGCAAGCATTTCAGTCTTTGGTGCCAAATGGGTATTTGATTCCCTTGCTTTGTTTTCATATTCCCAGTCATCCAGTCATGGACCCAAACACACACACACTTGTTCTCTGTTATCCAAACAGCACCTGGTCTCCTGGTTGAGGTTTGGCTTTGGGCTTAGCTGTCACCGAGCGGTGTGTGAATGGCAGTGTGACTCTAGGAGCTCAGAGGCAATGGGGAAGCTGCCAAAGTCTTAACTTCTGCATAATCCTCTGCTTCCTCCTCTCAAGAGCACCTCATTCCTGGCCTTAGCACCACCGGCCACACCTGTCGGCTGTACTTCATCTCGGAGCAAAGGGATCGCAGGTGGGAAGGTCACACCACGCAGAAGCCTGGGATCTAGCAGGATGTTTGTGTCCCAGGGCATCTACCCGCCTCCACGTGGGGCGGAACAACCCGAACGCAATCTCACCTCCGCTCTCCCAAACTGGAGTGAACCCTGTGCCTTCTTACAGCCCCCAGCGCCGGTGGGGCTTCACTCCAGGTTGGAAGAAGAGGGAGGACGGGACTCAGTGAGGATCGGATCTGGCGAACACCCTCCTCCTGCCCCCAAACCCTCCAGGCGTGGGACCAGGTCGGTCCCTGGCTGCACAAGCTGTTCTTGGCGGGGACAGCCAAGGCTTCGGGGCGTTTCCATTTGTCACCTGGCAAAGCGCGGCGGCCGGTGTGCAGTCCAAGCGCGCGGCTTGAACGCGTCCCAGCGCCGTGTTCCGTGGGTTTGAGGTTCGCCCGCGCCTGCCCTCGCCGTGTGTGGGGGCCCCGCGGGGAGGCGGCCCCCCGGGGAGGCTCTCAGAGACCTTCCTGCCCCAGGCCAGCCCGCAGCCCGTGCACGGCGCCGCCTCTCCCAGGGGCCCCTGACTTGCCAGTTGTTTTCAGATGCACCTCGTTGTGTTGCTTTCTTCCCATTTTCAAGTCGGAGTGTGGCAGGTTGTTTCTCATTTACTTCATTTTTCTTTGTTAGGCCGCAGCATTGTAAGCCCCAATGTGGTCTTTCCTGATCAGATTCCCTTTGTAAAATGTGCCGCAGCCTTTCAGATCTGGCAGCAGAACCTGTTAGGAATCTTTCTGACGAGTAAGTCCTTGTTAACAAACTCCCCTCCCTGCTCCCTGTTCAGGGTTTTATTTCTATTTAGCATCCAGCCTGTAATGTCATTTATTGAGATCAGAAATTTAATTAGGCACATATTTGAAACCCAAACCCATTAAGTCTATCGGTCCCTTGCAAATGCTGTTTGCCAGGTGTGCAATCGCAGAGAATAAGCCAAAATGTCGCGCAATTAATTTTTAAAGCTTAACTTTAAAAAGGCTGAAGGACTAGCTTTTTACTTAGAGAAAAATGGCTCCTTGGACATTAGAAGTAATAGAAAAAATGCCAGAAATGAGGAAGAAATGAAATTAAGAAGGTTCTATTCATAGGAAAGATGCCGGGGAAAGAGACGCTGAGAGGAAGGATGGAGCCGGCCCAGTGGGAGCGGGAGCAGCTGCCTCTCAGGGGGCCGCAGCGGCTCCTCCGCCAACGCTCTGCTCCGGGGTCCCCGGGCCTCTCCATCCTGCGTCAGCCACCCCGCCCCTGTGAGTCTGTGTATCTTGAGCGGATGAGTTTATGCTTCACATTATCGTGACTTATTAACCGCCTTTCCCACCAGACCATACGCTCGTGGGGGCAGGAATCATGACCAGGGTCTAGGACCGAAAGGGGTGTTGCTGGGAGGGTCAGAGTGCCTGCGGACACGGCTCCCTTCAGGGCAGGGCATGGCCTTCAGCTGCCCGAAGTGCCCTCAGTCAGCAGGCTTCAGCTCGCAGCCCACCTGGGCCTGGCCTCGGCCTTGACCCGGGTCACAAGGCCCTTCTGGGCGTGGCCATCTCCACCGACGGCGGCTGGCAGGCCGCCTTGGCCTGGCTTAGGGCAACTCTGCAGGGCCGCTCTAGCTCCAGAGCTTCTCCGTGGCTTGGCCTGGCTCCCAGGGGCCTGCAGGGCCACTCGACTTTTCTCTCTGCCCATTCCTGCTTTCACCTTTTGCTTTCACAGGTGTGTGTCCCAAGGGCGCTCGCTGCTGAATGCTCTGTACACGGAATTCCATCGGAGTCTGCTTCTTGGAGAGCCCTATCTGCAACACAGTTCAGCTGAGGACAAAGAAATAATTAGGTAGTAAAGGTAGAGAATTTAGGAGGAAGTGTTTTGATATCTTAAATACTGTGGAGTTCTAGAGGAGAAAAAGCAAATATAAAGACTGAGGAAACAATATCGTAGACAGGTGGAAAGAAAACGGCTGGGAGTCCCCGGCCCTGGTGCTGACGCAGGCTCTGCTCAGAGTTTGAATATGACCATGGGACAGTTACAGCAACTTCTGGGCCTCCCTCCTCTTCCTCTGTCCTTCTGTCAGACTGGATTAGCAACAACTTGTCTGTGAGCAAAAGGTTTCCAGAGATGATCTCAAAACTATAAATCCGGGAGACAGACCTGAAGGCAAAGAAAATGTACCATTTAGAATTGGAAGTGGTGATCTCGCATCCCTGAGAGACTGTCATTCTGACAGCTCACAGAGGTGTGAGGAAGAGATTCCCGTGATGGCTGCTTGTCTAGAGATAACTGACACCTTTCGAGGGAATGAGGTGAGAGGATGAAGAGGGCAGAAAGTGGAAATTAAGATAGAAACACCATGGGAGAGTACATCAGATAGAAAAAAACCGTAATCATTGACATTTACAAGGAAGAGATTGACAAAGAGGAACATTGTAGTCACAAAAGTAAAACTTACTGGAAATTAAGAAGTTTGGCCCAGAATGAAAAGTTGGAATCTTACTTAATTTACTTTATTTTGGTTTCAGCTCAACTACTCTGGAAACTTACCTTTGGTTAAAATAATGGTCACTTAACAAATAATTAAATGCCTACTTTTATTAGTTATGCTTCTTTGATGCAGTAAAAAAAAGAAAGGAAATGATAAGAAGAATTTATGTTCAGGGTAAAAGGAGGCTAACAGAATAGATGGCAAAGCTGAACCAGGGACGCTCCAGGGGTCTATGGGCTTGTTGTAAAAGAGAGGCTTCCCCAGCATCCCCACTTCCAACCTTTTTCTCCTGTGAAGGTTTTACTTTTCCAGAGGGAAGAGGAAGTGACTGACTTGATTCACTTCTCACACCTTAGCTGGAAGGATAGGACCCCTTGACTGACAGGACAATTGGGGACAGGACATTCACCAAAGAAATTGAGGTTCTGTAGCCAAAAGAAGAGTCAAAGGACCAGATTTCAGAAGCCCCGCCCCCTCGGGTATTGCTCTCGGAATGACATATGTTGGTGGGAGGTATGAGCCCTGTTTGCAGGGAGCATGTAGTCTAGTAAGGAAGCATAATGGTATAGGACTGATGCTGTTAGTTGGCTACATACAGCCATGCCCAGCCTACTTTTTTCTTGCCCACTTCTACTACGCAGTGTGGCAAAGCAACTTAGTATACTTAGGACCTAACATAATACCTGGCACATAGTAGGTGCTCAAAAAATGTTGACCAACCAAGTGATCAAATGAATAAATCTTTAAATTGGAATAATTATGTTAGCTTGGTATATCTCAGGAAACTATTCTCCAATCATGTATGCAGAAATTCAGTAATATATATGCAATTATTGATGAAGTTTTCAAGATGAATTGAAATTGCAAATTATTAGTTGATCTTGAGTTTAAATGCCCACTAATAGTGAGTCATTCCACACCCTTAAAATTGGGTTGGTTCTTCTTAAAACATGGATTCATGAAAATGCATTTAAAAAAAGTATTAGAGATGATTTGATCCAACCATTTTGTTTTATTGGCAAGGAAATTGAGAAAGAGCAACTGTGCTCCCCAACTCCCTCCCCCCGACACATAGCCCACTCTTACCAGAGCCAAGATTCTTGATTACCTGTCTGATGCACTTATACTGCCCTTGATGAAAACAGAAACACGGCAGTTAGATTGGTTTGAGACAGAGGGAATTTAAATATAATTCCACAAAGAAAACCCCCACCAAATTTACATTTATAAAAGTAATAGAAAGACTCTGACTCTTAAATTGTTTCTAAATAAAATACTGTGAATGAACTTCATCCAATATTGATATATCCTTTGGCACTGGGGCATTTTGGAGTATTTATTTGTTATTGTGAAAAATTGCACTTGAATAATGTATAACAGGATGTATGTTCAAATTGCCTTTGAATAATGTATAACAAGAAAGGTTTTCTTTATTCATTTAGTGTCTTTCTTTCAAGGAATTATAGTATCTTGGGCACTTCAGGTTGGGTGGCTTGTTGAGTACGTGCTTTTCCACTTAAACGTAACATTTTGGAGACCAGAGTAATGTTTTGAGCCTATAGGAGTAGCTCTCAATAACCTGAGAGACAACATCATGACAAAGTAATAAGTTGATATTGTCCTACCCATCCATCAGCACAACTCGGAAGCACCACCTTGGAAGTGAAGAATGGTGAACTTGAAATCGCCTCTGTTAGTGAAATTCAGACATTCCTAGGCTCTTGGAGGAAACTGTAGGGCTAGCACCGGACAAGCCTTTTTATTCAGACCTGTTGTAGCACCCCAGGTATCATGTGACCTCAAGAGCGAAAAGTGAACACTCTCTCCACTGTTTCAAGAACACAATGTTCAACTCAGCAAGGGCTGTAGGGAGTGTCATACAGATGTGCTGCAATGGCACTTCAGGAGGCCTTGTCCTGGGCACAGGCAGAAGGAGGTTATAGTGTTTGTGAGGCTGGTAGCAGGGGTGGATGGGAGATATCCTTAAGAATCATCATAAATAGTAGCCATCAACAGGACAAAGATCTGAGAGGGCTATCTTGAACTCCAAGGAGACTCTCCTAAAGACTACCCCAAATTACTAGGCAAACCTTTGAGGGGGTGCAGAAGGTCCTACATTGGTGTAGTGGGATAGAACTCAATAATTAACAAACCTGTACCAGGTATTCCTCTTAGGACCAGAAATACAACAGTGAACAACAACAACAAAAAGATTCTTCTTTTTGTGGACTTACACAAAGTGGGGTGAAGGGGTGATAAATGCTATGGATTGAATCATGTCCCCTTAAAATGTATATGTTAAAACCCTACCCACCCCCCATAGTAATGGTATTTGGAGGTGGCCTTTGGCAGGTGATTAGGTTTAGAGGAGGCCATGATGGTGAGGCCCTCAGTATGGTATTAGTGCCCTTTAGGAAGAGACACCAGAGAGATTGCTTCCTTTCTCTTTCTACCATGTGAGGACACAGTGAGAAGGCAGCTGTCTGTAAACCAGTGCCGTGATCTTAGAATTCTCAGCTTCCAAAAGTCTGAGAAGTAAATTTCTGTTGTTTAAATCTCCCAGTCTATGTGACATTTTGTTATGGCAGCCCAACTGACAAACACAATAAGTAAGACACATAATGCATTAATAAATTGCCTGGTATATTAGAAAGTGATACATGCTATAATTTTTTTTTAAAAAAAGCAGAATAAGTGACATTAGGGATGTAGACATGGGGAAAGAAGATGGCCAGATTAGGTCTCATTAAGAAGGTAATATATAAACAAAGAATTGAAGGAGCTGAGGGAATTAGCCAATCAGGTAACTGAAGGAAATGTGTTCCAGGTGGACACCATAGCTAGAGCAATGGAAATGTGGTTCGCAGATTCTAGCAGCCCCAAGGAGGCCAGTATGGCTGGAGGGGAATACACTAGGGAGAAAAATAAGAATTAGGTAAAAAAAAAAATGATCTGGGGCCAAATCACAAGGGCCATGGAGACCTGTGAGTGAATGAGGAAATACAGTGAGGTCTTGATTAGGAAATGACATAATTACATTTAAGTTTAAGGGTCTTCGGGGCTGCTGTGTTGAAGATAGTGTGCAATCTGGAAGGCCAACTATGATAATATTGCAGTAATGTAGACCAAGGCTTGGACCAGATGGTAGTAGTGGAAGTGGGAAGAAGTGGTTAGTTTTTGGATACATTTTGCAAATAAAGCTAGCAAGATTTGCTGTGTTAGAGAGAGGGAGGTATAAAGGATGGTGGACTTGTATAATAGGAAGAATAGAGTTGCCATCAAATGAGGCCCCGGCCAGTATGGCTCAGTGGTTGAGTGTCAACCTATGAACTAGGAGGAGGTCATGATTCTCTTCCTGGTCAGGGCACATGCCAGGGTTATGGGCTTGATCCCCTTTAGGGGACATGCAGGAGGCAGCTCATCAATGATTCTCTCTCATCATTGATGTTTCTATCTCTCTGATGAAACATCAGATGTTTCTATCTTTCCCGTCCTCTCTGAAATCAATCAATATCCTATATAATAAAAGGCTAATATGTAAATAGACTGAATGGCAGAACAACCGAACAACCAGTTGCTATGATGTGCGCTGACCACCAGGGGGTGCACGCGGAACATGGTGGGCATCGGCTGCGGCTGAATGGTGGAGCAGGTGAGTGGGAGCACCAGACCAAGGCGGGGCACCAGTCACTGTCATAGGAGCGAGCCTCTGGTGGTTACTGAAAATTCTTTGCCCCCATGTGCCGCGGTCCCACCTGGAGCTCGCACCTGCTGCTGGCACTGGCTCTGCTCACACCCACTGCTGGCGCTGGAGGCACCACTCACACCAGAGCCGCTGCTTGCACCCACTGCCGGCATTGGCCCTGCTTGCTTGCACCCACAGCCGGTGCCAGAGCCACCACTCACACCTGCTGACGGTGCCAGCCCCACTTGCACCCGCTGCTGGCACTGGCCCCAATTGCACTGTGCCATCAGCAGGTGCAAGCAGGGCCAGCGCCATCAGTGCGTGGGAGCAGCAGCAGTGGGAGGGGGGCTGCTGGCAGACAGGGGACCAGGGGCTGCAGTGGGAGAGGCCAGGTGGGGGCACGGAGGATGGGCCAAGACCCACCCCTGTGCCCACCGCAACCTCGAGGCCCACAGTTCCTTTCAAGGTGCACGAATTCGTGCACTGAGCCCCTAGTGTGTGTGTGTGTGTGTGTGTGTGTGTGTGTGTGTGTGTATATATATATATATATATTTTTTTTTTTATTTTTTTTATTTTTTTTTCAATAAGGGAAGAGGGTTGGGGTGGTGCATATTTGGGGGTTCAGGAGTTTTCCCATATTGATTTTGGGATGTGTGTTGGTCATTCAGGTGGAGATGTCAAGACTTAAATAATTTCAGTTATGTAAAACCATGAGTACCTCAAGTGATGAATCCTGAGGAAATCTGGGTTACATTCACTACATGCCCTTAAGGTAGCAAGTTTTGAAGGGATATTTGCAGAAGTAACCATTGTGACTTGATAGAAGTTGAAGGTAACCATGACAGAGTTTGATAAGTGGCTGGATTTTCAGCATTGGACAATAGCATCGCTCTCTAAAATCTGAAAACTTTATTAAAAAAATCTGAATGCTTCCAGGAAAAACATTTTTGGACCCATGTATTTCCTTTAATAAAATTAATTATTTCTGTGTGCTTGCATCTTTGACATTATTATAAATTTCTTAAAGGCAGGAACTGCGTTTTCTTTCTCCCAGTATTCTAAGCAATTGGCAACTTAGTGTCTAGAGGCAATAAAGGCTTATTGAGTGAGTAAATAAGTGAATTTTTGTCTACATAAAAGTCAAATAATAATTTTGCATAAATCAACTATCTTAAATATTTAAAGCCATATAGTTCCCACTTAAAAATCCTTAATTATTCCCTAACCGGTTTGGCTCAGTGGATGGAGCATCGGCCTGCGGACTGAAAGGTCCCAGGTTCGATTCTGGTCAAGGGCATGTACCTTGGTTGCGGGCACATCCCCAGTAGGAGGTGTGCAGGAGGCAGCTGATCGATGTTTCTCTCTCATCGATGTTTCTAACTCTTTATCCCTTTCCCTTCCTCTCTGTAAAAAATCAATAAAATATATTAAAAAAATAAAATCCTTAATTAGTTCCAATAAAACAGGGTATATGGTAAAAAAAAAAAAGCAAAATGTTATTACTATAATTTAAATGTATTGTGGGTGAACATAATGTATTTTTGTCTCCTAATGAGGTTTCTCCCATGAGTCTTTAATCTATATATTATGTGACTAATAAAATAAGTGTTCTGCCTTGCTATTCAAAATGTTATCCTCAGACCAGTAGCAATGGAGCTTGTAAGAAATGCATATACTCAGACTGCAGTGTATACCTACTGAATCCCAATCTGTTTTACAGCCAAATCCCCAGGTGATTTACATGCACGTTAAAATTTGAGCTGCACTGCTCTAGAGCAGGGGTTGGTAAGCTACCACCTGGTTTTGTGAACAATGTTTTATTAGAACACAGCCCTGCCCATTTGTTTACATACTATCTATGGCTGTTGTGGTGCTACAACAGCAGAGCTGAGTAGTGGTGATAGAGACCAAACGGCCTGCGAAGTCCAAAATATTTACTGTCTGGCCCTTTAAAAATTAGTTTGTAGACTCTCGTGGGTTCCAGTGTTAGGCCACAGGCCAAGTGTGATCTAGATATTAATGTAAGGATTTTTTTCTTTTGTCTTTTATTTTCTTTTAAATTGATTTCAAAGAGGAAGGGAGAGGGAGAGAGAGAGAGAAACATCAATGATGAGAGAGAATCATTGATCGGCTGCCTCCTGCATGCCCCCACTGGGGACTGAGCCTGCAACATGGGCATGTGCCCCAACCGGGAATCAGACCTCGACCTCCTGGTTCACAGGCCGATGCTCAACTACTGAGTCATGTGGTTGGGCTTTATTTTCTTTTACTGGGAAAAAATGTTCAACGATTTTGAATGCACATGTGAATTCTTCTAAGGTAGTATTGTAAAATTGGATAATGTTAATACTTTTAATGTCCCAAATTTTTTCAGTTTATATTTTCTGATAATATGTGCTTATTGAAAATTTGAAAAGCAAAGAGAGGTTTTAACATATTTTTAAATATAATTAGAACAATACTATTATTGTATAATATATTCTGACTTGTTTTGTTAAAACTTCCTGAAACTTCTGTGGGTACAGAAACCACAAACTGATTGACAAAAAGGGAAGTCAATTTTCTAATGGGATTGTGAGTTGTATTTTCCTTTATATTGCAAATATTTCCTCAAGATAGGAAAACATATTTTTAAGCAACATCATTAGTGGCACCTCATCTTTGATTATGTAGCAATTATTTATTTTTCTTAATGATTCTTTTATGGTTGGCTATTTAGATCAATAACTATTTAAGAGTGAAAATTGGTGCTTATTATAAAACCGACTCACAAATGATGTGCTCTGGCCATTTTAGTAAAAGGACAGGGAAGCAACACAGGACAAAAGTCCAAATTAATTAGCCCTTCAGTATTGATATGCTTTGAATATCTGGAAGAAAGAAGTGATGTAGGAAACCTGTACTGTTTAAACATGATAGAAAGTAAAGATACAGTGAAAAAGTACGTGATCTGTGAAAAATAAAGCAGAACAAACACAATGCAATGACAATTTTGACGCAATACAAATGAGGAGACATTAAGCCGTGAATTGTAAGATAAAAAGCAAGGCTGGACAACCAGCCGGCAATGGAAACATCATCTTCCCAAACAGCATGGCATCTACAGGCAAAATATGCTACTTCTTGCTGCTGAAAATACAGCATCTTTGAAGTCAGTGAGTCTCTAGCCGTGGTTTAGGTGCTGGACTCAGATAGATGCGTGCATCCCACTTTGATTGGTGTGAACTTCTTTTGAGGAAGCACTGAGGGATGGCACCAAGTGCCAGAGACCCTCCATGGGCATGCTCCCTAGGCCTCCCCAGAGCTTCCTGGTCTCCTCAAGCCATCCCTCCTCTCAGCTGAGACCCACCAGATCCATCCCTGCAGAGGGCAGCTGATCTCTGTCCTAGAATAAACTGTCATCCCTGTGGCGCTCCTTCCGTGGATTTACTGGGTTCTGAGCCTGAGACACTCCCCATCCTCTCTTCCGGAATGATGTTTTGCCTCACTTTGGAATTTAACCCTAGCTGGCTTGCCTGGAATTTGCTCCAATTTAGCTGCTTAGAACTCTCAACTCTGACTTTAGCTTGCCCGGGTGATGAGCAGTGCTCACATACCTCTCCTTGGAGAAGCCAATTTTCTAATGGGATTGTGGCTTGCATAGCACTTAATCTAGAAAGTCTGCCATCTCTCACCCACATAAACTAGCTGGGGATGAATTGCTCATGCCTTGCTCACTGACACTATCAGGATCAGAATGATTTCTGCGGTCTGCTCTGTCGCCATTAAAAATGCAATGAAAGAAGGGAATCTTCACTCAAAGAGATAAATGCAGAACTTGAGCGAGAAGTTTTTCGGTGTCCTCTCTCAGCCCTGTTGTCCAGAAATGCTCTAAACTGGAACTAGGGGGGCCTGGTCCTACAAGGGTTCGGAAGTGTATTACTTTCCTAGAGTTGCTGTAATGAAGTACCACAATTGGCGTGGCGTTGATCAACAGGAATTTATTCCCTCACAGTTCTAGGGGCTAGAAGTCCAAAATCAAGGTGTTAGCAGGGGAGAATTTTTTTCTTTTCTTTTTTTTTTTTTTTTTTAGAATTTTTCTTTACTTGTTCTAGATTCTGGTAGCCCCAGGCATTCACTGGCTTGAGCAACATAAATGCAAGCCATGTCAAAATGGCATTGTCTCCCAGTGTCTCTTTTTTATGTTCTTTTAAGGACCAGTCACATTGGAGTAAGGGCCCACCCTACTCCAGGATGATCTCATCTTAACCCCACAGGAACCCTATTTCCAAATAAGATCACATTCTGAGGTTTGTGGGTTAAGATTTCAGTGTATTTGGGGACACATAACTCAAACGAAATCAGAAAGATAAAGTAAATGAATGTACAAGAAAGCATGCGTTGTTTGCAGACTAAATTCAGAGGTGTGCTCTTCACTTCTCTGATAAAATATGATTCATTCCATTTATCTTGAAACAATGAATGCTTTTGATCTACTTCTTTTCCTTCCATGGATACAGAACAATAGTTTATTAATTTCTCTTGCTTCTATTAAAAATACTATACTATTAAAAATCACAAGTGCAATAATGAGTGGCAAATGATACTGGTCTCCATGCCAGAGAGACATTAGGGTGAAGATTTTAGCTAATTTAAGTGTGCTAAAGGAATTTAAAGGAATAATTGCTACTCAGCTCCTGCAGATTTCCTCTAAAAATAAACATGGGCCCAGTGACATCCCCCTGTAAATGGTTTACATAATCCTTTCGAGTCAACTCAGGCATCTGACATGTGTCACTTCCAGGCAGAAGCTTTAAGAAGTGATGCATGGTTCTGTATATTCTCTCCTGCCTTCCTTTCAAATCATGGAGCATGTTTGGATATAGAGCTTCTGTCAGTCTCCTTGAAGGACACGGTAAAAAGAGCTGTTTCCAGTCCATTAAAGACATAAAACATGAGTAAGAAATAAATGTTGTTGTTTTTTTAATATTGAGTTCTGGATCATTTGTGTCTCAAATTAGCCCATTTTGGCTGATACAAACCTTAAGTCTTGATTAGAAAAAAAAATCTTTACTCAAGGATATGATTATTGATTTTAGAGAGAGAAAGAGAGGAAGAGAGAGAGAGAGAGAGAAACATTGATATGAAAGAGAAACAACCAGGACTGCACCCACAACCTAGGTATGTACCCTGACCAGGAATCCAACCCGAAACCTCGTGGTGTACGGGATGACATTCCAACCAACTGAGCCACACCAGCCAGGGCACACAAATCTTGATTTTTATGTGAAATCTCCCAATTTTTACATGTTACAACCAATTAAGAGTTGTTTTAAATGATATTTATTTTTTTAAATCAAAGTAACACATACTAGCTAAGAAATCACAAAATATAGAAAATTTATAATAAAATAGAGAAATGTCTTGCCCCACCCCTTCCACTCCAGAATCCGAGTTCCTGGAGGGAGCATTTACAACACATGGGGTGTATGCTATGCTTCTAGGATGCCCTTGACACCGTCCTGTGTGGTTGAGCCCCTCTGTCCTGGATGCTGTTTTGTCCTGTGTCTAGTTGCCTCATTTGTTGTTAAGGGCCGCTGCCACTAGTTTCTAAAAAAAAGAGTGTATGAAAGGTATATATTTTGTCTTTGCATGTTTAGAGATTTCTACTGTTACATTTATTTAATAGTAGTGTTGTAGGTGGTGGGAAGGGCACCAGGTGTTAGACTGGTGGGGTTGGACGCAACTGGGTTCAGCAATCTCAGTACTTGAGTTCTGGCTTGGAAAGAATTCAAAGCCAAGACTCAAACTATGAGAGAACATTTACTCATAAAATCACAGAAGTAGAAAAGGCAATTCCTTTAAAAAATGGGCTTAGGAAATAAGTTATAGAGAGAAAGAAAGAGCCCTTGGAGGTTGGGAGTGAGGAAGCTAATGGCAACATGCCTAGGGGGATAGGGAAGGAGAGGGTTGAGGGAAAGCTGAGGGGGTCTTCGGGGAGGGAGGGAGGATTTAAAGGTGAGATTTTAGGGGAGATCGAAGAGGAAGATCTCATTATAACATTTAGCAGCTTTCCAGGTGTGTCCTTTCAAGGTCTAGGTCTACACTGATTGATTGGTTGGTGCCAGGTCAAGAGTTCATTATCCAATGCTGGTCCTGAGGTCAGCCTTGGGGTTGATTTTTTTGGGGGGTGGGGGGTGGGGGAGGGGCTGGAGTTGAAATACAATTGAGGCCTAGATGTTACCTCTAGGGAGGAAAGGTAAGGGGAGCAATATGCTAGGGGAGGAAAGGTCACCGTGGGGGCAAGCCCCACCCTACAATTCATTACTAGGCACCTAGTGCTTTCTACTCTGGTGACCTCCTGAACCTGGTCCATCATCCTTGCTCTGTTTCTGTCTGTCTAACTGCCTATCACAGTTTGGCTGGATAAAAAACTTGAATGTGAAAAATATTTTTTACTCAGAATTTTGATGGCATTTCTCCACTTGATTCTAGCATCTAATAACGTTATTGAGAATTTCAAAGCCATTCTGATGTCTGATTCCCAGTTCTTTGATAGTTTTAGTTTCTCCTCTCTATAGCTCTTTATTTTAGATGTTCTGAAGTTTATGATGATATGTCTGGAACTTGGGGAGTTTTTCATTCATTGTTCTGGGTACATGGTGGGTTCTTCATCTGAAGACTCTTGAGTTGGAAACTTTCCTATATTAATTCCTTGATAGTAATCTATCTCCTCACACCCTACACACACTCCTCCTCCCCCACCCCTGCCGAATATTAATTGGTTGACTGTGGAAACCCTTAGCCTGATTTTCTGGTAATTTATTTATTTATTTTTATTGGTTTGAGAGAGAGAGGAAAGAAGAGAAAGAAACATTGACTTGTTGTTCCCACTTATTTATATATTCATTGGTTGATTCTTGTATGTGCCCTGACCAGGGTCAAACCCCCAACTTTGGCATATCAGGATGACACTTTAACCAACTGAGCTACCTGACCTAAGGGATCTTTAAATTTCTGATTCTTTCTTGATCTCTTAATTTAATTTCTTACAGCCACATATCTTATCTTTCTCTGTTTCTTAAAGTTTCCTTCTGCTCCTTCCATTGAATTTGTTTTTTAGAGTTTTTTTTAAAAAAATTCTTTTATGTTTTTGTTTGTTTTGGTCTTGTGAACGCTGGATGATTTTTTCAAGTGCTTGGTGCTCTTTGGCTGACTAACGATACTGAAAGTGAAGCATTTAGCAGCTGTTTGTAAGTGTTTATGCAGGAGTGGAACTGATGACTGGTGGATTTGCCGTGGAGTTACTGGGCAACACCTGATTTTTTAATTTTGAGCTCCCAACTGTTATCATCATCAGGTCTTACCTGTGCGGTGGTTCGGGTTTTCAGAGAAGACTTTCTAGCTTTATGAGTCTGGTTGCTGGTGCTCTAGGGCTGGATGGGAGAAGGCTTTGGGCTTCTCAGTAATTCTATGTGTAGATTTTAGGTTAATCCCCTGCCTCAATTCTATATGAGATGTCCTTGAGTCTACAGTGGCTCAGCTTCAAATCCTCAAAAGAGTAAACAAAATTCTAGCAAATCAAAGCCAGCATTAATTAGAGATCATACACCATGACCAAGTGTGATTTATTCCGTGGGTGCAAAGATAGTACAATATCTGCAAATCAATAAACGTGATACATCACATAAATAATTGAGAGACAAAAATCACATAATCATATCAATTGATGCAGAAAAAGCATTTGACAAATTCCAACACCCTTTCTTGATAAAAACTCTCAGCAAAGTGGGAATAGAGGGATCATACCTCAACATAATAAAAGCCTTATATGACAAACCTACAGCCAACATCATATTCAGTGGGCAAAAACTAAAACCATTTCCCCTAATAACAGAAACAAGATAAGGATGCCCACTTTCACCACTTCTGTTTGACATCATACTGGAAGTGCTAGCCATAGCGATCAAACAAGAAGAAATAAAAGGCATCCAGATTGGAAAAGAAGCAAAACTGTCATTATTCACAGATGACAAGATATTGTACATAGAAAATCCTAAAGATTCCATCAAAAAACTACTAAACTTAATAAATGAATTCAGCAATGTAGCAGGATACAAAATTAACAACCAGAAACCTATGGCTTTTTTATACACCAATAATGAACTCACAGAAAGAGAAACTAATAATGCAATCCCATTTACCACTGCAACAAAAAAATTAAGATACCTAGGAATAAACTTAACTAAGGAGGTAAAAGACCTGTACTTGGAAAACTACAGGGCATTGAAAAAAGAAATAGAGGCAAACATAAACAAATGGAAGAATATACCATGTTCATGGATTGGTAGAATCAACAACATTAAAATGTCCATACTATCCAAAGCAATCTATAGATTCAATGCAATATCCATTAAAATACTAATGGCATATTTCACAGACCTAGAACAAACTCTCCAAAAATTCATTTGGAATAAAAAAAGACCCCAAATAGCCCAGCAATCCTGAGAAAGAAGAACAAAGTTGGAGGGATCACAATACCAGATATCAGGCTATATTACAAAGCCACTGTTCTCAAAACAGCCTGGTACTGGCACAAGAACAGACATATAGGCCAATGGAACAGAACAACAAACTCAGAAATAGACTCAAGCCATTATGCTCAATTAATATTTGACAAAGGAGGCATGAACATACAATGGAGTCAAACAGTCTCTTCAATAAATGGTGTTGGGAAAATTGGACAGATACATGCAAAAAAAATGAAACTAGATCACCAACTTACACAATACACAAAAATAAACTCAAAATGGATAAAGGACTTAAACATAAGACGGGAAACCATAAAAATACTAGAGGAATCCACAGGCAGCGAAATCTCAGACATATGCTGAAGCAATTTCTTCACCAATACCGCTCCTAAGGCAATGGAAACTATAGAGAAAATAAACAAATGGGACTACATCAAAATAAAAAGCTTTTGCACAGCAAAAGAAACCATCAACAAAACAACAAGAAAGCCCACTGTATGGGAGAACATATTTGCCAATGTTATCACCGATAAAAGTTTATTCTTCAACATTTACAGGGAACTCATACAACCTAATAAAAGGAAGATAAATGATCCAATAAAAAAGTGGGCAATGGACCTAAATAGATACTTTTTTAAAGAAAGAAGGTCAAGAGACAAATTAAAAATGGAACTCCCATTTGGCTCAGTAATCCCACTTCTAGGAATATATCCCAAGAAATCAAAAACACCCATCAGAAAGGACATATGCACTCCCATGTTCATAGCAGCACAATTTAAAATAGCTAAGATTTGGAAACAGCCTAAGTGCCATCAGCAGATGAGTGGATTAAAAAATGGTGCTACATCTACACAATGGAATACTATGCTGCTGTAAAAAAGAAAGAACTCTTACCATTCACAACAGCATGGATGGACCTGAGAGCATTATGCTAAGCAAAATAAGCCAGTCAGAGAAAGATACATATCACATGATCTCACTCATTTGTGGAATATAATGAACAACATAAACTGATGAACAAAAATAGATCCAGAGACATAGAAGCATTGAACAGACCGTCAAACCTCAGAGGGAAGGCAGCGGGTGGTAGGAGCGGGGTAAGAGATCAACCAAAGGACTTGTATGCATGCATATAAGCATAACCAATGGACACAGACAGTAGGGGGGTGAGGGCATGTGCTGGGGATGGGAGTGGCTGGGGACAGGTCAATGGCGGAAAAAGAAGACATATGTAATACAGTACTTTAAACAATAAAGATAAAAAAAAAAGAATAAACATTTGGTCTCTTTGTAAGTGAGCATAGAAGAATTGCCTAACCACAAAGACTGGTAACAGGGACTTGAGAATCCAACTGCAGTTAAAGAGTCTTTCGACCCATCCCAGTAGTTAGCCTTGAAGTTGCACTCTGAATTATTTCTGAGTTCTGAGTTTCTAGTGTTCCAAAGGGCAGATTGCATAGCTTTTTGTTAGTATGAGGGGAGGAACAAAATTACCTTAGCAAGGGAAAATAACCAAACTTAATACATAAATGAGAGAGCCACAGACCTCTCATGCAGGAGAGGTTCAGAGATGGAAATGGGGGTTGACGTACATAAGACAACCTGAGCTAGGGCTGAGGTAGTGCGCTGTGGGAGCTTCAACGGGTCATTGCATGATGACTGGAAGAACAGATGTTTAGTAAACAAAAGTTTTCCCTGTCCTTTAGGTGGGTCAAAAGGAGAGTATAGCTGATAATCTCATTATGGACACGGCCCCTAATTCAAGTTCTTCTAGGTAGTTAAAGCGGGGAGTAGAAGTTTCGCTTGAACTGAAGCTAAAAATGCCCTTAGCTCAGAACATACCGTAGAGCACATCTTGGGGTGAATAGCTTTGAACCACCACATTACTATTTCCCTGGAAGGCTCTTGAGTTTTAACTTTTCTTTGCTAAATTAGTTACCATTCCTTAATTCCCTTTCTGTCTTCCAAAATTCAATTTGCATTGCTTATACTCTACCATCTCTCTTCTTTTTATTGATTTCAGAGAGGAAGGGAGAGGGAGAAATAGAAACATCAATGATGAGAGAGAATCATTGATTGGCTGCCTCCTGCATGCCCCCCAACTGGCGATTGAGCCCGAAACCTGGGCATTTGCCCTTGACCGGAATTGAACCTGGGACCTTTCAGTCCACAGACTGACGTTCTATCCACTGAGCCAAACCGGCTAGGGCCCATCTCTCTCCTTATCATCTTCATCATGGATGGGGGAGGGCGGTTTACTATTTTCATTACTTTACTATCACTTTAGTGACATTTTATGAGGAAGTGGAGACAAACACATGTGTTCATTCTGCAAAATTTAACCCTAATTGAAATGAAAAACAAACCAGAACCATATACTGTCTGGTACTTCTTATCTTGCATACGGTATACCAGTTTGTAATATCAGATCTAACTTAATCTTTTATTTTGACTGATAAACACAACTCTAGGCAAGTAACACAAATTTGAATCTAGAGATTTTAATATTCTTAAAATATTTGTTTATATGGGTTGCTTATCTATTTTCTCCACTGGCTTTATTTTAATGTCTTACACAAATATACCTACCAGGGAACAAATCTTCAGTCCTGACATCAACACCTTTGGCATTCAGAAAGAAATCAACCATGTATCAATATCTATAATAATAAAAGTGTAATATGCTAATTGACCAGACAGCCTTCTGGGTGTCATTCTGGACATCCTTTTGGACAAAGCTGGGGCCGGAGGGAAGCCGGTGCCAGCAGCCAGGGGAAGGAAGGCCTACTCTTGCACCAATTGTCGTGCATCGAGCCTCTAGTCTGATATAATTAGGACCAATTGGATCCTATACCAATGGATGCCTTCATGTTGAAATTCTCCATACGCCTAAATGATTAACAAGGCTTAGCTAATGTCCACCTTGCTTCTGTGTCAGTAGAAGTTCACGGTAATGGAATCTGACCACTTTAATGTTAATAAGTTATGTGGCCACCTTTGTCCTTAAACAGTAAAATCAGACTTACAGCTACTTATCATTAAGCAGATGCTTTGCCTCACCACTTGTCTTCCAGTTACAGAAAATATCTGTTTCATTGCAAAATTGGTATGGTTGTCTAATTAACTGAGGATCTGAACAAATTCTTTCCCTTTCTTCTTTTATTCCGTAATCCTATTCAAAACCAGATCCCAGAAGGTGAAACAGCGTGTCCTCACCAGCTCAGCAAGCCTTTTATGAGGCAATGCTTCTTCCACTCCAGGCTTTGCTACATTAACAAAGAGGCAAGAATGTGAATGGTGACTTCAGCGCCTCAGGGAGTCTGATCTGCTCTCACTTTCCCACACGTGTGGCCGCAGGGATCCCACTTCATCAGGAGTCTGTCTTATGAAAGGTACTTGAGCACACTATGTTGTGTAGTATGATCGATCAACCATCCCAGTTTTCCTGGGATTGAGGGGTTTCTCAGGACACAGGATGTTTAGTCTGGGAAAGGCCCCAGGCAAACGGGAGTTAAGTCAGCTTAGCTGCCTCAGGCCAGTGATGACCTGAAACCTCATGGCTGTGCTACCTGTGAGAGGAGGAGACCTCGGTGCTTGTCTTCCTGAAGGCAAGATTTCAGTCAAGAGACAAAGTGTGTTTCTGCATTGGATCTGGGCAGCTGGGCAGCCCTGGATTGTGGGTAACTCCAGCAGTCCCCACACTGAGAGAGCTCCTCATCCCAACAGTTCTGGCTCACTTCAGTTTCCCACCATCAGCTCCCTGTGTGTTCATAGGATGTGCTGAACGGGCTGCGGTTACATTTCCTACAAAGAGCCATAGGATTCTGAGTAAGGGCAAAGAATTTAAGGTAGACTATTATGAATTCTCATTTATATGTTTTGGTAGATTTGAACTCTTGGAGAACCATGCACTTACTGAATATAGTTAACAAAAAAGAAAGAAAGGAAAAAAGGCAGTGAAAATAATGGCATGGATCTCCTGCCCTTGACTTCTTCCTCAGTAATCCCAATTCCCTCCACTACACCTGGTCCCAAATCAGGAAGTTCTGTCAGTCTGTCAGGAAATGCTTTCCTCAGGATGGATGCTGCTCACTCCCAAAGTCATGTCATTGACCACCTGGGGTTCCGTTTTCAGGAGCTTGTTCAGGTGCAGGGGAAGTCCTAGTGACCAAGTAGGGGCTGAAAGTACACTCTAGGCAAGCAGTCCTGCCTGGGGCCAGGGCTGCACGCCATGTACCTTCTGCTTATTTCTTCTCATGATCTTATCACTTCTGAGGTGGAAGTTTTGCTCTCATTAAATTAGTTTCTCCTAGGACCCAGATACACGAACTTTATTATTGACTCAGTTACACTCACTTACCTAGGAATTAAAACATTCTTATGACCAATCATGTTAACCAGTCCAGAATGCTCTCTAATTTATTATAATAATACAAAACATAATAATCAAAATATAATAAATGAGTCTCATTCTTTTTTGCCTGAGTTTGATATTCACAAAGAGAACTTTAAGACATCACCTTTATAGAAAATAAATCCTAGACTCTTCCCTATATTATTGTCATGAATGCGTTTTTTATTATTTGATTTATTTCTTGGATTAAAGGGGCGAATAGGACAAACATTTATTGAGCACCTGTTACATGCCAAGGACTATTATTTTAACAATATAACTGTTCAGTAAAGTTGAAATTCACATATTCATCTATGAGTGGTTGAGTGATTCACCTAAGACAGTGATGGCGAACCTATGACACGCGTGTCAGCACTGACACGCGTAGCCATTTCTGATGACACGCGGCCACTGAGGTGGCCGCATGCCGAGGATGAAACATTTGCTGTTCCTGAGGATGAAACATTTGTGAAATAATGTTTTTTCCTCAAAGTGACACACTACCCGAGTTATGCTCAGTTTTTTGGCGAAATTTGACACACCGAGCTCAAAAGGTTGCCCATCACTGGCCTAAGACCACACACCTAGTAATAGAAGAGAGATGTGCTTCCAGAGGCCTGACTGCAAGGTCATTGGCTGCAAGGCCCTGGTCTTTCACCCAGAGCATTCTGAATGGTGCTGGACTTCCTCCTTTTTATCTTTTTGCATGGCTGTGTCACAGGTATGTGAGGAGGACAGGGTCCTTCTCAAACAGAAGCATGTGAGAAAGGGGGGAGGAGTGGAAGGAAGATAGCAATTGGGATGGTTAATTTTATGTTTCAGCTTGATTGAGCCAAGAATTTCCAGATAGCTGGTAAAAATTATTTCTGAATGTGTCTCGAAGGGTGTCTCCAGAAGAGATTAGCAATTGAACCAGCGGATTCAGTTGAGTGTCACCTAATCCAGCGGTCGCCAACCGGTGGTCCCCTGACCACTGGTGGTCCGTGAGGTCTGAAAGGTTGGCAACTGCTGATGGGGCTGAATAGAACTAAGATATCCATTTTCTCCTGCACTTGGACATCAGCACTCCTGGTTCTTGGACTTTCAGACTCAGACCAGGGCTTACACTATTTGACAGTCTCCCCTCCCACCGAGCCTCCAATTCTCAGGCCTTTAGACTGAATTACCACCTGCTTCACTAGCTTGCAGATGGCAGATACTGGGGCTTCTTAGCTTCATAATTGTGGCAGCCAATTCCTGTAATAAATTTATCTCTCTCTCTTTTTCTTTTTCTGAGGTTTGAATCTTTTTTTTCTGTATTATCCAAAGTCAAGCTTTCCTAATTTAGTGTGAATCCTAATTAGACCATAATATTTATCTCCTTTAATCCCTTCATATTTATTTAACCTTTTCTCTTGTTCATCTTGTGTTATGCAGGTTTTTCCACTTTTCTCTATGTGGAGCTACCAGTTGGGAGTTTTCGCTTTCCTTAGAATCCCTAACAAATGCTCTGGTCCCTTCCTTACTGGTTTATTTTTTATTGGTATACATATCAACTGTATTATAATTTTGTTAGCACACTACACTGTATCTTCTACTCAAACTCACATTCAAGAGCACTCTCTTTTCACCTGGGACCCTACTAATATATTGTTTGGATCACCGGGCCCTTTCCAGCATTTCTTTCTGAGTCCCTGGAATTTAAAGTAGCCTGATGGCTACTCTTTCCTATTTAAAGTTTTTTTTTTTTTTAATCTAATTTGGTCTTTGTTACTGTGCAGTTCTCATTTTACTATTTTCTTTTTTCCCCCCAGTAGGTTATGTTCATTCATGTATATGTGATTTGGATGTAATTTTATTATTTGGGTCCATATGACTGCCATTTTCCTTCTGTCTGTCTGAGGTCTTTGCATATTTTCCCAGTTTATTACCATCTAAAGTTTTATCAGATGTGTTATATGCTCCTTTTCCATTATTAGTGTTCAGTGTTTATGGATCTTTCAGAGGCTCAAGGCCAGGAAAATCCCAGGGGAAGACATAAGGCATGCATTCAGTAGGACTTGTTGAAAATGATTCCACATAATTAAAACAGTTTAAAAAAAAGTTACCACTTCCATTTTTTCTACTGCTTCCTTAGCCCTGTTGTCAAGAAAACAGATCAAATCTTATTTCTTCTTATGATCTTTGGCCAGTTCTTAGTACATAGGTAACAAGTGTCAAAGTCTCCAATTTCAAGTGGCAGCTTCCTCAATATATTTGGAAAAGCAGGTATTTGTCCTGTAATTATGAATTGTTCACTTGGCAGCTAATTCTCTAATGCCACTTCTTCAAAATAGACTCGCCCAGGCCGTGGTATTTTGTAGAAGAGCCACACTCAAGGGGCCAAAGAGCCGCATGTGGCTCGCAAGCCGCAGTTTGCCGACCACGGGGTTAGAGCATCGCCCTGATAAGCCAAATTGCAGGTTTGATCCCAGGTCACGGTACATACAAGAATCAACCAATGAATGCCTAAATAAGTGGAACAACAAACCAGTGTTGTTTTCTCTCTCTCTCCCTTCTTCTCTCTCTAAAATCAATAAATAAAAGTGTGCAGAGTTGGATCTCTTTTGCTTTTCAGGGTGGGAGCCATAAAATGCTGACTTTGACTTTCTGTAATCTCAGTGTAGTTGAACTTGTAGAGTTTGGAGGTTACTGGTTGTGCGTCATATTCCAAGAGCCCATTTGAGCCATCGAGGCAAGAGCACCATGGCTACTACAGGCAGCTTCCTTTTTGGGAATTCCTTTGAGATACACTGATGGAGACTTAGTGACTTCTGTTAAAGTTAGACCTGCAAGGCTTCCAGTAAATAGCCTCACTGTTGAAAACAGCTCTGTCTTGGAGGAGAAAGAAGGATAAGACATGGAGAGTTGGGGAGGCTGGTGTGTATAGAAATGAAATTGAGAAGCACCAATAGCTGTGGGCAAAGAGAAAGGTCCACAACAGCTTTCAAGATGACAGGAAAAAGAGAAGGCTTTGCTGGTCAGTGTTACATCTTGGAAGCCAGAGGCTAAAATCTGCTCATGGCATTTAGCCACACATAGTAATCTAATAACCAGAATCTTTTACAAAATATAACAAGCCTCAGTAGCAGAAAAAGTAACAGAATCCATTTTAGAAGAACTTAAGCAAATCTTAGGAAGAGAAAAAAATTGACAGATAAGTTATTATATGGAACAAATATGAGTACATTATCTTAATCTCCTGGCTGATATTCTCCCAGGCTTTGGGCCATTTTAATTCTCTTCTAACTTACAAATTACTTGAACATTTCTAAGGGACAAGATGTGTCTTCAATTGATAAAGTGGAATGTCAAGCATCACTTGCAGTAACAGAAAAAGGATCCACAGTCTTTAATTTTTACATCTAATTTACTTCAGTTGAGATGTAGTCAAATGTATATTATTTCTTAATTTGACACCTTGCATTTAAGAGGTCTTATTTTATATGTATCAGAGTTACAGGTGTGAAATTAGTCACTGGGAAGGCTAACTGTTCCAGATTCTTTTGACCTTACAGCTGAAAGGAATTTAATTGTAGCCTCATAAAAAGAAAGAAATTCTGGCCACTAGGGAAGATGATTACATGGTCATTGACAATGTGAACTTGAATGGCTACATTAGCTCTTTAATTATAATGAATCAGAAAGAAACTGTCAAGGTTGGAAAGGAGGCATGTGATAAGGGATAATGACAAGTACTTATTCAAATGGTATCAGTACAGACAGAGCCAAGGGGCTGGAGCTTCCTCGGACCTACTTGAAGTTTCAGCCAGGAGGGAGACGCGCATGACCTATCCAAGTTTCAGCATTTGTCATGAAAACTGCCATGTAAAGTGATTCATTTCTATTCACTAAATCTCAAGGTAGAGTTTTTCTTTGTTAGGATGGTGGTTTTATTGCCTTTTCCCCCCTTGAATTTTTCATTCTTATAGTCTGTGAATTCCCCTAAATGTGAATGAAGGGAGTAGAGAGAGAAGGGGAAAAAAAAATACCTGGACCAACATGGCAAAAGTTCCTGGTAACCAAATTTTCTTTATATAGTTTCTCATTAGTAACAATTTTTTTTTAAAGTTTGTGGATTGGTTTGTTTGTTTGTGTATTTGTTTATTTATTTTTCCTAGCTCTGGCTTCAACATTTATCATCTCAAAGCACCCAGGGCATTTCTTAAAGCACAGAACATACTCGTTAAAACTAGATAGATATGCCCTGCTGGTGTGGCTCAGTTGGTTGGACATAGGTCACAGGTATGATTCCCTGTCAGGGCACATACCCAGGTTTCAGGTTCAATCTGAGGTCGGAGTGCATGTGGGAGACCACCGATGTTTCTCTCCCACATTGATGTTTGTCTCTCTCTCCTTCCCCCTTCCTCTCTCTTTTTCTTTCAAAAATAAGTAAAAACATATTAAAAAGAAGACTAGGTAAATAAATTAATGATTGAATGAATGGATGATTATAGGGACTTGAATGTTGTAAAAGAGAAATGAAGAAACTAAACTAAAAACTGAATTAAAGGAAACAGCTTCAACAGTGGTTCTCAATTTACATACCTTTTATAACACTGAAAATAGATGTATTTCTTGGAATTCCTTTAAGAAAATCTGTTGAGAACACTTAGGAGATAATCATTTTTTAGTCAGAGATTACTTAATTAAGGAAAGGATATATAAACAGTGTTTACTACCCACTGGCGAAGTACTGTTACTTGTCTGGGTAATGAAACTGAGACTGTTTATAGAAAACCAGGCACTCCTCATTGGAGCTTCTCAGCAATGAAAAAAAGTCCCTACAAACAATATGTTTTCTTAGGACGTCGAATCATTATCTTGGAGGGTTTGTTTATGGGGAGAGACAGTTATTCCTCAGTCCTAATTCGTTCTTCCATGTGAATAGAACTTCTGTTTCAACAATCTCCCTCTCCTTCCTTTTTTACTTCTCTCCAGGATAAGAGACCTTATTTGATTTATTGGGTTGGGAGAAAAAAAAACTGAACCTTACCATCTTTTCCAGAACTACCCTGCCCACAAGAAACCTACGTGATCTGTTCCTCTAGGTCCGTGGTCGGCAAACTCGCGAGCCACATTCGGCTCTTTGGCCCCTTGAGTGTGGCTCTTCCACAAAATACCACGGCCTGGGCGAGTCTATTTTGAAGAAGTGGCGTTAGAAGAAGTTTAAGTTTAAAAAATTTGTCTCTCAAAAGAAATTTCAATCGTTGTACTGTTGATATTGGGCTCTGTTGACTAATGAGTTTGCCGACCACTGCTCTACGTCAGTGGCTCTTGAAGAGTATTCTTTGACCAGCAGCATCAGGATACCTCGGAGACTTGTGAGAATTTATTATATGAATGAGCTACAGGTGGCTTTTTTATATTGGCCCTAAGTTGTTTACATCTCCACAGTCTGGGATTAGTTACCTCAAAAGCCCAATGGCACCAAACAGTTTTTATACTAGTACATACTTTTTTTTTTTTTTTAAACACAGCCCTAAGTAAGCAGATTTTTTGGCCATATAGATCCCGCCTGCTTTGCATACCCAATTAAATTAACCTAACACCTGTTAACCATAAACAAGATAAAACAGATAAGCCCTGGAGCTATAAATAAGACTCCATGCTGCTAGAGACTCCTCTATGGGCAACGCAGAGACTTCACTTAGACACCTCCCCTCCCCCTTGGGAGTTCCCTGGCCTGCCTCTTTTCCGGGTGGTGGTTTCTGGATGGTTTCATTCTGTGAGAGACTTCCCCCCCACAGGAAAGCATGTCAAAATGTCACCCAAACAAAGCTTGCTCTGTGTTACTACTGCCATCTCCTAGCCATATCTTTTTCTTTGATCAGCTCCCAAATTCCTGAACACACGCAGAATTGTAACATTTCAGGCCCTGTTTCAGACCGACTGAATCAGAAACTCCTGGGTGGGGCCCAGGAATCCATATTTTAATAAGCCCTCGGAGTGATTGTGTTTCATGCTAAAGTTTAAGAACCATTGCCTTAAGTTTTACAGGGAATGACCCCCTTGCTGAGGCCTACAGTTCTCCGGCACATGTGCTAAGACCTGGTAAGTTTCCGTATTATTTACCTGCTGCTGTGTAACAGACTACCCCACATCTTAGTGGCTTAGAACAATGAACATTTATTATCCCACAGTTCGGTGGGTCAAGAATTTAGAAGCAGTGAGCTGGGTGGTTCTGGCTGAGGATGCCTCAGGTAATCACAGTCAAGATGCTGGTTGGGGCTTCAGCCACCTGGGAGCTGGACTAGGAGAGTCTGCTTCTGAGATGGCTCACTGCAGGGGCTGCTGGCAAGAGGCCTCACTTCCTAACTCCGTGAGTCTCTCTGTAAGGACATGGCAGCTGGCTTCTCCAGAGTGAGAGACCCAAAAGCAAGCAAGATAGGAGTTGTAATGTCTTTTATAACCTAGCCTCAAAAGCACATTTGTCATTTTCACGGTATCATATTGGTCATGTGAGTCAGCCCTGTTCCGTGTGGGAGAGGGCTACCCAAGGACACGAATACCAGGTGGCAGGGATCACCAGGGGCCATCTTGGAGACTGACTACCAAGTTTTCTTTAAATGAGCAATGAAACATTGGCAGTGTAAGTTTCCTAAAGGTCAGTGTAAATAAAGAAGTAGACTGAGGCAAGCTCACCTGGCCAGCGTGGCTCAGTGGTTGAGCATAGACCTATGGAGGTCACAGTTCGAATCCCGGTCAGGGCACATGCCTGGGTTGCAGCTCGATCGATCTCATGCAGGAGGCAGCCGATCAATGATTCTCTCTCATCTTTGATGTTTCTATCTTTCCCTCTCTCTTCCTCTCTGAAATCAATAAAAATATATTTAAAAAAAATAAACTGAGGCAAGCTCAAATGACCAGAAATTCAGTTTATTTTGGGAATAAGAGAGGAATTGCAATTCAGAAAACACATGCTGTGGCAAGCTATAGGTGAGTTCTTTGAGGATTTGGGGCTGGCTATATTTATGAGCAAGGAGTACAAAGAGGGGTAAGTCCAGCCAGAGTCTGAGCAGTAAGTTTGCTGGCTTGAGAATGGGAGAGATTCTTGGCAGATATTCATTGGTCAGGAGATAAGTCTCAGTCTTCCGTAAATCAGACTTTTAATGGAAATCAGCCTCTCGGTTCTTAAGTACTGTTCTTCTGAGGGCATATGTGTGAGATTCTCTGTTTCATATCCTCCAATTCCATTTTATTTGTTTAAAATATATTTTTTATTGATTTCAGAGAGGAAGGGAAGGAGAGAGATAGATAGAAATATCAATGATGAGAGAGAATCATTGATCAGCTGCCTCCTGCATGCACCACACTGGGGATCGAGCCCACAACCCAGGCATGTACCCTGACCGGGAATCGAATCTTGACCTCCTGGTTCATAGGTCGATGCTCAACCACTGAGCCACACCAGCCAGGCTATAAATTCTTGATTATAGATTTAAGAGGAAAAGGTTTTTATATCAGTGAAGACCTCTTTCACAATATCAATTTCCAATTGGCTAGAGGTTTTCAAAATATCTTTCCTGTAGCCCTAGGTCCGTCCTTCCAAGCTGTCCTAGGGACTGGAAGGATGAGAACAGCAAGCAGAGTTTCAGGCTCCACTGGTAACATCCACCAGAGCAGCTCTGGGTTTATCTACTTCAAATGCTTTTGCTCTGCATGGAACAGAGTGCAGAATCTCGGAGGGAAGGCAGGGGAGGGTGGGCCGGTGGGAGGTGATCAACCAAAGAACTTATGTGCATATATGCATAACCCAAGGACACAGACAATAGGGTGATGAAGGCCTGGGGCGGGGCAGGGGTGTGTGTGTGTGGAGGCAAGCTGAAGGTGGTCAATGGGGAAAAAGGGGACATATGTGATACTTTCAACAATAAAAAAATATAATAAATGCTTTTGCTCTATTTATGATTTAATTTACACAACCATTGGCCTTGCTGAAGCCTTAGGTACAATTGTAGAGTTGACTTCAGAGCCCTTAGTACTCCCTTCCTGCTGGGCTCTCCTCCCAGACATCTGTGGCCTTGCACACTCTCCATTCAATCATCCCATCACTGCAGCTCATGGTAAAGGGACAGAGAACTTAGAACACATTTCTGATTGCCAATCTGAGACTCTAGTCCTTAATGATGTTTAGCTAGTGCTTCTCTTTCTTGGCTCAAGATTGAGAATATTTTCTAATAGAACTCCCAATCTCTAGATGGTGGTGGCTCATCAAAGTTACTGCATTAGTAAGATAACAGGAAGATGGGTATGTGAATTTGAAAAAACAACAACAACAGAACACTAGAGAACACTCCTGAGCATAATCATTTCTATATGTTTGTAAGGCACCATGCTCACTGTAGAGAAAGATAGAGTTGTAGAGTATACCTTGCCTGAGAAGTTCTGACATGCCGTGGGTTTCAAGTGGATTAAAATACAGCCCTTAGAGCCCAGTTGGTGTGGGTCAGTGGTTGAGCTTCAATCTATGAACAAGGAGGTCATGGTTTGATTTCTGGTGGGGCACATGCCCAGGTTGTGGGCTCAATCCCCAGTGTGGGGTGTGCAAGGGGCAGCCAATCAGTGATTTTCCCTCATCATTTGTGTTTCTGTCTCTCCCTCTCACTTCTTCTCTGAAATAATAAAAAAAAATTATTTATAAAATAAAAATAAAATACAGCCCTAACCGGTTTGGCTCAGTGGATAGAGCGTCGGCCTGCAGACTGAAAGATCCCAGGTTCGATTCCGGTCAAGGGCATGTACCTTGGTTGCGGGCACATCCCCAGTAAAGAGTGTGCAGGAGGCAGCTGATCGATGTTTCTCTCTCATCGATGTTTCTAACTCTCTATCCCTCGCCCTGCCTCTCTGTAAAAAATCAATAAAGTATATTTAAAAAAATAAACTAATTTAATTAAAAAATAAAATAAAATACAGTCCTTAGAAATATTCAGGAGAGGAGCTAGTGTGACATTTTCCACAGGTGTATAAAATCCAGAAATTACCTTGACTCTTAGGCTTTTTTTGAGGTGGGGGGCTTAGAAATGTAATTACATGTAATAGGATTTTGTACTGAGCACATCCACTTTTAATGTATTCACATGTAGCCCCTAGATTTTATTGTGTGTAACCTAATTAACAGAATATTGAGTAGGTTTTCAACTAGTACTTTAAGGGCAATTGCTAGTTGAATACTCAAGTTTTAGAGAAAAACAGAAAAGGTGATTTGATTGTTAAATAAATATGTAATATAAAATATCTTGCACTCTTTCTTTTTTATTTGTCTTGTTTTATTTGTTTTTGGTTTTCCTTGGAATCATTTAGCTCTGACATCATGCTATAGGCTTTGTTTGCAGATAATCACTCTTACTCAATTGGACAATTTATATATGACTAATTTTAATAAAAATTTATCTCTGACAAATGTACCTTATTTGCCTATCTTAAATTTATAGGCTAAATTTTGTTCAATTAATAATCATTGTTTATTTTTCTCACTTTTTCCTTAGGTAAGGCTTTCTTTCAGATTTTTTTTTTTTACAGTTTTATTTAATGTCACTGTTACCTGGTGCTTCAATTTGATCTTTTATGAAGCTTTTTGCAGTGATAGGACTTTCTACCATTGCTTTGCTTTTATCATTCTCTCTTTCCCTGCCACTAAGTGCAATTTGATTGTACATAGGCAACTAAACTTTTAAGAACTTGACACCTCCTTTAATAAGATTTTGGAAAGCTTCTAGAGCTAAGATTATCTAACATGTAAAATGTTTGCCATGATCAGAGCTGTATTTTTTTAGATGTTTAACAAACAAAGACATTGGCTAACTATTGGTTACCCTTCTTGCCCACACCTCTGGGATGAAAATAGCTACCCAGATAACCTCTAATGGAAAATTTGCTGAATATCCATTGAATGCTAACTGCCAAGAGAAAAAAACACACATTGGCATATTTTTTGGTCTTTATAACAAATCCATATTTGAAGTTGTAATATCCTCAATTTACCCACAAGACAGCTTAAGTATGCATCAAGCAGATCACACAGATTTCATGGTGCTGGGCATTTTTTTCTTGCATGTTTTTCTATCTATTTTAAAGATTGTCTTAGGGAGATGCAGGCTTTAGGAAGCATCAAACATAATTTCTGACATCCTGACATCCTTGCTGCTGCACTATTTCTAAAATTTCATCCAAACATTGGTGGTACCTCTGACTTTGTCTTTTATCTTTGTGAAAAGGAGTTTGAGTAATTTCAATTCAGAGTAATGTTTTATAGATAGCTGCTATTTCTTAACATTTCCAAACCTATTTTCTAAATAGTAGAGATTCTGGATCCACTGGTGTTGCATTACAGGAAAATTAACTATTTCTTCATTTAGTAAATATTTAAAGAGAACTGTGTGCATGTGAGGTTGTTTGTTATTTCTAACTTTTAAAAAATACATATTTTTATTTATTTCAGAGAGGAAGGGAGAGATAGATAGAAACATCAATGATGAGAGAGATTCATTGATTGGCTGTCTCCTGCACACCCTCCACTGGGGATCGAGACCACAAACTAGGCATGTGCATTTGACCGGATTCAAACCTGGGACCCTTCAGTCCACACACAGGCCAATGCTCTATCCACTGAGCCAAACCAGCTAGGGCTGTTATTTCTAACTTTGCTGTCATCTAAAGCGATTGGAAAAGTCAAGAGAAAGGCAAATTTCTCTGAAAAGAAAATGGACATAGAAAGATGGGGGTATACCCAGCCAGTGTGGCTCAGTGTTTGAGCATCAACCTATGAATCAGGTGATCACAGTTCAATTCCTGGTCAGGGCACATACCAGGGTTTCGGGCTTAATCCCCAGTAGGGGGTGTGCAGGAGGCAGCCAATGATGATTTTCTCTCCTCATTAAGTTCTATATCTCTCTCCCTCTCCTTTCCTCTCTGAAATCAATAAAAATATATTTTTAAAAAAGGTGGGGGTATGGGTGAGGCTGGTAAGATAGAGGTTGGAGGGCCCTGCCAGTGTGGCTCAGTTGGTTGGAGCATTGTCTGGTGCACCAGAAGGTTGTGAGTTCAATCCCTGTTGGGGCACATGTGGAAGCAACTGATCAATATATCTCTCTCACATTGATGTTCCTCTCTCTCTCTCTCTCTCTCTCTCCCTCCCTCCCTCCCTCTCTCTCTCTCCAAGATCAATAAAATAAAAATAAAAAAGCCTGACATAAAGATAGAGGTTTGAGGGATGCATGGAGGGACCTGGTCTAGAGAGGAGACATGCAGCAGGGGTTGTTAGGGTCTTTTGAAGGGAGATGTGCTTAATATTCTTGGAAACTCCTAAGGGAGGTATCAGGCTGCCTGAGGGATACACTTATATCTGGGTAAAGCGCTGTGCTAACATAGTAGGATATGTGTGTCTGGGAAGGGGGAACAAAGTTGAACATTAGAAAGAGATGTCCTTTTCTGAACCACAACAATATATGTTTAAGAAGGATTTATAACATTTTATTGTATCAAGTACAATATAAACTCTCTTTTGTGTTTGACCACAAAATCAATAGTGAAATATCTCATTGTTTGAATGAGAACAGCTCTTCTATGGTATTTATTGATATATTTCTTGTTAATGATTTGGAGTTTGGACAATTTGGGGTTGGTCAAAGTTATGGGTCTGGCTTTAGGGTGGTATTGCACAAGAAATAAGAGCTTAGAAGTAAAATGTTAGCAAAGGCTTGAACTCAGGTCTGGTAACACTGAGGTTGATGTTCTTTTTTAAAATGTCTTTTTATTGATTTTAGAGAGAGGAAGGGAGAGGGATAGAGAGACAGAAACACCAAAGAGAGACAGACATTGATCGGCTGCCTCCTGCAGCGCCCCCCTCCCCCTCCCCCCTCCCCCTAGCTACTGTGGATTGAGCCTAGAACCCAGGCATGTACCCTGACTGGGAATCAAACCTGTGACCTCCTGGTTCCTGGGTCAATACTCAACCACTGAACCACACTGGCCAGGCAAGGCTGATGTTCTTAAATGATTGTGTTTTCCCCAGAGAATGACAATAAAGTTAGCCACAGGCTTCCCATCAGAAGTATCCCAATTACTCTGGCATCCCCAAGGATGTTGTGGCCCCACACTACATGTTCCAGCTCTAACAAGAACATGGTAAGAAGGTTATACTGTCTTATTTTTTTAAACTGCTGATTAACCAGCTAATGTTTCATAAGAAATTCAAGTACCTAGGTGCTTTCTTTTTGTGTTGAGATGTCCTACCTATCAACAAATCAATATACAAAGATTCATGAAAATGGAATGACTTTAGACAGTCTTGTTAGGATAATGAGACACCTTTTTTTTTTTTTAAGAAATGAAATATGTGATGAAATATAATTTACCAAACCACATCCACAGATGCTTGATTCTAAAGTACAGTTTAAGAAACCCGTTTATTTGGAATAATGAAGTTCTTGCTGCTCAGTCTGTGATTCTCTCACCAGCAGCACTGGCATCCCTGGCAGCTTGTTAGGAACACAGGGTCTCTAGTCCACTCAGAACTTCTGGGTTAAAATCTGTTTATTTTTTTTAAACAAGGTTCATAAGTGATTCATAAGTGCATTACAGTTGGAGAAGCACTGCTGTAAGGCAATTTTAAGCTCTCAGGTGGATTAAAAATATCAAAAATCATCTTTGCCCTGCCTCAGCTTGCTTGTAATGGCAATGAGCTGAAAGTGCATAAGCTGGCAATTAACCAAAAGCGGTAAGAGTTAAGTGCCAAGCCAGTGGTAACCAACAAAAAAGGCTCTAGCTGTTCTGAGGAAAAGAGCAATTAGGGCCAATTAGGTCCACCAGGGAAGATTTCAAACTCACTGCCTTCTGGTATTTCAGGTTTTAACTTCCAGTACTTGTCATGCACTCCTGCAGCCCTAGGGGGCAGTGTGGTACAGTAAAAATCAGATTGGATCGCCTCCTCAGGGTTCCTCTCAGTAGCCCCATGACCTTGAGAAATTGCTAAATAATCCCCCAGAGCCTCAGTTTCCTCATGGAAGGACTAAAATAAATAATACCTTTCTTTAGGGTTGTTGTAAGAATTAAAAGGAGCCCTAACCGGTTTGGCTCAGTGGATAGAGTGTTGGCCTGCGGACAGAAGAGTCCCAGGATGGATTCCAGTCAAGGGCATGTACCTTGGTTGCGTGCACAGCCCCAGTATGGGGTGTGCCGGAGGCAGCTGATCAATGTTTCTCTTTCATCGATGTTTCTAACTCTCTATCCCTCTCCCTTCCTCTCCTTAAAAAAAATCAATAAAGTATATTTTTAAAAAAAGAATTAAAAGGAAAAGAAAATAAATTAAATGTCTCACTCCATATCTCTACTTGGTGCATTCTTCTTGTCTAATTCATACTTACCTAATTCATAGTTACAATGAGGAAAGCTCCACTGTTTATTGAATCTCAACAAGTGTTACCATGTTATCCTGAAGTAAATCTAAAAGAAGTTGGCAGCAATGGCCAGCTTGACAGACAACGAAGTCTCCCAGAGGGTGTTGATGAAATATAATTTACCAAACCACACCCACAGATGCTTGATTCTAAAGTACAGTTTAAGAAACCCGTTTATTTGGAATAATGAAGTTCTTGCTGCTCTAGGTAAGCAGTTTCTCTAACTGGGAGCTCAGGGAGGGCAGGGTGAGGTCTAACCACTGTACCATAGTGCCTGTAGGAATTCAAAAGGCAGCTTCAATTTCTTGCTGATTTTCTTACCTTTAGAGGAACTGATAAGCCCAAGAGCATGGCTCTGTTGCAGCTGTGAGAACCCCCACAGGCTTAGGTCAAGCTTCAGCTACATTTTAGAATCTCCTAGGGATTTGTAAAAACTACTGGTTCCCAGGGCCCACTTGAGAACAGATAAAAAGAATCTCTGGGGTGGGAAAGGTATTTTAAGGAAGCAACCCAGGTGATTTTAAAGTGTAGCCAAGGCTGAGAACCACTACAACCTGTGTATTACAGACGTAGTACCACTAGGAACCATTCACGACAGGCTTAGTACTTCAGTGCAGGTAAGTGAGTGACTTCCACCCCAAAGCCTGGGCTCCGCTGGCTGTGACTACACTCACATGGATTTATGGCTCCTGAGAAAGTTTTAAGTTTAATTTGTTTAGAGTGTGACAAACACAACACAACACAACAAAACAAATAAAAGCTAAGTTTTACATATCCAAATATTCTATTTTTTTTCTTTCCAGTTTTATGTGGGAGTTTTGGATCTTGGCTGGTTTCATTCTATATATTCTGTAACATTTGGAATATTTAGTAATAAAGAATCCATTTCCTGGAGAGAACCAAGATGGTAGCAGATTAGGTGCAAGCTACACTAACCTCCTCCCAGGACCAAAGTGGAATTACAACTAAATTATAGAAAAACCATCTTGAATAACACACTGAAGACTAGTTGGAGAGAAGCCTTATAACTAAGGACTTACAGAAGAAGCCACATCGAGACTGGTAGGAAGGGAAGAAGAGCAAGCTCACTTTGGCCCAGGTCACTTGGGCAGCAGCTAAGTTTCCAGAGGGATATCTCAGCTATGGGGGGTTCACCCTGAGACCCCAAGCTGAGCTCCCCTGCCTAAAGCATCAGAGCCGGGAAGAACATAACATCTGGCTATGAAAAGCAGCAGGGTTTCTGTCTGCTAGGGAGAGACAGATAGAAATACAGGCACTGACTTAAATGGCCAATGCACAAAATTGCATATGCAGCCCACTTACCCTGGGCTCCAGTGGAGGGAGGGAAGAGCAGACTACAGTCATGAGAGGAGAGTCTGAGGTTGGTGGCTCTGGAGAGATTCTGAAGGGTCAGCCACCAGGATTCCTGTGCTGAGTCATTCCCCCACACTGCAGAAGCCATCTTTCTGGGGCAAAGCACTCCCCTCCACATGGCATCAGCCTGGGGGAAAACAATAGCCCCACCCTCTGGAATCCCTCTTTCCCCAAACTATGAAGCTTACGTATGCTGAGGAATACAACCAGTGGTGGTAAAAGCTGGCCTTGGTGCCCAGCTTGGTCCTTTCTGCATGCACCCAGGCCCAGCAGAGGCAGCCAGAAACTCTGGATCACTGACAGCTCCAAACAGGTTTCCCAGGACAAGTCACAGGCAGAGTCTGACATTGGCTTGCATCAGGGTCCCTTCCAAGAGGCCCAGAACCAATACACCCAGTGGCCAGTTTCAGACAACAACACAGCAGAATCCAATAAGCTTCATGAACAGCATATCCACACGGAGATCTCAGCAGGCACCAAACACTGCTGAGGCGAACTCCGCTTTGTGTGATCAGTACCTGCACAGCAACTTGAATGCAGTGTTGGGTGTTGAACCTCAGAGTCAGCCAGCCTGAGGGTTGATCCCTCACAGGAATGAGCCAATAGCAATCAAGATTATTATTACAAAAAGAAGGCCCACATAATGCGCACAAGGGACATTCTTGGAGCACCCAGCTCAGGAGATCAGGGAGACTGTAGCACTGGGTACCAAGGACACCCTACCAAGACTGAGAAACTTAGCATATCTACCTAATACATAGGAACATATACAAAGAGGCAACCAAAATGGGGAGACAAAGAAATAGGCCCCAAATGAAAAAACAAGAGAATTCTCCAGAAGAGCTAAATAAAATGGAGGCAAGCAGTTTATCAGTTCTAGAATTCAAAGTAATGATTATGAGGATGCTCAAAGGCATGAAAAAAGACATATAAACCTTTAAAAAGAGAAATAAAGATTGCAGTATTTGAATAAAGAATACACTGGAAGGAACAAACATAGGTTGGATGAAGCAGAGGATTGAATCAGCAATTTGGAAGAAAGGTAGAAAAAAAATCCAATCAGAACAGCAAAAAGAAAAAATAATTTAAAAGCCTGAGGATAGCTTAAGGGACCTTTGGGAAAACATGAAGCATAAATACATCTACATCATAGGGAAGAAGAAAAGAGAGCAAGGGATTGAGAATCTATCTGATGAAATAATAACCAAAAACTTCCCTAACCGGGTGAAAGAAAAAGACACACAAGTCCTGAAAGTAGAGTCCCAAACAAAATCGACCCAAAGATGACCACACCAAGACGTATCATAATTGAAATGGCAAAGGTTAAGGACAAAGAGAATCTTGCTAGCCACAAGAGAAAGGCAGTCAGTTAACTACAAGGGAGCTGCCATAAGGCTGTCAGCTGGTTTCTAATGGAAACATTTCAGGCCAGAAGAGATTCGCATGAAATATTCAAAGTGATGAATAGCAAGGGCCTATAAGCAAGGCTACTGTACCTAGCAAGACTATCATTTAAAATGGAAGGAGAAACAAAAAGCTTCCCATACAAGAATAACCTAAAGGAGTTTGTTACTACCAGACAAACATTACAAGAAATGTTAAAGGGCTTGCTTTAAGAAGACAAAGATGAAGAAGAAGAAGAAGAAGAAGAAGAAGAAGAAGAAGAAGAAGAAGAAGAAGAAGAAGAAGAGGAAGAGGAAGAGGAAGAGGAAGAGGAAGAGGAAGAGGAAGAGGAAGAGGAAGAGGAAGAGGAAGAGGAGGAGGAGGAGGAGGAGGAGGAGGAGGAGGAGGATAAGAAGAGGAGGAGGAAGAAGAAACAACAGAGGAACATAGAAAAATAATAAAATGGCAATAAATACATACTTATCAATAATCATTTGAAATGTAAATAGCTTAAGTGCTCTAATCCAGTCATCCTCAAACTACAGCCCACGGGCCACATGCGGGTGTTTTTGCCATTTTGTTTTTTTACTTCAAAATAAGATATGTGCAGTGTGCATAGGAATTTGTTTATAGTTTTTTTTAAACTATAGTCTGGCCCTCCAATGGTCTGAGGGACAGTGAACTGGACCCCTGTTTAAAAAGTTTGAGGACCCCTGCTCTAATCAAAAGACACAGAGTAGCTGATTGGATAAGAAAACAATACCCATATATATGCTGTCTTCTAGATACCCACCTTAGAAAAAACATACATACAGAACAAAAGAAAAGGGATGGAAAAGATATTTCATGCAATTGGAAATGAAAAAAGAAGCTGGGTTTCCATACTTATATTTGACAAAATAGACTTTAAAACCAAGGCCATAATAAGAGACAAAGAAGGACACTACATAATGATAAAGGGATCAATTTAACAAGAGGATATAACCCTTGTAAATATTTATGAACCTAATATAGGAGCACCTAAACATGTAAAGCAAATTTTGATGGACATAAAAATATTGACAATAATACAATCATAGTAGGGGATTTTAACACCCCATTGACATCAATGGATAGATCTTCCAGACAGAAAATCAACAAGGAGATGGTGGCCTGAAATTCAGAAATTGATGGCATTTATAAACACTAATAATGAATTATCAGAAAGAGAAATTAGGAAAACAATCCCATTTACTATGGCAACAATAACAAAAAATAGTACCTAGGAATAAATTTAACCAAGGAGGTAAAATACCTGCACTCAAAAAATTATAGGACATTGAAGAAACAAACAGAGGAAGACACAAATTAGTAGAAGTATATATCATGTTCATGGATTGGAAGAATTAACATAATTAAAATGTTCATACTACCCAAAGCAATCTATAGATTCCACACAATTCCTATTAAAACATCAATGGCATATATCACTGATCTAGAATAAATATTCCAACAACTTATATTGAACAAAAAAAGACCCCCAGTAGCCTCAGTACTCTTGAGAAAGAAGAACAAAGTTGTAGGGATCTCAATACCAGATATCAAGCTATACTATAAGGCCATTGTAATAAAAACAGCCTGGTACTGGCATAAGAACAGGCATATAGATCAATGGAACAGAACATAGAGCTTAGAACTCAACCCATATTAATGGTCAATTAATATTTGGAGGAAAGATAGTCTCTTTGATAAATGGTGTTGGAAATTGTACAGGTACATGCAAAAAATGAAACTAGATCACCAACTTACACCATACACAATAACTCAAAATGGATAAAAGAGTTAAATGTACTTCATAAAACCATAAAAATCCTAGAACAAAACATAGGCAGTAAAATCAGACACCTCTTGTAGCAATATTTTTGCTGATATATCTTCTAGGAAAAGAGAAACAATGGAAAAATAAATAAATGGAACTACATTAAACCAAAAAGTTCTTGCACTGTAAAGATAAACTATCAACAAAATGAAAAGGGAACCCCACTGTATGGGAGAACATATTTGCCAATGATACATCTGATAACAGGTTAATTTCCAAAAATCTGTAAAGAACTTATACAACTTAACATCAGGAAGATAAACAACTCAATTAAAAAATGGGAAAAACACCTGAATAGACACTTCTCTGAAGAGTACATACAGATGATCAATAGACATATGAAAAAATGCTCAACATTACTAATCATTAGAGAGATGCAAATTAAAACCACAATGAGATATCACCTCACACCTGTCAGAATGGTCACAATACATAAACAAACAAGTACTGGTGAGGATATGGAGAAAAGGGAACCCTAATGCACTGTTGATGGAAATACAATTTGGTGCAACCACTGTGGAAACAATATGGAGTTTCCTAAAACAATTAAAAAGGGAACTGCCATTTGACCCAGGGATCCCACTTCTGGGAATATATCCTAAGAATCCTGAAATACCAATCAGAAACAACATATGCATCCCTGTGTTCATAGCAGTGTTATTTACAATAGCCAAGATCTGGAAACAGCACATCAGTATAATAGTGGATAAAAAAAGCAGTGGTACATTTACACAATGCAATACTATGTGGATGTAAAATAGAAGGAACTCAGAGAAATGCAATGTTGCTGTCTTTAAAGATAGAGAAGGTGGGCATGAGCCAAGGAACATGGGTAATCTCTAGAAGCTGGAAAAAAACAAGGCAACATTCTCCCTTAGAGCTTCCAGAAAGGAACAGCATCCTGCTGACACTTTGATTTGGGCTCAGTGACATGCATATTGGACTTCTGACCTATAGCAGTATCTATATATATAAAAGTCTAAGAGATTGAACAACCGAACGACAAGTTGACCAGTTGCTATGACACACACTGGCCACCAGGGGACAAATGTTCAACGCATTGGATTGGGCTCCCTCCTGTCTAGATCGGGTCTGCAGTGATCAGGCTCCCTCCTGTCTGGATCGGGCCTGTGGGGATTGGGCCAAAACTGGCTATCTGACATCCCCCAAGGTGTCCCGGATTGCAAGAAGATGCAGGCCAGGCCGAGGGACCCCACTGGTGCACGAATCTGTGCACCAGGCCACTCGTCTATACTAATAAAAGGGTAATATGCAAATTGGTTGGGACGCCCTCATGCAACCATTGAACAGCAAGCAGGCTACGTGGGGCAACCAGGCCAGCAGGGGGGCAGTGAGGGGTGACCAAATGATCGAACAGCAGGCCGGCAGAGGGGGACAGTGAGGGGTAATAAGGCTGGCGGGGGGGGGGGTCAGTTAGGGGCGATCATGCAGGCAGGCAGAGGCCATTAGGGGTGATCAGGCAGGCAGGCAGGTGAGCAGTTGGGAGCCAGCAGTCCCATATTGTGAGAGGGCAGTCGGACATCCCCCGAGGGGTCCCAGATTGGAGAGGGTGCAGGCTGGGCTGAGGGCCCCCCCCGCCACGTGCATGAATTTTGTGCACTGGGCCTCTAGTAAGTTAATAAATTTGTGTCACTTTAAGCCACAAAATTTGCAACAAATTATTACAACAGCAATGAAAATGACTACAGATCTTGGGACTCCAATATTAATCACAATGATGCCTATTGATACACTTTTTTACTATAACCTACTTTATTTTAAACACAATTATAACAAGTGCAAGTGGTTCCATACATGATCAGTGAAATTTTGCATCATCAAAAAAGAATTGCCAGATGATGCATATAAGAAAGATGATAAATAATTCCAACCACAGAACCTATACAGAGAGAACAAGCTTTTGTTTTATATGAAAATAGCCAACAAAATATGTTTATATGTTTTATTCAAATAAAACATTTATTGTATATTTATTTTTAAAAAGCTGTGGGACATTTACACAATGGAATACCATGCAGCTGTAAAAAGGAAGGAACTCTTACCTTTTGAGACAACATGAATGGACCTGGAGATTATTATGCTAAGTGAAATAAGCCAGTCAGAAGAAGACAAATACCATCTGATCTCACTTATATGTGGAATTTAATGAACAAAATAAACTAATGAACATAATAGAACCAGAGGCATGGATCCATGGAACAGACTGATAGAGGTCAGAGGGGAGAGGGATGGGGGACTGGATTAAAGAAAGTGAAGAGATTAGTCAAAGAACATATATGCATAGCCCATGGACACAGACAATAGTGTGGTAAAAACAACAGTGTTGAGAGGGGTTGGGACTGGGTGGAGGTGGGTATAGGGGAGAAATGGGGGACATCTCTAATAGTATTAACAATAAATAAAAATAAACAAATAATTTTAAAATTTATTTTTAATTTTTTTAAAAAAATTATTTTTAAATTATGGTTGACATAAAATAATATATTAGTTTCAGGTGCTATGCCATTCCTTTTGATTTGGAATTTGTTGAGCTCTCCCTATATACCAGGAACTATTTTACAGTTTAATGTAGCCAAGAGATTAACAGTAGAAACAGCATGTTTGCAGAACTGCTGACTTCACTAACACCCAACATCCATAAAAGAACATGACTGGTATTATCTGCTTTTAAAAACTCAAGCTAGCCCTAGCGGATTTGGCTCAGTTAATAGAGCATCGGCCTGTGGACTGAAGGGTCCTGTGTTTGATTCTGGTCAAAGGCACATTCCCAGGTTTCAGGCTCAATCCCCAGTAGGGGGCATGCAGGAGGCAGCCGATCAAGTATTCTCTCATCATTGATATTTCTATCTCTCTCTCCCTTTCCCTTCCTCTCTGAAATCAATAAAAATGTATTAAAAAAACAACAACTCAAAGCTATTGTTAATAACTAGTAGCCCTGCGCATGAATCCGTGCACCAGTAGCTCTCTGCGGGGCCTGGCCACTTCGCACCCGCTGCCCAGAGGGTCTCAGTGGCCTAGAGGCTCATCCGCGGCCAGGCACGGAATGCTTGCCTCATCTCTGGGGTGACAACGCAAGCGTTCTGCGCCCTGGCCTAGCCAGAGGCCTATCCACGGCTGGGTGCAGAACACTTGCCTCAAGGCAAGCATTCCACCAGGCCGCTCATGCTGCCCGCTCTCAGCGGCCTCCCCACTTGGGACTGGGGGACCCTGGCGGGGCTGAAATGACTGGGCACCACCATCCTGTGGCTAAGGGCGCTGCCGTCTTTGTGACAGAGTGACAGTTAATTTGCATATTACCCTTTTATTAGATAGGATTATGGACATATAAATAAAATACTAAAATATTAGATGAAAATATATTTAGATATTTATGGGTTTCACATATATATGAAATAAGTTTTACTTATAAAACATTTAATTTGTGCATCTCTACAGTTACTTGTGTCTAACTCTGTCTGCACACATGGGTGGGAAAGCAAGGGGTAAGGCAGCTGGTGGACAGGGGTGTGGGGGTGGTGGTGGAGGGTGGTGGTGGGCTGAGTTTCCTTGTGGCTGCAGATGAGAGACGAAGGCTAAGGAGGAGCATGTGGTAGCCTTAGTATGGTTGCTGGAGTCAGGCTCTGCACACTGTTTATTTCAACACACCTGCTCTCAGGGCCCTGCTGATTAATATTGAGGTGTGTGGGATATTGACTGGAGATGGTGTCTGCAGTAGCATTTGGGTTGATTGCCTTTAATAAATTGCTTTTGTTCTATTTCTGAAATCTATTCCTACATTTATATTATCTTTCCTTTCTAAGAACCTCCAGCCAATGCACTGACTACTACTAGATTGTCCACTCTGGCCTCTGAATTGATGTTCAGGTTTTGAAAGAAAAGCAAGCGTTGCCACTTTCAGAATCAATTTCTTCTATGACAAATCAGTGCTTCCTGGTGGTGATCTGGTATGTTGGTTCCACACTTTCAGATAAAGGAGAGTATTTGTTATGTTCTTAAGTCTTTATACTCATACTTGGACAGGAATTCATTATTTCCCTGGTCTTCAGTAATATTTGTCTGCCTTTTACCTCTCTTATCATCATCATAATCCACATATCTATTACACAGAAGAAAAGGAAGACATATTTAGTGTCAGGTATGAAGTGTAGAAACGCAACATAACTGCTGAAATCAACCGCAAATTGGCGATTTTATTTCATGCAGTGTTCAACTTTTTCACAATAACTGTCTCTATATAATCTTCAGACTCTCCTCATTATAAGGTGTTTTGCTGAATAATATAAATGTAATCTTTTTTAAAAAAACTTGGTAATGTCTATAATCTTTTTTATTATAGACCTCAAACTTGTCAGAGGGATATCAAATATGATTGAACCAAGATATGCATTCTTTTTTAAAAATATATTTTTATTGATTTCATAGAGGAAGGGAGAGGGAGAGAGAGATAGGAAAATCAATGATGAGAGAGACTCATTGATCGGCTGCCTCCTGCACGTCCCTACTGAGGATCGAGCCGCAACCCAGGCATGTGCCCTTGACCGGAATCAAACCCAGGACCTTTCAGTCCACAGGCCAACACTCTATCCATTGAGCCAAACCAGCTAGGGCAAGAAGTGCATTTTTTAAAAATTGTCTAAAGTTTTACACATGTCTCCTTTTCCCCCAAGGAAATGCATTCTTAATGGCATTCTTATTTCATTTTTAAGCAAAATGGATGGATTCAACAGTATTGGCTCAAGTTTAGACCTGAAATGTATTAACACAGAAAACACACAAGGTATTCCAGGTATTCTGCAAACAAGTGAGCAGGAAAACATCATCATAAAAGAGTGAGGAAACAAGAAGGATTGAGAAAACATTTATTTAGATTATATTCATGTAGAAACCAGTGGACTCCATGAAAGGTAAGATTAATATATGCTCTTTGGTGGGGAGGGTCAGGTGAGCCTCTGGTGAAAAGTGGCTTCTTAGGACCCCAGTTACCATTTAATAGAACCAGACCAGGGAAACACCAGTCTGTCAGCTACATGTTATAACCATCCATCCTGTGAAGGGAAGTTAAAATAGATGGTGGACTCACAGCAAGGCCTTGATTCTCATTGAATGCAGAGCCGAGAAGAGAGGATGGTAGAGAGTAGGGAGAGAAAATATAAACAAGCCACTGCTATTCAGTTTTTGAATGTTTGAAGTACAAGTGGGGAGCTCAGAGAGGATAAGAATATGGAATTTAATAGAGAACTTCACAGGACTCAGTCCTTTCGCGAGAACTGGCAGATTATTTCAGTCCATAGAGTTGAAGGCAGAAAGCTCAGTATTGAATATTTGCTCTGCTACTTAATGGCTCTGATACTGAATGATTGATAAGAAAATATGAACCTTGGCTTTCTTGTCTAAAATATGGGGTTATTGGTATCTATCATAGAGCTGTTATAAAGGTTAATACAATGAGCAAAAGTTGACCACGACGTCGGACATAGGCCAGGTATATAATACTGGTATCTATGTGTTAAATTTGCAACCCCTTAGTGTGTTTGGTCTGTAATATTCTATGTCCTCCTGTCAAAATCACACCTGACTGGTGCACAGTTAGGAGAATAGGAAGGCGTCTTCTGGAAGCTCATGAATAGTCTCTGTGTCTTTCCGCTGCAGTTCCATAGGTGCCATCCTCTGGACACAGCTGCCGTGGAGTCCCAGGGTGACCCAGCAGGGGTGGCTGTGTCCAGAATCCTGCCTCTGTGTCCAGCACAGCCCTGCATGTCCTGGTTTCCTCACTGAGTTACAGACATGCTGCTTCCACACAGAAGGGCTCAAAGAATCCCCCCCCCCCCATCTTTCCACTCCGAATCTCCCTCTAGCGTGGCACCCAAGCGATGCCACTCATATCGTTTCTCAGCTTCCATCTATAGCTCCCTCTCCTGCGGTGCTTCAGCAGGTCTCTGAGCACAGGAGACATCTCTGTCTCCCACAACCACCGTCCCCCCAGATCATGGGGAAAGCTCATCCACATAGACCTCTTCCCAAGGGAAATCAGCTCTTGAGGAAAGATAGTCTCCTTAGGGTGGAAACAACCTAGGAGCAAAGCTCCCTCTGAGCTGAGGGCCCAATATTCTTAATTGTAACTCCTTTTCTTCTTCTCTGTTCTCTCCTGGTTTCAAAATGATCCTATTTGTTAGTTTATTGCTTAATTTCTATCTCCGTACCTAGACTGTAAGCACATTGAGGGCAAGGACTGTGTCTTTTAAAAAAAAAATCTCTTCACTATTCCTAATGCCAAGCACAGTCTCTGACATAAACCTTTGGATGAAGAAAGGAGTGAATCTTCTCTATTTTCTGTGCTTCATCTGGGTCACTTACTTCGGTACTGTCACTTCTTTCAATCAAGAGGAGCAGAGCTCCTATTCTGACCTGCGCTATCCCCAGCCACTGTGGAGACGCTGTGTGGGCACCGAGGCGGAGCAGGCTCCAGCGAGCCCGCACAGTGCCTGCACGGTGACACCCAGCGTGGTCTGGATTTACTCCTCTCTCCTGTTAACAGAGCAGGTAGCCTTGCTTCAGTGGCTTCCCTCATCTTGGCAAGGGAATGGAATGAACTATTTCCTGGCCACTTTCAGCTCCAATCTCTGTGTTGGTATTAACAGGTTAATTGTTTTACACCTGCACATCCCCTGCCTGGCTTCTCCAAGAAAAAAAAAATAGCGGTAATGACAGCCACCTTTCACTCTAACGTTATTCCCTGCATCACGTACACAGAATATCTTTATCTGAGGCCAAGTGCACATTCCCCTGTGTGTGAGAGAGTTGCTGTTGGCAGCGAGTAGTGGCTGGCTGGAGAGCAGCTTGTACAGAAACCCTTGGAGATATTGCTTGGTCTTTCTGTTTACTGTGGGCTGGTGGAGAACGATTCCTTATTTTCTGAGGGCAGCCTTTAATGAGCACCCGACGGCTTTTTGATGTCTCCCTCCCACAGAGTGTGGGTAAAGGCAGTCCTAGGAATCATACATTTTCATTTGTAGAAGTATCTTATATTGAACCCTGTCAAAAATAACACTGCCTTTGAGACGCAGAAAATCCAATTTGAAAGTAATGTTTCTGCTTTTTTTTTTCCCCCCCCCCTCTTGGACACATTGAATCAGATAGGATATAGTCTTTGGACTGCAGCTATTTTTCACTTGGAAAGTAATTTGGGACAGAACTCTGTGCTGTTATAAGCAGTCTTGTCCTAAAATCACCCAAATTAATCCCTAGCAGTGTAAAGGGGAGGGAGAAGAAAGGAGGAAAGTAATTAGTCCACATACTTTCCTTGGGAGCTCTCCATGTACATGAAGTCCTTGGGAATGTCATGAGGACACTGCTTCCTAAACTACTCACTGTCCAAAACATTCTGCAAGAGAGAGAGGAAAATTTGGGGGCTGACAGAGGCAGTTCAGGGACCTGAAATTTCTGTTCTTTGAACTGGAGACGAGCACTGAGTGGTGGATTACTTCCCCAAACACACAGAAGACTATTACTAGTAAATACACTGCAGACAACTGAACTACATGTTGAATATATTAATGAACAAACTCATATGATTAGGGCTAAAAGGAATAAAACCTGGATCTTATCTTCCAGGTCTTCTAGTCTAGTAAGGGATAGAGACAGGTAAGTGAACAAATGCAATAACCCATTAGAAGTGTTGTAAGTGGGGAGCTCTCCTCGTCCCCACAGGTTGCTCTTGGGAGTGGGGATCTTGGGGTGCTTCTGGAATAAGGATTTCTGGAGGCCCTCAGAGGAGGATGAAATATTGTAGAAGCTTTATTTCTGTGGAATTACACCCCCGACTTTCCAAGGTTCCATTTCCCATTGTTTTGCTAAGGAAAAAGCCCCATTTTACCTAGCTTTCAGCAGAGGTAGGATCAAAGCCAGGGTCCAGAGTTTTCACTCTTTGTGGGAGCACAGCTCCAGTCCATCATCGGGCTGGCTTAGTTTGTGTTCCCGCGGCAGTTCAGCAGTCCATTGTGTGTGGGATCCATGGGGCCACGTGACTATGGAGGCAACAGGGGCAGGAGCAAAGCCAAAGGAACCAGAGAGCCCCACAAGCCAAGAGTCAAGAGAGCCAAAAGTGGGGACTCCTTTGTGAAGGGCCATGGTCGGCACACTGCGGCTCATGAGCCACATGCGGCTCTTTGGCCCCTTGAGTGTGGCTCTTCCACAAAATACCATGGCCTGGGCGAGTCTATTTTGAAGAAGTGGCGTTAGAAGAAGTTTAAGTTTAAATAATTTGACTCTCAAAAGAAATTTCAGTCGTTGTACTGTTGATATTTGGCTCTGTTGACTAATGAGTTTGCCGACCACTGGTGTAGGGGATTATGTATTCCCAAATTTTAGTGGGTTTGTAGTGGCCCCGCCCTCTCTGGCCAATGATCTCTGCTCCCAGGTTTGACTGGCAGGCAAGCACCTTCCCTGTGTCACCCTGACTCACTGTGCATGTGCCCATCTTCCCCTTTGTCCAGTCCCTTCCCTCAGCGACCTGCAGGGAGCGGAGCAGTGGTTCCCTGGGGAGTGTAAAGTTGCAGCTTCCTGGTGAAGCTGTCCAAATGACATGTCTATAATGTCTGGCCTTCCCTTCGCCCCTTTTCTATTATTAATAACTAGCTAATTACAACGGTAAAAGGAGGGCTAGAATTCAGATATATAAAATGCAATGTCATTTTGGGGATGTGTTTCTCAACCGCTTTTATTTTTTATTATTTTTTTTTTTTACTATTACACCCCTAAAAGGGCCTCCTTAGATAGGCCCCTCCAATTGCTCATTCCTATATTAAATTTTAATACCACACATGTATTGTATATCTGTTTATATACTATATGCATATATGTGCTTTATACACACAGAAAAAAAACAGCAAGACTTTTTTGCCTTCCAAAACAAGTGTTTGCCTACTTAGGTGGGATGTCAGGTCCCCTGAGAATGCATGGCCTGAAAAAAGAAGTCATTTCTCACTCAGGAGAGTCCAGTAGGACCTTATAGGAGAGAGTAGTGTTAACTAAAGTAGTAAAAGATGATGAGGCATTTTCATAGTAGGAAAAAGAAATAAGAAATGTCAGAATAGGAGCAACATGTGCAAAAGTGCAGAAGCATGAAGGGGAGAGTTTAGCATGTAGCATGTAGCATGTAGCATGTAGAAATACACCTCTTTTAGGATCAAGTCTGTTCAAGTGCTGCTTACCTGATTTGCCTATCATGTGTTGCAGATATTGATTATAATAGGCAAGTTCTGCCTAGTTCAGGTAAGTATCTACACTAATAAAAGAGAAACATGCAAATGATCGTCACTCTGCTACGCCCACCAGCCAATCAGGAGTGAGCATGCAAATTAACCCAACAAAGATGGCAGTGGCCACGGAGCTAGAACAAGCAGGAGGCTTGGGTTGCTCCCAGTGACAGAGGAAGCCAAGCTTCCAGCCCAACCTGGCCCCCACTGAAGGAGGGGCTGGGAGCCTGGGTCGCCGGGGGGCATGGCCAGCCTGAAAACGGCCCTCAACCCCTTACCCAGGCTGGCCATGGAGTGAGGGTCCCTGCTGGGGGGCTTGGCCAGCCTGCAAACAACCATAAGCCCCTCACCCAGGCTGGCCAGGCACCCCAGTGGGGACCCCACCCTGAAGGGGGTGTGGCCAGCCTGAAAACGGCCCTCAGCTCCTCACCCAGGCTGGCCACGCCCCCATGGAGTAAGAGTCCCGGCTGGGGAGCGTGGCCAGCCTGCAAACAGCCATCAGCCCCTCACCCAGACTGGCCACGCCCCCATGGGGTGAGGGTCCCTGCTGGGGGGCATGGCCAGCCTGCAAACAGCCATCAGTCCCTCACCCAGGCTGGCCAGGCACCCCAGCAGGAACCCCCACCCTGAAGGGGGTGTGGCTAGCTTGAAAACAGCCCTCAACCCCTCACCCAGGCTGGCCATGCCCCCCCAGTGGGGACCCTCACCCCATGGGGGCTTGGCTGGCCTGCAAACCACCACAAGCCCCTCGCCCAAGCCACCCCATGCCCCAAGGGAACCTCCACCCTGATCCGGGACACCCTTCAGGGCAAACCAGCTGGCCCCCAAAGTGCACCAGGCCTCTATCTATACTAATATAAGGGTAATATACTAATTAGACTGGGAAACCTTCCAGGAGCCCTTCTGGACGTTCTTCTGGACAAAGCCATGGTGGTGGGGCCAAGGTAGAGGCGGTTAGAGGCCAAGAGGGGAGGGCAGTTGTGGGTGATCAGGCCAGAATGGGATGGCAGTTGTGGGTGATCAGGCCAGTGGGGAGGGAAGGTGAGGGCGAGCAGGTCAGCAGGGGGGGTAGTTGGGGGTGAGCAGGCTGGCAGGGGGGCATTTGGGGGTGAACAGGTCGGCGGCAGGGAGCAGTTGGGGGCAAGCAGGCCGGCAGGCAGAGTGGTTAGGGGCAATCAGGCAGGCAGGCAGGTGAACGGTTAGGAGCCAGCAGTCCTGGATTGTGAGAGGGATATCTGACTGCCCATTTAGGCTCAATTCCTGTAAGCAGCAGTAGGACATCCTTCGAGGGGTCCCAGATTGGAGAGGGTGTAGGCTGGGCTGAAGGACACCTCCCCCCACCCCTATGCACTTATTTTGTGCACTGGGCCACTAGCCTATAATAAACTTATTACCTCTGAAAATATTCTTCTTCATGTAACTTTTTTGGGACAATAAAGAACTTGTCAGGAATATTTGAGCTCATATTACTATCCTATATAATAAAATCCTAATGTGCAAATTGACTGAATGGCTGAATGACCAGTTGCTATGATGCACACTGACCACCAGGGGTCAGACGCTCAACACAGGAGCTGCCCCCTGGTGGTCAGTGCGCTCCTACAGGGGGAGCGCCACTCAGCCAGAAGAAGCTGGGCTCACAGCTGGCGAGCACAGTGGTGGTGGCTGGAGCCTCTCCCGCCTCCATGGCAGCGCTAAGGATCCATGGGGAGCAGGCCTAAGTCAGCAGTTGGACATCTCCCCGAGTGGTCCCAGGCTGTGAGAGGGCGCAGCCCGTTCTGAGAGAACACCCCCCCTCCCCCAAGTGCATGAATGTTGTGCACCAGGCCTCTAGTGTTACATAAAAATCTATGAATGGCTGGGGGTGTGGAGAGAGATGAATAGGAAGAGCACAGGATTTGGGGGTAGTGACAATAGTCTTTATGATAGATACTAAAATTGTGGATACATGCATTGATGTAATAAATGTCCAAACCTGTTAGAATTTTTATGAGTTTAGTTGAGCCAAACTGAAGACAATTGTTAAGAAGCAAAATCTCAATAAATTGAGAAAATGCTTCGGAAAAGGGCAGTTTTACCATTTATTTTATACACCAGAATATAAAAGTCAGAATAAAGGGAAAGACATTAGGTGGTTGCAAGAAATTCATTAGCGATAGGTTAGGGAGGAGGGAGAAAGCAGAGTGGGGGGAATCTCTGTGATTGGATAAAAAGCAGAACGAATAGGTACATACTTCTTTTACGTTGGTGGGTATAGGATAGTGAACAGTTAACACCTTAACAATAACAATGAAGGTTTTGTGGTCTCTGCTCTGGTGCAGTGACTGTGTCATGAGGGGTGTGGAAAAAAAATTATCCTACCATCTCAAAGGTATGTTATTGTAGATGCAAAAAGACAATAGACAGGCTCAGTTAAGGTAAAGATTGACCTTTGTAAAAGAAGCTATGGGCCTAGGACATGAATACCTGCCACGACTTGCTTTTAGATAGGAAGTTTTAATTTCAGACCATCCTATGTGGTTTCTTTCAATCTCTGAGTTTGTAAGACCTCCATGCAGATCTCCCCTGAGCTTGTATGTGATCCCCTTTTCATCCACACATGTCATTACACATTTGTTCAAACTCATTGAATGTTTAACACCAAGAGTGAACCCTGTTGTAAACTATGGACTAGAGATAATGATGTGTCAATGTAGGTTCATCAATCGAAACAAATGTACCACTCTGGTGGGGAATGTTGATAATGGGGAAGGATTATGCACATGTGGGGGCAGGGGGTATGTGGGAAATCTTTGTACTTGATGCTCAATTTTACTGTAAACATACAACTGCTCTAAAAAATAATTTTTTTTAATTCTTAAAAGGTGTAACTTGAGTAAACATTTTGTATGGCTTGGGATCTAATTATGAGAATCATGAATTTGGAGTCAAATAGAGTTAGGGTTCAAATTCTGAGTCCATCAATTAATTGAATAACCTCGAGTAAACAGTATCCCTCAATTTCCTCATTTGTAAAATGGGGAAAATTATCTATATCATAGTTATACCATAAAGACATGCTCACTTATCCTTTAAAAATGCCACCGGGGAGATTGGTCCAGAAGGCACTCCATCTACCAGGGCATTAAGAATACATTAGTAAGTGGCGAGCCAGCATCTTTGAAGAGCTCTGTGGTGGTTATTCTCTGTAGGTCAGAAAGGAAAGTGGCAAAGGAGATGATAGAGATAATAGGAGTTCAATGGAGATAATGGGACTTTAATGGCAATAATGGGACTTTAATGGTGATAGTAGGGCAGGGGTCAGATGGTAAGATGAGACAAAGTGGGCATGGTTACTGTAATGAAGAGAAGAGCTAAAATAGAAAAAGAATGGTTTGATCCATAGACACTTTTGGCATTGGCTAATTAATCACGGTGCCCCTAAGACTTAAGTAGATGGGCAGGCTACTAAAATTTTACTTGATTTAAATAAGTGGAAGAGCTCTAGGTCTTGCAAAAGTAGTCTGACTTTAGTCACCACCAAAGAGTGTTGCAGACCTTCAATTTTTCCCCCAGATTGAGCCAGTTTACAGATCTAGAGCTCTTTAAATAAAGGGGAACTGGGTCCCTTTGAGGAACCATCTTGCTACAATGCCGAATTTATACTGTAATGGTTCCCCTAGCCTTCACTAAAAGGACTGTGGATACTTACCTGGTGTCTGTGCACTGGGGGAGGAGAACTAATGAGACTCTATATCTCTGAACTGACTAATTCTTGGAGACTCAAAACACCTCCATGGTCCATCCATAAGATTAAGGGCTTAAGGAGTTCAGATAATTAATGTAAGTTTGGCTTTTGTGCATCTCAAGGTGGCTCACTTGGTCCCCAAAGCTATCCCTTGGTTACTTCCTCAAGTCTTGGAATTTAGAATCTAAGGAGACATACTTAGGCACTTGGAGAATCACCACACTGGTCCCCTGACTCATGGATAGAGTGCTGTTATGGTATGAAGGATTGTACGGCAACTACTAGAATGTCTCTCCCCCTGCCCACCCCCCTCCCCCAAATAGTAAACTGAAAGCTACACTGCATTCCTGGAGGGATTGCAGAAATTTGTGCCATGATCAAGATCAAGGCCTTGAAGGATATAGAAGTGATGATTCCTATCACATCCTGATTCAACTCATCTATATGGCCTTTACAGAGGATAGATGGGTCTTGGATCTTAGAGAATGACAGTGGGATTTTTGTAAACTTAATCAAGGGGTGAGTCAAATTCCAACTGCTATTCCAGATATGGCTTCTTCACTGGATAAAAGCAATACCCCCTGGTATGTAACTTTGGTAGGCTATTATCCCTAGTTATTCACTAAACATGAATATAGGCATTGCTATGAAGGCATTTTTTTTGATGCAGTTAAAGTCCATAACCATTTGAGTTTTAGTAAGGGAGCTTGTTGTAGATAATCTGGGTTATCCAGATTCAATCAGTTAGGAGACTTTAAGAACAGAGCTGATTCTTCACTGATTAAGAAAAAATTCTTCCCGAGGACAGCAGCATTAACCCATACCTGAGAGTTCCAATCTGCCCTTGTTACAGCGTACCCTATGGATTTTAGACTTGCCTAGCCAGCCTCCATAATTGTATAAGCCAATTACTTTTAGTGTATATCTCTTAATAGTTCTGTTTCTCTAGTTCAACACTGACTTATACAGCAATTAATGTGGTGAGTGCTTTTTCTTTGTATGTGTTAATAAGTATTATCAGAATCTGTTTGCTTTCAATAGGCAAAGCCAGCAATCCACCTTCAGTGTATTATCTCAGGGTTAAAATTCCTCTCCAATTCTCTGTTATAATCTTGTCCATGGGGACCTTGATTATCTCTTCCTTTTATAAGACATCATACTGCTCTACTAATTTGATGATATCATGTAATTGGACTAGTGAGCAGAAAGCAGCAACTACTCTAGACATCTTGGTAAAACACATGTAAAACAAATGGTAGGAAATAACTCTTGCCTTCCCCCCAAATTTAGATGCCTTCCACCTTGTGAGAATTCTAGACATCTAGTGGTACACTGATATATTCCTTCCAGATTAAATAAGTTGCTGCATTTTGACCCTCCTACTTCCTACAACAAAGATAGTAGCATAGCATCTGATGCGTCTCTTTGGATTTTGAAGGCAAAATTTACTTAATTTTGGCATGCTACTCAGCCCTGCTGATCAAATAACATGAAAAGATGTCAGTTTTGAGGAGCTCCAGACCAAGAAAAGCTCTACAGCTGGTTGAATGGCCCAACAAATCAATCTGATGGTGCTTGAAGTGAATGTGGTAGGTAGAAATACTCCGTGGAGCCTTTGGCAGAACACTGTAGGTAAATCACATCCCAGACTTCAGAATTTTGGATCAAAGCTATGCCACCTTTTGCAGATAAGTATTCTTCTTTTGAGAAACAACTTCTGGCTTGCTACCAGGCCCTACACTTAACTATGGACCAAGAAGATAACCATTATACACTGCACATTGTCTGATTCAATAAAATGTAATGTTGGGCCCTAGCTGGTTTTGCTCAGTGCATAGAGCATTGGCCTGCAGACTAAAGGGTCCCAGGTTCGATTCTGGTCAAGGGCACATGCCTGGGTTGCAGGCTTGATCCCCATTTGGGGACGTGCAGGAGGCAGCTGAACAATAATTCTCTCTCATCATTGATGTTGCTATCTTTCTTTCCCTCTCCCTTCCTCTCTGAAATCAATAAAGATATATTTTTTTTAAAAAAGTAATGTTGGGTGTGTTTAGCAGCATTCAATCATTAAGTATAGGTGATATATATGAGTTCAGGCTTGAGCAGATCTTGAAGGCTCAAGTACGTTACATGGATAAATAGCCCAGTTGTGCATGCTCACTATTCCTGGCACATTGCCTCTTCCCTCTCAGTATGCACTTGTGGGTTTCATAGGAAGTTCCCTATGATGATTGAGGAGGAAAAGATTAAGGCCTAGTTTGCAGATGGTTCTGCACAGTTGCTCAAAGTAGACAATGACAACACTAGAATTCCACTCTGGGGTGTCCTTGAAGAATAGTGATGAAGAGAAATCCCCCCATTATGTAAAACTTTGAGTACTAAACACACACACACACACACACACACACACACACACACACACACACACTTTTTTGAAGGAGAGATCATCAGAGGTAGGTCAGGAATGCATTATTTCATGGTAAGTGCCTAACAGTTTAGCTTCATATCAGGAACTTGGAAGGAACATGACTAAAAAATTGGTAACAAGGAGGTCTGGGAAAAGGATCTCTCCAATAGGGAATGATTTGTGTTCCATGTGAACACCAGCCAAAGAAAAACCTGAGCAGAGAAGGAGTTTAATTAGTAGGTGAAGAAAATGGCCTATTTTGTGAATGTTGGTCAGACCCTTTCCCCAGACACCACTATTCTTTCCAGTGAGCTCAGGAACAAATGGGGATGGTGGCAGGGATGGAGCTATGGCCTCTACTCCCCGAGGATGACTTGTTTATGGCCATCCCTAAGTGTCCAACAGGCCAGCAGAAGAGCACAACACTGAGCCCCAGATTTGTCACCTCTTTCTGAGGGAACCAAGCAGTCACTTGGTGACACGTTGATTACACTGAACCACATCTGTCAGTGTAATCACACCGGGCGCGGCTACGGTGTTTGGACAGGTTCAAGCCTTGGACTGACGGGAGGGCACAGTCCTCTCGTGGCCACGAGCAAGTCCCAGCTTGGAGGGCAGAGCCCTCCCCTCACAATTATAGCCAACAGCTGTAGTTGTAAGCTTGAACCTATGGTCCAAACACTGGCCCCACCCCATGTGCCTAAGCGATACAGGCTGCAAGTAAAACAAAGCTTGATCAGGTGCATGTAATTGAGTGGGACTGAAACCCACGACAATGTTGTAACATCATGACCACGCCCTTACTTGGCTTCCTAGCATCTGGCTATAAAATAAAGACACGGTTTGTAGTCCGTGGCCTGCTGGCTCCCCATTAGGGAAGCAGTGTCCCACCGAGTCCAGGCTTTCCTTCTTTTGTCTGTCTTTTCTCAATCCTTCATTGCCCCCACTCGGGTTCACTGAACCTGGCTGAGCTGGTGTGGCACATCAGGCGCCCTGGGCTGAGTATGCCAGCTCCCCACACACATCCATTTTGGAAGAGGCAGCACTTTATTCTCCTTGAAATGACACTCTGCACGTGAATTTGCCTTCTCAGTTTACAATGCTTCTAAGAAACCCACCACGCATGGATTTATAGAATGTCTTATTCACTTCCATGCTATTCCACACAGCACTGCTTCTGTCAAAGAAACTCATTTTACAGAAAATAGGCTGTGCTCATGGCATTCTCTGGTCTTATTGTCATCACTCTCACCCTAGAGAAGAGGTCTGATTGGAAGGTGGTGAAATGTCATTTTGAAACTCAGAGCACCATCTGGTGCTAATACCTGATAATACTTTGTGGGGCTGGGATAACGTTCTCCAGGATGTGCAATATGCTCTAAATTGTTGACTAATACATGGTGCTGCTTCTGTTCAACATGAAGAGAGAATGTGTTTATTGCCAGCCACCTTCTTGCCTCTCATTTGTGCCATTTTTGAACATACTTAGCATACTTTTGCCCCAGGGACTTCATACATATGTCCCTTCTTTTCAGAATGCTCCATCCCAGATATCAACACTGCTCACTGCCCTCCATTGGGTCTCTGCTCAAATATCACTGAATCAATGAGGCTTTTTTGACCCTTTATTTAATGACCCCCTTGTTTAATGAGCAACCTCACCCCTCCTAGAGACTTCCTAACCCCCTTCCCTACTGCATTTTCCTCCTTAGTGTGTATAATATTCCTTTCATATATTAAAAATTATATATCCATTATTTTTATTTATTCTTTGGTAGTACCAAGAATATGGTAGTACCAAAAGGTTCAGCGCCGCCCCCTCCCCCCAGAATATTGGCATTCCAAACATACTCTTCTCTAACTTAATTGCTTAACAGCCACACCCTTAATAGTCAGGATCAATCCTCCTAGAACAATTCTTCTCCTCCTCCCCAACTGCCCCCTCCTCCCTTTTCTCCTCCTCCTTCACCTTTTAGTTTTTTGGAAATCAGATGATGGTTTATCCTTTTTTGTAATTGGTCTTTCTTTTCTAGAATGTAGGCTTCCCCTTCTATAATGTATTTAGTTAACCCCCTCCCTTAGAATTTATTAAAATTTTATTTTTTAGAGCAGTTTTAGATTCACAGCAAAATTTAGAGGCATCTACTAAGTACAGAGAGTTCCCACACACATGCATAGCCTTCCTCATTATCAACATCTCCCACTAGAGTGGTACATTGGTTGAAAGAAACTACACTGAGACATGATTATAATCTGAAGCCCATAGTTTATATTAGGGTACATTCTTGGTGTTATACATTGTATTGGTTTTGATAAGTGTATGATGACAAGTATCTACTATCACAGTATCATAGGGTAGTGTTTCTGTCTAAAAATCCTCTGTGCTCCACCAATTCATCCCTCCCATCCCCCAACTCCTGGAAACCTCTGCTCTTTTTACTTTCTACAAGTTTCGCCTTTTGTAAAAGAATGTCATAAGTTGGAATTATACAGTAGGTAGCCTTTTCAAATTGGCTTTTTCACCTAGTAATATACATGAAAAGTTCCTCCATGTCTTTTTATGAGCTGATAGCTCATTTCTTTTTAGGGTTGAATAATATTCCATTGTCTGGATGTACACTGTTTATTTTGCCATTCACCTACTGAGGGTGCAGTTTTGTTCAATGTTGTAAGGTTAGTTTCTAAAGCACAGCCCGGCCCGTTGTAGGTATTCAATATATGTTCCTTATCCTCATCGTGCATTTATTTTCTCTGTTAAGTGTATCACTCTTCAGTATGTTGCCTGATTCTATAGAAAACTGAAACCAAATTTTCAGAAATTTGAGATTCTTCCAACTGCCCTTTCACTCTCACCTTCTCAAATCAAGTTCTTGACTATCTCTTGAATTCATCCTTTCCTCTTCATTCCCACCATCAGTGGTATAACTTCTCCCAAAATAACACTTTACCCTTCTGACTATTTTTTTCTGACTCCTGTGTATTTTCTATGCTCCTAAAACACATACATTATTGTATTGATCTCTTGCTAAAACTATCTAGCACAGTGATGGCGAACCTCTGACACGCGTGCCAGTGCCATTTCTGATGACACGCGGCTGCTGAGGCGGCCGCATGCCGAGGATGAAACATTTATGTTATTTAAACTATAAATATCGCGAAATAATGTTTTTTCCTCAAAGGGACACACTACCCGAGTTATGCTCAGTTTTTTGGCGAAGTTTGAAACACTGAGCTCAAAAGGTTGCCCATCACTGATAGCAGATTAAAGTTTAAACTCCTTTACATGAATTCAATGATCTGATCTTTACTATGTGTAATTTGTTCAGCCTCTCTTTTCCTTTTTAAATTTTTATTAATTTTAGAGAGGAAGGGGAAGAGAGAGAGAGAGAGAGAGAGAGAGAGAGAGAGAGAGAGAGAGAGACCAATGATGAGAGAGAATCATTGTTGATTGGCTGCTTTCTGCATTCCTCACACTGAGGATCGAGCCTGCAACCAGGGCATGTGCCCTGACCGGGAATCAAACTGTGACTTCCTGGTTCATAGGTCGATGCTCAACCGGTGAGCCATGCCATCTAGGCCAGCCTCTCTTTTATTAAACTTTCACCTCCTACTCTGTGGGTTCTGAATTATATGGAGTACCCAAAACAAGGCGTGGCTGCTCCTCAAATTCAAGAGTATCTGTGTGAGTCCTAAACAGTTTTTTGCCATCTTGGGAATCTCCCCCTGCCTTATTCTGGCTATTTTTTAAAATAATCAATTAATTCCATTATCAGTTCCATATTTAGGAGATGAATTTAACATAAATCCTAGAGAAATATGTGAAGCTCTTGAAACCTGAGGTTGGTGATGTTAACTTCTGTATTTCTACAGACAGTAGCTTATTGACGATTTCACTAGGTCACAGCTAGAGAATAAAATTCCTGGAAACCCATGGAAGCTTTGTGGTTGGTATCTGCAGAAGAAATGCACAAGGAACTACTTCAAATTCTGCAGTGCAATAGCAGTAAACACTTAAAAACAGGGCTGATCAGTCCTTCAAATCAATCTCTACTTTAAAATACTTATATTGCTTACTTTCCATTATTATAACACCCACTATCCTGGTGTCAGATTTTTATTTTTGAAGCAGAAAGAAACTTTTTGAAAAAATATATTGAAAAAGTACTGAAATTCCTGCTCATTGTATCCAGGAAGGTTTGGAATAAAAAGGAATCGAATCTATGATATAATGCAAATGAAGGGAAGAATGTCTGGCTGCCTTTTAAACAGACAGGATAATATTTTTTGTTTTTGTTTTTTGTAACTATAGGATATGATTTAATAAGACACAGCACAGCTTTGGGAAATTTCGTCAACCATTTGATTCCAGGTTATTTTATTCAATCCTTAACTCACAGAATTGAGCTTTGACATTGAAATAGAAATAGAACATTGAATCAGATATTTTTCCTTCCAGTACTTGCCATTTCAAAGAATTTTACATTATTAGCACATCCCCAAGAAGCAAGTAGAATTAATATCCTTATAAAGCACTTTGGCTTTTTATTGTTAGAATATAAGGAATCCTAAAATGATAAATGACTTGGATGTTAGCATAGAGCAAATCAGAGCCAGAATGGTTTGAAAATTCAGATTTATTAGTTTCCAGGATTATAGTCACTCAACTGATCTATTTTCCTTTATGGTTTCCTGAGATATTACACTTTGTGTTCTGTATGGTTGAATTTAAAGTCCAGGTAAATTCCTATTTTACCAAGAGTCAGGAATTTTAAGTTATAATTCCCATTACATCTCCTAAATTCCATTAAGACTAATATTTCTGAATTTAGTTGAATGATCTGTAAACCTATTAAAATTAATTTGATTATAAAGATAGGAGACTATTGCAAATGACTCCTTAACCTTAAGGTTTTAATATGTATATATATATATTGATTTCAAAGAAGAAGGGAGAGGGAGAGAGAGATAGGAACATCAATGATGAGAGAGAATCATTGATCAGCTGCCTCTTGCACACCCCCTGGGGATTGAACCTGCAACCGTGCATGTGCCCTGACCTGGAATCGAACAATGACCTTTTGGTTCATAGGTCAATTCTCAACCACCGAGTCTCGCTGGCTGGGCAACTTTAAGGTTTTTTAACCAATATTTCTTATTCAGGTGTAAAACAACCAATATTTCTTATTCAGGTGCTCCATAGATGGTAACTCTCAGAGATATAGAATTGACAGAATGTTGATGTCCACATTCTTCTCAATAGCACCTTTGTACTTAAATAGGCAAAGTACTGAATCCCTTTTTACAAATGAGATACAGAGCCACTGATTGAATTTCTGTTATGTTTAGTACCATAGCTGCTCAATTTCATTCTTAGCTACCTCTTTTGTAAAACTGCTAGGGAAGTATTTTTTTAGTTTATTAGTATCATTAAATAACTACTGTCTTTAATGTCTTGTACTGCTCAAGCTTTTAACTTTGTTATTATTATTATTTTTTGCCTTATTCCCATACAAGATTAAGTGTCTAATTTTAGGATGGAGCTATATAAATTCCAACTAAAAACTCCTCTACAGAGTTAACATCAACAACAATAATATTCATTATATTAACTATTCATTAAACACTTAATGTTATAGGTGGATTATATATACATATCACCTCGTTCAATTCTCATAACAGCTCTGTGAGGTAGTTTTCATTATAATTTTCTCTCCTCAGATGAGGAAACAGAAACACATTGATTTTAGCAACTTGCTTATGGTCACACAACTAGTTTAAGCCAGGGCTAGGATTTGGAACGCTGGCTCCAAAACTCAAGTTCTTGGCCACTATACTAAACAGTGGAACCATACATCCAACATGGCAATATAACCTATACAAAGGAAAACAAATATGGAATAGAGGCATACGTGTTAGAAGCATATAAATGTGCAGAGGAAGACTATCTTTAGGGTAAATGCATATTGTTGAACAAACTCAAAAAGAGTTTGGCGGCTTTCCTAGAAATAAATGAGAGATTTATTCAAGGATCTTGGGGTTTATAAACTAGAAATACAGCTAGGCAAAAGCCCTAAAGCATTTCAAAGAAGAGAGAAAAATGAAAAGTTCTTAGAGTATAAAGTACATTCTTGAGAATGACCAGTCTTGCATTCTCAACCCTAGGATATATCCAGACAGTTATCAGTCAGATGTCAGACAGTTATCAGTCAGATGTCAGACAGTCAGGATGATGGATGCCAGGTGGTCTATAAGATGGGTTCCAGGAGGCCTGGTCGTGTCTGGAGGTCTGGATGTCAGACGGATGTATAGTGAGTCCTTCAGGGGGTAATTAAAGGTGTAGATGCATATCCAGACATTGCCCCAACTGGAAACTTAAAAGAAAATTTAAGTTCCCAGGCTAGATAGAACAAGAATGGGGTCTTTCCTCATGTCTCAACCTTCATAATGTTAACAATTTTAGCAGCGTGGTTAAGTGACCCCATTTTATGGATTCCTTATCTTCACTTTTTTTCTCAATATCAAAGGTGGGATTCAGAATGATTTGGGTTTTACAATGAGTTAAATGAGTTTTATGTTCATTCTGATTGCTTAAAGAAAATTGAAACTTCAAGAACCATGATGTCATTATTTTGTCCCCATTTTCTTCAAGAGCTGGCTATTCACACATAAATTCAATCAAATAGGAAAGCAAAATCTAGATTTAATTCTGGTCTCCTCTGTAAAAAGCAAAGAACAAAAATCAGGTTAACTATTGCTTTTTAGAAACCCCTTCCTTGGGAAGCCTTCCAAGATTCTCCTAGTCTGAGCGCGATGTCCCTCCCACAGCACCTTTTACTTTTGCTTGACTCTACACACAGCTCTGTAATCATCTGTGAGCTTGTCTGTACCCTTATTGGTCTGACAGATCTTCAAGAGTAGAGGTTTTGTCTTATTCATGTTTGCAGCCACCTGCCTATCAGATGTTTTGTCCATAAGAGAAACTCAATAAATGTTTAATGAAATAAAATAAATGTATGTTGAAACTAGTTTGGAACTTGTGGAAAGATGATTTATTTTCTTATTCTATCCATGTTGGACATTTACTATTTTTATTGAGTACCTGCTTTATGCAGGCATAGTATTTGTTATTTATCTACCTAGCACATTTACACATAATAAATATTTAACAAACGTTAATTAAATTATATGGGAATCGGTTCTTCAGATGTGTTAAAGAACTGAAAGTAGTTTAGTCAGTTTAGGCTAGGCCAGTGGTCGGCAAACTCATTAGTCAACAGAGCCAAATATCAACAGTACAACGACTGAAATTTCTTTTGAGAGTCAAATTTTTTAAACTTAAACTTCTTCTAACGCCACTTCTTCAAAATAGACTCACCCAGGCCGTGGTATTTTGTGGAAGAGCCACACTCAAGGGGCCAAAGAGCTGCATGTGACTCGCGAGCCGCAGTTTGCCGACCACGGGGCTAGGCGCTGTTGTAGTAACAAGCCTTTAAATGCCAGTGACAGCCCTAGCTGGTTTGGCTCAGTGGATAGAGTGTCAGCCTGCAGACTGAAGGGTCCTGGGTTGATTCCCGTCAAGAGCACATGCCGGGGTTGCTGGCTCCATCCCCAGTAGGGGGCATGCAGGAGGCAGCCGATCAATGATTCTCTCCCATCTCTCATCATTGATGTTTCTATCTCTCTCTCCCTTTCCCTTCCTCTCTATAATCAATAAGAATATATTTTAAAAAAATGTCAGTGACTTAACACATAATTCTCAGTCATGAAAATGTCACACATATCTAGTGCCTCTCCCGTGAAGCTCCTTTCCAACTGGTGACTCCAAGGTCCAAGCCTCTGCATCGTGCACTCTGCCATCTGTAACAGGAGGCCTCCAGGTCCGCTGGCAGGAAATGAGAGCCGTGCCCTGGCTCTCACACGCTTTGGTCTGGAAACAGCACTTCGGCAAGCACTGGTCACTTGGCGTTGCCTACTGTAAGGGGGCAGGGAAATGTGGGAGACAACAGTAGGAAGTGTCTCTGCCCCCCAGGGAGAGAGAGCAAAATGGGGTCCCGAGATCAATATTTACACTTAGTTTTCAGCCTGATGTGTTCAGTTTTAAAACATGCAAATGCATTTTTTTGAATAAAGAATATATTATTCCAAAAGAACTTGTGACCCGAAGAGCAGAATATAACCCCTTCGTTCCCACCGTTGTTTATTTACTTATTTTTCCAGGTTGGCAAACGAAGCAGCTGGAGATTATAGCGTGTGCTAGGTGCCTTCGCGTGTCCAGGGCGCGTGGGTGCGACGCTGACAGGCAGGGAGGGGAGCGGCTGGGACTGGGATGCGCTGAGCACCGAGGGCAGCTCAGAGCAGGCTCAGTGAGGCCTGAAGCCTGCAGCTGCAGCTGTCCTGCTCCCAGGAAGCCCCGGGACCTCCGAGATTCTCGCGAGATCTCGCGGGATCTTGGGGGTCCTGTAGGGCTAGTGAGCGCTGGGTTGAGGACACTGAGTGCTCAGGGGCGAGTGGCCTCTTTCTAGGCTCCTGCCTGGGGGCCTGGCAAACACCACCTGTCACGCAAACCTTGCCCCACCCAAGGCTCCGAGTGTCACAGTGCTGCCTGCGGTGCCTCCTCCCAGAGGCCGGCCAGCGGTGCAGGACCCGGCTCTGCCCAGAAGCGGGGCTGAGGCCTGGACGGGAGGCGGGAGTGAACTGCGCATGCTCAGGCCGTGAATCTCGAGCCTTGCGGAAGCCGGCAGGGCGGGCTGCTGTGTGGGCTGCTGGCATGGAGAGGCCTCCATTTGGGAAGGTCACGGCTACTGGCAACGCCAGCGCTTCCTTCCACTGCCCATCTTCGGGTCCATTTGTTCCTCCCAGCAGCAGTGAGGTGTCGCATCTTTGCCTCAGGAGACCGTCGCTGCCAGTCAGTTCCTCGAGCCTGGCCCCCGAATAGCATGTCTGACCCAACTCGGCTGGCAGCACCCTGCGATGTGGGAGATGCCCCTTCGCCCACCGGGAGTGTGCAATTGTCAGTGAGATGGCGGCAGTCTGCAGTATTTAAACAAGGTACCATAATTGACAGTATCCAATGAACTTCATAGCGTCCAAAGTAACAGTTATTTAAGTGGCTTAGAAATGGAAGAGACAACCATCAGGTAGGATTTTGCGGTCCCAAAGCTTTGCGTTAAAGATCATACTAGGAAATCCATAGATATTGCCCATGCTGGTTCTTAGCCCCCGATGAGGTTCCTCTCCAAGCAGAGATTTGTGACCTGGCTCCTGTTTTCAGAGTCCTGGGAGAGTTGCGCAAAAGAGGCTTGTCCATGGACAAGTGCTATCAATAGAACTTGATCACGCTGCTCTCTAATGGGGTGTCCTGCCTTCCTTTTTTCCTACTCTAGAAAATTGCTAGTGAAAGCATCTAATTGCAGCTTAAACGTTCTCATTTGGAGTGCTGGAGGTGAGATTTCTCAACTCTTGAATAGAGCTATTAAACTAGAAAGCACACAAAAAGCTTATGAGAGAGTGTAAGATATAAAGACTGAAGAAATCCTAAGCTGTAATTATTCTTATTTGTTGTATCTTATATCAATTATCTGGTGGACCTGGAATGGCCAAAGCCTTGATATACATATACATATACATATACATATACATATACATATACATATACATATACATCATATACATATACGTATCATGCTTTTGTAGAGACAGGTTCCTAAATCTGTATGTTCACTGTTAAAGGAAACATTTTAAGCCCAGCCAGTGCCACTCAGTGTGGAGCATTGGCCTAGGAACCAGGAGGTCTCTGTTCGATTCCCTGCGAGGGCATGTGCCTGGGTTGCAGTGATCCCCAGAAGGGGGTGTGCAGGAGGCAGCTGATCACTGATTCCCTCTCTTATTGGGAGGGAACATCTTGTTGATGTTTCTCTCTCTCCCTCTCCTTTCCTCTCTGAAGTCAATAAAAATTTTTTTTTTTTTTAAAAAAGGAAACATTTTAAGATGGCAAATGCCCAAATCAGTACCTCCCAGCCTGTTCTTCCTGATTGTCAGAGTTCCCAGGACATCATGGGGAAGCTCAAGTATTCGTGACATTTAATTTCTGAGAGCACATGGCTGAAGGACATTTCCCGGGACCTAGCGGACGAAGCAGTCCAGGTTCTTGTGGAGAAGCTGCAGACAGTAGAGCGTCTTGGTCCCCATCAGACCCTGATGTCAATGAGAAAGAAACCTCTGATGTATTAAGACTGAAATTTCATGGCTAATTGATCACAGCATTATTGCAAGCTAGCCTGTTAATACGACAGACATGATATAGTATGCATATAGGACATGCAGGTGGACAAAATTCAAGAGGTATAACAGGCCTCACAATCCCCTTTGCCAGAGGCAAACGGGATTATTAATTTCTTATGTGTCTTTAGAAATGTTTTGTGCTAATAACAAAAACAGTAATAATTATGGTAATGGCAGTAAACACTAAAATAAAGCTTGCTGTAACAACCCTAAAAGTTATTATTTTTCAAACCCACCAGAAAGTGATATAAGTCATCAATATGTATGCAGGTGTGTGTGATGAGGGCACCTGGCGGGGCTTGACAGGGGACCTCAGGCCTTGTCCCCCACGTGGCAGGGCTTGATGGAGGACCTAAAGGCATGCCCCTGGCCCCGGTCTGGGCTGGGGTACCTCAGACCACGCGCCCCCCACCCCTCGTCCCGGCGCCAGGCCAGGGGATCTGAGGCTATGCCCCCTGCCTGGCAGGGCTTGACAAGGGTGGGACTGGCTGGGTCTGGATCTAGCCCAATGGGAGAGGGGGCAGCCGGGTCTGGGTCTCAGGTGATTTTGAGGTGCATGTGGGTGGGCGGGGACTTGACTCTCGGTCCCGTGTCAAGTCTGACAGGAGGAAGGTTTTCATATACATTTTACTAATTTTTTTCATCTCTGACAATTCTATTATAGAGAAAGGGCAAATAGCAATATTAAATTATTTCTTCTAATTAATCCCCTTTTAATGTGCACAAATTTTATGCACCAGGTCACTAGTAGAAGATAAATAAATCCCAACAAAAATGGCTGTGGCCACGGAGCAAGCAGGAGGCATGGTTCCGCTCAAGACTACAAAGTTTCAATTATAGAAGATAAATAAATCCCAGATACCAGGGCCTCCGCTTGGGTTGCCAGGGGGCGTGGCTGGCCTGCAAATCACCACAGGCCCCTTGCCCAGGCTGCCCCACACCCCAAGGGAACCCCCACCCTGATCCGGGACACACTTCAGGGCAAACCAGCTGGCTCCCACCCTTGCACCAGGCCTCTATCCTATCTAATAAAAGAGTAATATGCAAATTGACCATCACTCCAACACACAAGATGGCTGCCCCCATGTGGACACAAGATGGCTGCCACAAGATTGCCAGCAGGGGAGGGCAGTTGGGAGGGACCAGGTCTGCAAGGGAGGGCAGTTGTGGGCGATCAGGCCTGCAGGGGAGGGCAGTTGGGGGGACCAGGCCTGCAGGGGAGGGCAGTTAGGGGTGACCAGGCCTGCAGGGGAGGGCAGTTAGGGGCAAACAGGCTGGCAGGGGAGCAGTTAGGCATCAATCAGGCTGGCAGGGGAGTGGTTAGGGGTGATCAGGCTGGCAGGCAGAAACAGTTAGGGGCAATCAGGCAGGCAGGCAGGTGAGCAGTTGGGAGCCAGCAGTCCTGGATTGTGAGAGGGATGTCTAATTGCCTTTTACCATGTATTTTTACTTACTGTAGATTTAAAGGTGTTTCAATATCTTATTGTAAATACCCCTATCATTCAGAATTTTCTTGGTTTTCCTTTCCCTTTTATTTTTCCATATGCGCTTTGAACATCATCTTGAGTAGTCCTTAGTAAAAAAGCCCACTGTTATTTTTCCAGAGATCATATACATTTATAAATTAACATAGAATTTGTTTTTCCACCCAAGAACATGCTATACCTTTTATTTTATTGGGAAGGTGATCTTCTTTTTAGTTTTTTTCAGTTGCATGTTAATGCTTTCGTCTTCTAAACTTTGTTTTTTTAAATTTATCTTTATTGTTGAAAGTATTACAGAAGTCCCTTCCCTCCCATTGGCCCTCTCCACCCTGCACCGGACAACCCCCTCCCCCCTACCACACTATTGTCTGTGTCAAGGGGTTATGCATATTCTAAATTTCTATTAATTAATTATTTTAATCCTCACCCAAGGATATATATTTTTCCATTGCTTTTAGATATAGTGGAAGAAAGGGAAGGAGTGGAGGGGTGGGGGGGAGAAGAGGTTGAGGAGAGAGAAAGAAACATCAATGTGAGAGACACATTGATTGGTTCCCTCCCCCATGCTCTTTGATCAGGGCTGGGGAATGAACCTGCATCGCAGGTATGTGCCCTTGACCAGGAATAGAACCTGCTACCTTTCCATGTGCAGGCTGATGCTCTAACCACCGAGAAACACCAGCCAGGACTCTAAATTTCTTTTTAAGTATATTAGACATTTTATCTTTTATTCTTTGTTTTCTTTGACATCCTTCCAGTATATTTTTAATTGGTTGTTATTTTTATATAGAAAGGCTACTTATTTTTGTATATGAATTTTGTCCCAGTCACATTACAATGATTATTATTAAAAGGCTGTGAATATAATAGATAATTTTACATGGGTCAGTGCCAGATAATCAGTGTTTGAATCCCAGCTCTGCCAATACTGGCTGTTATTGTGAGGATTAAAGTGAATTTATAAAAAATACTTAGAATAGTACTTAATCAATTTAACCTTTGTTTTAAATCAGATGTTGGTATCAAAGTTTACTTGCTTTTGAAAAAGAATTTTGATACTTTCCTGTTTCTATACTATGGAAAAGTTTAAAATTTGTGGGACACATTCTCTTCCTTGATGGGAAACTCTTATCTATATATATATAAAAGCCTAAGTGACCATTACGAATGAATGACCAGAACAACCGGTTGACCAGTCGCTATGAGAAGAAAGGAGGGGGGGGGCGGGGAATTGCACAGTGGCAGGGCACTGATGCAGCTCAGCATCGGGCGTCCATTCCTTCCGCGCCTGGCCTGGTGACCGTTGCTTCCTCTCTCGACCTCGGGCTGGGATGGAGAACCAGGGGTGGGTGGCAGTGGATGTCGCCCCTTTCCCAGGGGGGCCAAGGGCCAGCTCCCTCCTTGGGGGCTGGCAGCCAACCTCCCATGGTCCCTCAGCCAGTCCCTCACCCCAGCCAGCAGGCCCCAATCAGCCCTGATCGCTGGTCAGACCTAAGGACCCTACCCGTGCACAAATTCATGCACTGGGCCTCTAGTATATATATATTTCCCATTGCTTTTCAGAGAGACTGGGAAGGATAGAGGAAGGAAGGGAGGGTTGGAAGGAGGGAGGGGGGAGAGAGAGAGAGAGAGAGAGAGAGAGAGAGAGAGAGAGAGAGACGTTGTGAGAGAGACAAATTGACTGGTGGCCTCCCGCATGCACCATGATTGGGGCAGGGAGAGAATTTGAAACCCAGGTATGTGCCCTTAGCTGGGAATCAAACCCATGACCCTTTGGTGAGCTGGGCCGATGCTCTCACCATGAGCTACACGGGCCAGGGCAGTACTGCCAATTCCGACACTTCTATGTCTTCTCCTCTTTTGTGTCTTTCCTTTCCTATTCCTGTTACTTCTCATAATTCTAGCCCATATAATACTGAGTTATTACAACAGCCTGTAAAATGGTCTCTTAGGCTCTAATTTTGTCCTCAACGCTATTGTCTGCACTGTCAACAGAGCCATCTGATTGCCAAACTGATCACATTTCCCCCTCATCCCAAGTTAGATTTCTCCTTGGTTAAACCTCTTACTTCTTCAGTCTGGAATCTTGTTAGAATGCTCTAGCAATATGAAATGCTCAAAATTCTCCCCAGGACACAAAATAATCTTTTCTTATTTGCAAATTTAACTACTTATTGCCCCACTGTCTTCATCTGCCCCTAGTTACTAGTACTGTGTCTTATATATGGGAGATTCTAAATAGGTATTTGTTTCTTGAAAGAATAAACAAATGTTCCCTTCTTCTTTGTTCAGTTATTCAGAAAAGCAGTTTGTATTGTAGAAAATCTTGAGATTAGTTAAATGTCAGGAATCCTGGCTTTTACATAATTCTGGTTCTGTCTTTGACTCACTATGGGACCCTGACCATGAATCTGTAGGTTTGGGTACACAAGTCTCAAAGTACATTTTGGGCCTGAGATTGCTCAGTATTGAGGTAAAATTAGGAGAGCACTGAATAGGCAAGAAGCTTTGTAAATATTTTAATTCAATTCTTACAGCAACCTGTGAGATATGAATTAATATCTGTATAGTACCAATAGAGAATGGTGACAAATAAATATTGTGTCTAAAGGGAAGAAGGGCCTGGGTGGTGTGGCTCAGTGGTTGAGCATCGATCTATAAATCAGGAGGTCACAGTTCAATTCCCAATCAGGGCACATGCCTAGGTTTTGGGCTCTATCCCCAGTAGGGGGCATGCAGGAGGCAGCCAATCAACGATTCTCTCTCATCATTGATGTTTCTCTCCTCTCTTTTCCTTTCTGAAATCAATAAAAATATATTTAAAAAGAACAAAGGGAAGAAGGAAAATTCTTCTGCTACATGGGCCTAGAGGAGGGAAGTGGAGAAAAGCCAAAAATTAGATTGAGCATCTTTATTCCTGAGTCTATTTCCCCATAGTCAAACTTTTGGGAAGGATGCAAAGGGTAGGGAGGGCCAGAAAGATTTGGGGAATCCTAGAGTAAGGGGGCTTCCTTGTTTCTCAGGGCACAGCCTGGGAAAACTGCAAACCTCTTTAATGAAGTCACACATTCAGTGTATTCAATATGCAGAATAGCCATCTGTGATTGATTTGAAATGCCTGTAGAAAGGATCTAGGCAAATGAGCCTATGCTAGCACCTCATGGCATGTGTGTGTCATCTAGGGAGTCTAGAAAGTTCTTGAAACACTTACATGCAATGCACAAATGCTAAGAGAACTGGAAAGGCATAGGATTAGGGCAAGGAGCCTACAGAATGTGGGGACTGTGTGGAGTTTATAGTATGGCCTACCCATTTTAGCAGTGTGTGCAAGTTGGAAACAGGTGGGACCAGTGTCAATTCAGCAGGATGCCCCGCCAATGGGACAAGCTAGACTGGAGCACATCAATGCCAAAACATCTTTTCCTCAAGTCTTTAAACACTTAGAAAGTCCTTGGGGATGAGATAATCAGAATTAGGGAGAGAAAAGATAAAAGTCACTGAGATTAAATTTTGAAGCATCTGATAATACCTGAAAAGCAATAGCTGAAACCGGAAGAGACAGAATTATATTTATTGACGAGCTGAAAACAGTTGTTTCTGTTGAATGGGCTCAAAAGCAAGCTGAGATTCCTTGCTTTTAAAAATAACCATTTTTCCTCACATTTCAATTGTGGTATGTGTCATCAACCCTACTATATTTTTAATAATTCTTTCAGTCTTTGAACAACTATTTATTGGTCATCTACTATATACTAGTTATTCTGTTCATAACACTTGATGGTCTTTTCAAAGCCCTATTTCAAACAACTCTCCCTGTGACCCCCTGCTCTCTTGGAGACTCATGTAGGCCTCCTAAAGCTCAGTTTCTGGAAATCCAACCCTGCTTTTTCTTGCAGCAGATGTCCCTTACCCTTTATAGTCCCCCACCTTTTGTTGTTGTTGTTAATCCTCATCCAAGGATATTTTTTTTCCATTGATTTTTAGATAGAGTGGAAGGGATGGAGAGAGACAGAGACAGAGAAACATAGATGTGAGAGACACACATCGATTGGTTGCCTCCTGCATGAGCCCCGACCTGCCCAGTCTGCAATCCAGGTATGAGCCCCTGACTGGAATCAAACCCTTGGGCTGACGCTTCAAACACTGAGCCAAACCTGGCAGGGAAACTGACTTAAACAGTAGGTGTGGTAGGTCTATATATGTATATGATCTTCTCTCTATATAAAAGCCTAATATGTAAATTGTCCCCTTGCTATGATGTGCGCTGACCACCAGGGTGTGGTGCAGAACGTAGGAAGGCCCTGGCCAGCAGCCGGGGAAGGGAGGCCCCGATCTGCCCTGATCGCCGGCCAGGCCTAGGGACCCTACCCATGCACGGATTTTGTGCACTGGGCCTCTAGTATGTATATAAGTTTGAAACTTTTCTTAAATCACGTACACAAGGGCCCATCCCTCTTGCATTATCTCAGTGGTGATTCCACCTCCTTTTCTGGGTATTAAGGCTCACACACTGGATGGAGGTTTTTTTGTATGTAACCCATGTGCTTCATGGCCTAAGTACGTGATAGATGCTCTTTCCTCTGTCCAGCTGATGTCCAGATTCCGTCAGAGATGAAGGCTGAAAGACCCCGTGGGACACCATCAGACCATGGTAGGTAGACCATTTTGGTTGCTGACTATGACACTGCTCCCTTCCACAATAAGAAGTTCAGTGTCCATGCTGCACTGTGGAAAGCAGCAGAAGTATAATGCCAACAGCATGGTTTATGATTCAACTCAAGAAATTGGCTTTCTCCTCTCCCATCTTGCTCTGTCTTATGTTAGCATTTGTAGTAACTTCAGGCTTCAAAATTGTCATTTCATCAAATTATACTTTCATATATTGTTAGAGAATACATAACAATGTATTGCTTTGCCAAAGTTATTTTATTGTTATGGAAGTTAGGAATATAGAAAGAAAGGAAAACTAATAAAAAAATAAAATCATCTGAAACATTTCAATTCCAACTTTTTGTTTTTTTATATAAGATGATGAAGCATTGAAGCTAATTCTTTTCTTCATGTCAATATAAAGTGTAATTTTCCTAGGGCAGTTTTTCTATTACTTGATCACGGGATTTACAGTGAGTTCTGTAACCTACTTCTGCGAAAATACTGTGACAAGAAATCTGAACACACTGAGATTTGTGGGAAATGGGGCACTTGCTATTAAAGGCCTACTGCTGGCCTCCACTTAGATATCCTTTCACTGGATGTGGAAGGTGGGTGTTTGAGAGTCTTATTTCAGTCCCTTTCTGACTAACAAGACAGAACAAACCTACACAGGTCCTATCATCTTCTGACTGCATGGGTTTGCTGTTGCTTTTCTTTGCTTTCCCTTTTCCCCCATTCTTTTTCTTGTTTTCAGCTAATGAATTATTATTATTATTTTAAAAAAATATTTTTATTGATTTTAGAGGGAGAGGGAGAGAGAGATAGAAACATCAATGATGAGAGAGAATCATTGATTGGCTGCCTCCTGCACACCCTCTACTGGAGATTGAGCCCACAACCCTGGCATGTGCCCTGATGGAATTGAATCATAACTTCCTGGTTCATGGGTCAACGCTCAACCACTGAGCCATACCGGCCGGGCTGACTCCTTCCAGTTACAAACACTGCCTGCTGTCAGAGTAACCATTATCCTGACTTTCATAACAATAACATCTATGAATTTTATTTTACAATTTTACCACCCAGGAATGATTCTTTATATACTGTATCCCAGTCCTTTCCTTTAAAAAAATGGATGTTTTTAGATTGATTTTAAACTGCTGGTCTTCTCTCTACCCTTACCTCATCGCTATCTTTTCATTATAAATTTCTTGTTGAATGACCTAGAGAATCTGAACTGTCAAATTTCCTATCATCTGCCCTGGCCTGTGTGGCTCTGTGGTAGAGCGCTGGCCCTCACACTGAAGGGTCTTGGGTTCAATTCCCAGTCAAGGGCACATACGTGGATTGCAGGTTGATCCCAGTCCCTGCTCAGGGATTCTCTCACATTGATATTTCTCTTTTCTCTCCTCCCCCATTCCCTCTCCCTCCCTTCCACTCTCTCTAAAAATCAATGCAACAAATATCCTCAGTGAGGATTTTAAAAAATTTCCTATTGTCTGGATTTTGCTCATTGTATATTCTTGAATAATTTAACATGTTCTTCTCCTCTCTATTTCCTGGAAATTGGCAGTAGGATTCAGAGGGTCAATCAGCCTCATGTTTGACATTTTGGGAAGAATACAGAAGGGACCTGTGTCTGGTTGTCTGTTTTTGTTTATAAACACTGATACTCAATATAGTAAATCTATTTATTCATTGAGTGGAGGATAGTTGCAAGTGATAATATTCTCTCATTTAAAAATTTGTTTTCTGGATTATTTTTGTAAATAGACACTTTATCTCATTGATTATTTATTTACCTAGTGGTATAGTCAGCTAAGAAAGGCAGAATAAATGCTTGATGCTTTCTCTTTATTCATCATACTTTAAAGGTGATAATTTAATATTAAATTATTATTTTAAATATCATTAATAAATGAATGTATAAGTATTTGTTGATTTCAATCCATGGGAATTATTTTTCTTATTGAAGCTAAATTATCTCATCTTGGTCAGTAGAATCTCATAAAGTTGGCTACTGAGTCCTTTTGACATGTTTCTAATTATATTTGATTATTTTTTGACAAGGTATATATGGCTTATCTTATTTATATCCTGCCTCAGACAAGGAATCAACCATTTATCCAAGAAGCCCTGTTTTCTTTTAATAGAAAAGGGCAACTCAAAACTATAGTTTTATTGCTAATAATATTTTTCTAACTTCACAGCTCTCCATGTTTCATTGTTTTAGAGTATTGTTCAAAAATTGGTGGCTTTCTGTATCTATTTCCTTCCTTCACTTTCATCTGGACATTTATTTTCCTTCATCTCTATTTCCCTTCTTCGGTCAAATTTTGATTCAATTTGCACTCCCCCATTACTCCCCCGCCCCCCACATGGAGTTTTGTTTCAGAAGAAACTGTTGGGTAAGGTTTATAGTGTCTAGACTGCTCTACCTCCTTCGGTTCTTTTTTGTTGTTGTTGTTAATCCTCACCCAAGGATATTTTTCCATTGATTTTTAGAGAGAGTGGGAGGGAGCGGGAGAGACAGAAAACATTGATGTGAGAGAGACACATTGATTGGTTGCCTGCATGCACCCTGACCAGGGCCATGCATCCCAGGTACATGTCCTTGTCTGGAATCGAACCCAAGACCCTTCAGCACTCTATCCACTGAGCCAAATTGGTTAGGGCCCTCCTTCAAGTCTTAATGTAGTTTCCTTGTACTCTGCTACTATTGGATTGGACAAAATCCCTTCTAGTTTCAGATACTATTTTCAAATTTTTGTCATGATTTCCAATGAGCATATGTTGGTTATTATTGGTGTTTCTTATGCTCAGGATCATCAGACATCCTGCTTCCCTTTGCTTTTTTCCTCATAAACACTGGTACTACACATCTTGTGGTTGTTGGTGATTTGTCCCTATTTGTATTGCAATTTAGGGTTTGTGGTGATACCTTGTCACTTACAGCACTTGTTATATAAATGCTGTCCATGAGTTATTTTTTTTTCTGTGTAGTTACTTTATATGAAGATTTAGGAAGATTCAAAAACTATGTGGCCACCATCTTCCTGGAATAATATTTTCTGATATAGTGAGAATAGGAAGAGAAATAGTTCCATTAATTTTGCTCCTTTTCTTCTAGGCATTTTAGAACTTATGTTTGAGTTCATTAGTTAGTTTTATGACCCGTATAACTAGTGTTTGATGCATAGTCATAGCATGACTGACAATATGGTCACTTGAAAATAAGAGTTTTTTCAATTATAAGATCACCATTAGTGATATTACTGTAATGTTGTCATCCTTTAGTTTACTTCTCATTTTATTTTTCTATGCTCATTTTCTTTTTCTAGATAATGTCCTACTACATTTAGGGTTGTCTATACATCTTTTGGTGCTTTATAGCTCTCTTGGAGCCAGCTTATACAGAACTACTGATGAACTTCTGGTGCTTCTCCCTAATTCAACTGAACCTGTCTTTATATAGATAGTTAAGATGCCTTGTAGTGTAAAATAGTGACTTTATTTAATTAGTCTTGTCAGAGATAATTAAGCAAAATTAGTTTGGTCTATAAATATAGACATCAATTTACTTTGCTTCCTCTCCCAGTTTAAATTTTAAGTTTAGTCATTAAATGTTTGGGATCACGTTGGAGAATTATGGCCAAAGGAAATATCTGAGGAAGACTGTTTCTCTTGGCCTTTGCAAATAATTTGACAAAAAGACTTGTTGGTTAACCAATGCCTAATATGTTCATTTGGAATGCTCTCATGCTCGGTTTTATCAGGCATTTACAAAACAAAGGCTGTTTTCCTCCTGCATTGTAATTAGTTTAATTAGAGTTTATGTGTCAGGTATCATATATCTACTGTGGAGGTTTTGTAGGGTAACGAGGATACTGAGTTACCTCACTAAGATTGTTGGTTTAAATAATTATTTATGTAATATGTTAATAATACTTCACATTAGAAAATTAAATTCATTCCAATCAAAATAGCATTGAGCAATTTGGAAGAAGAATATATCTTTGCTTATACTCTTCCTGCTACTCAGGGCTGACTGAACATAATATTTATATATGAAATGAAAAACAGACCAGAGCAAGATTATAGGATGATCTCCCCCCCACCCCCCCGTCCCCGTGAGGCTAACAAGAATAAGCAAAGCACCATGCCATGTTCACCCAGGGAACAAAACTGTAAATGTAGAGAGAAAAAATAGGTTTCCAAGTTTATGTTGCTGCTATCTTAAGAGGATCAGCTTCTGTTGTTACCATGTGTTATGTTAAAAAGGGCAGACAAGGTGGCTGAGCGGCTGGTTGGAGAGTACCCGAGAGATTATCCAGGAAACTTAGTTACAGCACATATTAGAGCAGCTTCACAAATGAAAATAAATTAGATCCACATCTCTGAGAGTACTTGCTTTTCACTGCATAGTTCATCTGAATGGAATATCAGGGTATTTCTCTTTCAAATCACAAAATGCAATATGGGAAATATTATATGTTGTGCAGACCAGCATGGTTCTCCAGTTTTCTAAAATTGATGTAAAAGTAGAGTCTGTCCATAGTAGCCAGGAACTGTATTGACCTTTAAGAAATCACATTTAAAAAATATATATTTTTTTTATTTCAGAGAGGAAGCGAGAGGGAGAGAGAGAGATAGAAACATCAATGATGAGAGTGAATCATTGATCGACCGCCTCCTGCATGTCCCACACTGGGGACTGAGTCTGCAACCTGGGCATGTGCCTTGACCGGGAATTGAACCATGACCTCCTGGTCCATAGGTTGATGCTCAATCACTGAGCCACGCCGCCTGGGCAGAAATCACATTTTTCAAACGTAGTTGAGTTTCATCTGAAGTGGCTCCTGTTATTTCAGACCAATTTTTAATTGCTATGTTCAGTCTATTTCCTCTTTAGTTCCAAGCACTATTGCTGATCAGAAGGTAAACTGGACCAAGTTGCTATGCACAGCATATTGTCAGCTCAGTTAACACAATTTTTCTTTTTCCAGTGTGGTACCCTTAATTATACTTAACCAAATCACTGTTAAATTAAATTCACATAAAGTTGGAGTTCATATGTAGATTTCTTGCTGTTGTGAATTTCAGAGAGAAGTACTTTGAAAGGTTACGCATATAATTCAGGTGAGTGGGTAGGACATATTGCAGAAGCAGTTATGTGTGTTGTATGGAGAAGTGAGAAGTTTTCTGTATCCTTTCGTTCTGTCCTAAATGGGTGAGGTGTTGCATGACATATAAAGGTTAAATGATTATAACTTTTAATCTGTCTCTAGAAAATTTTAACTCTTAGTTATTTTTACAATTTACCATGACAAATACTTTTACCCCCAATTGGACATTACTTTGTTCTTTTAATTTTGTTCAATAGCTGCCCTGGCTGGCAGAAGAAGCTGCATAGTGTCTGTATTTATTTTTTTTTTCCTGTGGCAAATGATTTTCGTTAAATGGAGACTGAATTAGTTGTAATCTTCCTAAGATTATTAACTCTTGCTCTATTCAAACTTTTTAGAATAGTTTGGGCAATAATGATTTCTAACTAAATTCATTCCTTTGGATTACTGACCTCTTAAAAGAGTTCAAAATGTTTCATTAAATCTATAGTTCTCTTGGTATTGCCAGTAAAAAGATAAGGATAGAGGCAGAAGTTGATGTAATTTTAAAACCTTCAAAAATGCCTTCGTGAAACTCGTTATATTTGACTTCTAGAATCAAAGTTTCTGCTGAGATTATGATCAGACTTTCTTTGGGGAAAAATGAATAGGACCATGTTTATGGCACATTTCTTCTAAGAATGAGATCTATGACTGTATTAAAGACAGTTTAAAGATGGTATTAAAGACCCACTTCACTATTTTAACTGGAAATGTAATGGAAATAAAATATTCCACTCCTGAAGATAGAAAGTTGATTTCTACTACTGATTCCTAGTTTCCTATACACTTGAAGTAGTAGTCACATGGAATAGGGAAATTGTGTTGTCACTTAATGGCTTCTGGATGATGTCAAAAGTAACATTCCCTCTCCTCCTTCCTCCCCCACCCCACCAAATTTCTTAGTAAATAAATCAAATTAATAGTCTTCAGTCATCTGGAGTCTTTCCATGTTTTGTTGTTCAACATGTGTCTCTCAAAGGTAATTTATGATAACCTGAGATTGATAGCATTAGGCAATCCTGGTCTCAAGCTGCCTTACATACCATGTCTCTGATGAGGAAACCTGTGTGACAGATACATGGAACCATCAAGCTAAGTATTTGTGCTTCCCTCTTGTCCTTCACCTTACATGTTCTAGAGCTGTTGGTGAGAAGTGGCTGCACAGCTGGAGTCTACATTTTCCAGGATCCCCTTGTAATTAGATGTAGCCATGGATTGGGTTTTAGCAAATGTAAAGTGTATGTGACACACATCACTTTCAAGTCTGACTAAAAAAACCTGTTATACTCTTTGCCAGGCTCTTCTTTCCTTTGAGCTAGTTGGGAGGGTGATACTCCCCCCCACACCCCCCGCCCCCGTCAATGAATTTATAAGCTCTGTGGTGAAGATGGCAGAGTTTACATAATCCTGAGTTTCTGTGGCTTTATGGAAGCGCTACTCCTTCTGTTCTTCTCAGTATTATTAGATGAGCAAGAAAGATACTGTAATTATGTCGGGTCTGTGAAATTTTTGGTTTTATTTGTTTCAGCAGTTAGGGTTCTCTAATAAAATCATATAGATCCATCCAAGCATATTGGCCAAACCTAATAACTGAATTAAAGGTAGGGGGAAGGGAGGTTGGCAGAGAGCGAGAAAGAGGTTACTTGATGTTCTAAGTTGCTGAAATACAACATGGAAGGAAAGTGTGTTTAATCCATTTCAATTCCAAGATAAGAAAAGCTACTGTAAACTAGTTTTAGAGTTGAGGCCAATGTAGGATTCAAACATACTTATTTATTCTTTCAACAAATGCTTACTAGGTGCAGACACTGTACTAAGCATTAGGGATAACTCAATAAAAAAGAAGGAACAAAAAATTTCAGGCTTTCTCCATCCTCTACTGCTTCTACTCATTAATTCTTGTTTTATTTTGGTTATTAGGTAAATCTTTCTAACATCTGAAGTTGCAAGTGTCATGTAAGTCAGTAAATCCCACTGTTGTTCACTCATAATTGTAGTTCTTTATGAATATTAAGTGGTTTTAGTTAGGGGCCCTTCTGAAGGAGAAGGGAGTATTGTACCTGAATTCTTTGGTCCTTTCTCTTGGTTCTAGTTTGGTTCTGACAGCAGAATAAATGTGGAAATGTATGAGGCCATGAAATAACTGCTGTTAAAATGTTCAGGGTTCAACATTTAAAAGGAATTCAATTTCAATACATGATAAAATTTCCAGATTACCTTAAGAATTGGGGCCACTACTGTCAATTGAAAAAATATTGAAAGAATTCCAGAATTACCTGACAAGTTGTGGGGTTTTATGTGCTGTATTGAAATTGGAGTATTTGTTTTGCTTCAGTGGGTACTTAATTATTTGTTTCTTCTTGACAGCGTACTAGCATTAATTCATAGTATTATAAAGCTGCATTAAACATGCCCTTGAGAGCAAAGGCTGGATCTTGAAACGGTGCATTATATGAATGGTTAGCTGACAGTTTAAATATATTAAATTAGGATTATGAATTACTTTTAAAAGGAGATAAATTATACTTTTTTTCATCCTAAATGAGATTTCAAGGATGCAAAATGATAGGACACACTGTAGGAAATGTAGACTGTTATCACAATCCAACTTATGACAAGCTCATGGGCACATGGCTCTCAGTAGAACATGGCATGACTTAAGGCACATTTCTTACTCATTAGTAATTAAAATTTATGGTTTACACAAATAAAGCTAAAGTTTTGGCCAAAGGTCTTGTTTTGAAAAACACAAAAAGCATAGAATGAGTTGATCCAAAGGTTTTATAAATCTTTAGTGTGCTAGATTTCTATTAGTAGTAGCCTATGGGATAGGTGTGAATTAATATATTTATGTATCATATTAGTATGTTAATAATTAAAGCTCATAGCAAGTAAAAAAACCATTTAAATTAACTTTAAATGTTAATGTTATTTATTTAGAGCTGAAATGACAACATTTTTTGTTTTTCTTTTATCTAGAAGGTAATTGAGAGATAATTTCCTTTAGATATTCATGGGAGTGTCTTTTCTCTGAAGAAAACGAAATGCTACATATAGGGAAAGTTTACTTTCACTTCCAGAGATGTGATTCTTTACTGGGTAAGCAATATTTTCCAATCAAAATGATACTAATGGGTCAGATTTAATGGTCAGAAATTCAAAAGCCTAAGTAAAGGGCCATTTTTTATAGAATTGTGTTAGCAATTTTGAAAGGCATTGGTGGTCTTGCTAATTTAGTTTTTGTTGAACTTCTAAAATGCATTGAAATGTGATTCTAATAATGATACTTTCCTTTTACTAAGGATCTTAGCAGAGGCTGGTTTGTGGGAAAACACTTGTATGAATAAGTCATCGTGTGAATTTCTGAAGTGGGTATTCAGTAGACACTTATGGAAAGGAAAGCAAAGGTATTCATACATTCATATGAGGCATGAATGTTTTCCCCCTAGTATAATAGCAGCAGAAACAAGCTGGTGATAGGTCAAGAAGAATAATAGAGAAAAATGTTACAAAATTGAAGCAAAAAGTCAGCCTTTTTTTTTGGTGCGCCGTAGTAGTGCTAGCATTCTATATATTTTATGATGGTAACAATGGTCATGACAATAATTATACATGAAACTATGACCCCAGATTCCCCATGTGTGTCCCATTTTCCAAGCTTGTTCATTTTGTGAAGTGAGCTTGGACAAAATATTGACAATATCTAAACCTAGCTCATGCTGTGTTTGGAGGAAGTGATGCTATATTAGTTCTGTAATTTTATATGTAGTTGAAAAAAGAACCTCTGAACATGGAAAAGCCAATTCAGAACTCTGTTATCTATATATTTTTTTTTTGCCAAGAAAGGTTAACTGATACCATTATTTTTCATTCTTTATTGATTAAGGTATTACATATGTGTCCTTATTCCCCCATTGCCCCCCCTCCCCATGCCCTCACCCTCCTTGGTGACTGTGTCCATTGGTTATGTTTATATGCATACAAGTCCTTTGGTTGATCCCTCCCCCTTACCCCCACCCTCTTATACCTTCCCTCTGAGGTTTGAGCATCTGATCAATGCTTCTCTATCTCTGGATCTGTTTTTGTTCATTAGTTTATGTTTTTAATTATATTCCACAAATGAGTGAGATAATGTGATATTTATCTTTCTCTGACTGACTTATTTTGCTTAGCATAATGCTCTCTAGTTCCATCTATGCTGTTGCAAATAGTAGCAGTTCCTTCCTTTTTACAGCAGCGTAGTATTCCATTGTGTACATGTATCATAGTTTTTTAATCCACCTGCTGATGGGCACTTAGCTGTTTCCAGATCTTAGCTATGGTAAATTGTGCTGCTATGAACATAGGGGTGCATATATCCTTTCTGATTGGTGTTTCTCGTTTCTTGAGATATATTCCTAGAAGTGGGATCACTTCCCTCTGAGGTTTGACGGTCTGGATCTGTTTTTGCTCATGTTTTTGCATGTATCTGTCCAATTTTCCCAACACCATTTATTGAAGAGACTGTCTTGACTCCATTATATGCTCTTGCCTCCTTTGTCAAATTTTAATTGAGCATAGTGGTTTGGGTTGATTTGTGGGTTCTCTATTCTAATGCATTGGTCTATATGTCTGTTCTTGTGCCAGTACCAAGCAGTTTTGATAACAGTGGCTTTGTAATACAGCTTTGATATCTGGTATTGAGATCCCTCCTAGTTTGTTCTTCTTTCTCAGGATAGCTGTGGCTATTCGGGGTCTTTTTTTATTCCAGATGAATTTTTGGAGAGTTTGTTCTAGGTCTGTGATATATGCCATTGGTATTTTAATGGGGAGTGCATTGAATATATAGATTGCTTTGGGTAGTATGGACATTTTAATGTTGTTGATTCTACCAGTCCATGAACACGGTATGTTCTTCCATCTGTTTATGTCTTCCTCTATCTCTTTTTTCAGTGTCCTGTAGTTTTCCGAGTACAGGTCTTTTACCTCTTAGTTAAGTTTTGTGGAGAGCTGCTACAGTGTTTGGACAGGTTCAATCCTGGGACTACTGAGAGGGCATGATCCTCTGGTGGCAAAGCCACATGCAAGTCCCAGTACAATTATAGCCAAAGGCTATAGTTGTAAGCTTGACCTTCTGGTCCGAACCTGTGGTCCCACGTGGCTAAGTAATATAGGCTGTGGGGGGTGCAGCAAGTAAACAAAGCTTGATCAGGTGCATGTAATTGAGTAGATTCAAAACCCAAGAGAACGATGTAACCACACCCTTACTTTGCCTCGTGGAATCTGGCTATAAAATAAAGACTCGCATTGCAGGCTGAGGCGCTGTCTCTCCATCAGAGAGACTTTGCCTGTGAGGATGTGTGGTCTATGTTTAAAAATGTCCCAAGTGCACTTGAGAGGAATGTATATTCCGTGCCTTTGGGGTGAAATGTTCTGAAGATGTCAATTAATTCCATCTGATTTAGTGAATCATTTAGGATTGCTGTTTCTTTGCTGATTTTTTGTCTAGATGATTTATTCAGTGATGTCAGTGGTGTATTAAAGTCCCCTACTATGATTGTATTGTTGTCGATCTCTCCATTGATATCTTTGAGGAGTTTATTTATGTATATGGGTGCTCCTGCTTTGGGTGCATATATGTTTACCAGGGTTATATCCTCTTGTTGTATTGATCCCTTTAGTATTATGAATTGGCCTTCCCTATCTCCTGTTATGGCCTTCACTTTGAGGTCTATTTTGTTATATATAAGTATTGCTAGCCCAGCTTTTTTTTCATTTCCATTTGCCTAGAAGATATTTTCCCATCCCTTCACTTTCAGTCTGTGTAAGTCCCTTGTTCTAAGGTGGGTCTCTTATTGACAGTATATATATATATATATATATATATATATATATATATATATATATATATATATATATCATGTTTTCTTATCCATTAGGCCACTCAATGTCTTTTGATTGGAGCATTTAGTCTGTACGTTTAAAGTTACTATTGATAGGTACTTGTTTGTAGCCATTTTTATTTTTTGTGCCTGTGTTTCTTCTTCCCTTTTCATTTCTTCTTTTTACACCAGTCCCTTAAGCATTTCTTGCATTGCTGGCTTGGTGGTGATAAACTCCCTGAGCCTTTTTTTTTTTGTCTGTGAAGCTCCTTATTTCCCCTTCAATTTTGAATGTTAGCCTTGTTGATATAGAGTCCCTTGCTTTGCATCATTTTGTAAACTTCCTTCCATTCCTTTCTTGCCTGTTGTGTTCCTGTTGAGAAATCATCTGATAATCTAATGGGCGATCCCTTGTGCATAACTTTCTTTCTCTCTCTTGCAGCTATTAAGTTTCTCTCTTTGTCCTGAACATTTGCCATCGTAATTATGATGTGTCTTGGTGTGGGTTTTTTCGTGTTCATCTTGTTTATGACTCTGTGCTTGTGTGACTTTTTTCTTCCCCACATGAGGGAAGTTTTCTGACATTATTTCTTCAAATAGGCTTTCTAACCCTTGTTCCTCTTCCTGTTGTTCTGGCACCCCTATTATTCATATGTTGCTTTGTTTCATGTTGTCCCAAAGCTACCTTAGACTCTCTTGCTGTCTTTTAATTTTTTCTCCAATTGCAGTTCAGTTTGGGTGTGTTTTGCTTCTCTGTCTTCTAATTCACTAATTCAGTCCTCTGCTTCTCCTAGTCTAGTGTTGAAATGTTCTGTATAGTTTTTTATTGCAGCTATATCACTCTTTATTTCTTCTTGATTCTAAGATAAGTTGTTGATTTTTTCATCCATCTGGTTTATGATCTGTATGACCCTTATTCTGAATTCTTTTTCTGACATATTGTATGCCTCCATTTCACTTAGCTCCTTTTCTGGCTATTCCTCCTTTTCTTTCCTTTGGGGGTTTCTTTGTCTCCCCATTTTTGCTCTCACTGAGGATCTAGGTGTGGAGTTGTGCAGGGGCTGCTCCTCAGGTGGCAGCTGCTGCTTGGGTGGTGGCTGCTTCTTGGGCGGTCACGGCAGTGGTTGCTCCTCAGTTGGTGGTGGCTCCTCTGGTGGGCTCTGTTGGCAGCATTGGTGGCTCCTCTGTTTGGTGGTGGTGTGCTGCTCGCCCGGCTGCTGCTCCTCAGATGGGGGTGGGCTGCTTACAAGGCTGCTTCTCCTTGAACTTGGGTGGGCTGTGTGCTGATGCTGTTCCTGGATAGGGGCAGGCAGCTCGCATGGCTACTGCTCCTCAGATGGGGGCGGGCTGTGTGGGAGTGCTACTCCTCAGATGAGAGTAGGCCATGTGAGGCTGCTGCTCCTTGGACAGGGTTGGGCTGCTCATGGGGATGCTGTTCCTCAGATGGGGGTGGGCTTCTCCTTCTTGGATGGGGGTGGGCTACCTGCATGGCTGCTGCTCCTCATATGAGGGTGGGCTATGTGGCGATGCTGCTCCTTGGATGAGGGCAGGCCACATGGGGCTGCTGTTCCTCAGATGGGGGTGGGCTGCTCATGGGGCTACTCCTTCTTGAATGGGGGTGGGCTGCCTGCATGGCTGCTGCTCCTCATATGGGGGCGGGCTATGTGGCGATGCTGCTCCTTGGATGAGGGCAGGCCACATGAGGCTGCTGCTCCTTGGGTGGGGGCAGGCTGCTTGCAGTGCTGCTGCCCACATGGTTGCGGTGCCCTGGGGTAAAGCGTTGGGCCGGCCAGAGGGGAGCGTGTTTCGGAACTCACAGGAGCCTGTGGCTGGGGTGGCTGGAGTCTTGGTGACCGTGGGAACGCAGTCGAGGCAGCAAGTCCCTGGCAGGGGTGGCTGTAGAATCCCGGGTGGTGTCTGAGGGTACCCTGGTTGGACGTGAGGCTGGGCTCCCAGTCATAGCAGCTCTCCCCTTCAAGAAGGCGCGGCCTCTGCAGTAGAGCCGGGCACCCCGGGACTGTTTGCAGTGGTAGCAGAGGCTGCCCGGCTAGGCGAGCCCGGTCTGCCTGCCCCCGAAGGCCCTGAGGGATCTAACTGTCCCTCACGTACACATACACAAACCCCACACATTCACACACTCCCCTTTTGCTCCCTCACTCACGCTTTCTGCCGCCATCTTCCTGCCTCTGTAATTGGGTCTGGAGTGTTATTGACCCATTCATGGATGGAGTCTCCTCTCCGAGTATCTGGTTATGTGGCTCGCTCTCTACCACATTGACCAAACTGGACAAAATGCAACTCAACAAGACATGATACAAAGGGATCAAAACATGAATGTACTAATGACACTGATAACCCCAATATAAGTGACCACCAGAGAAAAGAGAATTAGGGAGAGAAAAGATAGCACAAATGATATCAAGGAGAGAAAAAATGCAGTATAGAGGAAATAGAAAGAGGATGAGTGGATAATAAGAAAGAGAAATAAGAAAGAAAATTAAAAAATAAATTAAAAATAGGATAAAATAAAAAAAAAGATAAAAATAAAAAATAGAAAAAATAGAATGATGAAAAATAATGTGAGAAGAAATAAAAATAAACAAATGAAGAAAGGAAATACAGAAGAGGAAAAAAAGGAGAGATAACAAAATAATAATAAAATAAAATAAAAATGAAAAAGTGAAGTGTCCACCAAGTTGTAATGCCCCATGGGGGCTGGTTTAAGATCCCATTCTTCTGTACTGTCTGCCATTTCTCTGTTTCCTGTTAGATTGCTGAATTTACAAGTGGCCCACTGCTCCTCTGTTTGTGACTATCTCCACAGCCTTGACTGCCAGCAGGTGGGATCAATCTCCCACTTAGCCTGTCTGCCCACTTTCAATCTTAATCTCTCAAACGGCTGTTTCTGACAGGGCTGTATTGGGGAGGTTGATATATGGATTTCCAGGACTGAATGGCCTCTCTTCAGGCCAGGCCATGGGGGCTCTGTATCCTTTTTTTTTTGTATCCTTTGTAACACTCAGGGTATAGTCTGGGTGTGGCAGTATTGGTTGCCTGGAGACTGCAGGGAGGGGCTATCTCTTCAGGAGAAAATGGCTGCCTAGGTCCAGTTTGTCAGGTATGTCTCAGTGCCAGACTCCCGGCCACCCTGAGCTGCTCTTCTCCCCAGCCTCTCCCCAGACTCCACAAGTCTGCACCTCAGCCACGGGTGAGAGTTTGTATTTGAAAGGTCCTATGAACTGGGTTTAGTGAATAAATGCAAAGGCCAAAAAAAAGGGGAAAGAGCTGCGCCACTGCGAACCCCTCTCCCCCTGGCACGATGTGGCTTGGGCAGTTGTTCAGGCTTCCCCCTCTGGGCTCAGCCTCTCATGGCTGTGGACTTAGATCTAGAATCCCCTGCCAGCAGCAGCCCTGTGGACTTCCTTTCCACAGTCAGATGTTACGCCTGTCTCAAGGGACATGGCCTTGGTGCTGTGCGGCTTCCTTCTGACCCTCTGGGCTTGGAGGTCTCATAATTCTCTCCAACCCACATCCCCGATTTTACCATTCTCCAGGTGTCCTCTGCCCTTACCGGCTGTGAATTGTCTCACCAGCTGTGTCTACTTTGCCAATTCAGGGTGGATGTTATTTGATTTAGTTGCTCCTTCTGTCTGCTCCGGGACAAGGCTTGGGACATGTCTGCCTATTCTGCTGCTGTTTTGTCTCTCTCTGATGCCATTTTTGTGGAGAAGAAAAGAAGGAAGCACATAGGATATCCGATTGACACCACAAATTTCTGGTACTAACTTAAATGTTCTTTTCTAAGTTCAGGCATTCTTAATCTATACTAGAGGCCCATTTCACATGATATTCATGCAAGAATAGGCCTTCCTTCCCCTGGCTTTGCTCCCGGCCACCTGGGAGCCGGCAAGTCCCTGTTCCCTGGCCACCTGGGAGACGCCAAGTCCCTGCTCTCGGGCTGCCCGGGAGCTGCCAAGTCCTCACTCCCAGCCAGAGCACCACTACTGTAGCTCCCTCCGCCCCCCTCCCTACCCCTCATAGCAGGCGTCCTGCCTGGGAAGGTCACTCTGTGCCTGCATATGCAAATTAACCTGCCATCTTTGTCAGGTTAATTTGCATACTTACTCCTGATTGGCTGTGGGCATAGCAGTGGTACAGTCAATTTACATGTTTGTCTATTATTAGGTAAGATAATAAAACCCCAACATGCAAATTGACCAAATGATGGAACGACCAGCGAAACGACTGGTCGCTATGACGTGCACTGACTACCAGGGGACAGACGCTCAGTGCAGGAGCTGCCCCCTGGTGGTCAGTGTGCTCCCACAGGGGGAGCGCCGCTCAGCCAGAAGCCGGGCTCACAGCTGGCGAGCACAGCAGTGGTGGCGGGAGCCTTTCCCGCCTCTGTGGCAGCCCTAAGGACCCCTCGGGGGATGTCCACCTGCTGGCTTAGGCCCGCTCCCCATGGGACATCCCCCGAGGAGTCCCGGACTGCGAGAGGGCACAGGTCGGGCTATGGGACCCACCTAGTATATGAATGCCATGCACTGGGCCTCTAGTTGTTGGAAAATAAACAAGGAACTTGTCAAATAATATAGTATTAACATACTAAGAAGTAATACTGAAGTGAAACTAATAAACAAGTTAGACAAAGCACTATTTTAGTGAGACCAGTTATATCTTTGCTTAGATTGAATGCAATTTTTTAAATGTTCATATAAAATCTTACGATTTGTTTATATTTCTCAATGGTACATTTGAGATAAAAGACAGAAATCTGTTCTAGTATTATATAGAAATAGTGACTAAGATATTACTAAATGAAATAAGTAGTTCTATTTGATAAATTTTGATATTTTTTTCAGATATTCTCTCAGTTCAGATATTGTATAAAAAGAAGGAAATAAGTATGGTATAAAAATAACTAGTTGAGTCAATTCTTATACTATTCTACCTGACAGTTGCTATAGGACTATTCTCAGAAGGATTGTTTATATACTGAAATTAATTATATGCCCCATTTGTGTATATTGAATCCCTTTGCATTCAGAAAAAATAAGAATGTATTATCTTCTCAAAATAGTAAGTCATAGTATAATCTTTTATATTAATAAGAAATAATCTAAAATAAGATATCTTATACTATTTTGGGGATTAGGTTATAGAAATTTCTTCTGGTTACAGAACTATGTAAGGAATATTATCCTATACAGGCAGTCCTTGGGTTACGTCGGACTTGACATACATCGTTTCGTGGTTACATCGCCATCTCCCATTTATTTATAAAAAAAACAAAAGTTCCGTCATTTCTACGTATGTACATATGTGCTTTATTTTTTTATTATTTACTGTATTTACCAAAAGTAAAGGTCAGGAATTGTTATCTTTCTTTTAAAATTTTTTTTACTGTTTCACTTCATTTGCTGTGTATGTGCTCCATGCGAGCGATGTAGGTGGGTTTCGACTTTTGGCGAAAATCACGTTATTTCGCGCTGTAGGAATGGATCTCCGATGTAACCCGAGGACCTACTGTATAATAAAACCGGTGGAACAACCGGTCACTATGATGCGCACTGACCACTAGGGGACAGACACTCAATGCAGGAGCTGCCCCCTGGTGGTCAGTGCGCTCCCACAGGGTGAGCACTGCTCAGCCAGAAGCCAGGCTCATGGCTGGCGAGTTCAGTGGCAGTGGAGGGAGCCTCTCCCACCTCCCCAGCAGCGCTAAGGACCCCTTGGGGGATGTCTGCCTGCCGACTTAGGACATGCCCCAAGGGGTCCCAGACTGCGAGAGGGCACAGGCCAGGCTGAGGGACCTCCCCTCTAGTGCACAAATGTCATGCACTGGGCCTCCAGTTAAATCATAACAAAGGAACTTGGTTAATTTACAAGTTGGAAATTGAGTGGGCATATTAATATGCAATATTTTATTGCATTTACATTTCTCTAGTATTGATGTACTTTTTAATGGATTATTCTCTTAGGAGCTGTATAAACAGCTGGACAGTGAAAAAATATGTGAGAAATAATAAGGCAGGATTTTGACTTACATAATTCATATATCAAAAATGCCTGTTGGCAAAAGGGAGAAGTTTTATTCTAAAAGGAAAGTTTTATTAAAATAAAGTAAAAATCAGCAACAGACAAATTATTATAGAATCTTTAAATCCCATAGAGGCCCTGTTTCTTAACATCCACCAATGAATTTTCTCTAGTGATAGAGTCTGTGTTGGACAAACTTTTCATATTGAAGATCCCATGATTTACCCTCTGTTGTGACCTCTCATATTCTGTTGGTCATTTGTTCTTTTGCCCTTTCCCCTCCCTATAATTGAACATCAACCCTTACTGGCAGTAAATACACAGAAATAAAGTAATCATTTCTTGTTTTAATTATCTTTCCAAAATGTATATTGGGTCATGTCACTCTTCAGTTTATAATCATTTAGAGGCTTCCTTGTTGTCCTATGTTTGAATTCCCAAAGCTATGCTCTGAGTTTGCCACCCTCCTGCTCACCAATCTTTAAACAATCCTCATTGCTTATGGAATATAATTTAAATAGGAAATGCATCTTGGAGTCAATTAAAGAGGACCTTTTGCAAAACCAAAGATTTTATTTTATCCAACATGTCTTCACGTGAGGTTCAGCGAAAATGAATTCATTGTCATTTTACTCAAATTTTGGATATTGTCTACTTTCATGATTTTGCTCCTGGTAGTAAGTCCGAGTGGATTACCTGGGTAAAAAAATCCTTTGCATATTTGAATTCATTAGCTATTGTCAAATTATTCTACAAAGTGATTGTACCAATTAACTCTCAATAATAGTGTATAAGAGTTCCTATTACTCCATAATGTTCTCAAAACATGCTGATATTAGGTGTATGTGAAATGTTAACTTGTTTTAGTTTTCTTATGCATTTCCTTGATTTCTTGTAAGGTTGAACATCTTTTCATATGTTTATTGGTACTTGAGTTTTATCTTTCATGATTGTGTTTAAATATCATGCTCATGTTCTTCTATTGGCTTGCTTGTTCTAGATATTGGTCTCTTCTACGTTAGACTGGTTATGGGATTCTTCCTTTACTTTAACATTTTTTTCTCTTACTATTTCCATTTGCTTTGAGAAAGTTCCTAATTTGAATTTAGTGTAACTTATTAATCTTTTCCTTTATGATTCATTTTTATGTTTTTAGAAAGCAGTATTCTATTGTGTTTTCACTCTAAATGTTCTAAGGTTTTGCTGTTCATATTTAAATCTTTAAACTACTTGGAATTTTTGTTTATGAGATGAGGCAAGGTATTCTGTTCCCTCCCCTCCCCATGTCTAAACTGTTGTATGAGTGCCATTTATTGAATTGTCCAAGGTTTTCTTTGTGTTTTTTTGGCTGATCTGCTTCAGTATTGTACTATCTTAAATAGTATACTTTATAGTAAGATTTGCTATATGACAGAGTGACTCCCTGTTCTCTTCAAATTATTTTTTCTCTTTAATACAGATTTTAGAATTAGATTATCAAGATCGAAATCAACACAAACTTATGGCAATTGCATTTGTATTGAATTTATAGATTTTCCTTTTCAAAAAAAGAAAAAAGAAAAAAATTGGTCTGATTGAATTTATTTTCTACCTATACTCCTAGAAATAACTTTATATCTTGCGTTCTAAGAGCCCCATATCCGTTCTTTTGAGGCAAGCTGCCTTCAGTGCATCAAAAGATATCTGCTCCATTAGAATGACCAATGGGGACATTTTAGCATCCCCTCTAACTAGCTTAAAGGAGAGAAGCCAAGCAAATTTATTCTCGGGAGAGGTACCCCATTATGAGATTAAATGAAGACTGGGAAAAAGAACAAGTCAGCACAAATCAGTCCAGTTAGGACAGAGGTAATGTTGAGATTTTGTTTCCATTCTTTGCAAGCCTACTTGCGTCCTACTTTTTCCACCATATAACATTCTTTTTAAAAAATATATATATTTTATTGATTTTTTACAGAGAGGAAGGGAGAGGGTTAGAGAGTTAGAAACATCGATGAGAGAGAAACACCGATTCAGCTGCCTCCTGCACACTCCCCACTGGGGATGTGCCTGCAACCAAGGTACATGCCCTTGACTGGAATCGAACCTGGGACCCTTTAGTCCCCAGGCCAATGCTCTATCCACTGAGCCAAACCGGTTAAGGCCATATAACATTTTTTACCATAGGAAGAGGCGGGGAGGGTTAAGAGAAATGGGATGTAACTTTAAGAAGGAAAGGTATAAAATTGATTCATGGAGGATTATATGAGATATAATTTTAAAGATTATCTAATCTAATCTACTCATTTTATAGATAAGTAAAATGGTGGTCCGAAGAGTTTAAGTAACTTGTTTAAAGTGGCCTAATTAGTGGAAGAGCCAGGATTGTTAGATTATCTGGTTCATTGCCCAATTCTCTTCAGACTGAAATATTTAAAAAGCTATAAAAAGTAAGTAATTATCATATTTTCTTTATTATAACTTAATTAAAAGAATCTCTGCTCATTACCCAAACACACAATTTCTATTTGTCTTACCATTATTTTTTTCAGTTTTATCAAGATATAATTAACATATATCACTGTATAAAATTAAGGCATACAGCAGAGTGGTTTGATTTATAAATATTGTGACATTATTACCACAATAGTTCAGCTCAAATCCATTTTGTTATATAGATACAAGAAAAAGAAAAAAAAGGAAAATAATTTTTCCTTGTGATGAGAACTCATAGGATTTTCTCTCAACAACTTTCCTATATATCATATAGCTATAGTTATTATATTGTACATTATATTCCTAGTACTTATTTATCTTATAACTTGAAGTTTGTACTTTTTAATTACTTTCCTCTAATTTCATCCCCCCCCCTTTCCCTCTGCCTCTGGAAACCACAAGTCTGATATGTTTTCTATGAGTTTTTACCATTATTTCTAATGCCTTCATGTTTTCTGAACTTTGAATCTCTCACAGTACAAAACTGTGCCCTGAGAGCTGTCTGTCTGTCTTTGTCATCCTGCTACTCTGTTGTTTCATGAATAATGCAAGAACATTATTACTTATTTTGTATATGTGGGTGTATAGCCTTATTCCTTTTCCTAACTGGCCTAATGTCTGCTGCTGTTAAGAAAGTATTTACTGGCATTTTTATTCATTAAATATAGGTGATATAATGTGTTTTTTCATAAGTGTTTTAGTAAATGATCATTTTTACCTACTTTTCTGTTTCCTGATTAAAATTTTTTGAAAAACATCTTTTCTTTTAAAATGACTGTTATAAGTTTTTCAGATATTTTCAGCATGCAGAACAATCATTTTGTATTTCTATTTCAAATTATAGTATATTTTATTTGAATGTGCTTTAAAATTGTTACATTAGGATAAAGTGGAATTAAAATGAAATCATTGGGTCTAGGAAGATGGAAATCTGGGCAAACATGCTAAGTAGAAGAAACAACATAGCAAAGGAAGCTGCACTTTTGAGCAGCAAAGTTTGATACAGAGAGGGCAAGTGTGCTTTTTTAGGGTAGAATCTTGAGTAAGGTTCTTTTTATAAGTACCGCGCGCTAACCGATTGCGCCACTGGAGCTCCAAGGTTCTTTTTAAACTAGTTTTTGTTTTGTGTTTTTTTTTAGGTTGTGGCAGATCCATAACTTCTCCAGTTTCATGTATTAATATGACCAATCCCACTTGTCTAAGATTTCTCCTTTTCCGAGGCTCAGAGGGGTTAGGGATTAGGCATTTTTGTTCCTCCTTACTCTGTAATTTCTGGGACCTGCAGGGTCTGAGAGGAGTGAGAACTGGGGGCAAAGGATAAAGGCTTATTCAATTGGTTGTGTTGTCATAATCTGTTATGGTTGTCCTCTGTGGACGAAGCATCAGAGCTGACTCTCTCTTCTGGGGCACTTCTGGGATCTATGGTGATACCTTAGGGAACTTGTAGCACTACATTGTTCCCTGGTTCACTTTCCTCAAACCTTCCTTCTTTCTTTTTTATTTAAAACTTTTTTTTAAATAAAACTTTTTAAATATATATTTTTATTGATTTCAGAGAAGAAGGAAGTAGGAGAGAGAGATAGAAACATCAATGATGAGAGAGAATCATTGATCTGCTGCCTCCTGCATTCCTCCTACTGGGGATTGAGCCTGCAACCTGGGCATGTGCCCTCACCAAGAATTGAACTGTGACCTCCTGTCTCATAGGTCAATGTTCAACCATTGAGACACACCAACAGGGCAAACTTTATTTCTTGCTTGAACCCTACCCTGCCTCTTGCTGTAGGTGACTCTATGCCTACCAGGTAGATTTCTTTGTCAAAATTATTCGAGATGACTCATTCCTGGCCACCTTATGCAGCACTCATTTAGCTCAAGGGGTAAATTCTACCCCCATGTCTCACTAAATTGTGGAAATGCAGACCGTTATTAATGCATTTCTCTTCTCTCTTTACTTTGTCTTGGTTACCTGCTCACTTTGGACTTTTTAAGGTCCCAGGCCTTGTACCTTTCAAGTACTAGGGTTATGTGTCAAACTCACTAAATGGTTCTCTTGGGGAACCATCTGATTTGAGATAGCCGTGGAGGTGGGAGAAGGTCCCATCCCCAACGTGCAGCACTTCTACAGCTCTTCATTATGTGTTCTTGACTACAGTCTTTACTCATCCATCTACTGGTGGCTTTTATATATAATATGAATGACCTAGAGGTGAGGAATGAGTTAAAGATTGCCTAACTAACTTTGGATCAGCTCTTAGCAAATCTTAGCAAATCTTGCATAGCTGTTTTGGAATATCTCTATGGAGTTCTTTATAATGTTTGTCCTTAGCTTCAGGGCTCCTCCAGCGGTTCTCAATATGTGGGTCGCGACTCCTTTGGGGGTCGAATGACCCTTTCACAGGGGTAGCCTAAGACCATCGAAAAACACAGATATTTACATAACAATTCATAACAGTAGCAAAATTACAGTTATGAAGTAGCAACGAAAATAATTTTATGGTTGGGGGGGTCACCACAACATGAGGAACTGTATTAAAGGGTGGCAACATTAGGAAGGTTGAGAACCACTGTGTTAGACCTTTGAGGCAATAGGAGATGTTCCACTCAGTATGCTAGTACTGTTACATGTGCAAAGATGCTTTCCTGGGTTATTTCAGTATCCAGCATTGGAAGAAGTCAAATTCATTTCTTGGGTCATAGATAGCAATTTTTTTTATCCTCACTCAAGGATATGCTTATTGATTCTAGAGAGAGAGGCAAGAGAAAGAGAGAGAGAGAGAGAGAGAGAGAGAGAGAGAGAGAAGAGAGATGTGAAATAGAAACATTGAAGGATTGCCTCTTGTACATACTCTGACAAGGGATTGAACCCACAACGTTGGTGTATCATGACGATAGCTCTAGCCAGAGATAGACAGCATTTTCATGTTTAGGGTTTATAGCCATGGGGTGTGTTTGTGTTTGGGATCCATGTGTGGTTTTGGGAGAAGGCTATTATATTAGTCAGGGTTCTCCAGAGTAACAGAACCCTGTTCTGGAATTGGTTCCTTATAATTGTTGCGGGAGAAGTTGGCTTTTGTAATCATGGGAGCTGGCAAATCAAAAATCCTTAAGACAAGTCAGCAAGCTGGAAATTGAAAGAGTTTATCTCACAATCACAAGTCTGATATTTTCAGGACAGATCAACAGGCTGGAAACTCAGGCAGGATTTCTGTGTTGCAGTGTAGAGACAGAATTTCATCTTCTTTGGGAAACCTCTGTCTTTACTCTAAAGGCCTTCAGTGATTGGATGAGGTTCACCCATCCAAGGTAATCTTTACTTAAAGCCAAATGATTGGAAATATGAATCACATGTAAAAATACTTTCACAGCAGCATCTAGGCTAGTATTTGACTAAACAACTGATCACCCACTATAGCCAAATTGACCCATAGAATTACCATCACAGGTAGGTAGCAATATTGTTTCCTCTTTCCTTCTTTATTCTACATCTCAACAATGACTGAGGCCAAGGTCTAATATTCCAAGCACCCAATTTTGCATTGTCTACCCCCCCCCCCAACCCCCGTCCCTTCCATGGACAATGTGATATCATATTACAGCCTGAAACTACACATTTATTATTGGCTCTTTGGTTAACGTCTGCCTTTCACTAGACTATGAACTACTTAAGAGCAGATAATGTATCTGCTGTTACTTGCTGCTGTATCTCCAGTGCCAGAAGTTATTATTTTTGAAGAATAAATGAGGACTACATGCAGTGGTCCATCCCATTTCATTGGGACAGGAAAGCAGACAGGAGCAGACACCTAGGAAAAGACAAAGAATAGGCATTTGGTATAGTGTGACTCCCATTTCATTCTCCAACACCAAGCAAGGCAGCTAGTTATTAGATTAAGATTTGCAGAATGAGAGGGCCCCTAACAAATAAGTTGCTCTAGGACATTTTTCTTGTTTGCCTGGTCATTATATGTTAAAAGAAGCAGAGAAATTATGGTGAACAAGTAAGGGACTGTACTCTCCTATAAATTATAAGCTGAGGATTAAAGTTCACTTGTTAAAACCTGAAGTGGAAGAACATTTCAAAGGGCTTTTAAGTTAAGCTGTTTTGAACTGAGAAGTCAAGGAATTAAGAAACATGGAGAAAGCAATGTATATGCCCTAAAGTGGTTGATGTACTGATCTGAAGGCTTTTATGTGCTCTGTGGTCATTGCATGAGAGGAAATAATGAGCTTATGGGAAACAAATCACAGATTTTCCTGTCCTTTCTGTTTCTAAATATTAATTCCTTGAGTCCCATTTTATCCCTTTTCCCTTAAATACCCTCTTATTGCTGCCTAACACAGAAACAATAAGTAATACAAGATAGAACAAAAGTGACAAAATAGACTGGGTGGGTTTTATGGAATCAGTATTTTAGGGCCTCAGACTTAGCCCCAGGCCCAACAGCCTTCTCAGGCAGGCTGTGTTCATGGAGAGTGAACACATGTTGTTAAAGTGGAGCCTGTAGTTGAGTTCAAAGAGAGGTAGGAGCGAAGATCATACTTACTCATTGCCGGCTGGGTGCAAATACCATAGTGGTGCTCTATTGTGCAATGCCTCACTTAATCCATTGAAAGTAGGTATTTTCTATTTACTTGAGAAAACTTACGTTCAGAACATTTTATTGACTTGTCAGGGTTCTCAATTAGTCACTCATTTACTCTGGAATGAGAAGAATATACTTGTTTATATGACATTTTTTCTCTACTCTTACTTAAGGTGTTTACCAGAGAAAACCTCATAATCATCATTATTAAATGTGTGTGTAAGGAAAGTTTTGTACTTTAATTTGTCCTCTGCATTTGCAGTTTTATTTACTGTATGAGTTTTATGTAAGTTCATAAAAGTCAATAAATTCAACATTCCAGAAATCACTGGCAATTTAACATCTAGATAATTAGGGTAACAAAAAGGAAGTTAATTCAGTGTGGGTTTATGATAATTAACTTAGTCCCATTTCTTTCCCTGAAGAGAGGAAGTATTGAGGAATAAAGTAATGTGAGTCTGCTGCATCCAACCAGATAGATGTAGAAACAAAAGATTTATTATGAAACCCTTAAAATCACAGTGCCCTTTCAGCTAATTATGGTAGCTTAATTAAAGCTATTTTAAGTAATAGTTAATTATGTTTAATGAAGGTAATTATGGAATTAACCAGGGGAATTTGAATGAACAGTAATGCAGACATGTTTGGCCTCTGAGGATCAAGTATACTAGTTTATATAGATCCAAAAACATCTCCATTTGTATATATAGGATAAAGTATGAAATAAAGCCTAGATTATAGTTTTGATTATACAAAACTACTACCAGCAATGAATAAAGTTATACACATGATGTTATGGAGTAAACTAGTATATTTTCAAAAAGTTTAACACATGGACTTGTATTGGATTTGATTTATATTGATGTAGGATTAATTTTGGGAGGCAAATGAAGAGTAAAGTTCTAACAGTCAATGCTATTTATGTTTTGAAAGTCTTCTCTGTGCATGCATTATTCAAATTTACCAGATGCTTTGGGGACTTTGGCTGACTTTAGGAAAGGTCTGGCATTTTTTACTTTAGACTGAAATATCTAGGTCTCACATTGTTACCATCCTGTTCTTGATTCAATAAGGGCACAGGATGTATAGGCAAATGAATAATCTTCCCTGAGCATTGGTGATGTTTGTTAAAAACCTCCCTACTGCCTTCTTGGCTTTGCTGTGGCTGCAATATATCACTCCGTTGGGAGAGTTCCCAGTGAGTTATTATTAGGTCAGTTGTATGTAAAGTACAAACTTCTAGAACCTTCCAAAGTGTTGTGCCTTTAGGGTAATTTTAGTTTGTCTAGGTCAGTGATGGCGAACCTATGACACGCGTGTCAGCACTGACATGCGTAGCCATTTCTGATGACACGCGGCCGCTCAGGCGGCCGCATGCCGAGGATGAAACATTTGCTGCTCCTGAGGATGAAACATTTGCGAAATAATGTTTTTTTCCTCAAAGTGACACACTACCCGAGTTATGCTCAGTTTTTTGGTGAAGTTTGACACACCAAGCTCAAAAGGTTGCCCAGCACTGGTCTAGGTTAAGTAGCTATTTTCTTCTAGACTAGGTGATAGTTTTAAGAACATTTGTGCTGATCCAAGCTTCCACCTAGATTTTCAGGCTCCTCAAGTTTCTTATTAGGTTTTCTGCTGGATAATTGTTACTCTTTCTTTTTATTAAAAAAAAATCAGTGATCTCTACCTATAACTGAATGTTAAGTAGACGGTGGAAGCTTTCCCCCCTTTTCTTTCTTGAGGGTATATCACACTGGGATGGAGGAGATGGCTGGAGGTCTCACAGGATTAAGCAGAGAAGACCTCAGATCTCAGGCTCCATGCTGTTAGAAGTGCTGACATTCACCATCACCTCTCAGGGATGGCATTTCAGAGGTGACTGCCTTGATCCCAGCAAAAGAACTCAGCAATAGGGACTCCTAATAGAATCTCTTAGTTCCTCAAAGACCAGATTCTCATAGACCCACTAAAATGAGAATTGCAAAGCATTGGTGACCTTTTATAATGAACATTTTTTTTCATTTAAACTATAATATTTATTTTATTTAATACCATTTAATAAAAATGTATTTTAAGAATAATATATATTTATTGCAAAAGATAAAAAACAAACAAACAAAGAAGCACAAATAAAAACCAACTAACAGATTATAGTATTCCATAGAGATTGGTTCAGCTGTGGTTTTGCAAAAACCAAATAGAATAGCCAAACAGAATCATTTACTGAACTAATATATGGATATCCAGAAATGGAAATGCCTTTATCCATAGGGGTGCTAGGTTGGCTGGTGTGAATCTGGAGCTCTTGGTCATATTCCACCCCAGGTGGAGACAGACTGCAGAATGAAATGAATGTGAAGAGAGAGGCTGAGTTGAGAGGAGAAAGAGAAAGCCTTAATGGTATTATTTGAGATTTGACAATTCCTGAACAAATCCACTACTGACTTTGAAGTATGTGAGCCAATACATTCCCTTTTTACTTAAGCCAGTTTGACCTGGGCTTCTGTAATTTGCAGTTAAAATAGTTCAGACAGTACTTGCATTGTGAGGAACCTTACGTGGACCCCTGTGGCCTGGGGAATGACTGTTGTGAGGTCATGGTTGAGTCTTAATATAAAATGCTCCTGGAAGTACAGCTGAAACAGAGAGAATTTCTAATATGAGAAATAAAAAATAAGGAGACCCAACTAAATGTTTATTAATTGCAGAAGGGAAAATAAAACTTTACAGTGGAGACACCTGAATGATACCACCTTAACCAAGTGAACAAGATTAATATTACCAGTTAATATATCAACATTATATAGTCCTGAATATGAATCACTGAGGAAGGCATGCCATATCTGTGGTGTCATTTCCAATAATGCATAACTGCAATCTAATTATGAGAAAATATTGGATAAATCAAAATTGAGGAACATATTATAAACTAAGTGACTACTACTCTTCAAGTGTTAAGGTAATGAAAGACAGAAAAATTGCTATAGGTTAAAGGAAACTAGGAGACATGGCAACTAAATGTAATATGAGTTGCAATATCAGTTATCAAATTTAATAAAATTAATGCAATGTCAATTAGATCCTTAAGCAGAAAAAGGACATTAGTAAAAAATGGTAAAAACTAAATAAAATCTTTAGTGATGATATTGTACCAATGCTAATTTCTTAGTTTTAACATTTATATTATCCTATCTAATAAAGAGGGAATATGCTAATTGACCTTCACACCGTCGCAAAGATGGTGGCACCCACAGCCAATAAGGAGGGAATATGCTAATTGACTGCCCCGTCCTCAAAGATGGCGGCACCCACAGCCAATAAGGAGGGAATATTCTAACTGACTGCCACACCCTCAAAGATGGCAGCGCCCACAGCCACAAGATGGCAGCACTCAGTCCCCTCAGCCCTGCTGAGGCGGCAGGCGTGGCAAGGCCGGGCCCGCCCCCAGGCAGGCCCGGCCTTGCCATGCACCTGGCTCTGGAGTCCCGTAGTCCCCTCAGCTCCCCAGCTGCCCAGGGCCAGCTTGAGGCACAGGCAAGCCTCGTATGTCGGCTGCCCAGGGCCGGCCCGAGGCCCAGGTAACCAGGGCTGGCCGAGCCTTGTGCTGCCAGCAGTGGCAGCAGCAGAGGTGTGATGGGGGCGTTGCCTTCTCCTGATCGCCGGGTCACCTCCCACACCTGAGGGCTCCCAGACTATGAGAGGGGGAAGGCTGGGCTGAGGGACCCCCCCTCCAGTGCATGAATTTTCATGCACCGGGCCTCTAGTGTAAGACATTAACTTAAGGGAAGCTGGTTGTAGAATATGTGGAATTCTTTGTACTATGTAACTCTTCTGTAGTTCTAAAATTATTTTAAGATAAAATGTTAAGAAAAACAGTATACATACCAAGCCAAAAGTGTGGGGGAGATTATGAGAGTCATAGAAATGGCATTAGCCAATCTAGAACACCCCTGTGTGAGGATGCAGTATTTCCCTAGATTTTACAGAGAAGAAGAGCTACCCTTTGTGGGTTGTTGGATAGAATCTGTCCCTCTACCTCCTCCATTCTTTCAAGGTCACACTTTCTGACTCCTAGCATCATAGATTCAGCTAATGTTTGATAGATTTCTGGTCAGTATTCTTAGTTTCTGGAAACTATTGAAACTCTTCATTTCTCTGTCTGTGCATTAGTATTTAAATGGGAAGTTGTGAGAAGGAAAGCCAGGCCTTCTTATTTTTTCATTTCTTTTTTTTAGTATTTTTAAAACGTTAACTATAGTTGGTACACAATCTGATATTGGTTATATTAATTTCAGGTGTATAATACAGTGTTTCAAAATTTTCAGTCATTACAATGTGATCACCCCACTAATTCTAGTAATCATTTGTCATTGTATAAACTTATCGCAATATCATTCTACCTAATAAAATGGTAATATGCAAATTGACCGCACCCTCGCTATGACCAAGCCACGCCCACCAGCCACGCCCATCAGCCAAGCCACGCCCACCAGCCAATCAGAGCGAGTATGCAAATAAACCCGACCAAGATGGCGGTTACTTTGCATACATAGGTGCCCTGAGCGGACCCCTGCGATTAATGACAGGGAGCTGGGAGTCTGCTCTGGCCCCAGGCCGAAAGCCTCCGCATCCTTCCCCCACAAACTTCAAAAAGTTGGGTCGGCTTCTTTTCTAGGGAACTAGGACTGATTTTGGGGTCCCAGATACACTGGACCTGGTCACTGTGGAGCGATCTACCTGCTCAAATGACAGGGGCAGGATGAGACAGAGGATGTATTTGAGTTTTGTTCTGTTTTTCCAAAATTGCCTGTTACAAACACTTCTGCAGTAGTCCTGAATTGTACTCGAAGTACTGTATTTCCTCCATTTGTACGCATACTCCTTTCTTCAAATTTTAACATTTTTGAAACCAGGATACATCTTAACAGAGAGGTTAAAAGGACTTGCTAGCTGCTAGGCATCTGCGTGGGTATCTATTTATATACAGAGCTAGGGTCCTACCGAAGGCTCGATCAAGTGGGTGGGGACTGGCGAGAGGGCTGAACTCTGCAAGTTTCCTGGTGGCCAAGGGTGCAAGCAGGAGTGTGGGCGTGTGGGTGTATGCATGAGCGTGGACCCGAGCGACACACACTCACGCACCCGCACCCACACAGAGTCCTCAGTGTGCCAACCACGCCTCCCTGGACCTCACCCTCCAGCCCGGATCCTCCTGGTCCCACCTCCCATTGGTGGGGGCAGGAGTCAGTCTGGGAAAACTTTCTCAGACTTGCTTGGTGCTGGGACTGGATGCATCGGAGCTCATGGAAGGCTCCACGGAGGTTTCTGGTGGCCAAGGGAGTGAGGGCCTGTGGGTTGTGTGCATAAGCGTGGACCCGAGCGACACACACTAACAGGCCCGCACCCATACAAGGCCCTTGACTGTGTCACCCGCGCTTCCCTGGACTTCACCCTCCAGCCCGGATCCTCCAGGTCCTGCACCCTGGGATTGGTCGCTCAAGTTCAGCAAGTGTTTGCGATTTGCCCAAGGTGCGTTGAACAGTTTTCTCTTAACCCATTTGTGGGAGTGTAATCTGACTTAAAACCAATGGACTAAACAAACAGAAGCACTTTCTAAAAATTCAATTTGGAAATGTGGATCACAATTCAAGTGAATTACTTTGGGCCAGGAGTTCCATGTCTGTGAATGTGTCCTAAGTAAACAGTCAAATAAGCAATTATGTTTACTGTAGTTGTTGATGCCAGAGGAAACCAGAAGCAACCTGCCCCACAATAAAGGGTTAGTGAAGTAAACCATAGTAATGTCAAACAGTCAGGGATAACACTGTAGCTGTTAAAAATTATGTCTGTACATCCAGTTCATTGACATGAAAAGAAAGCCATAGCCAAATATTAAGTGGAGGGCAGGGGAAGCTCAGAAGAGGGCAGGTATATTTATATGTATGTATATTTTATATGTCAGGGAAATAATAGTTTTAAAAACAGTGATCCTTCCTGAGCTCTGCAATTGTGTTAGCGAATTGTGTTTCAGGTGTGACAGGTGTCCTCTGGTGTCCCATACACACAGACATCCTTGCCTGTGGGACAGCCTGAACCTTTGCTGCACCTGCCCCTCTCTGCTGTGGCAACGGCCCAATCAGACATTCCCTTTTATTGGGCTGGTTTCCTTTTCTCCTTTGTCCAAACCATGCCTTTCCAACAAAAGAATATTAACCAAGCAATCCTAACAGCAAGTTTTGTTGCCAACTGGAACTTATGCCCTTTTATGCAAATGTTGTTGCTTTCAAGCCTACCAGGTTGTATTTCAAAACTTTTATTTTTCTGCAACTTGACCATTTTTTATTCGCTTAAAATATTCTGGAGTATTTTAAATACATATAAAAAAGTAGGGAATAATATGACAAATACTTATCTATACTAATAAAAGGGTAATATGCTAATTAGACCAGACATCTTCTGGACATCCTTCTGGGAAAAGCCATGGTGGCGGGGGCCAAGGCAGAGGTGGTTAGGGGCGACCAGGCCAGCTGGGGAGGTCAGTTAGGGGCAACCAGACCGGCAGAAGAGGGCAGTTGGGGCGACCAGGCAGGCAGATAGGTGAGCAGTTAGGAGCCAGCGGTCCCAGATTATGAGAGGGATATCCAACTGCCGGTTTATGGGATCAGGCCTAAACCGGCAGTTGGACATTCCCTGAGGGGTCCCGGAATGAAGAGGGTGCAGGCTAGGCTGAGGGACCCCTCCCCCTGTGCACGAATTTTGTGCACTGGGCCTCTAGTCCTATCTAATAAAAGAGTAATATGCAAATTGACCGTACCCCCACTATACCCACCAGCCACGCCCACCAGCCAATCAGGACAAGTATGCAAATTAACCCAACCAAGATGGCTGTGGCCACAGAGCTGCAGCAAGCAGGAGGTTTGGGTTTCCCCGGCAATGGAGGAAGCCAAGCTTCCCTGCTGCCCTGGCCAGCCCAGGCCTACACTCAAGGCTACAAAGTTTCAATTATAGAAGATAAATAAATCCCAACAAAAATGGCTGTGGCCATGGAATGAGCAGGAGGCTTGGCTCTGCTCAAGGCTAGAAAGTTTCAATTATAGAAGATAAACCCCAGATACCAGGGCCTCCTCTTGGGTTGCCGGGGGGCGTGACCAGCCTGCAAACCACCACAGGCCCCTCGCCCAGGCCGCCCCACATCCCAAGGGAACCCCCACCCTGATCTGGGACACCCTTCAGGGCAAACCAGCTGGCCCCCACCCGTGCACCAGGCCTCTATTCTATCTAATAAAAGAGTGATATGCAAATTGACCATCACTCCAACACACAATATGGCTGCCCCCATGTGGACACAAGATGGCCGCGACAAGATGGCCAGCAGGGGAGGGCAGTTGGGAGGGACCAGGCCTGCAGGGGAGAGCAGTTAGGGGCAATCAGGCTGGCAGGGGAGCAGTTAGGCATCAATCAGGCTGTTAGGGGAGTGGTTAGGGGGTGATCAGGCTGGCAGGCAGAAGTGGTTAGGAGCAATCAGGAAGGCAAGCAGGCAAGCAGTTGGGAGCCAGCAGTCCTGGATTGTGAGAGGGATGTCCGACTGCCCGTTTAGGATCCTACCTGGATCGGGCCTAAACGGGCAGTCGGACATCCCTTGAGGGGTCCCAGATTGGAGAGGGTGCAGGCTGGGCTGAGGGACACACCCCCCCCCATGCACAAATTTCGTGCACTGGGCCTCTAGTTGACTATATTCCCTTTCCCTTTTTCACCCCTTCTTCTACCTCACTCCCTTCTGGTAACCATCCCTTTGGTCTCTGTTTCTGAATCTGTTTTTGTTTTGTTTGTTATATTTTTTAAAGATTGCATATATAAGTGAAACCATATATATTTGTCTTCCTCTGTTTGACTTATTTCACTTAGCATAATACATTCATGTTTTTGCAAATGGCAAGATTTCATTCTTTTTTATTGTTGTGTAATGTTTCTTTTTAAAAATTTATTTATTTATTTTAGAGAGAGAGAGAAGAATGGAGAGAAACATTGATTTGTTGTTCTACTTACTTATGTATTTCTTGTATGTGCCCTGACCGAGATAAAACCTGCAATCTTGGAATACCTGGAAGATGCTCTAACCAACTGAGCTACCTGAACAGGGTTGTTGTGTAATATTTCATGTATGGTATACACATACCACACCTTCTTTATCCATTCATCTGTCTATGGACACCTAGGTTGCTTCCTTGTCTTGGATATATTGTAAATAGTGCTACAATGAACATAGGACTGCCTATGTCTTTACAAATTAGTGTTTTTGTTTTGTTTGGATTAAATACCCAGAAGTGGAATTGCTGGGTCCTATGGTGTATCTCTTTTTAGTTTTTTGAGGAATCTCCATACTAAAGGCTATACCAGTTTTTAGTCCCACCAACAGTGCACAAGGCTTCTTTCCCTTTTCTCCACATTCTCACCAACACAAATTCTTTGTTGACTTTTTGATAGTAGCCATCATGATGGGGGTGAGGTGGTATCTCATTGTGGTTTTGATTTTCATTTTCCTGTACATCAGTGAAGGGCAACCTTTTGAGCTTGGTGTGTCAAACTTCGCCAAAACACTGAGCATAACTCGTGTAGTGTGTCACTTTGAGGAAAAAACAGTATTTCGCGATATTTATTGTTTAAGTAACATAAATGTATAATTGTTATATATAATTGTATTTAATAAACCAAAAACTAAATATTTAACTTACCTGCTTAGTGACTTCTTTGTTCATCCATCAGTCGGTTTCTTTTGTTGGTCTTGATATTATTTAGCTTGTGTGGGGTGCCGTGAACTAAGATAAGTGAGGGGGAGGGGGAATTCTTTAACTAACCTGCCTATTAGTGACTTTTTTGTTGCTGACTTTCATTGGCTAAATCTTCAATTGAAGGTTGGTATTTTGTACACTTCAGGCCCAAGCAAGCGCTACTAACTTCATCTGTCAATCTGTTTCTTTTGTTGGTTTTGATATTATTTAACGCTGAGAATAAGGCCTCACAAAAGTATGTAGAGGGAAAAATTGTGAGTAAAGCCATTGCTATATTTTTCAGGGTGCTAAAAGTGTCTGGTAGTCAGTTCCAGGCACTCCAAATTTCCTGTTCGTAGTGGCACTCCTCTTGATTCTCTAAGCGGCACCTTTCCAGATTCTCAAGCTTTGACCTCAAGTCGACAAACACCTGAGCCCAGATACTGTCTTGAAATTCTGCAAGTTGCATCTCCAAATCATCAATTTGCATCCATTGGAAACCATTTAATTCCAAACTACTGTAGACTACTACATCAGGATACTTAATTATTTTCATGGTCTGTTCTAGACTTCTAAATTGACTAAATCTATCACTAAACTGGTCAAGTAATGAGTCTAAAACATGCTGGTACTTCATATGCAAGAGATCCATTTCATTTTGTACAGCTGCACTGGACTTCTCAAAATACTTTGTTACTTGAGGAAAATACTTATAAGTTTTAGTTTCTACATCTCGCTTGAAAATGTTAACTTTACTTTCAAAAGCTTTTATGTATCCAAACATAACGTCAATACTTTTGCCAAAACCTTGTAACTTTAAGTTCAGTTCATTAATATGAACAGAGAGATCTGTAAAAAACATCAGGGTGTTGACCCACTTATCATCATGAAGCTGAGGAAAGTTTCCCAGATCCTTATCGTCAAGAAATACCTTAATTTCTTCAAAGCACTCCACAAAGCGCTCAAGAACTTTGCCTCGGCTCAGCCATCTTACATTATTGTACATCAGCAGTCCACTGTAGGTGGAATCAACCTCCAGTAAAAGTGCCAAAAATTCTCGCTTGTGAAAGGGGCAAGCAGCTATTAAATTAACTATTTTTGTAACAACTGACATTAAGTCGTTTAAGTCGGTGAATCCTGTCTTGGCACATAAAACCTCCTGATGGATAATACAATGAAAAGGCACAATCGGATGTCCAATAGCTTCTGTAAACAATTTGACAAATCCGACTTTTTTCCCCACCATATTTGGTGCCCCATCTGTCGTCACTGACACAAGTTTAGAGATATCAATGCTTAGGTCACGAAATGTTTGTATAACAACCTTACATATTTCACTTCCTGATTTACTTGTTGACACTGATACTAACTTTATCAACTCCATTGTGAGACCATCAGAATATCAACCAATAATGGCCAACTGAGCATGTGATGTGACATCAGTAGTTTCATCAAGAGAGATCGAAAAATATTTACACTTCCTTATGTCTCTCTTTAATTGATGTTGTACGTTTGTGTTCAGTCTCATTATTCGGTCTTTTATAATATTTCTACTGAGTGGTAACTCAGATATTCTCTTAATAATTGCACTTTATTCTGCATATCGTGAAATAGAACTGGTGCACATCTTAGGAGAGTTTCTTTAATAAATTCTCCCTCACTGAGCACTTTTCCATGATGAGCTATAGAGTGAGCAATGCTCAAACTTGCAGATGTTAAATTTGTAGAGCCTTTCATAAATTTAAGGATGGAATTAGATTGGCTCTTACAAAGGTGTAGCTGCCTGGAAATGTATTCCTTCCTTTCATCTTCACTTTTTTCCAAGAGCTGGGAATGATTAGTTTCAAAATGTCTATTTATATTCCACGTTCTGCTTACTACCGTTTCAGTACATAGAACGCAAAATGATCTGCCGTTTTTTTCTATAAAGCCATACATCTCGGTCCATGTCTCTTGAAAGGGTCTGCCACTGCTACTACCACGTCCTTTACTTAACCTTAGTTTTTTATTTTTTGGGTTCTCCATCAGGGGGGCAGTGACAGAAGATAGAATTATAGATAGCTTGTTAGGCCTGCAGGCAATTAGGGGTTAACTAGCCTAACTAACCACAAAATGGTGCATATAACTGTCTTTTAGGAAAGGGCAGGGTTAATGAGCAGAAATAGGGGTTAATAAGGATGCACAACAGTAATAGTGGTGAAATGGAGTCTGCACTATGGAGCAAGATGGTGTTCCTTTTGTGAATTAAAATGGCTGCCACTATTTCTAATGGCGGGAAACGGCACCCATAGCATGCCACAAACTCTTGCCTCTCCCTGCCTCCCCCTCACTTATCTCAGTAATGATGGATTAGAAATCCATGACACTCCAGAACAGTAGATAATGGTTGCTGTGGTTAACTGTTATTTGGTTACTGGTAATGGCAGGGCCCCCAGAGATGCGTCCCCCGCTGTGTCCCGCTGCTCCCTGCTCTGCCGGCGGAAGTGAGGGCAAAGATCCCGGCTTAACCGGAAGTCCCAGAACTAGACGCTCTGTGCCAGACTTCTGTTGTTTTGGCCTACAGACCTCCGGCACAGAGTGTCTAATAGGGAAGGATGAAACATTTGCGACTAGAGTCTTAACTTCAAGACTCTAGTCGCAAATGTTTCATCCTCAGGAGCAGCAAATGTTTCATCCTCGGCATGTGGCCGCCTGAGCGGCCTCGTGTCATCAGAAATGGCTACGCGTGTCAGTGCTGACACGCGTGTCATAGGTTCGCCATCACTGCTGTACATAGATGAGTGGTGTTGAACATCTTTTTATATCTGTATGTCTTCTTTGGAGAAATATATTTTTATTTTCTCTGCCCATTTAAAAAATGTTTTTACTGATTTTTAGAGAAAGAGGAAAGGAAAGGGATAGAGAGATATAAACATTGATGAGAGAGGAACATCATTGATTGGAGAGATGAACATCATTGATTGGATGCTTCCTGTCAATGGATGCTTCCTGGCACCTCACTGGGATCCAGCCTGCAACCTGGCATGTGGCCTTAATGGGGATCAAACTGGTGGCCTCCTGGTTTCTGGATCACCACTCAACTGCTGAGCCACACACTGGTAGGGATTCTCTGCCCATTTTTGATTGGATTGTTTATTTTTTGTTGTTTAGTTGTATGAGTTTTTTATATGTTTTGGATATCAACCCCTTATTGGATATATCATTTGCAAATATATTCTCTGTTACAATAGGTTGCCTTTTTTGTTTTGTTGAAGGTTTTCTTTGCTGTGCAGAAACTTTTTAGTTTGATGTAGTCCCATTTGTTTATTTTTGCTTTTGTTTTCCTTGCTTGAAGGGACGTATCTAAAAAGATATTACTGAGACTAAATCAAGTAGTTTACTTCCTATGTTTTCTGTTAGGAGTTTTATGGTTTCAGGTGTTACACATATCTTTAACCCATTTTGAGTTTATTTTTTTAAATATGGTATAAGGGAATGGTCCAGTTTCATTTTTTTTGCATGTATCTGTCCAGCTTTCCTGCCACTCTACTTGTTGAAGAGACTGTTGTTATTCCAGTGTATATTTTTACCTCTTTTGTCATAGACTAGTTGACCATATAAGTGAGGGTTTATTTCTGGGCTCTCAATTCTATTGCATTGATCTGTGTCTGTTTTAATGCCAGTATCATACTGCTTTCATTATTATAAGGTTTGTAATATAGTTTGATATTAGGGAGCATGATACCTCCAAATTTATCCTTCTTTCTCAATGCTGCTGTAGCTATTCAGGGTCTTTGTGGTTCCATATAAATTTTAGGATTATTTGTTCTACTTCTGAGAAAAATGACATTGGAATTTTGATAAGAATTGACTTTGTATGTTGTTTTGGGTAGTATGGTTTTTTTACAATATTAATCCTTCCAATCCATGAACATAGTATATATCCTTCTATTTATTTATGTTCTCTTTCTTCAATGTCTTATAGTTTCAGAGTACAGGTATTTTACCTCTTTGGTTAAGTTTATTCATAGGTATTTTATTCTTTTTAATGCTATTGTGAATGGTATTGTTTTCTTCATTTTTCCTTCTGATTATTAGTTATTAGCATACTAGAGGCCCGATGCATGAAATTCGTGCAAGGGGCTTGGCCCTCGCAGCCATGGCAGCTGCCTCTGCCTTGGCCCTCGCAGCCGCGGTGGATGCCTCTGTCTTGGCCCTTGCAGATGTGGTGGCTGCCTCAGCTTTCGCAGCCCCGGCTTCATCCAGAAGGACATCCGGAAGGTCATTGGACTGTCCAGTCTAATTAGCATATTGCGCTTTTATTATTATAGATAGGAATGAAGTGATTTCTCTATATTAATTTTATATCCTCAGAAATCCATATTTCTCATCATTATTTAGTAGGAATATTTTTATTATAATTCAAGAAGCTCTTTACATAGATAATAATTTCATTGGGAGCAAGGGGGTTGCATTATTTTTCATATTTCCCATAGTTAAAATAGCACTTGGAATACAGCAGGTTCTCAATAAATGTCCATCAGTATCACTAAAATATATATATTTTGATGTCAGCCACACATTTAAAATTTTACTAATTATAAAATGTAGTGAACTTTACAAATTATATGTTTTTATTAAGCACGTAACATAAGTGCCAGCCATTATGCTAAGTGGTTTATGTACATCCTCTTATTTAGAACTCACAACACCAATGGGGCAGGTATTATTGTTATCATTAAAGATGAGGAAAATGGGGCCCAAAGAGTTTAAATAACTTGTCTCAGTTCGCGAAGTTACTAAGTTGCCAGTCTAGAATTCTAACCGTTCTATGTTGAACTCCCATCTTCATGTTTCTGACTATGACGCTGTACTGCTCCTCTGAAAAGATGCGATGCCTTCTCAACCAATCACAAGATTTATATATTAAAATGAATATTTATGTGATTTTTGTTTAAAAACATAAATGTGAGACTATCATATCCTAATTTTTAAATTAGAAGTAGTATTTCAATTTAGCATACAAAGGCTTTACTACTCTTATACTTGCTTTAAGCACATTGGAACAAGTGTACCCTTTATAACATATTCCACATCTTTAGAGTAAAAAGACAGTATGTCACTGCTGTTCAGTCTTGGGTATAGTGCTAAGATCCTTATTAACTCTACAGTACACGTACACACTACTAAATCAGGTATATTCAGGTTTAATGTAATTTGTAAGTATATTTAAATAATTGTTGAATTCTCTTAAACACATTGCAAAATGCAGCATAGAGTCAAGGAAAATTTCTACAAAACTAAAAGAGAAGGTTAAAATAGGGCTGTGTTTTGATAATTTGTTTTCTTCATGCCCATTTTTATATATCATAAACACTTACGGAACCAAGTAGAGGTCCTTTTCCTTGCAGTATGTTATTTCCTTCCTAATTGGTCAATGACAGATAAACTTCATTAAACACACAGTAGCCTTACTATGGCTTAAAATTTGGTATGAGGCAGATTCATCTCAAGCACTGAGAGCAGTTTGTTCATTTAAGTGCCAGAAGGACCTTGCAATAGATTTGCTCTACTTATTATAGAGCCCCTCAACAAGGGCAGCCTTAAGGGACCTCTGCAGGATGTCAGTTGATGAAAATGATAATGAGAATTTCTTCAACCTCCAGTAGTCTTGTGGTACTGCTAAAGAATTAGATTTTCTTTGCTGCAACAGACTGGTATCCATTGAAAGGATTTTCTGCTCATTTCAAAATGAGAAATGAATTCTATTATTTGGAATCTTCCCCTTAAGAAGCTAGGGTGTAAATGTACCACAGTATTTTAATTCACTCATCTGCTGATGGACACTTAGGCTGTTCCCAAATCTTAGCTATTGTAAATTGTGCTGCTATGAACATAGGGGTGCATATGTCCTTTCTGATTGGTGTTTCTGATTTCTTGGGATATATTCCTAGAAGTGGGATTACTGGATCCAATGGGAGCTCCATTTTTAATTTTTTGAGGAAACTCCATACTGTTTTCCACAGTGGCTGCACCAGTCTGCATTCCCACCAGCAGTGCACTAGGGTTCCTTTTTCTCCACATCCTTGCCAGCACTTGTCGTTTGTTGATTTGTTGATGACAGCCATTCTGACAGGTGTGAGATGAAAACTCATTGTTGTTTTCATTTGCATCTCTTGGATGATTAGTGACTTTGAGCATCTACACTAACAAAAGAGAACATGCAAATTTACCATACCTTCGCGATGCCTACCAGCCAATCAGGAGTGAGTATGCAAATTAACCTAATAAAGATGGCGGGTTAATTTGCATATGCAGGTGCTGAGTGGCCCCAGCTGCTCCGGGTCTCTGGGCAGTGTGGGAAGGCAGAAAGGCTGCTCCGGGCTGGAGCGAAGGTGGTGCCGACAGCCAGGGGAAGGAAGGCCCATTCTTGTATGAATCTTAGTGCATCAGGCCTCTAGTGTTTTCATATGTCTCTTGGCCTTCTGTATGTCCTCTTTTGAAAAGTGTCTATTGTGGTACATCTACACAATGGAATACTATGCTGCTCTTACCATTTGCAACAGCATGGATGGACCTGGAGAGCATTATACTAAGCAAAATAAGCCAGTTGGAGAAAGATAAATATTACATGATCTCATTTATGTGTGGAATATAATGAACAACATAAACAGATGAGCAAAAAATAGATCCAGAGACATAGAAGCATCGAACAGACTGTCAAACCTCAGAGGGAAGGCGGGGGGTGGGGTAAGAGATCAACCAAAGGACTTGTGTGCATGTATATAAGCATAACCCATGGACACAGACAGTAGGGGGGTGAGAGCATGTGCTGAGGGGAACGGCCAGGGAGAGGTCAATGGGGAAAAAAGGAGACATGTGTAACAATAAAGAATTTAAATTTTTTTTAAAAAGAAGCTAGGGTGCTTTAGTGCCATTGGCATAACTGGAATTTTGAGTTCCTTTGGCATGATGTAAAGTTAGAGCCACCTGAGCAGGGCTTAACGGCATCTTGTGCTACTGAGACTGATCCAGTGATCAGAGCAGCAAATGAGCAGGAATTACTGAAATGGAAAACAGCATGCTGCTGGCCCAAAACCATGAGGTTCAGAGTTATTTTGCAGAAAGTGAATTATTTGCAATGCATGACTCTCTGAATGGAACATGGTAACAGAGAGTGAAAAGGAAATGCTCTAACAGAATTTGGCTAAATTATAGGGCAGGTGTGCGCACTTAGAAGACCTGGTATTGGTACATTGGAATAAAATTTGATCCCTGGTCCAACCTGGTTCATAGCACCACAAAGCCATTTGTTAGGGCTCAACCTAGCATGACTGTCAGTCTCCTGTAGGAACAGACTTTGGGTAGGAGTGCAAAGTTGTAGGTGCATAGACGAAGTTCAGGAAAAACACCCACTTTCATAAGAAAAATTAAATAAGCTAACCACTGGTGTTTAACAAGTTTTTAATATCAACATGGTCATCCACAAAGGGGCAGGGAAGGTCAGAAATTTTTCACAACTAAGCATTTATCCAAAGAGGAGTATGACTTGATCAGAATTATGAATTATGTCCTCTATCATTTTATAGTGTGGGAATTTATGGAAATTGGGGTCAAAGTTTCTCAGGTGAAATTGGATGCTCAGATTTATGTTAAGACCAGATATTTTCTGCATGGGTTAGATTAGAGAGAGTTCAGGGTTTCTTACGACCCAGCCTAAGTGTAAGGAATATGGAAGAGGACTCCCAAAGTCTATGTGTGTGTTTAGGGATGAAATAGAAGATATGGTTTAAGCCTTTTTGTTTGGTACTTATAATTCTCTATAAAGGAGTATTCTAGATTGTCTCTTAGGGGTTTTGTAGGCATGAAAATGTTACAGCTCTTCTTTCCCTCTAAGACACCTCATTAATTTTTTTATAGTAAAATACTTCTTGGTATATTTTTCTAACTGTACCCCCCACCACACCACCATAAACAGAGGACACACAGTTAGTCCAGCATGGGGCTCAATAAACATTAGTTGAATGTCTGAAAGAAGAACGTGAGCAACATGAGAACATGAATCTAGTGAGAAAATCATAGGCACATAATAAAACCTAGAACTTTTGCACTGTGTTCCTCCTCCCCCTTCTAACATATAATCCTTTGTAACATATTTTATAATTCAATTCATTCTCTAATTCCAATTTGAAACATTTTCTCAGGTGTAGCCTCATTTCTTCAGAGGATAAGTTACTTTTATTAGGATTTAGTAGTCCTTTTGGGCGTGATAGATTCTACCATCTCCAGTCCCTGTAGATGAGACTGAAGGTCTGGGAGAGCTGGAGATGAGCTAGGAGCTTGGTGTAGATAAGGTGGACTGTGGCCATGTATAGAAATTGATAGGATTACAGACATGCTGAAACTGGTTACGGAAATGTTTAAGGCAGGATAGGATGGAAGAACAAGTCAGAATGACAAAGTAAATCATGTTGAGCATAGACTAATTTTAATAATTTGTAACTATTTCAATTATCCATATCTCACCTCGTAGTTTGATTGTATTCAGTGCTCTCAGGGCATAAGAAGTCTGTTTATATGAGGCATATAAAAAAGGACAAAAATGGAGCAGCCTCTGTCATGAGCTGCCCTTCTGTGTCTAGTTCTTTCACTGGAGAGGGATATTCCCATGAATATAGCTATATTTACCCCTGGGATAGATAAGGATTATGGTAAATGTGGCTTCAATTACACCTTCTGGACCATAGCTTAGCAGCACAGGTGTTTAACATCATAGGTAAGGCCAGAGGATTAGAATTAAGATACAGTGCTAGAATGAACAATTGTCCTGTTTTTTCCAGGACTGAGGGGGTGTTCCCAGGATATGGGGTTTGGGTATTAGAATTGAGAAGGTGTGGGGAAAATGACTCTGTTTTTTTCCATAGAATGATGAGTTTTGGGGTCAACTGACCAGACTGGCAAAGGATATTGCAACAAACCAGGGATATGACTTTGTAGACTTTGTATTAACATTGTATAGGAACTTCCCATTTCATTTTTGTCCACCAAAGCAGGAAAGCCTTTCTCTAACACCTCTCCCATGAAGCTGTTCTGTTGGTGGGGCTTATTCCATCCTAAGACAATGGCCGAGGAAGCAGGATCTGTACTATTGGCTTAACCACTTCATCTTATGCAGGAAAGTAACATTAAAACATTAGGACACACTTCTGGCTGGGTTTCATTTTCCAGGACAAAATTACTTTTTGATTCATGATACATTTTGATCTAAAACACACCCCCTATCTAAATTTCGATCAGTGCTGTGGCTTCAGTGCATCTCTCAACAAAGGGAGAAAATATACCTGTAGAAGAAAATTTTCACACATCTGCTTCACCTTTCTGATCCCAAATTCAAGTTTCAATAATCAACAATATAACTTTAAAAAATAACCTCTAAAGTTGTCATTTAACAAGGGGGAATTCAGAATCAGGAACAAGAATGCCAAGGCAGGAACAAAACTGAGGGAGAATTGAAAGTGGCAATCAGAACAAACCTGAGTAGTCCACAGATTCTGCTGAGCATCATTGCTGTGTGCCATGGTTTCTGCTGTTTTATTTCACTTGTTCCATGAGTGGTTCTTGGAGAGCCTGCTGTGTGCAGAGTGGCTTTCTAGAAGGACTTGATATTTTCTTATAGAATAGAGTTCTGGTAACCTTGGGTTAAGTCTTGAAATTCTTACATGGACATTCTGAATTACTCTTTTTTTTTTTTAAATTTCTTTATTGATTAAGGTGTCACATATTTGTCCTCATCCCCCCATTCCCATCCCACACCCCTCCCCATGGATGCCCCAACCCTCTGTTGAACTTAAGCATTGGTTAGGCTCATATGCATGCACACAAGACCTTGGTTGATCTCTCCCCCCTCCCCCCACCCTCCCCTATCCTCCCTCTGAGGCCCGATAGTCCGATCGATGCCTCCTTGTTTCTGGTTCTGTTCTTGTTCATCAGTCTATGTTGTTCATCATTTCCCCTAGATGAGCGAAATCATGTGTCACTAGAGATATACTTATAAGAATTGAATGTGCGACGAGCAATAATAGTTATGCTGACAGGCAAATGAATCAGTCTGTAGTGAGTTTCTTTCTGGTCCAACAGTTCTTTTGAGACCCAATATCAATGTCCACCAGTTCCTTATGAGTACATGTCGGCACTGACCCCTCAGCTCTGGATGGTGGACAAATGGTGGTAATGCAGGTCCGACTCCCTCTGGTTTGGTCTCGGCCGGATCCAGGGGCACGGCTTCACCCGGACCCGGGATCCAGCCTCACCCGGATCTAGGGGCACACGGCCTCGCCCAGACCCAGGATTCAGCTTCATCCGGACCCGGGACCCAGGCTCACCCGGATCCAGGGGCCCACGGCCTCACCCGGACCCGGACCCAGGCTCACCCGGATCCAAGGGCCCACGGCTTCACCCGGACCCGGGACCCAGGCTCACCCGGATCCAGGGGCCCACGGCCTCACCCGGACCCGGGACCCAGCCTCACCCGGATCCAGGGGCACACGGCCTCGCCCAGACCCAGGATTCAGCCTCACCCGGACCCAGGGGCGCATGGCCTTGCACGGACCCAGGGGCACGTGGCCTCACCCGGACCCGGGGCCCAGCCTCACCCTGACCCAGTTCCCAGCCTCACCCGGACCCAGGGGCACGCGGCTTCACCCGGATCCGGGACCCAGCAGGGTTTCATCTTATTGATCCCAATTCCTGTTGGTCAATTCCCTCTCAGCAATTCCTTCAGCCATTTTCTCAGAGTTCCAGGGCAGCCACCGCAGAACTCGTTGGGCGGCGGGCTCGGCGAAGCTCCGGTGTGCCCAGTGCGCGGCAGCGGGCTGGTCCGGGGTGGCTGCGTCGGCCCTTGGGTCTGCAGCGGTGGCCGGTTGCCGAGCGTGCGCACCTGGCCGCTTCCGGGGCGTTGAGATTCTTGAAGGACTCGGAGGTCAGCAAGCGCGTAGTCTCCCACCCCATGTCTCCCAGGGGCTCGTCTGTCCGTGCTCGGCAGCGAGTGAAGCCGTCCCCTCATCCGGAGACCGCTGGGGGAACTGCGCTGAGCACGATCCAGGCTGCCATTGTGTCGCCTGAGCCATAGTTTTTAAAGTGTGGTCTTTGGGTCACCAGCATCAGCTTCATCCCACGTACCCCTCTCTTTTATTCTAGTTGTAGAGCATCTGCTCAGTCAGCCCTCTGGTGGTTCTGGATGGTGTCTGCTCTGCTCTCCCGTCGTAGTCTCAAAATTGTTGTGGTAGGCAGCAATCAGGCTTCTGCCCTATGCCTCCATCTTGGTCCTTGTTTGTATAGTTAAGTCTTGATTGTTGTTGGTGTCACTGGGAGGAATTGTCCTCCAGGCCAATTGGTTGTGCGGACCCTCTGTGTCTATAAAGGAAGAATTGCTGTGCGGGAGACACGTTTATTTGCCAGGTCTTGGTGCAGCAAGGCTTTGGCGCTCACTGCATCTGCCTCTTGAATGTGTCCCTTATGGTAGTGGTTGAAATCTGGTGTCATCTCACACCGACCACTAGATGCCTTCGTTTCTGGGTCTCCAATGGAGTGTAGGTCAGCTACTGCCTGTGGCCCCTCAGCATGAATTACAGCATCCCTTATATTCGTGACCTGTTTCGGTGTCTTCCCCTTTTGGCTGCCTCCCTATCGCTCAGCTTCCCCAATCTCCCTAGGTGGTCGCTCTTGATACCCCCCTTTGTGGGCTGAGTGCAAAGTCTTGGTGTTGTTAAGCCTTGATTGCTGTTGGTACACTGGGAGGATGTGACCTCCAGTCCAATTGGCTGTGAGGATCAGCTGTGTCTATGCCGGGAGACAGCCCCATTCAACTAGACTTGCAAAATTGTAAAAGCCTCTGTGTTCAGCTTGGATGGGGCGGAGTTACAGGGCGGAGCCTACCGCCTTGGCTTCCCGTCAGCCCCGCCCTATGAGGTTCCTGTGTCCCTCTGTACTCCCAGCAAACACCTCTGAGAGAAAAGCGCCCTGTAGTTTCGCGCGCTGCCAAACAGTCTAGTCTCTCCCCGACTGAATCTGGATTCCCAGATTCTCGCCCAGAACTGGGTTTCCGTTTAGTCAGAATTGGGGCTCACTGCAGTCTGGCGCTTTTGTCTCCTTCCCTCCAGGGCGACTCAGCGGCACAGTCAGCAGCCCATCCTCCGCACACAATCCGGTGCGTGCCTCCGGTGCTCTGCTCTTCGCTGCCTCTCTGCACCTCTGCCCCACAGCCCAGCTTTCCCCAGCATGAGCCTGGCTTCCCCGGGTCTCTCCCAGAACTGGGGTTCAGTGCAGTTGGAACTGGGGTTCAGCACGGTCAGGAGCTTTTGTCTCCCTCCCGCTAGGGCAATCCAGCGGCACAGGCAACAGACCCTCCTCTGCGCACATTCCCGTGCGCGGCTCCGGCGCAACTCCTCCATGTCTCCGCCCCACAGCCCAGACTCCCCCAGCATGAGCCCGGCTTCCCAGGGTTTCTCCCGGAACTGGGGTTCAGTGCAGTCGGAGCTGGGGTTCAGCACAATCTGGCGCTTTTATCTCCTTCCCGCCAGAGAACGCCAGCCAGGCCGTCAGCCACCCCTTCCTCTCCGGCTCCGTCTTCCCCGCACGCGCGCGGGCTCGTGTCTCCGCCCGTGTCTCCATACCTCAAGCTTTTACGGCTTTCCTGATTTTCCTTGTGGTCCTCTCTTTCCTTCTAATTGTGGGCATTTCAGTCAGCCAGCTTTCCTGTGGTTCTGGATGATGTCCGTTTTGATTTTTAGTTGTGTTTTTGAAATTGTTGTGCCCGGCTGTAGGTTAGGTGTTTAACCTATGCCGCCATCTTGGTTTCTCCTCTCTGAATTACTCTTTTAGCAAGGATTGAAGATATTGGTAGCAGCAGCGACAATACTTGGAATATGGACATATCACAATTATAATTTAAGGCTGTTACCTAATTTCTGCCCTGAGAATTTATTTAATCATGCAAGTTAATGACAAAGTTAATCTTTCCTTCTGAATAATAGTTTGGGAAGTATTTATTTGTTTGTTTGCTCCTCAACTTTCCAAATTAACTAAATTAACTTCAGAAGGCCTTATGGGATGAAGGCATTCTGTACTTAGATATCACAATGTGGTTATGAGATCCTGAGAATATTTACCAGAGTTTTCTTGTGTGCTCATCATGCAATCCTTCAGTACTTACAACTGAAGTGTGGTCAGAGTCAGCATCTGTATCACTTGGGAGCTTATTAGAATTGCAACCCCGAGCTTAGTCTCAGACCTATTGAATCAGAATATGCATGTTGACATGATCCCCAGGTAATTAGTAAGCACATTAAAGTTTGAAAAGTCTTACTGTAGAGAATTTAGAGAGAAAATGAGGACATGGCTCCCGCAATAATATATGAGTCCAAGCAATCTGTCCTGCAATCATAGGGCCCCTCCTCCTTGGAATGTCCACCCAAGCCTTGATGTATTTGTAATAGAACACAAATCCTGGTGTAGAAGAGAATGTCTCCAAGCATCAATGTCCCATGTTTTATGAATGTTGGTGCCACTTTTACTGTTCTTGCTAACACATTACTGCATTTGGAAGTTGGCTTTGGTCTACTCGAGCAAAATGACAGCTGCAATCCATTTTCCAAGCCTTTAGTGCTTTGGGTAAAGTACTTGTTTTCTTATGTTTGGAAGAGACATGTCATTAAGGAGCAGAGTTTTGAAGGGAATTGGGCTGCAGTTTTCTCAGGGGAGGTCCTAATAAACCCGTAGGATGGAAATAGTAACCATTAGATAGGTAATTAGGACCTACAGGCTCTTAGCAGCAAAAGATGCGATGCCTTAGACTTATGCTGCATATACTCAGTAAGGCAGTGGCAACTGTGAGGGGAGAATTGGAGATGAGAGATAGTCCACTCTTTATTTTTCATGGCAAGTTTTTCTTTTGATCCATAACTAAGCCCTGTCATTATAAGTTTTTGAAGTTGCAGAGACTGAAGACATGGAGGCATCAGCCAATTTTTCCCCTTGACCTTTTGTGCCCAGGACCTTTGTATATCTTCCAAAGCCACTGGGTCACTTAACTCCAGGGAGTTTCATCTACATTGTAGTTTATGTGAGTGGGGCCTTCTAAAGAGTTGTGCAATACCACAACTCTGTTTACATTTCCTAGTGTAGAGGTAGGTAAAAAGGACATAAGCAGAGCTATTTCTTTCACTCAACATCTATTTAATATAATTATTCTCAACTCATGCTGCATATGCATCCCTAGAGCTATTGGAAATATAGCTGTTCAGGCCATAATTACATAGGTATTAATTTAATAGGTCTCCAGCAAGACTTGGATTTCTGGTTTTTTAAAAATATATTTTTATTGATTTAAGAGAGGAAGGGAGAGGGGAAGAGAGTTGGAAACATCAGTGATGAGAGGGAATCATAGATCGGCTACCTCCTGCACCCCCCACACTGAGGATCGAGCCCACAACCCGGGCATATGCCCTGACCAGGAATTGAACTGTGGATTTCTGTGTTTATATAAAACTAAGTAATGTTGGTGTGCTGTCAACTCTGTATTCTGTGCTAAGGCACTGTCTGTTCCTTTAAGGCATCTGTAGTGCTGTGGGAGAAATGTGAATGTAAATGACATGAGATAGTATAATATTTTAGGAGTGTGACTGGGGCTAGAAGCAAGAGTTCTAAATGATAGTGATAGCGAATTGAGCTGAACTCTTACTTGAGCACTTTTTCGTGTGTTTGTGTGTTTATGCATCTGTAAGCAAAATTGAGTCCTATGTGTTAGTGTGTGTTAGCTTCCCTCCTCTGTGTCCTGCACTAACTTGTTGAACTCTTACCCATTCTTACTCCTACATGCCTGGGGTCCTCTGGTCCACCTCTTTAAACACTGTTGTTAAAACATGAACTACTTGTGTTCCCTTTTATGAAAGGTTTTTATTTTCATAGATAGACCAAGACCATTAGATGGAACTTAGGGAGTAGCAGCTTGGGTTGGAGGGGTGTATATATATGTGTGTGTGTGTGTGTGTGTGTGTATGTGTGTGTGTATGCATGTGTGTGCATGTAAGCAGATGGTGGGAGTTGGAAGGCTCCTTATAATCCTACCAGGTAGCTACATCTTATTACTACATTAGAGGCCGACTGCAAAATTTAGGAATTAAGGTAGGAAATGAACAGAGAGAGGAATATCAACTGCTGCTAATATTTTACAGTGGCCATTAGTTTGAAATGAAGCACTGATTTAGAGAAGTGCTGAGTAAGAGGAGAAAAGAAGAATTAAAGGAAATGAAACTCCAATGAACAGTTGATCATGTCTTAATGAGCAGCGAAAATCGATGAGGTGAAAAATGTCAGCTGGCTCAAAAAGATGTTTTCCTGGTTTTTAAACTAATCAGGAAAACATCTGCATTTTAAGTAATGATTATCATATTTATATTTTCTTATGTTTCTTCACCATTACAATGGCTTTCAAATTGTTATTTCCTTGAATTCTTGTTATGAAGATGACATTGCCTATTTTTATGTTATATATGAATGAATTCAGGAAAGATTATCACTTCAAGGCAAACCAGATTCTTGACCATCAAATTCAGCTTATGGCTTTTTTGAGTAGCAGAGCCAGAACTTCCATATGTTGATGTCTCAGCTATAAGATATGGGCAAGCAGTAGTGATGGGAAGGTTATTAATATTATTCTCAGGCAAGCTTCTCTGAAAGTAAATAGAGATACAGCAGTTGAGAGTTGAATTCTTTTGTATGGGTTGTAACACGTTATAGAATCTAAGATCCTTTCACTTTTATATTTACATTCATTTTGATAAATTATGCATCTGTGCCTTACCTGTAGGTTCAGAGAGTGAAGCCAAAGAAGCGTGGCATTTTTCCTCTGAGGCCTCTCTCCCAGAAGACAGCTTGCTCCTGGGTGATGGGATGCTGAGGATATTCACAGCTGACTTCTTGAGTTGTCTTAGGTTCACCACACCACTCCACAAGTAGCCACAAGTTTCCAGGCTTTACTCTTTGTTGATAATGCTAGACAAGTACATAAAGGTATTCCAGAATACTTCAAAATGTATTTACCTCTGAGGTGTAATGAACATGTTGCCTGTCCTGAGATTTAATTTGTAACAATTTTCATTCTTTCTTTTCTTGGAGATGCCACTGCAGCAGACAAAAAATACAATACAATTTCATGAGTAATAATCACATATGCTCTGAATAATCTGTTTCAGTTCTTCCGGATTTGAAATCATGGAACTTACACAAGGACATTGGTAGGTCTACTACTGTGTTGTTTTAGCTACCATGAAGGTCAACCACAGTTTAAATGTGATTCTGACTGATACTGCTGTTTAAAAGCTATGAGGAAAGTGCTGCATGACCTTATGATTTGTTGTCAAACTTGTCTGAGATGACTTGCATCTTTGCTTTTATGTGAGAGAATACAACACAGCTGGAATTCAAAACACTAAGAAAAGTACTCAGGTGAAATATTTGTTGATAGATTTTTTTCTTCTTCTTAGTGCTTTGAAATGAACAAAGCCATCACTTTACAGTAATGTCAAGATTTTAAAGTCCACAAAAAGTAGGGTAGAAGTATACTAAATGGATCATCGATTTAGCAGCAGCAAATTCATCTGTAGACCACTTTATAGGAAATACAATAGTTCTGGATCTCTCTTTCTCTCTTAGTCTCTCTTTCAGAATCAGGGCATAGCTTCAAATTAAAAACTTTAATTCCATGGCAAGGCTTGGGATTATACAAATCTAAGCTTCATGAAGATAAGATCAGAGTAGTGGAAAAATAAGACAAATCAATCTTCCAATAATATAAACAACATACAAGAATTTTGCAATCAGTGAAAACTAAGTATACATCAGTGCTAATCTCAGGAGTTTAGAGCACTGGCGGTCTATAGTGTGAGCTTGGTAAGAGTACTGATTAGCTATCTCTTCACCATTTCCCAGTGACCTGTATAATTAAGTGAATGATATATTCTTTGATTGCTCATGTGCTGGCCTGGAACACCGAATCTCACAATTCATTGGTATGCATTGTTGGATGTTCCAGTTCCCAGCCATGGTGGCGTCTGGAACAAACAGCTTCATGAGGGGCAGATAGATTATGAAACTATGGATTTTGGAGTATTTTTAAATTAAAACTAGCAAGGAATCTATAATATCCCTTGATTTGCCTAAACCCTGTTAATAAAATTTCTAGAGTAACAGGAAGGTGCTCCAGTATACTCTTTGGTAAAGACTTTTTAGCATTCATTCCAGCCATATCATTGCCTCACAATCAGGGCCAATTTATTTCCATGTGAAGGTTTGGTATATGGGGGAAAACTTGATTCTAGAACAGGGTGAAATTAGCAGTTAGTTGTCAATTTCTTCTTCATAGGAAGACAACGTGATAATTGTGCATGGGGTGTTTGTGGTAATCCTTTTTCTTGACCACTTCAGGTTCTCTTTGGTGAAGGAAGGCAAAACTCAGGAATCAGAAAAAAAGGATTAAGAATTGGACAAAACTAAAATAGTTGTGGAAAGAAGGGAATTAAAAGCTGAATTCTGCATTGACTGTTCACTGATACCATTTCAATTTTGGGAAAGGCTGATAGTGTCCATCCATAATTTCTTTGTAGTCACAGTGAGCTTTATTCTATTAATTTTGTTTCAGTAATAATAGCAGCTATAATTTATACAGAATTTACTATGTGCCAGATACTGTGCTGTTTCATTTACATTATTCTTTATTATTGAAATTAAATCTTTGAGGTAAAAACTGTAATTCCCATTTTACTAAGGAGAAAAGTGAATAGTTAACTGAATAGTATGTCCAAGGTCATTGCTAATAAGTGGTAGATAATTTTTAATTCCCATGTCAGCCTGATCTCAGCACCCATGCAATTCCAACTGCCATTTGCTCCTCCGCACCTACCTACCCAAGTTTAGGAACTAACCAAATGAGCAGGTGTGTCCTTTCTGAGCCCATCTTAGTGCAGAGACATTTGGTTTTGTGTGTATGATAAAAATGCATTTCTATTCAAAATTCAGTGTTATGTATTATTAATTCTTAGAATAGATGACTTACTTATTTTACTACTTTAAAACAGCTAGGGATGCAAATGGCACAACAAATGGTTGCTGCTCATGTAGTTATTCTTAATTTGTGCAATGCTATTTTACTACACGGGTTGTATTTATGGATATAAGAAAAAATGTAAAACTAGATATGCTTAGTTTGAAATATGATAATTATTTATTCTGTGAATATGCATCAAAACTATACATAGTAACATTAAAGGAACCTTCACCACACAATCCATCAATAAGTAGCTGTCAATCTGTCAGTTAATTACAATCAATGCAGTTGGCAAGGTGGAGCTCCAATGCATATTAACAACAGTTTGCATTCTCCAGTCATGGCATTTGAGCCGTTATAGAGTGTGTAATGAATACACATTAAAAATAATGCATCCTTTCCAGCTAAATAATTTTGACACAATGATGACATGTTTCTCCTAATTTTTCTAAAGTGCTTATATCATTTTTCTTCTTGCTCACAACCAAGTAAAGCAAAACAAAAAGAAACAACTTACAAAAGGACTAAGAAACTACTGACAATTTCCATTTGCTGAATTGAACCATGTCTGCAAAGAAGCCTGGGAAAACTTCCTTGTTTTATATTTGCCAATTATAAGGAAGATAATTCTGGCAGACTTCAAAGACAGAAATGACTTCAAACATGTTGTATTTGACAAATGTTTGTCTGTATAAGATTTTTTTTAGTAATTGTATCTATTTACCTTAACCTGTGGAGACTTACTGCATAATTCTGTGTCCTCATGAATACATGGCCTATCTGCAAACTGGTAGACATAGGCAAATGGGATTATGAGAACTCATATTTGAGAAATCCCAAACACTCCCACAGTTGTCTCAGAAACCTCCCTTACTTCAATGATGTAAAAACTCTCCATAAGATTCTTTTGGTCCTTTATAAAATGGACTGAGCCAAGATCTGTAGTGTCTCAGGTATCTTCATTGCCTCAGATCTGAACAGCTGCTCCATCTGTAAGAAACCTTTGCTGTGACCACCCTGCATCACTGCTCAACATCATTGTTTCTCAGGAGGACGTTACACTCCGAGAACTGCCTATTCTATGTGTACCTACCATCCTCTTCTAGGTTCACATGTTTCTCCAGTCATGTTCAGGGATGTTAGCAGGTGATTTTCAGTGGGCTGAAGAGTACTACATAGAAGTGCTGCTCTTGCGTAATTGCTCAAGGTCACTGCAGCTTGCAGCGATTAGATCATGTACCTCAGAAGCCATTGTTAGGGGGTGTACCCCATGCCACTGAGCTGTCACTATCTTAGTCACCTCCTAAAGAGCATGGCAGGGCTCCTCTAAGTATGTGCCAATTCTTCCTTTGCATATAGGGAAGGACAGACCCTTTGAATAATGTTCTTTTTAGATAAAGCTCTGCTTCCCAAACCACTCAATTTCTGTTCCCGTGCTCTTCTCTTTCCTCACTCATTATTAAATTTTCAGTAATAGGTTAAGCACGAAAAAAAAAAAGTATAAATGTAGGGCTAATGATTAAAGCACTTTAAAACCTCCACTTAAATTGCGTGCTTGATTTGTCTCTTAGCCCAATGAGTAAGTCTTTTTTAGAGTTATACCAATGTATGCAAAAGAATTATTCTCTTTTTTCCCCCCATATTAAGAGCACTTTACAATTAAACGATTGCTTTCCACCAAGATTTCCTGTTAAGGGATATAATGTATTCTTCTGTTTTAGTCATAGTATGTTTCACAATCCTTTCTGAGAATAAATTTTGTTTTCATGTAGTCAGATATTTTTGAAAAGATGCATGTATGACTAAGTAGTTTAGTGTGATTCCAAACTATTAAGAGTGAAATTGTAATGGAAGGAAATATCTTTTTGTATAGTGACTAAGTTTGTAGGAAAAGCTTGCATTTCTTAAGCAGAGAAAAAAATGCTATTAAATATCACTTTTTTTCCTCGAAAAATTATATTGATACCCTACTAAAAATTCCTTCTAAGATATTTTTATTTACACTATTTTTAACCATGATTCTAGAAATTGTTTATTTCATTAATGATAATTTTTTATTTGTCTGAATATAAAAACTGTATGATGGGTCATAGGTCCTGGGAAATGACCTATGTTCTAATTCAAAGTGTGTCAGCTTTTCTTAAGTTGAGATTGATCTATTCTTTTTAATAGCAGGATATGTTTTGCATTGCATAGCATGAATTATGGTGATCCCTTGGGCCATGTTACAACCCAGAAAGAGCATAATTATTCAACAGACAGGGCACCTACCCACTCCCTTAACTTCTATAATCATCTATTTACGTTGTCTATTACATTGACATTTTTTTTTGAAGAATAAAATAAAAACGTTCAGCCCAGCCAGTGTTGCTCAGTGATTGAGCATCAACCTATGAACCAGGAGATCATAATTCAGTTCTTGGTTAGGGCACAAGTCTGGGTTGTGGGCTCAATCCCCAGTGTAGGGCATGCAGGAGGCAGCCAATCAATTGATGTTTATTATTGATGTTTCTATCTTTCTCTCCTTCTCTTTTCCTCTCTGAAATTAATATATATAAATAAATTAAAAAGTTCAGTTCTAAGACTTAATGATTTAGTTTAGAACTATGTAGAAATTTTCAAACTCTTAGATCACTGTCCTTAGAAACCTCATGAATTTTATCCATTCTACTAGAGGCCTGGTGCACAAAATTCATGCACTGGGGGGTGTCCCTCAGCCCAGCCTGCACCCTCTCTAATCTGGGACATCCCTCTCACAATCCGGAACTGTTGGCTCCCAACTGCTTGCCTGCCTGCCTGCCTGATTGCCCCTAACTGCTTCTGCCTGCCAGCCTGATCACCCCCTAACAACTCCCTTGCCAGCCTGATTGATGCCTAACTGCTCCCCTGCCGACCTGATTGCCCTCAACTGCTCTCCCTTGCCAGCCCAGTTTCCCCCAACTGCCCTCCCCTGCTGGCCGGATCACCCAAAACTGCCCTCCCCTGCTGGCCATCTTGTGACCACATGGGGGTGACCATCTTGTGCAAGGGCGTGACAGTCAATTTGCATCTCACCTCTTTATTATATAGGATAGAAGTGGGAGTGAGGAAATCAGTTCAGTCATGGACAATTTGGTGTTTTTCAAATAGGTAAGAAAAGGAAAACTAGCTTTTTTAAGGCCAATGGTCTGTGCCAAGTCTGTAATTTTTCCCACCCATTTTTCTATAATGATCATCTACACTGATAAAAGAGAAACATGCAAATTGACTGACCCTCCACCACGCCCACCAGCCAATTAGGAGCGAGTATGCAAATTAACCCAATAAAGATGGCGGCAGCCACAGAGCTGGAGTGAGCAGGAGGCTTGGGTTGTCCCCAGTGATGGGGGAAGCCAAGCTTCCCACCTACCCTGGCTTCCACTCAAGGAGGGGATGGAAAAAAAAAAAGGAAGGGTTGTTAGCCTGAGTCGCCGGGGGCACTGGCCAGCCTGCAAACAGCGATCAGCCCCTCACCCAGTCTGGCCAGGTACCCCAGCAGGAACTCCCACCCTGAAGGGGGTGTGGCCAGGTTGAAAACAGCCCTCAGCCCCTCACCCAGGCTGGCCATGCCCCCCCAGTGGGGACCCTCACTGGCCCCTTGCCCAGGCCGCCCCACGCCCCAAGGGAACCTCCACCCTGATCCAGGACACCCTTCAAGGCAAACCAGCCGGCCCCCACCTGTGCACCAGGCCTCTATCTATACTAATAAAAGGGTAGTATGCTAATTAGACTGGGAGACCTTCCAGAAGCCCTTCCGGATGTTGTTCTGGACAAAGCCATGGTGGCGGGGCTGAGGGAGAGGCAGATAGAGGCCAAGAGGGGCAGTTGTGGTGAGCAGGCCAGGATGGGACAGCAGTTGTGGGTGATCAGGCCATTTGGGGTGATTAGGCTGCTGCGGGGGGGCAGTTGGGTGTGAGTAGGCCATCAGTGGGGGTCAGTTGGGGGTGATCAGGACAGCGAGGGGGGGCAGTTTGGAGTGAGCAGGCCAGCAGGGGGGCAGTTGGGGGTAAGCAGGGCCAGTGGGGAGGAAAGGTGGGAGTGAGCAGGCCAGCGGGGGGTAGTTGGGGGTGAGCAGGCCAGCAGAGGGGGCAGTTGGGGGTGAGCACACTGGCACGGGGGGCAGTTGGGGGTGATCAGGCTGGTGGGGGGAATTTTGGGGAGAGCAGGCCGGCAGGCAGAGTGGTTAGGGGCAATCAGGCAGGCAGGCAGGTGAGCGGTTAGGAGGCAGCAGTCCTGGATAGCGAGAGGGTTGTCCGACTGCCGGTTTAGGCCCGATCCCTGTAAACCAGCAGTAGGACATCCTTCGAGGGGTCCCAGATTGGAGAGGGTGCAGGCTGGGCTGAAGGAACCCCCTGCCCCCAATGCACGATCTTCGTGCACTGGGCCACTAGTTATAAATAAAAATATATATTTTGTAGTTTGAAGAATGTTTATTTTAAACTCAATATATACCTACTTGCACAAAAATAGGCACTATAGTATCAAGCAAAAGAACCCTGACATCACCCTGCTTCCTATGCCTTTGAGAGTTTGGCGAGGGCTTAGATCCATTGTGCCTTGAACCAAATCATTTTTTTCTTTAAGGTACTTACATCAAATGTTTATTTGTTCATCTCAGTAGAGTGTTTTGCAAACCCTAAATCTGATTGGGAGGTGGAGGAGATGGGCTGTCCACAGTCACTATTTAAAAATCCTTTGGGCCGAAACCGGTTTGGCTCAGTGGATAGAGCGTCGGTCTGCGGACTGAAAGGTCCCAGGTTCGAGTCTGGTCAGGGGCATGTACCTTGGTTGCGGGCACATCCCCAGTAGGGGGTGTGCAAGAGGCAGCTGATGGATGTTTCTCTCTCATCGATGTTTCTAACTCTCTATCCCTCTCTCTTCCTCTCTGTAAAAAATCAATAAAATATATTAAAAAAAACAAAACAAACAAACAAACAAACAAAAATCGTTTGGGAAGATTTCATTCTAGAACATACATTTTGTGTTGATGCTTTTCCTTTAATCTGAATGAAATGCTCTGGAAAGAAAGATAAAGAAGCAAGTTTTCTATAGTAGTTTTATCTACAAAGACTAGGAAGATAGAATAAAAGGATGGCTAAATTATTGTGGCTAATAATGGTCATTGCTGATGAATCCATTGCATGGCCCAGGCTGGTTAACTCTTAATTCCACTGGAATGGGCAGATGAATTTACTGTGTGTTCATCTTGCACAGGAAGATATAGCCAACACCCATTGGCCTTCTTGGAATGATGCAAATGCAAATTAGGACTGGCATGAAAATCTGCATATATGACAAGTCATTTCACTTTAGAGCTTAAATTGACATCAATGGTCTGTAAGATGTAACTTTATCTTCAACAAGAATTATTTGGTTTTCTTTTTATTGCTAACTGCTTACTGTGGGAATTATGGTGACACTGCATTAACTTTCAATATTTGTTTAGAACATCTCTCTCCCCTCAATCCCCTGCAGGTTAGCCCTTAGAGGCTTACCATAACCTTCATCACCGTAGTCCACCAAAGGACTTTAGGCCTTGGAAAAGTGACTATAACTACAACTTTCTGCTGTGATGCTACCAAGCCACAGAAAGCAAGTCAGTGAAATTATCTTACAGGCACACATGAAGAGAGGCAGCCATCAAGTTTCCCTAACGCCTGACGGAGCTGCAAGTCAGTAAAGCATGGTAGGCCAGTTCTTATTATCAAGAACCTCGTGGACACCACAGTTTCATTATAGTGGAATTTTGTTATTTCAAAGACTTGCTTAAATTGTTCCATTTTTTTAGAGCTACAAATGGTACCCAGTTTCTCTGCTGGTAACAATGAAGTAGAAAAGAAGTAATAAGAGTATAGCAAGGTTAATGGATACAAAGATCAGCATACCAAAATCAATTACTTTCCTATATCCTGACAATAATCTATCATAAAATGGAATTGGAAAAAGAATTCCATTCATAATTGCAGTAAGCCCTATACAATATCTGGGAGTAAACCTAACAAAGAGTGCAAGTGCTTTAAGGAGAATCAGTGAAGAAGCCAACTGTAAATTAATATATTCACTATGACACATATATTTTCAAAGTCATCCACAATATATATATATATATATATATATATATATATATATATATATATATATATGTATGTATTTGTGTAAAAGTGTAACAGTGGACAGGAAGGATCTGTGTGTCCCAGGCCTCTGGGGAACGGTGGCAGGAGTGGTCTGTGTACCTGGGGCCACCGCAGCATGGCCACAGGAAGGATCTGTGTGCCCCAGGCCACTGGGGAACAGTGGCAGGAGTGGTCTGTGGGCCCCGGGCTGCTGTAGCGCTGCTGCAAAAAGGATCTGTGTGCCCCAGGTCACCGGGAAACGGCGGGGGGAGTGCTCTGCGGACCTGGGGCTGCTAGGGCGTGGCGCCGGCAATGGTCTTTGGGTCCTGGGCCACCTCAGTGTCGCAGGAGGGTATGTGTGTCATGGGCCACCAGGGAACGAGGACGGGAGTGATCTGTGGGTCCTGGCTGGCCTGGGCCCAGCAGAACTCTGGGTCTCACGGGATCAGGGGCATGGCCAGCCTTCAAACCAGGCCCTGACAGGAGGGAGGAGGGAGCCCCATTCCTCTCAGAACTGGCTGTTGGATAGCTTGCTGTCAGTGGCCTGCCAGCCAGGAATCCCATTCACCTGCACCCCGGACCCTGACAGGAGAGAGGAGGGAATATGTCTAAAGACCAACTATTGGCACAAAGTACCTCTGAAGCCAAAAGAAGCCATTACAGAATGTATCTGAAGGCCAACTATTGGCACAAGGTATCTCTGCAGCCAAAAGAAAGTATCATCATCAACAGAATATGTCTGAAGAGCAAGTATTGGCACAACATACCTCTACAGCTGAAAGAAAGCGGTGGCATCAACAGAATATGTGTGAAGAGCAACTATTGGCACAACGTTCCTCTGAAGCCAAAAGAAGCTGATGTTATCGACAGGAAATGTCTGAAGACCAGCTATTAGCACAACGTAGCTCTGAAGCTGAAAGAAGCCGGTGTCATCGACAGAAAATGTCTGAAGACCAACATGCCTCTGAAGCTGAAAGAAGGCGGTGGCAATGACAGAATATGTCTAAAGAACAGTCATCAACAAGTACTACCAATACTGGTAGGAACTGCCTTCACAGCAAAATTGGAGTACATGAGGATGCAATTCTCGAACATAGTTGTGGTGGAATGACTGTTAGATGTCAATTTTGCCTATCACTAAATTTCTCTGATGAAAAACCATCCGATGGGAAATTTACTCCATGTTGTAGCAAAGGTAAAGTTTGTCCAAATGATATACATTTTCCAGAATACCCAGCATATTTAAAAAATTTAATGATAAACGAAGATTCTGACAGTAAAAATTTCATGGAAAATATTCGTTCAATAAATAATTCTTATGCTTTTGCTTCAATGGGTACAAATATTGCATCACCATCAGGATATGCGCCATACTGTTTTAAAATACACGGACAAGTTTATCACCATACTGGAATTTTACATCCTTCGGATGGTGTTTTGCAGAAGTTTGCTCAACTCTATATTTTAGATACAGCTGAAGCAATGAGTAAAAGATTAGCAATGCCAGAAAATCAAGGCTGCTCAGAAAGACTCATGATCAACATCAACAACCTCAGGCATGAAATAAATGAATTAACAAAATTGTACAGAATGCTACATGAGGTAGAAAAGGAAGCCCAATTTGAAGCAGCACCAAAAGGTATTGCTCCCACGGAAGTAACAATGGCGATTAAATACGATCATAACAGTGATCCAGATAGATATAATTCTCCCCATGTAACTGAGGTTGCTGTCATATTCAGAAACAAATATGGAGAACCTCCTTTTGAAAGGGACTTGCTCATTCATTGTAAACCAGATCCCAATATTCCGAATGCCACTAAAATGAAACTAATCAGTATCCTGTTTCCTACATTAGATGCAATGACATATCCTATTCTTTTTCCACATGGTGAAAAAGGCTGGGGAACAAATATTGCATTAAGACTCAGAGACAACAATGTAATCAACAATAATACTAGACAAAATGTAAGGACACTAGTCACACAAATGCAGTATTATGGATTTCATCTCTCTGTGAGGGACACGTTCAATCCTATTTTAAATGCAGGAAAATTAACTCAACAGTTTATTGTCGATTCATATTAAAAAATGGAAGCCAATCTAATAAATTTCATTAAAGCAAACCAATCTAAGTTGAGAGTTGAAAAATATAGTGGTTTGATGGATTATCTCACATTTAGATTTGAAAATGACAATGTGCCGATTGGTAAAATGATAATACTTCCATCATCTTTTGAGGGTATTCCCAGAAATATGCAGCAGTGATATCAGGATGCTATGGCAATTGTGATGAAATTTGTCAAACCTGATTTATTCATAACCATGATGTGCAACCCCAAATGTGCAGATATTACAAACAATTTACAACACTGGCAAAATGTTGAAAACAGACCTGACTTTGTAGCCAGAGTTTTTAATATTAAGCTGAATGCTCTTTTAAATGATATATGTAAATTCCATTTATTTGGCAAAGTAATAGCAAAAATTCAGGTCATTGAATTTCAGAAATGTGGTCTCTGCCTCACTCACATATTATTGATATTAGATAGTGAATCCAAATTATGAACAGAAGATGACATTGACCGTGTAGTTAAGGCAGAAATTCCAGATGAAAACCAGTGTCCTTGACTTTTTCAAATTGTAAAATCAAATATGGTACATGTCATGTGGGATACAAAATCCAAATAGTCCATGTATGAAAAATGGAAAATGTTCAAAGGGATACACAAAAGAGTTTTAAAATGTGACCATTGGAAATATTGATGGATATCTCAAATATAAACAAAAATCTGGTAGCACCATGTCTATTGGAAATAAAGTTGTTGATAACACTTGGATTGTCCCTTATAACCTGTATTTGTGCCTTAAATATAACTGTCACATAAACGTTGAAGTCTGCGCATCAATTAAAAGTGTCAAATATTTATTTAAATACGTCTATAAAGGACATGATTGTGCAAATATTCAGATTTCTGAAAAAATATCAATCATGACGAAGTACAGGACTTCTTTGACTCCAGGCATGTGAGCGCTCCTGAGGCTGTTTGAAGACTTTTTGCAATGCAAATGCATGACCAATCTCATGCAATCACAAGATTAGCTATTCATTTGCTAAATGAACAAAATTTGTATTTTCATACCAATGATTTTGCTGAAGTTATAGGTAGGGCTAAAAGGCAGAACTCAATTTTGATGGCTTGGTTTTTATTGAATAGAGAAGATTCTGACGCACATAATTATTATTATTGGGAGATTCCATAACGTTATGTGTTTAATAATTCTTTGTGGAGAAAATGCCAAAAGGACAGAAATAAAGTATTAGGTAGACGGTTCACTGTGAGCTTTAGAAAACCAGAATGATATTACCTTAGACTTTTGCTTCTGCATGTGCAATAAGTTTTGATGATCTGCAAACTGTAAGAGGTATAATTTATGATACATTTCATGAAGCTGCTAAACATTGAGGATTATTAATCGACAACACTATATGAAAAGATATGATTGACAATGCAATCATCCTTAATATGCCCAAACAACTACGGCAACTGTTTGCATATATATGTGTGTTTGCGTGTCCTTATGATGCAGACAAATTATGGGATAAGAATAAATTGCATTTTATTGAAGATTTTTGTTGGAAATCGCACAGAAGAGAAGGTGCCTGTGTGAACTGTGAAATGCATGCTCTTAACGAAATTCAAGAAGTATTCACATTGTATGGAATGAAATGTTCACATTTCAAACTTCTGGCTATCCTTTATTAATGAATGCAAATACATGTGATGAATTGTATGAGCGACAACAGGCATAGGTTTTGCTAAATTCTCTGAATGATGAACAGTTGGCAGCCTTTCAGACTATAACTTCAGCCATCGAAGCTCAAACTACACCCCAAATGCTTTTTCTTGGATGGTCCAGGTGGTAGTGGAAAAACATATCTTTATAAAGTTTTAATACATTATATTAGAGGTCGTGGTGGAACTGTTTTACCCACAGCATGTACAGGAATTGCTGCAAATTTACTTCTTGGTGGAAGAACCTTTCATTCCCAATATAAATTACCAATTCTATTAAATGAAACTTCAATTTTTAGATTCGATATGAAGAGTGAAGTTGCTAAAACCATTAAAAAGGCCCAACTTCTTATTGATGAATGCACCATGGCATCCAGTCATGCTATAAACGCCATAGACAGATTAAGAGAAATTATGAATTTGAATGTTGCATTTGGTGGGAAAGTTCTCCTTCTCGGAGGGGATTTTCGACAATGTCTCAGTATTGTGCCGCATGCTATGCGATCGGCCACAGTACAAACGAGTTTAACGTTCTGTAATGTTTGGGGATGTTTAAGAAAGTTGTCTTTTAAATATGAGATCAGAGGATTCTGCATATAGTGAATGGTTAGTAAAACTTGGAGATGGCAAACTGGGTAGCAGTTTTCATTTAGGAATGGATATTATTGAAATCCCTTGTGAAATGATTTGTAACGGATCTATTATTGAAGCTACCTTTGGAAATACTATATCTATAGATAATATTAAAAATATATCTAAACGTGCAAAAAATGAGCACGTTCAAAAATTAAATGAAGAAATTTTCAATATACTCGATGGAGATTTTCACACATATTTGAGTGATGATTCCATTGATTCAACAGATAACGCTGAAAAGGAAAATTTTCCCATCAAATTTAATAGTATTACTCCTTCGGGAATGCCGTGTCATAAATTAAAATTGAAAGTGGGTGCAATCATCATGCTACTGAGAAATCTTAAAAGTAAATGGGGTCTTTGTAATGGTACTAGATTTATTATCAAAAGATGGCAACCTAACATTATCGAAGCTGAAGTATTAACAGGATCTGCAGAAGTAGAGATTGTTCTGATTCCAAGAATTGATTTGTCCCCATCTGACACTGGCCTCCCATTTAAATTAATTCAACGACAGTTTCCTGTGATGCCAGCATTTGCGATGACTATTAATAAATCACCAGGACAAACTCTAGACAGAGTAGAAATATTCCTATCTGAACCCGTTTTTGCACATGGTCAGTTATATGTTGCTTTCTTTCAAGTTCGAAGAGCATGTGATGTTAAAGTTGTAAACACTTCATCATAAGGGAAATTAAGCACTCTGAAAGTGTTTTCACTCTTAATGTGGTATACAGGGAGATATTAGAATAAGTTTAATCACTTTATCAGTCATTGTTTGTATCAGTGTTGTTTTTATATCATATCATGTTTTTGTTGTTTTTATATCATGTCTTTGTTGTTGTTATATCATGTTGTGATTGTTTATTAATAAATTTATATATTATTTTCATATACATTTTACTAATTTTCTTTCATCTCTGACACTTCTATTATAGAGAAAGGGCAAATGCCAATATTAAAATATTCCCTCTAATTAATCCCTTATAATATGCATGAATTTTGTGCACCAGGCCACTAGTATATATATATAAAAAGCCAGCAACTGGAACACCGGAATGACCAGTCACTATGATGCCCACTGTGGCCAGTGAACCGGCCTGATCAGGGGGTGGGGCTGGCAGGCCAACCTCCCGTGGCCCCTCCCCCCAGCCAGCTCCACCCCTGATCACACCCCCCACCCCAATAGGGGGCGGGGCCAGCCAACCAACCTCCTGCAGCCCTTCCCCCAGGCGGCCCCACCCTTAATCACCCTCCCAATAGAGGGGGCAGGGCTGGCCTGCCAACCTACTGCAGCCAGCCCTACCCAGATCAGCCCCCACACCCTGATCAGGGGCAGGGCCGGCTGGCCAACAGCCTGTGGCCCCTCCCCTGACCACTGACCCCTGATCAGCCCCCCTCACCTCATTTGGGGGTGGGGCCGGCTGGCTCACCACCCACAGCCCCTCCCCACGGCTGGCCCTGCCCCCATTTGGGCCCCCCACCCCAATCGGGGATGAGGCCTGCCAGCCAATCGCCTGCAGCCCCTCCACCCAGCCAGCCCAGCTCTGATCAGGCCCTGATTGGGCATACCAGCTGGCCAACCTCCCGCCATCTCCTCCTCCCTACAGGCCTGGCCCCTATCCGCCCCAATTGGGGCTGGGTCGGCCGGACACCACCCATGCATGAATTCATGCACTGGGCCTCTAGTATTCTATAATCAGACAAAAAATTAACCACAAATGAGTCCTATCAAGATACATGAAATAGCATCAAGGTTATTCTAGGAGGAGAGGCAGAGTCTGATGCTCAGTTAATAAAAGCCTGCAGACTCTCTGCCTCTGTCCATTAGGGAGAGCCTATTATTTAGCTTTGGCAGGTGGATAAAACTAGCCTTGTAATGGTGGTGGTGACTATATATAGTACCTTTGTGTTCTTAAAGCATTACATTTTTCCTTATAACAATCTTATTATTATCAGTGAGAAAACAGCTCCAGAGAGGTACAGTAACTGGTCCAAAGTCACAGAGCAAATGAATGCCATCTGCTTCGTTACTGAGGTGATTCTGATCAGTTTACTCTGTCACATTGAAGCAGAGCTTCTGTTTAGATGGCTCACTCCCAGAGATTATCTCTACTGTTTTATTTTCCTAATGGGTTAATAATGATTAGGATACCTACCTTCTCTGCTGTTGTACATTTGCTGGCAACTGACAGACCAAATGAGGTGTCTCCTCTAAAAGCCTTCCTTCTAACCACTTAGTACGTTACTGGACCTCACGTTTGAACATTTATGGTTGCTTTTCTGTGTTAAATAATTATGGATTAAAAACCATTAGTTTCATTGATCCACAAATACCTATTACTTAGCTGGACTGCTCTTTCAAGTAGAATTCCATTTCTTTGTACCTGATGGAAAGCAGCAGTATTAGCCAGATAATAATAAGACCATGAATGACCCTGAATGGGGTAGGCAAAAACAAGGGAGGGAGAGGGAAAAGAAACACTGTAATTCACTGGAGAAATGGCATAGGGAACATAACTGTGGCTGGGCAACCTTGAAAAGTACAATATGTTAAAGGAGTTACCAGTAATACTTTTTTTATTGGACAGCTTTATGTAGGCACCGAAGTGATTGGAATCTGGTGAAGGCAGAGATGAAGCCGAAATGCACAGGGTTGCAAGGCTTCTTATCGGGTTAGTCAAAATATTAATGGAACTGTTTATGGCTCCAAAATGAAAGTGGGTTTCCCTGATGCATTGTGTCTCCTGTGTTTGTCTCATCATCTTCTTCTGTTTTTCTCAGCAACCCTCTCTCGTAAGCTCACTGCCTGTAACTGAGCTTTTCCTTTGCTCTGGCTCCCATGCTCTTCACCCAGAGCCCTGGAAACTCATTTCAACTGTTCTATTAGTTGCAAATCCCAGTTGGTTTCAATTGTTCAACCTAGAGTGGAGGCTTGAATGTATATCAGGGTGTTTAGCCATTTCACACTAAAAAAAAAAATGTTAGATATTACATTGTAGATTACTTCAGTTAAACATAAACAAACTATGATTATGACAATTAAGCCCTTATCTTCTCAATTTACTTTTACCTGTGCTGCACACATTATACAGCAGAAGAATTTCAGTTTTCTTTATGAGTTTTTATTTTCCTCAAATACAAACTTTTTCCCCAAACTTAGTGTTATAGCAATGAGTAAGCATCAAACAGATGCTAATATGTTAATTCCCACTGATCTAATTTTAGCAAGTGGGACTGGTTTGCGGAACATTGTTAAAGTAGTTAGCCTGGAGCTGGGGGCCAGCCTCAGTGGATGGAAGCAGATTGCAATTGATGAAAACAGATTGCTCACCTGGTGAGCATTCAGCCTGTAGATACAGAGGCCTCCAATTTATCAGTATTTATGAACCCCGCATTTATGGAATTGGTGCTTGTACATCAGAGCAAATAAAGGCAATTTCATAGAAAAACATTGCTCTAAAGATTCCATATAGGATATACTTCTCATAATAGCAATGAGAAGTAGAAGTTATCTGGAAAATAAAATCAACATATGCAGAAAAAGTTATAGCTGCAAATTCAGCAATGAATAAAATAATAAGCTGAAGATATTGTGTGATTTTCCCCCCAAAATTTTCCAGTGCTGATTTGATCTTAGTCTGACTGAGTTTGATAACTGGTTACCATTCTTGTGCTGTGTTTAGCAGAATCTCATTTGATCAGCATCATTGGGTAATGACGTATTTTCTGTGTGTGCATTTTCTGGGAAATTGAAGACTAGCCTTTTAAGGATTCAAACTTTTAAAGAAAAGTTTAGGTAAAATTTTTTTTCACTTATAGTCCTTTAAAACTGAGTCCATTGAACACCGTTTAGCATTTTCTTGACAACTAAAATTCATCTTGAGAATTTCATTTCTTATATTCTGAAATGCAATGATTTTTCTCTGGTATATTGTTTAGAGTGGTTCATACCCATACTAAATGATACTGGATTGTTCTGAGGTCTACTGTTCTTTTTTCCACTAATTCTTTTAAAAAATATTTTTATTGATTGCAGAGAGGAAGGGACAGAGAGATAGAAACATCAATGATGAGAGACAATCGTTGATTGGCTACCTCCTGCATGCCCCCTACTGGGAGCCAAGCCTGCAACTAGTGCATGTGTCTTGATCTGGTATTAAACCGTGACCTCCTGGTTCACAGGTCAATGCTCAACCACTGAGCCATGCTGGCCGGGCTCCACTAATTCTTATCTTTTGTCCAAGTAGTACTTTACTATCCTAGTGTGTTCTTCCTTCTGATTTTTCATTATAACTTTACATGGAATGAGAAAGCAGATAACCAAGAATATTAGAAGTAGAAAATATCAGTAAAGGTAAATGGATTACGAGGACCTCTCTAATTGGTAAAGTTCATGAACTTTCATATCATATGTGTGTGATTTGTCTTCCACATTTTAGGACTAACACACATAGTTCTGGAGAAGTGAGCTACATTTTCTATCTTTTAGTTCCTCATATTCCTCAATCCACTGATTTTCTCCCCTTCAGACTAGGCTACTTTTTCTTTTATTATCAACTAGAGGCCCAGTGCATGAATTCGTGCACTGAGGGGGGGGTCCCTCAGCCTGGCCTGTTCCTTCTCGCAATCCAGGACCCCAAGGGGATGTCAGACTGCCGGTTTTGGCCCGATCCCCGCGGGCCAAAACCAGCAGTCTGACATCCCCCGAGGGATGTAGTAGTGGGGCCAGGCACCATTCCTGCTCATCCCAGCCCCACTGCACCTGCTGCCACCGCTGCCCGGTAGTGTGCTGCTGTGGAGGCAGGAGAGGCTTGCATCGCCGCAGCTACACTCGCCAGCCGTGAGCCCAGTGTCTGGCACCCGTCAGTCAGCTGAGTGGTGCTTCTGCTGTGGGAGTGCTCTGACCACCAGGGGGCAGCTCCTGCATTGAGCGTCTGCCCCCTGGTGGTCAGTGTGTGTCACAGTAAGCGGCTGACCTGTTGACCGGTCATTTGGTCGTTTGGTTGCTTAGGCTTTTATATATATAGATACCATTTTCTCTTTTAATTGTTCATTTCAATTTCCTTTGGTGCCTCTTTGTTCTCTCCTCTCTTATGTAATATTTTACTCTCAGTGCTCATCTCTTCATATTATTTTGGCAAGCTATCAGCAGGTGATTGCTCAATCTCCTTTGGACATAATATGGGAAAGGAGGATTACTAGGGAAGGTATTTGTTCATGGGCATAAAAATGAACCAGAGCTCAAAAGACCAGGCAATGGAGCAAGTTGTGACTATGAGGGAGTAAGTGAGTGGCATGGTCCCATATACACTGAGTGACCAGATTATTATGATCTCTGAATGCATAATAATCTGGCCACTCAGTGTATATCCTATATAATAAAAGGCTAATATGCAAATTGCCCCCTCGACCAGGAGTTTGACCAGCAGGCAGGCCGGCCAACCGCCCATGTCCCCTCCCCCTGGCCAGGCTGGCCGGACCCTACCCATGCACGAATTCATGCACCGGGCCTCTAATATATATACTGAATGGCCAGATTATTATGAGTTCAGAGATCATAATAATCTGGCCACTCAGTGTGTAACAGAATGGTAGAGGAAGGCTAATCTGAGCAGATGGAGAATCTAGAGCTGAACTCAGTTCCCCAAATTTAGGCACTGTGTGTAATACAACAGGAAAAGGATGCTCAGCAGCTGGTAAGATGGGGATAGTGGGTACACACTCACCCACTCCTGCATGGGTCTTCAGATTTGAAGATGGAGATATTACAAATAACATATCTGTGTTCAATCCCAGAGCAGCAACTGGTGCCCAAATCGGCTAGCCCTCTGTGAGCTATCTTGCTTTACTCTCATTGATTTTTTGAGATAGGATCAGCATAGCTGTGTGTCTATATAGAAAAAAGAGATCAAAGAAGGGGAAGCAAGTATTACCTGTTTCATTTATTGGGAGAAGCGTTATAAAATGCATGACATTAACTGCTACCTAGATACTAATGACTCTTAAATTAGTTCCAGCTCAGAGAGTTCTGCATAATACAACCAACTTATGAATGTCTTGATGCCACTCCAGTTAAACAGTGGAACATGTGAAAGTGGCCATGTGGTATGAATGGAGAAAATAGATGGGACCAAAAACATGGTTTTCTTATCAACATTGTTCATCTGGTGCTATGACTACTAACCATACAGAACAACGATGAGATTTATAGAACAACTTTCCAGCCATCTGCTGGCAAGATGATTATATTAAACTCATCATGGAGAGCACTTGGTCTACATTGCTAAAATGACTACTGTTCTGTCAGCATATGGGTTTATGAAATACCTTTACTGCTATGCCATTATTGTTATTTCATTATTGATATTACTAGAGGCCAGGTGCACAAAATTCGTGCATGGGTAGGGTCCCTAGGCCTGGCTGGTGATCAGGGCCAACCAGCGGGACGACCGGCGGGTGATCAGGGGGCCCCTGCTGGCACCCGCCTTTGCTGGCCTGGTGCCGCCCACTTGCCAGCCCCTCCCGCTTGCTGGCCCCACCCCCCGCTGCTGCCACCACTGATGGCCTCACTCTGTGGGCTGGGGGCAGCTGCTGCATTGTGCATCTGCCCTGTGGTGGTCAGTGTGCATCATAGCGACCAGTTGTTCCGCCGGTCATTCTGTCGTTTGGTCGATTTGCATATTAGGCTTTTACTAGTATTATATTACCTGTTCTATTTCCTGTTATTTTCCTGCAACATCATGCAAAAGCAGGAGACTCCACAGAACATACTGGCTTCTTGAAGACTTGGCGATAACATCAACTTGGAGGAGACATCTTACAATATTGGGGTGTTTTCCTGCTGGAGAACTGGATATGGTATATGCTCTAAAATAGTGCAGTTTCTTCTAGAGATAGAATTAATGTGTCTGGTGTGAGCAACACTTCTTTTTATTATATACTAGAGGCCCAGTGCATGAAATTTATGCACGGGTAGGGTCCCTAGGCCTGCCTGGTGATCAGGGCTGATTGGGGCCTTCCTTCCCCTGGCTGCCAGCTGCTGGCTGGGGCCTTCCTTCATTCTGTGCCACCCCCTGGTGGTTGGCGCATGTCATAGCGAGTGGTCGAACTCCCGAGGGGACAATTTGCATATTAGCATTTTATTATCCATAATAATAAAAGCATAATATGCAAATCGACCGAATGACCGAACAGTAGAATGACCATCTGGACAACCTTCTGGACAACCATGCTATGACATGCACTGGCGCCAGGCCAGCCAAGGTGGATATGATGCGATTGGTCAGGGGGGCCCCACCATCGCCACATGATCGCCTCGGAGAGGGAGGCCCAGGCCACCAGCTAGCGACACTGTGGCGGGTATGTGGGGCCAGCCAGCGATTGCCCGCAGAGGGAGGCCCAGGCCAGCCAAGTGATCACACTACACACCTGTCACCCACAGATGGAGGCGACCGGTGGCAGGGGAGGGGGGCAGCACCTCACAGATGGCAAGCAGTGGCAGCGGTGGGGATGGGGCCAGCTGCCAGCAGCTGGGGGAAGGAAAGTCCCAATAGTTCCTGATCACCGGCCAGGCGTAGGGACCCTACCTGAGGGGTCCTGAATTGCGAGAAGGCACAGGCTGGGCTGAGGGACACCCCCCCATGCACAAATTTCGTGCACTGGGCCTCTAGCATAGGATAATTGCAAAAGATAAGTTTTGCTTCATGACACATAACTTTAGGTTTTACTATTTTAGCTGTCTTAATACAGGGGGAAGAATGGTTCCAGAGAGGGCCAAATTATTAGTTCCAACAAACATGAGGTCAAGACAGTTATTTGGCTCTTAGAAGCATTTTAAGCAGAGGGGACAACATTATTAGTTCTACTAAATTTGAGGAGTGGCAGTGAGAATGTGATGGCTGACATCCACAAGATGGCTTAGCCTGTCCACCTGATTTGTCATGACATATGTTGAGTATTTAAATACACACAAATACAACATAAGTATTTTCACACTTTGTGTCCATTCTGAGAAGTCCACTTTCATACCTTTTCCCCTGATGTTCTAGTATTAACCTTCTATTCTTGTTCTAAGACCCTTGCTGCCTACCCAGCTCCTCCCATCAATCAGTGTGGATTCATACTTTAGAACATCTCTTCCACAAGAAGTGGATGATTGAATGTACCACTCAAAGTTTGTTTTTTTTTCCATTCTGACGGTTGCCCTTCACACTGTCCTTCAGAGCCACCAAGAGTAAGCAATTTGGATATACATGGCTTTTATTCACATTACCATTGTTTTTGAAGCTTATTGGATTGGTAAGTATATAATGTATTGTTTTAGATATTTCTGTTGTTATTTGGGTAATTTAATAGGGAGGAGTAGATGTTTTACATTTGCTATCTTTCTACAAGTGTCATGTATGTATGCAATACTAAGCAAATTTTTTTTGTATACATTGTTGTTTATAGAAGAATGAAATTCATTTATTTCATTAAAGAATTTAGTGCACTCTGCCTTATTTAAATAAGACGTGTGAGATATTTAAGTCTTCTCTTTTGAAGACCTAAGAAAATAGGATTCCATTTTAGACTATCTCACAAAATGTCAGCAGAATAAGCACAGCAGAATGCCCTCCGATTTCTTCAAGGATAAGTCATATGTCAGAAAAAATGTCTGAGCATATGACAACATCTTATAGAAAGATTTTGACCTCTAGTGTGTGTAATATTGTGGTCATAGGGATATGTTCTAGTTGGTGTGATTTTTCTTATTTGTCAACTACATGACAGCTCTAACTTGTAAACACATCAGACTCAGTTTTTAACATATGCTATTACTTTGAAGATGCTGGGCTCATAAATTGCATGATGGTCAAAATGGGGTCTTTTAGTCTGTAATACAGATAATCTTACCTTAATGGTGTTTTATGTTTATTGAATTGTATATGTAGCCTTCAGAAAACAACACTGAACTTTTAGAGGGGAAAACCCCCCTCCAATTTAATGGTCTTCTCTTTTGATACTTCTTACTTGGCTGTCATTTAGGAAACATCTTGATAAGCAAGATAGGTTTCTGGTTGTTAGAGTACTAGTATACATTTCTTTGCTCAAATAGTAATAAGTTGAAGAAAGGTACTTTCAATAATGAAATAAAATCTCAGCAATGAAATAAGCATGACAATTCTATTCTACTCAGAAATAGAGCAAATTAAATGAACACTATACAATTTGTTCTGTTGAAAGACATATTTCTTTAATATGGATTAGCTCATATGCAATTGGTAAATAGGGGAGTGATGTCAGCATAACATGGAGGGTGTTCTGGCCTGTGTCTCAGAATGCTAATATTTTAGATTAAACTATCAGATGTAAACTATTTCACAATTGAGGAGAAAGCCTTAGCAATTAGGGAAATGTAAGAAAATAGCTGAAAAAATTTTACAGAAATCACTTTCTTTCCTGCGAAAAGTGCCTTTCTGACATACTGGTTTCAAGAAATGGGATGATTCTAACATGTGAAACTATCTGGGGAAGCTGCAAATGCAGGAGTAGCAGCTGAGAACAGTGTTCTCATATTAACAAATTAATGGAGAACAGAATATTTTGATTGAATTTTTAATTTTCATCTAATTAGCTTGTATCAGAAATGAATTCTGCAGGGATCTACATATATGAAAGCAGGAAGCACATGCTCAGGGGTATAAGATTGCACAGGACGGACTGAGGACTTTAGGTGCGAATGCTAGCCAAGGCTTAACTGTGCTAGTGGATGTATGAAGAATGTGATTTTTTTGTTTGTCTTCTGGTTTCAGAGTCCCATAGGTTTTCACTGGTCACCTGTTTTCCCCATAAACATAGGGCTGTAGAGCAGAAATGCCTATAGTTGGACTAGGAAGACTGGGGTGAGCCTCTCCTAGTGCAAGGAGTAGAGATTTATGAAGTGGCAAAGCATTCTAAGCAGATCATCTTATAGGCTTGTTGTGCAGATAAAATGAGATTACATATGTGAAAGGGCTTTAACCCTTTGCACTTGCTTGCTTTTTTCTCAATTCCTTTATTCTACTTGGGATTTATTTTTTTAAATACCCCAGATTTTACAAAGCGCGGCAGTAGAATAAAAAACTGGAGTTTCTTTTCATACAAACTTATTTATTTGGATTTTTTTATATTTCAAATTATTGATACATTCAATAATTTAGCTACTGATGCTAACAGTGTCGAGTCACACTCTACATCCAAGTGCAAAAGGTTAAAAATTTTAAATGATTTCATTTTCTTGTTAGGAAATCTCCCAGGAATAAGTATCTAGAAACCCTTCTTCATCATTTTTTATTTAACAAACCTTTAGAAAGTGCTACCTCTGAGTGGGGCACTATGCTAGATGCTGAGGGTAAAATGAGAAAAATTGTCATGTTCTTGACCTCATGGAGCTTACAGTTCAGTGGGGAAGATGGAGTTAAATAAGATGATCACATAAATGATTATTTAATTAAAACCTATAAAGGAAATGAACATGAGATAAGAGTGCATATAGTAGAACATTTTAATCTTGAATATGGCAATGAGGAAGTCTCTTGAGGAGGAACTAGTTATGAATTGGATCAGCCTGAATAGGAGTTGATTATGTGAGTGTATGTGTATATATATATACATGCATGCATGCATATATGTGTGTGTGTTTATGTGTGTACATGTGCGTATATAAAGGCTCATTCCAGACAGGGGTCAGGCTTATTCCAGACAGGGAAGCACTGTGTATAGAGGTTCTATGGCAGAGAAGAGGATCTATGCTTGAGGATTTGAAAAAAGGCCAATGTGCCTGTGGTCCTAGGAAGGGAAGTGTATGGCAGATAAGGTCTATACCTGGCAAAGCGTCACAGTCCATGATAATGACATTGGGAATAAATCTATGAACTGTGGGACTCACTGAAGACTTATAAGTCATAAAATCAGATTTGCATTCTGAAAAGATATTTCTTACTGCTGAGAAGAATAGATTATGAAGAGGTAAGAAAGATCTTGTGGAGTTCAAGATTTTGTATAGTTAGAGCCTATTATAGTAGTCCAGGAACTTTTCCTGGACAGCACTATGCTATCCCTATAACTACGGAATAGGATGGTGGCCATGGAAATGCATAGATGTAGGAACTAAAGAGTGGAAATTAACTGGAGAAACTATAGTGTATACTAGAGGCCCAGTACACGAAATTCATGCACTTGGCGGGGGCATCCCTCAGCCCAGCCTCTGCCCTCTCGCAGTCTGGGAGCCACCGCCACTGCACTCGCCAGCTGTGAGCCTGGCATCTGGCTGAGTGGTGCTCCCTCCCCTGTCCCCCCCCTCCCCCGTCCCGTGGGAGTGCACTGACCACCAGGGGCAGCTCCTGAGTTGAGCGTCTGCCCCCTGGTGGTCATTGCACATCATAGTGAGCAGTCGTTCTGCCATCGGGTTAAAATCAGCTCTCCGACATCCCCCAAGGGGTCCCAGATTGCGAAAGGGTGCAGGCCAGGCTGAGGGACCAAACCGGTGCACAATCAGGGCCAGGGAGGGACACGGGAGGTTGGCCAGCCAGGAAGGGACTGCGGGAGGGCTCCAGGGCATGTCCTGCCGGTGTCACTCAGTCCCGACCGGCTGGACGCCAGCAGCGAGCTAACCTACAGGTGGGAACGTCTGCCCCCTGGTGGTCATTACATGTCATAGTAACTGGCCGACTGGTCAACTGTCTGCCCCCAGGTGGTCAGAGCCCATCATAGTGAGTGGTTGAGCGGCCTTAGCATATCATTAGCATATTATGCTTTGATTGGTTGAACGGCTGACCGGACGCCCGGACACTTAGCATATTAGGCTTTAATTACATAGGATAAGGGATTATTTAAATACAATAAAGATAACATCTAGGTTTGTGCTTTGAGAAAGTGAATGATAGTGGTGACATTCACTGAGTTGAGCATTAGATTTTGGGGGAAAGATAGTGAATTTGATCTTGGTCATGTGTCTGAGGTACCCTGAAGATTTCCAAGTGAAGAATTTGAGTAGCATATTAGACATATAGGTCTAGAGTTCAGAGGAAAGGTTTGGCTTGGAGTAATAAATTCACAAGATACTTGCATTAATTGCTAATTGAATCTATGTGCACTGATGAAATTATTGATGGAGAGAGTATAGACTGAAAAAAAAGGCTGAGCATCTATGTACCTCTAAGAACTAGTTAGAGAAATATGAGACAGCAGATTTTATGTATTCTTTCTCCTCTTTTTGTTGTATAGAAGCAATACAATTTATCCTTAATAATTAGGATCAATTACCCTAGAAATATAGAGACTTCATTCTTTGCCAACTAAGTAGTGTGAGGAATTAAATATGGCTGGGTGGCAGTCTCAGGCTCCAGTTAAAAGAAAGTCTTGCTCTGTTTCCTGGTAGAAGGATTACCTTGTTGGGAAACAAGACAACTAAAACAGTGGAGCATAAAGATATTGGAATATGGGAAGTGAACACTTTGCAAGTAGGCTATCTTACCTAATAATAGGCAAAAATGTAAACTGACCGTACCTCCACTACACCCACAGCCAATCAGAGTGAGTATGCAAATTAGAAAGCCAAAGATGGCAGCAGCCCAGCTGCTCCAGGCGCGGAGTGGCCAGGCAGGGCAGGATGCCTGCTATGAGAGGGAGGTCGGGGGGCGAAGGGATCTATAGGAGCGGAGTGCCACAGCGAAGACAAGACTGCAGACTCCAGAGTCTGCAGCAAAGACGAATATGGCAGACTCCGGCCTGACTGCAGCAAAGATGAAGATGGCAGACTCCAGCTGGAGTCTGCAGTGAAGCAGTGAAGAGGAACCGGCCAGAGTCTGCAGCAAAGACGAAGAAGGCAGACTCTGGCCGGAGCGAAGGCCTGGGTTCTGGGTGCCGGAGGAAAACCGGTGCTGGAAGCCAAGGGAAGGAAGGCCTATTGCACGCATCTCTTCATGCCACGGGCCTCTAGTTAGGGATAATAGTGAAGGGAATCACTTCCACTTCCACCATCTAATTCCCAGAAACCATGTGTCGTTTGCTGGTTCAGAGCATGTATTGTATTTTTAGAAGAGTACTATGGTAGACACTGTGGTACATTATACCCCCTCCTCCCCCACCTTGAGGAATAAAACACTAATTCCGCCAGCTGCTGGGAGTACTATTGACAGAGAACCCTTAGCTTTCAGCCCCTTTCAAGGGATGCCTCAGCTGAAGAAGGCTACCTCTCCTATGGTCACATTTCCTTCCCAGTACCTACTGAATTGAATGACTGGTTATCATGGGGGGTAAAAGGCCCAGTCCTCTTGATGCAACTCTAGACACTCTCATCTTCAGCACTCCCCACAGGGTTAGCTGAGGGATTCTATTGGGCTTGCATGGCAGCTCAACTTCTATTTCTGTAATCCTGCTTCTTTTCATCTCTTTCACAGGCATTAATTCCAAGACTTCTTACATATTAATCACCTTGTCAGAGTCAGTTTCATGAGGAACCCAACTTGCAAGAGACTGTTGCCCACAAGGTAACACTGCTGGCTGTGTAACTGAGTCTTCAATGGGCTACTCCTCTGTTCCATCCGACTGGATGGTCAAGGTAAGACCAGTGAATCCTGTGGATGAGAGCTTATTTGATCCTTTTGCTGAGGAATGTTTTCCCCTTTTATTTTTCCCCCATTTTTTTATTGTTTAAAGTATTACCTATAGTAGTACATATATCTCCTTTTTTCCCCGCATTGACCTTCCCCCAGCCTCCTCTACTCCCTGTCGCATGCCCTCATCCCACCCCCCCACTGTCTTGTGCCCATTGGTTGTGCTTATATGCATGCATACAAGACCTTTGGTTGATCTCCTTTCCCCGCTCCCCAACACTCCCCAGCTTCCCTCTGTAATTTGACAGTCTGTTCGGTGCTTTACTGCCTCTGTATCTATCTTTTTGTTCATCAAGTTATAATGTTCTTTATTTTCCATAAATGAGTGAGATCATGTGGTATTTTTCTTTCATTGTCTGGCTTATTTCACTTAACATAATGCTCTCCAGGTCCATCCATGCTGCTGCAAATGGTAAGAATTCCTTCTTTTTTACCGCAGCATAGTATTCCATTGTGTAGATGTACCATAGTTTTCTAATCCACTCATCTGCTGATGGGCACTTAGGCTGTTTCCAAATCTTAGCTATGGTGAATTGTGCTGCTATGAACAAAGGGGTGCATATATCCTTTCTGATTGGTGTTTCTAGTTTCTTGGGATATATTCCTAGAAGTGGGATTACTGGATCCAATGGGAGGTTCCGTTTTTAGTTTTTTGAGGAAACTCCATACTGTTCTCCACAGTGGCTGCACCAGTCTGCATTCCCACCAGCAGTGCACGAGGGTTCCTTTTTCTCCTCATCCTCGCCAGCACTTGTCATTTGTTGATTTGTTGATGACAGCCATTCTGACAGGTGTGAGATGGTACCTTGTTGTTGTTTTGATTTGCATTTCTTGGGTGATTAGTGACTTTAAGCATGTTTTCATATGTTTCTTGGCCTTCTGTATGTCCACTTTCGAAAAGTATCTATTTAGGTCCTTTGCCCATTTTTTTTGATTGGGTTGTTTATCTTCCTTTTGTTAAGTTGTATGAGTTCCCAATAAAAGTTGGAGATTAAACCCTTATCGGAGATAATATTGGCAAATATGTTCTCCCATGCAGTGGGATTTCTTGTTTTTCTATTTTTTTCCCTTGTTGTTTTGCTGATGGTTTCTTTTACTGTGCAGAAGCTTTTAATTTATTTTTATTTTTATTTTGATGTAGTCCCATTTGTTTATTTTCTCTTTAGTTTCCATTGCCCTAGGAGCGGTATTGGTGAAGAAATTGCTTCGGCATATGTCTGAGATTTGTCTGCCTGTGGATTCCTCTAGTATTCTTATGGTTTCCTGTCTTATATTTAAGTCCTTTATCCATTTTGAGTTTATTTTTGTGTATGGTGTAAGTTGGTGATCTAGTTTCGTTTTTTTGCATGTATCTGTCCAATTTTCTCAACACCATTTATTGAAGAGACTCTTGACTCCATTGTATGTTCATGCCTTCTTTGTCAAATATTAATTGAGCATAGTGGTTTGGGTCGATATCTGGGTTCTCTATTCTATTCTATTTGTCTATATGTCTGTTCTTGTGCCAGTACCAGGCTGTTTTGAGAATAGTGGCTTTGTAATACAGCTTGAAATCTGGTATTGAGATCCCACCTACTTTGTTCTTCTTTCTCAGGATTGCTGCAGCTATTTGGGGTCTTTTTTTATTCCAGATGAATTTTTGGAGAGTTCTTTCTAGGTCTGTGAAATATGCTGTTGGTATATTAATGGGGAGTGCATTGAATCTATAGATTGCTTTGGGTAGTATGGACATTTTAATGATGTTGATTGTACCAATCCATGAACATGGTATATTCTGCCATCTGTTTATGTCTTCCTCTATCTCTTTTTTCAGTGTCCTATAGTTTTTTGCATATAGGTCTTTTACCTCCTTAGTTAAGTTTATTCCTACGAATCTTAATTTTTTTGGTGCGATGGTAAATGGGATTGCTTTTTTAGTCTCTCTGTCTGTAAGTTCACTATTGGTGTATAGAAATGCCATAGGTTTCTTGGCATTAATTTTGTATCCTTCTACATTGCTGAATTCATTTATTAAGTCTAATAGTTTTTGATGGAGTCTTTTGGGTTTTTTATGTACAATATCATGTCATCTGCAAATAAGGACAGCTTTACTTCTTCTTTTCCAATTTGGATGCCTTTTATTTCTTCTTCTTGTCTAATTGCAATGGCTAATACTTCCAGTACTATGTTGAACAGAAGTGGTGAGAGTGGGCATCCCTGTCTTGTTCCTGTTCTTAGGGGAAATGGTTTTAGTTTTTGCCCATTGAGTATGATGTTGGCTGTGGGTTTATCATATATGGCTTTTATTATGTTGAGGTATGATCCTTTTATTCCCAGCTTGCTGAGAGTTTTTATCAAGAAAGGGTGTTGGATTTTGTCAAATGCTTTTTCTGCATCAATTGATATGACTATGTGATTTTTATCTCTCAATTTGTTTATGTGATGTATCATGTTTATTGATTTGCGGATATTGTATCATCCTTGCATTCCTGGGATAAATCCTACTTGGTCATGGTGTATGATCTTTCTGATGTGCTGCTGGATCTGATTTGCTAGAATTTTGTTGAGGATTTTGGCATTTATGTTCATGGGGGATATTGGCCTGTAATTGTCTTTCCTTGCATTGTCTTTATCTGGTTTTGGTATTAGGGTGATGCTGGCTTCATAGAATGAGCTCCTTCCTCTTAAATTTTTTGGAATAGTCTGAGGAGGATAGGTTTTAGTTCTTCTTTGAATGTTTGGTAAAACTCTCCTGTGAAGCCATCTGGCCCCAGGCTTTTGTTTTCTGGAAGCTTTTTGATGACTGCTTCAATTTCTTCCGTAGTTATTGGCCTGTTGAGATGTTTAGATTCTTCCTGATTGAGTTTTGGAAGGTTGTATTTTTCTAGGAATATGTCCATTTCCTCCAGGTTGTCCAGTTTGTTGGAATGGAGTTGTTCACAGTATTTTTTAACAGTCCTTTGTATTTCGGTGGGGTCTGTTGTTATTTCTCCTCTTTCATTTCTGATTTTGTTTATTTGGGTCCTCTCTCTTTGCTTCTTGGTGAGCTTGGCTAGAGGTTTATCAATCTTGTTTATCCTTTCAAAGAACCAGATCTTGGTTTTGTTGATCTTTTGTATTGTTTTGTTGGTCTCTATGTCATTTATCTCCACTCTGATCTTTATTATTTCCTTCCTTCTGCTTACACTGGGCTTTTCTTGTTTCTCTCTTTCTAACTCTTTGAGTTGTAGGGTTAGGTAATTTATTACCATTGTTTCTTGTTTTTTGCAGTAGGCTTGTAGAGCTATGAACTTCCCTCTCAAGACTGTTTTCACTGTGTCCCATAGATTTTGAATTGCTATGTTTTCATTGATGTTTGTTGCCATGATGTTTGTTATTTCTTCTTTGATCTCTCTGGTGACCTAGTCATTGTTTAATAGCATGCTATTTAGTCTCCATGTGTTTGATTTTTTTGGATTGTTTTTATTGTAGTTGATTTCCAGTTTTATGCCACTGTGATCTGAGAAGATGCTTGATATGATTTCTATCTTCTTGAATTTGAAGAGACTTTGCCTGTGACCCAATATATGGTCTATCTTTGAAAGTGACCCATGTGCACTTGAGAAGAATGTATATTCTGTAGCTTTGGGGTGAAATGTTCTGAAGATGTCAATTCCCTCTGGTCTAGTGAGTCATTTAGGATTGATGTTTCTTTGCTGATTTTTTGTTTAGAGGATTTGTCCAATGGTGATAGTGGGGTATTAAAGTCCCATACTATGATTGTATTGCTGTCAATCTCTCCCTTGATATCTTCCAGGAGTTTTTTATGTATTTGGGTGCTCCTGTATTGGGTGCGTATAAGTTTACCAGAGTTATTTCTTCTTGTTGGATTGCTCCCTTTAGTATTATGAAATGGCCTTCCTTATCTCTTTTTATATCCTTCACTTTGAGATCTAATTTGTCAGATATAAGTATTGCTACCCCATTTTTTTTTTTCATTTCTATTCGCCTGAAAACACTTTTTCCATCCCTTCACCCTCAGTCTGTGTGCATTTTTTTTTCTGAGGTGGGTTTCTTGTAGACAGCATATATATGGGTCATGTTTTCTTATTCAATCCGTTACCCTATGTCTTTTGATTGGGGCATTTAATCCATTTACATTTAAAGTTATTATTGACAGTTACTTGTTTGTTGCCATTTTTATTCTTTACCCTTATGTTCCTTCTTTGCTTCCTATTTCTTCTTTTTACAGCAGACACTTTAGCATTTCTTGCATTGCTGGTTTGGTGGTAATAAACTCCCTTAGTCCTTTTTTGTCCGTGAAGCTCCTGATTTCACCCTCAATTTTTATTGATAGCCTTGCTGGGTACAGTATTCTTGGATTCAGACCCTTCCTTTGCATGGCTTTGTATATTTCATTGCATTCCCTTCTGGCCTGATATGTTTCTGTTGAGAAATCAGTTGCTAGTCTGATTGGGGATCCTTTGTATGTAACTTTCTGTCTCTCTCTGGCCACTTTTAAGATTCTTACTTTGTCATTGGTGTTTGCCAATTTAATTATAATGTGCCTTGGCGTCGGTCTTTTTGGGTTCATTTTGCTTGGGACTCTGTGAGCTTCTTGGATTTGTGTGGGTTTTTTATTCCCTATATCAGGGAAGTTTTCTGTCATTATTTATTCTAACAGGTTTTCTATTCTTTGCTCAGTTCCCTCTCCTTCTGGCACCCCTATTATGTAGATGTTGTTTTGTTTCGTGTTGTCCCAAAGTTCCCTTAGGCTCTCCTGCTTTTTAATTTTTTTTCTAGAAGCTGCTCTACTTGGGTATTTTTTCCTACTTTGTCTTTTAGCTCACTGATGTGGTCCTCTGCTTCTTCTAGTCTACTCTTGATGCTTTCTATTGAGTTCTTTACAGCAGCGATGTCATTTTTCATTTCTTCTTGGTTCTTCTTCATTTCCTCTTGGTTCTTACACATATTGTCGAATTTGTCTTTCATTCTTTTCATCCACCTTATGACCATTTCTCTGAATTCTTTCTCTGACAGGTTGCTTGCCTCCATTTCATTTACTTCCTTTTCTGGTGATGCCTGCTTTTCTTTCACATGCAGGCTGTTTCTTTGTCTCCCCATGTTCTCTTTTCTCCGCGTGTCTGGTTATGTAGTTCTCTCTCTCCTTTCCATGAGGGAGTGTAGAGCTCCTCTGAATCGGTGTGCTTGTGCCAATTGGGGACCGGTGTTCTCGGGTTCACAGCTGTTCAGTGGGTGCCATAGTTGTAGATTCCCCGGGCTTTTCAGGCTCCTGATAACATCCACTTTCCCTGTCAAGATGGCACGGTCTCTGCGTCCGAGCTGGTCGTTCCAGGAGGGAACCCAGCAGCAGTGGGGGCTGCCTGGTCAGGGGAGCCCCGTCTGACAGTCCCGTACAGTCTCCTGGAGTATAGCTGTCCCTCAACTCACCAACAAACACTCCCCATGCGACCACACACTCTCCCTTTGTTTTCCCATTCACACACTATCTTGCAGTCTGCCTTCCCGTCGGCAGCCATCTTCATTCCTCATTTTCCCCTTTTAGATGCAATGGCATGTGGAATAACATGAGGGAAACTAGACATTCCCTAAGTCCATATTTGTTGGTGCTAGCAGAAGCATGTGGGCAGGGAAGGCACAGTTGTGTACTGAATAGATAATACATTTCAGTAAGGACAAATCAGTGCCCCTTCCACATGGAAAAGATCCAATGTAAGTAACCTGCCACATAGAGCCACTTCCAGGACTCTGCATTTCATGGGGAAGATAGGCAGTTCATTCCAATTAAACTTATGTTCCAAATATGTTCAGAATGCTTATTTGGAATTATCTTCAGAGCTTTTAGAGGCATATATATTTTCCTTTCCTTCAATCCATGTAACTACTATAGATATGTCATACCTAATATGTAGATATTATATATAGTACCTATTATACCTTTGATGTAAGTATTTTTTTTCAGGTTCTAAACCTAAATCTTTTGTCACTCAGCTTCAACAATCTTTGGTGATTACTGACCACTTTTGGCATTTCTTAATGTTTTTTGATCTCTATGTGATTAGAATGATATAAAAAAGGAAATACACCAAAATTTTAGACCAAAATAATGAATTTGTGATATTTTTTCTTTTTTCTGAATTTTCAAAATTTCTATTATGACAGGCAAGCAACCTGTCAGATATCTCTTTTATAATGGGAGGGAGGGGAGCTTGATCCCCTTCCCCCAAACAAAAGAAGGCTATTTTCTTTCTTTCTTTCTTTCTTTCTTTCTTTCTTTCTTTCTTTCTTTCTTTCTTTCTTTCTTTCTTATAAAGGTATATTATGTTCTAAATCATTTAAATAATTCTCTAAAGAGATACTTACTGTTTTTGTTTTTTCCAACTTTTGTTCATGGTGGGAATTTAACATCTGTGTGTGCAGGTGTGGTTGAGAACAGCATGGGAACAGCAGTTTCTTTACACTCAGTAGTGGTGACATTTGAATATTTTAATAAGTTTTTATTATGTTGGCTATTCTTATCAGTTGCTAGAAGGAGAAATACCTAGGCAATGATTTAAGAATATATTCTTACCATACTGTTTTTCTTCTTTTCATTAAATGATATATAATTTTCTCTTACGTTAGCACAAGGCAATCGTCTTATTACTTTGTTACCACAATTACTGAAATACTCATTTTATATATAATGTAATAAATAATAAAAGGTTTGTATGCTGTATTTACTATACACATTCTTGAGGGATGTGTAATTTCAGTGTGAGATCTCTCCTTTTTCCCCACAATGGTTTCATATCAATCATTCATCAATGAATGTTCATCAGAAGGCATTCCTAGAGAAGTGAGTAGTTGAACTTTGCATAAATTTCAGTGTTTTGTGAGTAAGGCATGATTTAAATGAGTTTGCTGCAGTCTTCAGCTTGGAGTGAAGGAGGAGTACCCATTGCTGTGGCTTAAGGCTGAATAGGCTAAAGCCCCCTGCAAAATGTAACTGGATTTTGAAGAATTCCACCAGTTAATCAAGGCTGAAGATTTCTTTACTTGATCTTTTAGAATTTTTTTTAAATAACATAAGTAGTTCATTAAGCACATCTTATCTTTTTTTAAAAATCTAGTAGTTTAGTATTTACTGACCTCAAGTAATTCAGGATATACTATGGAGATTTCTTACAGCTTCCAAATTCCATGATTTGGGACATTTTGATTGCCAACACAACCATACTATGGAATCAGGGTTTAATCAGGGTTTACCCGTGGTTACAAAAGAGGACATTCTTTTTTATCCTATTCACTAGCAGACAATTGATCTCTTTAAATGTTCTATGAGGAATGTAGCTATACCATCATATTTTTAAAATATACAATTGGCCTGGCTGGGTGACTCAGTTGGTTGGATCATCATCCTGTATACCAAAAAGATTGCGAGTTTGATCCCCAGTTGGGGCATGTACTGGAGGCAACCGATTGATATTTCTCTCACATTGATGTTTCTCTCTCTCTCTCTCTCTCTCTCTCTCTCTCTCTCTCTCTCTCTCTCTCTCTCTCTCTCTCTCTCTCTCTCCTCATCAGTAGACATATCCTTTGGTGAGGATTAAAAAGAAAAGGCACAACTGGCTAAACCCTTATTGTAGCAATTGTATTTTCCATTTTTAGGTACTGAAACTTCTGGAACTTGATAAACTTTTGTAACTAAAAAATAAATGATCTTTCTAACATGAGATTCCTCTTATAAAGTGGAGTTTCATCAACTCCTAGCTGTTCTGTTGAGCTTTGCTGGGACAAAGACACCTGAATCCAATCATCCAACCTAAAATAGCATTTTTGTCCTTGCCTAGCATAATGGGGTTGATGAAGAGTTGCTTTGTTTCCAGAAAGCAGGAGAACTGCTTTGGTGAACTAGTGCATAGGAACACACAGTGCACTGCCATATTTCTTTAGGTGGGAAGGATTTATGCTCAGTTCTAAAAGGAGCTCGTATCTGCTATTAACCTACATTTTTCATGAGGCCTTAATCAAACTATACCAGGTCCACGGCAGAAATTTTAAGCAGTTTACTATTGAATGGATATAAAAGCTTTTAAGTGCGGGAACAAGCAACAATTAGACTCAACATAGACTGTTCCAGATTTTCCCCAAACAGAACTGGCATCAACTTCACCAGCTTAAACTGGGCTTCTGTTGTTGGAAATGAAAAGCAAATCAGAAGGCATCAAATGTAATTCCATTTTGAATATACCAACTCTTAGTTGCTCTGCTGTAGCAACTGGAGACTGAAGAAATTGTAAGTTAAAGGAGAGAAAATGTAATTATATCTCTGTGGGCTTGTAAGAGCCTGTTATGTTAGTAAAATTATGCTTTTAAAAAGTAAGCCTTCCTACAAGGCAGGCTTTTAGAAATTTTCACTCTTGTAAATTGCAGCAGAATATTTTTCTTCAATTGTCTACTAGATACAGGAGTTTCAGTTAACCTCTCTTCATAATGTCTTTAAAATTTCCAACAATATCTTTTATCACCAGTTTATGAATGGTGTGAAGGCATTTAAATTGAGTGATTCATTGACAATGTGCTAATAAATGTTGGTATTTAAAAATGTAAAATAATCAGAAGGCTTATTTTGGGATATACAATTATGAGAGGGTGGTGTGCTACACAGTGTGTGCTAATTATAGTGGTCAATCCAACTAGACAATCATAGTCACAAACATTGTTTCTTAGTAAGAAAGTACAGGCTCTGACTCTGACTATTGCTCCTAAATATGGACCACAGCACTAGGAAGTTTCTTTGAGGAGCACATAGAGTCATAAGGAAACCCAACAAGAGCTGTTAACTTTCAAAATGGCTGCAAAAGTGCCATGAAATTCAACCTTGCTTTGTGTTGTGAGATGTCACACAAAGAATACCTTAAAACAATTTGTAGGGGTAAATGAAAAAAAGAGAAAAGATGCAAAAGTAAAAAAAATGAGAAGTGGATACACAGGTCTTTGAATGAGACTTAAAATGAATGAAGGAGCTGGCAGAAGGAACCTGTGTCCGTGGCACAGAAATGCTTGGACCTTGCACCTGAAAAGTTAACAAATGTGAAGCCACTCAGAGAGGCATGATGACACTATTGGCCACATCACCCTGACTGATTCACAGTTGTGGAAATATTAGCAGGTTTCATAAGGGCAGCCAAAAATCAATCTGAGAATCTCAGAATATTGTACTCAGGCAAAGAAAATAGTTGAATATATGGAATTGAAGATTATTTCCAAAGTCATTTATAATGCTACACATGCACACACAGAAAAAATACAAGAAAAGAAATATTGCCTAGCAAATCAGATTATATATATAAAATTCATTTTTAATAATTCCACCATTGTTTCACTTCTAGTGATTACTGTATCAATTTAAATTTTGGAAATAGGATTAGGGAAGCCTGGCCCTGGGTAACTGGGTAAGAACGAATGTTAGTAAAACTCTTTGCTCTCTAGTCCTTGCTTTCTGGTCACTGATCTTCCACTTTGACTCTTATTTTTAATCACCCAGTATCCTCATGGTGTCCAGATCAGTTCCAGCTCCCCCTTCTGGGGCTCATGTGTCTTTCTACCCTCCTTATATATGACTCCTCTCTCTCTCTCTCTCCCTCTCTCTCTCTCTCTCTCTCTCTTTCTCTCTCATTTATTCATTAATTCATTCAATTCTTTCACACAAAAAAATATATGTCTCTATATATCCTTTCTTCTATTTCCCTCATCCTAAAATGAGTCAATATTTTATTCCCCATTCCTTTAGCTTCAGGGCAGTTGGATAATCTGACACACTAATTCACCAAAAGGCATTATTGGATTTTGATGGATTGTTTTGTATCTCCCAGGGAATTCTTAAATATATGGTATTATTTTTTTACCAAAATATTAATTCTTGCTTTAATGAAAGAGCAGGGAGACATACAATAATCACCTCATATCATACGTGTGACAGCCAATTCTACCTATATTCAAATAGCCTTGGATGTAGAAAAGGTGGTTCCAAAGGTTCCATTATGGTTATGGATATGCCTGGGTCCTATTCACTATAAGCTATGTATGCACAATTGGAACCATGCTTTTTAGCCTGAGAACAACCCGTGTTGTTCAAGGATCAACTGTACTTTCCTATTAGAAATTAAAACTGTAATTGAATAGGCCAACTCTACTTTATCGATGAGAGAGTCTTTTAGATCACAGAAACCCTTGTTTTCAGCAACACATCCTTCATTAGGAATTCTGTGGTTGAACACCTGCCATCATTTCTGGAATTAAAAATCTTCCAAGGTATTTAATGAATATTGAGTATTTTGTCTCTCTGAGGGATAAACTCCTTTCTCCCTGAATGAACATAAGCAAGGGAAGCTAGCTAGTGTTCCTATTTGCCTGAAGAGTGATCTGTAGAAAGTGAGATTGGGGCTTTTAGGAGTTAAGGCCCTTCTTAGCTGAAAGCCTTTTCTCATGCCTCTCTAAAACAGTCCTGTGTAGTCCTGGCTAGTGTAGCTCAGTTGGTTGAGTGTCATCCTGTCCCATGCATCGGAAGGTTGGTGTTTTGATTCCTGGTCAGGGCCACATGATCAGGTTGTGGGTTGTTTGGTCCCTGATGGTTGATGTTTCTTTCTCTGTCTCTTTTCTTCCCTCCCTCCCTCCCTCCTTCCTTCCCTCCCGCCCTCCCTCCCTCCCTCCCTCTTCCTTCCTCTCTCTCTAAAAGTCAATTGAAAAAAAACATACTGCCAAGAGTTCTTAAAAACAAACAAATAGTCCTGGGTAGTAAAATGGGCATTTCTGTGGGGTTTCTCTTTATTTAGAAGCAGCTTCTGGTATCTTGGGTTTGTTGTCTCTTCAAACTGTCTCACTCTGTCAGGTTCTTCCTCTGTTTCCCATGAGTCTCTCAGCTCTTGTTTATTTTTTGTGACTTTCCCAAAAGACAGTTCCTCAGCCACATCCTCTAAGATAACCTGTTTGTTTTTTAACAGCTCTTCTATGCTACAGTTCTAAGTGGCCACTTTTTTGAGGGCATTGTTCAGAGTCCTCTAGATTAGCTCTGGGGAAGCAAATCTGTATAAATACTCACTGTCATCATCTTAACTGCCCCCTCAGCAACTTTCTGTTTTTCTATGAGGCAGAGGAATGGTCTGTTGATTTCTCCTTTGGCTCAGAGTGTATTCATAGATACCAAAAGGATTCCAGGATGCTCTGATTCTCTTTGTGGTGGATAATTCAGGACTCTAGGGAGCTTGACGCAACCCTCCAATTTATATTTACTTCTTTGGGCAAAGCAACACATAACAAATCAAGACTCAGAAGCAGCTCTGGGCTTATCATAGTTCCCTGAGGTAATTATGCAAAGTAAACTCTAATAAAGAGCATGGGTTATACACATAAGAGCAGCTTAAATCCATGCTTCATTTAAGCTCATTGTGGGGAGCAGATATTCAGTGGTTTATTTTCTTTTCCCTGTGGACTAAAGGATTAGTATTCATTTCATTTCAGGGTTCTTCAAGGAGAGACAGTTAAATGATGAAGAAAATCACATCCTGAGGGATAACAGGTGGACATGTACCTTGCACTTTTTGAGTGTGTATGGGTGTACTTTTCACTGTCTAATCCTTCAGAGCTGAGAAGCGGGAGGGATTCTAATTAAGGACACGTCTATGCAAAGGAGACACCTCGGGATGGGTATCTCCTCCATTTCTGGTGCATGGCTAGGACTTTTCTGAGGTTATCAGGCCACTACCTAATTTCCCTTGAAAGGAAAATAGTCCAAACTCATAGCATTGATGAAAAGATTAGGAAATTGTCTTAGTCAATTTGGGCTGCTATAACAAAATATTATATAGACTGGGTGGCTCATAACAACAGCAATTGTCACTGCTCTGGAGGCTGAGAAGTCCAAGATCAAGGCCTGGGCAGATTCAGTGTCTGGTGAGGGCCCACTTCCTGGTTCGTAGACAGGTCTGTTTGTTATAACCACACGTGGTGAGGGGGCAGAGGATCTCTCTGGGTCTTCTTTCTAAGGGCACTCACCCTGTTTATGAGGGCTCTGCCCTCAGGTCCCAATCACCTCCCCTAGGTCCTACCTCCTATACCATCACCTTGCAGGTTAGGATTTCAACATAGGAAAACTGGGAGGCATAAACATTTAATTCATTGAATAAATACTATAATAGATACAGTTTTGCTGAATTTGTGGGCAGACTAACGGCATTGTTAAAGGGTTTTACATTCTTTTCCTTGAAGGCCCATTAATGTCAGGCAGTGTTTTCCCTAGTTCCACTCATTTTCAGGCCCTAATGGCTGGGAGGTACAGGTCAGTTCTACCCAGGCTCCGTGTTAATCCTCAGTAAGTCAGGAAGGGAGCACCAGAAGCCTCATCCATGGGCAGGTGGAATCCGGAATCCTGCCACTTATATGTGGACACGTGGAACACCCAGCTTCAGATGTGACACAGAACAGCTGTGATTGGCACCTACCTCCTAATCTCTCACAGGTGTGTCAGGCAATAAACCCTAGATGTGGATCTAGGTTTCTATATTGTACTACTTCAGAGATTTGAACCTCATTATCATTTCTGATAGCCAGATTTATGCTTAAGAAAACTAGTAATATTGATGATAGCTTAGCTTTGTTTAGCACATTCATGTAGCACTAGGTGGAATATACTTTTTTCAAGCATTTTATGTGGATTACCTCATTTTACTCTCACACCAACCCTATGAAATATTTTACCCCCACTTTACACTTCATAAATTGGAAGCTTTGAAAGGTTAGTTAATTTATCTGAGTTACACAGCCAGTAACCTGCAAAGCCTGTATTTGAAGCCAGACTTCATGACTCTAGAACAGGGGTAGGGAACGTGTAAGCCTCATGCAATCATTTGGTCTGGCTCTGCCAAAGTATTAGGGGTGAGTTAATTAAATGTTTGACCAAATATAGCAGGCTAGTTTTTAAGCTGATAATTTTGTATGGTCCATGAATAATGTTATAAATATCCAAATGGCCCTTGACAGTAAAAAGGTTCCCCACTGCTACTCTAGAACATGCATTTTAATGTATCTTCTAGTTTATGTGGATTCAGGTAAGAAACTCTTAAAATCTTATTCTAGCATCTGGTTTGTTTATATCTCATGGAAACACTATCAATCTCATATACCTATTTTTTGTGTACTAACATTACATTTTGGCTTTATATATTTTCCCTTTTACCAAATTTTCTCATTTACTAATTTTCATTAAGTGGTATGTATTTTGGTGTAGTGATTAGAGTAATGCTTGTAGCTGCTACATCTCTCATTGGCTTTACACAGAAGTTCATAGTTTGCTCACATAATTTTTCAGTGTTGGTATGCCTGGTTGGTGGGCTGCCTTCTTCATGGTGATTCAGGGACTTAGATTTACTTCATTGTGTGGCTTAGCCTTCCTTTAGGGCAGTGGTCGGCAAACTCATTAGTCAACAGAGCCAAATATCAACAGTACAATGATTGAAATTTCTTTTGAGAGCTGAAAACTGACTTCTGCGCATGGGCCACAAAGTTTCAATCGCACTGTACGTGCATGCCCGCACGTGGTATTTTGTGGAAGAGCCACATTCAAGGGGCCAGAGAGCCGCATGTGGCTCACGAGCCGCAGTTTGCTGACCACTGCTTTAGGGCTACACAGTCCTCTGTGTTCAGTGAGGACTGTGTTCAAATCTGTGTTCAAATGGAGAAGGAGAGGACAGAGTAGGCACACTTCTCAATATGGTTGGAAAAGATGTGTCAGTTTTTTTGGCAAGAACCATTCACATGACCCTACCTGAGGTAAGAAGACTAAGGAATGTAGTGCTTGGCTTAACATCTGCTTCTTGGCAATAGTTATGTACTGTGAATGGGTGAACCAGAATCTGGTGGATAATCAACCCTCCTTGACATGTTTGCTAACATATAGATGTCCTTTTAGTAAGAAGGTTGGGTATAAATGAATGGTAAAGTAAAGGTTCTGGAAATTGTTTAGCAGCTGTAAACTTGGAACCGGTATGGCTGTATCAGTCCTCCAAAGCTTTGTACCTGTTGGGCCAAAGTCTCTGGATGCATTTGTGTAGTTTTGTTACTGAGCCTCTGTCTTGATGTGTGATTAAGTTCAACTTCCCAGGTCTTGCCAGACAATCTGACTGTCACTTACAGCCCTATATCTGGAGTGCCAGACCACAGTTTCTGTCTTTACATCTGCTGTCTGGGCTGCTCCTTCAAAACTGGTGGAGCCCCCAGAACCCTAAAACTGATACCCACTCGACTGAGCACAGCCAATGCCTAGAGAATTGATGCCAGGGATCTCCTCTATTGCTGCCTAGGATGGAAGTTCATTTGGTAGTCAGTAGTCTCTGATGAGATTTTGCTAGTTGGTTTTCCAAGGCCATGACTCTAACTCACAACAGTGGGGTGATCTCCCTTATATCTGTATCCAGTTTAATATATGGTCATCTAGCCCCATCCTCTTTGAATGTACATTACCAATTAGAGAATGTCTATAAGCCTGACTCAGTTATCTTCTACTTCATGTGCCCTTTTCTGCTATTAGTATTAATACTTTGTCAAATTCCATATATCCCCAGCTGGTAATAAACCTGTTACCTCATTAACTCCAGGGCTGCTCCATTCATTATAAACTAGAGGCCCGATGCACAGATTTGTGCACTGGTGGGGTCCCTTGGCCTGGCTTGTGGGGATCAGGCCTAAACTCGCTCTCCAACATCCCCTGAGGGGTCCCGGATTGCAAGAGGGTGGCTCTCAGGTGATGCACCCCAGAATCGGGTTCCCTCTTCTCTTCTCCCAATATTATGTCACTTTCTCTCTGTATCTGTCTCATTTCTTTCATCTCACTTTACCCTAAGTTTGGCGGTAACTGGTGACTTGTGGGCATTTAGCTGCAATGCAATTATTTAGCAAACAGGATTTACTTAGCCTGGAATCTAGTCGGCCTAGGGCAGACCCTGCTCAATGTCAGGCTCCCGCCCAGGTGGAGTCCTGTGGCTGCGAGAACCTCCTTCTTCCCACCTGAACTGCTCCTTCACCTCCTTCCCTTCCCAGAGGTTGCCCTTTGGTGCTACTGTCCGCCTGGAAGAAGGGAAGCTGCAGCCAGTTTCCCATCTGAGAATGGTAGTGGGAAAATTTGCTGCCTCCACTGGAAATTGATATAAAGCAGATAGGCTGGCACGGGCGCCAGATCTTGGGGCCGCAGCCTGTAGGTCCTGCATGTCTCATCATTTAGCTAATCGAGTCAAAAAGTTTCTGTAAGGGCCAGACCCACAACCTTTGCAATGGGCTAGAGGCCCAGTGGGGAGCCAGACCCGAAGTGGGGAGCCAATGGGCTGGAGGCCTGGTACACAGATTCGTGCACTGGTGGGGTCCCTCAGCCTGGCCTGTGGGGATCAGGCCAAAACCAGCTCTCCAACATCCCCAGAGGGGTCCCAGATTGCGAGAGGGCAGTTCTCGGGTGACATACCCTGGAATTGGGCTCCCTCCTCTCTGGTTCCGGGTACATCATCTAAGAACCACGGCTGCCAAGTCACCGCAGGTTAGCAGCTTCTGTGTTGAGCTTCTGCCCCCTGGTGGTCATTGCACATCATAGTTATCGGTCGGCTGGTTGACCAGTCAACTGGTTGGCCGATCGCTTAGGCTTTTATATATATATAGATGTTATATTCACCAGCCTTTGGTCCTCATATTACTCAAACCCAGAAATATACTAACAGGTCAGAAGAGAGACACACATCATAAGTCAGATCATCCAATACAAGGAGGTGGCCCAGGTCCATCTGAGGAATATGGCATAAATTTCACCTTCCTATAGGAACTTGGTATTCCCAATATGACAATCACAAGAGAGTAGATGAATCAAGTTCACTTAACCTTTTCACATATCTAAACTCCCCAGTTAGGTGGCATTAATAGTCATGTATGGCTGGATATGTGATTTATATTTCTCCTATTTCCCAGACAAGAAGACAAAAATGAAGGAGAGAACCTGAACCAACTTATACAAACTTCTTTTAGACAGAATGTTTGAGCCAAGAAACAAAAAGTTCATGCTTTAATTAAAGAGCATAAAGGCAATATACACTAAAGAGGACTTGCTCCTTTGGATTCTCACCCTGCAGTGCAGGGCACAGCTTGAGAGATATTCATGCCTGGTTAGGGAACAAGTTGGTAGAAGCTGCCAACTTTGTGTGGATTTGCTTCATTTTTTGCTGTTTTGTCCTTTCTGCATGCAGAGTAGTGTCACAAAAGGGAATGGTTATTACTCAAATAAGTAGAACTTTGTTCTAGGCTTCAATGCATTATCCACTTGTATGGATCCTGAGCAAATTTCTGGACTTCAGTTGGTTCAACAATGAAAAATAATGGTAAAGGTGATGACACCAATATTCTAGCATTGGGTCACACCACCTGCTTAGGAACCTTCAGGATTCTTCCAAACCAAAGAAGAAGGCTTCATGGCTGAGAGATTCATTTTTCCTGAGCACCTCTGGCTTGCCAAGCAGACCCAGTGCTGAATTTTTGGTGACTTATTTGGTTCATACAGTGGTTTTAATGTTTGGAATTTGTATGATGTTAAGATCATGTTCTGTACTTTACTACAGACCTCACCATTCCACCATTTCATACTTTTCCAGGATAAGGGGCGTTTTATTTTGTAATGTTTCATTTAAGGGATTTGTGTAAAATAAGTGTTTCCATGAACATATATAATACCTTGAGATATCATTTAAAGAGGGGTAGAGAGTAGAATTAATATTTATTGGGTAGATACTTCCTTTTAAACAATTTAAAAATATATATTTTTATTGATTTCAGAGAAGAAAGGAGAGGGAAAGAGAAATAGAAAACATCAATAATGAGAGAGAATCATTGATGGCTGCCTCCTGGAGATCAAGCCGCAATCGGAGCGTGTGCCCTGATGGCCTCCTGGTCGATGCTCAACCACTGAGCCACACTGGCAAGTTGGGGTAGTTAATTTCTGTCAGGAACTTTGTGTGTTATTTCAACTTATACCCACGGAAACATTTTGAGTAGGGCAGTAACTTCCATTTTACAAATGAGAAGACCAATCCTATCTAATAAAGAGGGAATATGTTAATTGACCATCACTATTTCACAAAGATGGCTGCACCCACAGCTGAGGCCAAGTTCCCTTAAGGAGCCTTAAGGAGCAATCAGCAGGGACCTGGGGCTGTACCTTCTCCCACCCCCGTGGGGCTTGACAGGGGACCTCAGGCTGCGCCCCCTCACCTGGCAGGGCTTGACGGGGACCTCAGGCCTCACTCCCTACCCCGGCGCCAGGCCAGGGGACCTGAGGCCACACCCCCCACCCAGCAGGGCTTGACAGGGGACCTCAAGGTGCGCTTCCTGTCCTGATGCTGGGTTAGGGGACCTCAGGCTGCTCCCCCTGCCCCAGCACCAGGCTGGGGGACCTCAGGCTGTGCCCCCCACCAGGTGGGGCTTGACAGGGGACCTCAGGCCACACCCCCTGCCCCAGCACCAGGCCAGGGGACCTGAGGCTGCACCCCACTGCCTGACTGGGCTTGACAGGGGACCTTAGACCGTGCCCCCACCCAGCAAGGCTTGACAGGGGATCTCAGGCCGTGTCCCCCACCTGGCGGGGCTTGACGGAGGACCTCAAAGCACGCCTCCTGCCCCAGTCTGGGCTGGGGGACCTCAGGCCATGTCCCCCATCCTGGTGCCAGGCCAGGGGACCTGAAGCTACAAGGGTGGGACTGGCCGGGTCTGGATCTAGCCCAATGACGGAGGGGGGTGGGGAGCGCGGCGGGGGCGGCTGGTTCTGGGTCTCACGTGATTTTGAGGTGCATGTGGGTGGGCAGGGACTTGACTCTGGGTCCTGTGGTGTGCCCCAGACTCTGATAGGAGGAAGGTTTTCATACACATTTTACTAATTTTCTTTCATCTCTGACACTTCTATTATAGAGAAAGGGCAAATAGCAATATTAAATTATTTCCTCTAATTTCATGCACCGGGTCACTAGTATTGTATAAATAGCTCCTGTATACTTAGCAGAACAGTATATAGAAAGCAGGCTATGACTCTCAGTTCTAGAACTTCTTCCTTTCAGTCTCTGGCTCCCAAGGTTTATAGGGACTACAGGCAGTAGCATGCCTCTGCTTGTTAAACAAAACCAGGTAATAAATACTCATAATGTGATGAACAAAAAAGTCATTTTGAAACTAGGGCACGTGACTATGTGCCTTTCCTTCTTTCCTTGAACAAAACACCCACTGATTTCAAGGGCACTTGCAGATTGATAAAAAACGGTAAAGTAATCTGCTAGTCCTTGATTACTAGTTTGATATATATGAAATCCTATTTTCTATTTTTCATGTACCCACAATATAATAGGGATAGGTAATAATTTTGCTGTTTAACACAGTCATGTTTTTGCAGTGCATAGAAATACCTGCTGAGTTTTGCAGTGGAAAAGAAATAAGATTGATAAACACTAGAAACATGGATATTTACCTGTTATTATACTACCAATACTGCCATTTCTATCTTGCACAAAAAGATACAGGTATGTGTATGTATTTATCTATATATACTTTTATATCTTACATATTTCTGTCCATTACTTATACTTTCTAAGAAGCTGTGGAAGTAGTAATACAACATGATGGAAGCACTGTCATTGTAAGATATAGAAAAGCAGCAAGAGATAAATGGCCTTGTTATTGATTCAAGTAAAGTAGAATGACCTTATGATTCAGATCTGATTGACTTAATGACTTCCTTTCATATGGTCAGTGTCAGAAGGCCATCATAATACAATCATTTGCCTTAAGGATGTTGTTCCTTTTTAAAGGCTCGACTCCAACCTTACGGAATGGTAAAGCAGCAGCCCTGCCAGCTGCGTTTGTTGACTGTCAGGAAACCCATCTGTAAGCCAGGGATATGGCATCTGTGAAATGTGATGTTACTTTTACTGAGAATAGAGAAGTTGTATCCTTGGCGTGGTCTGTTAGAGGATAGTGACAGTTGTGCCTTTTCTCTTAATCAGTTTCTACCAGAACTAAGAAAGGATCTAACTTGTAATGTACGGCATAGGGGAATACATAGTCAATAATATTGTAATAACTTTGTATGGTGGCGGGTGGTTACTACACTTATGGTGATCATATCATAGGTATATAAAGGTTAAATCACTATGTTGTATACTTGAAACTAATATATTGTATATCAACTATACTTTAATTTTTTTAAAAAAGGACTTAGCCTGTGCCCTATAATTTGGATGAAGAAATGTGGGGGCTGGAGTCTAACAAAGGCATTCAAAACAGGATCCCTTAACCTTTTTGGTACCTTAGACCCATCTGCTGGCCGTTGAAATGTGTGGATGTCTTCTGAGTATGCTCTAAATGCATAAAATAAAACATTTCTGTCTATAAGGGAAACCAATTATATTGAAATACAATTATAAAAATATATAAATAAATCTATGCTGAAGAAATATATGTTTTCTGATTAATGAAACATTGAAAAGTTAAGCACTATTTTAAGATTTTTAGGAACAGTAATGTGGAACTATAAGTGACAAACTCATAGGTAATGTTAAGACTCCTGGTTGACAGTTTAAATTTCAGTTAAAAGTTACAGAAAATCTAATTTTTCCTAACACATTAACAAACTCCTGATTATTATTTTTCAGTTTTATATGGTACTGGTTTTAACTGTGCAGCTTATTGGTTAGATAATCATACACTTTACATAGTGTTCCCCTCGATATTTCCAGTACCCCAGCTGGCACTACCCATAGTTATTGTAATATTATTGACTGTACTTCTTGTGTTGTACTTTACATCCTCATGACTATTTGTAACTGCCAATTAGAGCTTCTTAATTCTTTCACCTCTTTCACCCAGTTCGCCAGCTCCCCTATGCCCAGGCAACCACCAGTTCCTTCTGTGTGTTTTGAGTCTGATTCAATTTTACTAGAATTTGTTTATTTATTTTATTCTTTATATTTCACATATAAGTGAAATCAAATGGTATTTGTCTTTCTCTAACTTATTACACTTAGCATAATATCCTCTAGGTTCATCCATACTGTCACAAGTGGTAAGATTTCATTCTTTTTTTTTAAAAATTACTTTATTGATTAAAGTATCACATATTTGTCATCAACCCCCTCCCTCTTTTTTTTTTAATGGCCGAGTAATATTTCATTGTATGTATGTGCTATCACCTTTTTATCCACTCATCTATTAATTGGCATTTTGGTTGCTTCCATAGCTTTTATTGTAAACTAGAGGCCCGATGCACGAAATTTGTACAAGAGTAGGCCTTCCTTCCCCTGGCTGCTGGCACTGGCTTCCCTCTGGCACCCGGGACCGGGGCTTCCCTCCAGCTGCCAGCAGGCACCCGGGACCCGGGCTTCTCTCGCAGCCACGGCTTCGTTCAGAAGGACATCTGGTCTAATTAGCATGTTATGCTTTTATTATTATAGATAATGCTGCAATGAACACAGGTCTACATATATTCTTTTGAATTAGTGATTTGGGTTTCTTTGGCTATATCCCCAGAAGGAGGATTGCTGGGCCATAAGGCAGATCCATTTTTAATTTTTTGAGGAAACTCCACACTGTTTTCCTTAGTGGCTGCACCAGTCTGCATTCCCATCAACAGAGCACGAGGCTTCTCTTTTCTCCATATCCTTGCCAACACTTGTCATTTGTGGACTTACTGATGATACCCATTCTTTTCTGTTGTTGTTGTTGGTTTTCTTTTCATATACAATACATGTATTAGTACATTTTATTTATTTTTACTTATTGTTAACACTATTACAGGTATTCTCCATATTCCTCCCCTTTACCCACCTCCACTCAGCCCCTGCTACCCCTCTTTCTGGCAATCACTGCACTGTGTTGTCTGTGTCCATGGGCTATGCATATATGTTCTTTGGCAATTTCTTCACCTTCTTTCATCCAGTTCCCCAACCCCCTCCACTCTGACATCTGTCAGTCTGTTTAGTGTATCCATGTATCCATGTGTCTGGTTCTGTTTTGTTCATTAGATTCTTAGGATATATTCCCAGAAATGGAATTGCTGGGTAATAAGGCAATTTCATTTTTAATATTTTGAGGAAACTCCATACTGTTTTTCCACAATGGCTGCACCAATCTTCATTCCCACCAACAGTGCATGAGGGTTCTCTTTTCTCCACATCCTCGCCAACACTTGTTTTTTGTTGATTTATTGATGGTAGCCGTTTGACAGATGTGAAGTGATATCTCATTGTAGTTTTAATTTGCAACTCTCTGATGATTAGTGACGTTGAGCATCTATATATATAAAAGCCTAAGTGACCTTTGCAACTGAATGACCGGAATGACCGGTTGACCAATAGCTATGATGCTTACTGACTACCAGGGGGCAGATGCTCAACACAGGAGCTGCCCCGTGGTGGTCAGTGCACTCCCACAACCAACCTCCCACGGCCCTCCCCCCACTGGCCAACCTCCTGCAGCCCCTCCTCCCCTCCTCAGCCAGCTGGGCCCCTGATAAGCCCTGATGGGGGGCTGGCTGGTCAACCTCCTGTGGTCCCTCCCCCTGGCCAGCCAACCTCCCGTGGCCCCTCCCCTCCCCAGCTGGTTGGCCCCCGATCAGCCCCAATGGGGGGGGCCAGCCAGCCAACCTCCTGCTGCCCCTCCCCCTGGCTGGCTGGTCCCCTGATAGGCCTTGATAGCCAGCCAGGCTGAGGGGCCCCACCCGTGCTCAAATTCATGCACCGGGCCTCTAGTTTTTTCATATGTCTATTGGCCATTTGAATGTCCTCTTTGGAGAAGTCTCTGTTCAGATCCTTTGCCTATTTTTTGATTGGGTTGTTTGTCTTTCTGGTGTTGAGTTGTATATTTTGGAAATTAACCCCTTATCAGATGTATCATTGGGGAATATGTTCTCCAAAGGGTTCCCTTTTCATTTTGTTGATGGTTCCTTTTGCTGTGACCATGGACATTTGTGGTAGGGCTGTGTCTCAGAGATTTATCAGAGTGAGGCCAGCAGTGTTCATCAGGCCCAAACAGACCTATGGGCCATATGAAGGGGGGTGTCTGCACAGGATTGGTGGTGCTGGTCAGTTGTGCATGAGTGGTGGGGGATGGGCCACCCAAGAGCCACAGAACTCAGTTCTTCCCAGAGTCTACAGTGAGGGCCACCAGGAGCCAGGAGGTTGAGTTCACAGTTCTCCCCTGGTTGCCTAGTGCAGTGGTCGGCAAACCAAGGCTCGCGAGCCAAATGCGGCTCTTTGGCCCCTTGAGTGTGGCTCTTCCACAAAATACCACGTGTGGGCACGCACGTACAGTGCATTTGAAACTTCGTGGCCCATGCGCAGAAGTCGGTTTTCAGCCTGGGCGAGTCTATTTTGAAGAAGTGGCGTTAGAACACTCAAGGGGCCAAAGAGCCACATGTGGCTCGCGAGCCGTGGTTTGCTGACCACTGGCCTAGTGGATACCCTGTGGGGAGTTGGGATGAAGGTGATGGTTGCTCTAGAAGTACATGTGCCTCTGCTCTGTCTTGGGACAAATCCCTGATTTTTAATTTTTGGGTTCCTTTGGATACCAGGTTAAGGAAATCTGCTTCAGAATGGGCAAGGAAAGAGAGTAAAGGGATGGGGCTATCACAATCACATCCATTTGGGGGATATTTGAAGATGAAAGAGAAATGGTATGCATGTGTATATTGGCAGCATTTATAAATACGGACAGAGGCTTAACTGTTCTTCATGATTTTTAGAGGCATCTTTTATGATCTAATATTCATTTTATTTATTTTTTATATTTTATTTGTTAATCCTCACCCAAAGATATTTTTCCATTGATTTTTTTTTTTTTTTAGGGAGAATGGAAGAGAGAGGGAAAGACAGAGAGAAACAGCTATGTGAGAGAAACCCATCGATTGGTTGCCTCCTGCACGAGCCCTGATCAGGGCCCAGGCCAGGGAGGAGCCTGCAACCAAGGTACATGCCCTTGACTGGAATTGCACCCAGGACCCTTTGATCTGCAGGCCAGCACCCTTTCCACTGAGCCAAACCAGCTAGGGCATAATATTAATTTTATAAAAATTATTTAACTGAAGTTGAGCAATTCTTTTTCTTTCATTCCAGTTTCTTAAGGAGGTTTTAATTAAACACCACATCTGACACAATTCTAATTTAAAATGTTCTTGCTATTTACATATCTTCATACATATAGAGAGAAGTATCTGGAATAATGTTCATCAGTAGCTGGCAATGATTATTGCTGAGTGAAGATTTGGACATTTATTTTTGTTTTCAAGAGTGTGTGAATTAAGTCTATTATTAAACATTTGGTATCAAAAGGAAGGAGGTATCTGACAATAGTTTTATAGTGAAAAGAGGAGATGGAAGTACCTCATGTAGAGAGGAAAAAAGCAATGGAAGAAAAGATATTGGGATTACAAGTAAAGAAAGGATAAGTGGAGAAAAATATTGACAGTGGGCAGAGCAATGTCATCAACAGAGTACATACTAAAGGAGAGAGAACAATTATTTCTTGAGATGAGATCTAAGGCAGTATTGTCTTAAGACTCAGGACACTGGTCCTTCTGCCCTGGGCTCTCCCCATGCTTGAGGGTCCTGTTTGGCTTTCCTCAGGCTACATTACTTCCTACAGGGCCCAGAGTTCATGGGGTCAAGGGGACATACAGCTACCTGACCAGGCTCCATTTCCGTAGAGGCTCTGAGCTGAGCCAGGGCTTACACACATATTTGGTTCAGGTCTGTCATTATAAGGTGGGCCCCATCGCTGGTGTGTACTGACACATCTGGGCCTAAGAGGTGGCCAGGGATTTTGTTTTGGGGTAAGGTGTGGATAAACATGCAGGTTGACAGTCCAGAAGTGCATGCAAAAAGCTACTTGAACTTCAGGATGGATTTGGGAGTGAAGAGCAGAACAGGACAGACTACAGGCTAGGGCTGGGAGCCTGGGGGCTCAGGGCTACTCTCCACTTCTTTCCAGATTTTATTATAAAATGTGGAGGCGTCTGCATCTTCTACATTCAGCTAAGCCTGTTGAATCATTATGAATGTATAATTGTCAAGGTTGCAGGGTAGAACATTTATTTTAGTAGTTTGTTAGATGCATTGATACCTTTTAAATATATAAAATATGGAATATGGGTCTCCACTTCTACTTTTGCCCAAGGCCTCACAAATGCGGGCCTGCTCTAGGCAAAGTGTGGCTCTGAAGAGAAAATGTGATGAATTCATATTGGATTGCCTCAATAAGCTCAATAATTCTGGAGTCAGGCTCTTCTGTGGCTGGAGAGGAGGATGGGGCGGGGGGGAGTGAAGAGACCAAGGGGTAAAGGGAATTCGCTAGGAACTGGCAGGGCAAGCAGACAAGGAGCAGAACAGTAAAGGCATAGAATGTGAGACAATGTGGACTTCTTTGGACTTTCTCTGGTCATGTTTAGGGGCTAAGGAGTAAGGGGCACAATGCAGTTAGTCAGATTCTGTCATCTATTGTAGAGAGCGCCTGGGAAGGCACAGGGGCATTTTTTTTTTATTGTCAGCTGAATCCAGGGCAGTCAGCTAAGCCACGCCCTGGAAACACATTCTTCCAAAAGGCAGAAGTGTTATCAGCTTGACCTTCATTTCAGCCCAGGTGCCAGGGGGTGGGTTTTATTATGTAAATCCAGCCAAGCACCAGGAATGAATAGGAAAGCTTCCTGGTATTTGTGGATATAAAATAAACATGATGCATCGGCTCTGGGTCATCAGAAGAGGGCAGCGGTCCCACCCAGTCCCAGCTTTTTCCTTCTATCTCTGTGTCTTGTCTCTTTCTTTCGTTTTTCTCAATCCCCAGCTGCCCCTACTCAGGAACTGGACCACTCTCTAGCAGCGCTGGACGCGGAAAAGAGAGAAATATTTACAATCTATCTGTCCATTCAGCACGTTTAGTGAGAACCTATGGCATGACAGACACCATTCTATGTATTGGGATATCGTGATAAATGCAACTGACAAAGCCTTGCTTTCCTGAAGCTAAAGTTTGCCTTTTTCAGAATTGCTAGGAATAATACAACTCCTCCCAATGGGATGCACAATAAGGATAGAAATCAAAACACATGTAACTCTGACTCAGTAAATAATCACTCAATGTAAAATTACATTCCACTAGTAGTATCCTAAGTGACTAAACACTGCTTAGTAGTACAGAGCCATAGTCACCATTTATTGTCTCTTTTGAAAAAGCATTTTATCCAGGCCATCTTTTAGCATTTTGCTTTCTACAATTTTCCTCTCTTCTTCTGCATTGACCAAGAAGCAAGTTAAAGAAAACCTTCCTACATATTTTCCACCACTGGCTTAATCAGTAACACGCATCTCAAAATCTGGCTGTTTGTCTAAGTGCTTGGGTGTGCTGCACTACTTATTCACGTGTAAAAATGCAAGCTTATGACTGGCCTGCTTTTCCCCCGTTGACGTTAATTACTCACCTTCCACATGCAAGTAGGAGAGAAGCCAGAGGCCACAGAATTCCCTGCTGAATTCCTGCTGTGGTCTGACAGGGGTGACTTGTCTTCACTTGTTTGTGTCATGGTATGATGATGATGATGTTGAGTTAGTGTAGTTAACTGATTTCTTAGATGGGGCTTTTCAAACAGAGTATATTATCAAGTAAAATTACACCAAAGAGTGGCATGAAAAGGGCTATTAAAAAACTCAGTGATAAATTTTGTAGTGTTATAAGAAGACACAGGGCATTGACATTAACTATGTGATCTCAGGGCTCAGTTTTCTTATTTATAAAATAAGAATAATATCTATGCCATAGAGTTTTTGTCATGATATATTTGATGTTTTTAAAGCACCTGGTTAAAAAAACAGCACCTGGTATGTTGCTCTGCCGATATAGCTTGAAACATTATGTATGTTGCAATGAACACTGCTATTATTGAGCCAACAGAATTTATTGAGCATTTACTATAAGACAGTTACTGTGGTGTATCTGACAATATAACAATAGACAAAGACACTCATCTCACTGAGATTAAGTGTAGCAATTGCATGTAACAATTTTTGTGTGATTGTTTTCAGCACAATGATGTGATATTTTCCAGTGTTCCTTTTTTAAAATCTGCCCCTGATATAAACATTGAAGGGTATTATCAGAGTGCCTCCTATATAATAAATCTGTAATACGAATTTTCAAATGTATATATAACTATTGCAGCCATAGTTAGAATTTTAAAATGCCAGAAAGTATAATAGCTACCTATATAAGGGAAGACAGACTGTTTATTAACATAGGTCTCAAAGAATGCTCCAATGGCACTTGTTTTTAGAATATTGTCCAGAAAGGCTGTATGTAGTAGGAAATACAGGGTGTTTGGAACAGACATGCTGTTTGGCAGAAAAGAAGGCAGGTCTCCTAAAGCTTTACTTCTTTTTGAGCTAAGGGTGGCAATTCTGGGCCATTTAAACATGTTTATTTTCCCAGTTTTAATGAGATATAATTGACATACCTATAACATTTTGTATGTTTAAGGTGTCCAACCTATTACAGGGCAGTAAGGAACTAGGAAAATTCCAGGGCAAGTGGAATAGGGAAACTGAGACAGGAAAGTTAAAACAAGGCCAAACAGTGTGGGCAGTTTGTAGCCAGCTTGTAAATAACAAGCCATTATCTTCCCCAGCCAGCAGTCTCAGGGCTTGGCAAGAGAAAGTGGCCAGGTGCTTCTCATGAATTCTGGGAAGGTCACAACAAAGTAAAAAAGGACCTTAAGAATTGATCTGTACCAAATATTCAGCAGAGGAATTTTGAAGCCTATAGACAGGAGGGTGTATAACACCTTGGAACCCCACCAACTTGCTCTTCAGATTAGCTGAGAGCCTGTCTGCGCTTTGTAAGCCAGATGTATAGCTTTGCTTCTTTAATAAAGATAAATGCTTTAATAAATTGGCTTTATACAGCACAGTCAAGGTCTCTCATATAAATTCATTTACATGAGAAGATAAGGTTTGAGGTTGGAGACAGCCCTCTCTCACTGACTCAGGGGGCTGTCCAGTAACACCTCTCCGGTGTCAATGAGAGGTGCTTTAAAAAAAAAAACCTATTGATTTGAAGTAGTCCCATTTATTTATTTTCTCCTTAGTTTTCTTTCTTTTTTTTTTTTTTTAAATACATTTTATTGATTTTTTACAGAGAGGAAGAGAGAGTTAGAAACATCAATGAGAGAGAAATATCGATCAGCTGCCTCCTGCACACCCCCCACTGGGGATGTGCCCGCAACCAAGGTACATGCCCTTGACCGGAATCGAACCTGGGACCCTTCAGTCCGCAGGCCGACGCTCTATCCACTGAGCCAAACCGGTTTCGGCTATTTTCTCCTTAGTTTTCTTTCCCCTAGGACCGTGGTCGGCAAACTGCGGCTCACGAGTCACACACGGCTCTTTGGCCCCTTGAGTGTGGCTCTTCCACAAAATACCACGGCCTGGGCGAGTCTATTTTGAAGAAGTGGCGTTAGAAGAAGTTTAAGTTTAAAAAATTTGGCTCTCAAAAGAAATTTCAATCATTGTACTGCTGATATTTGGCTCTGTTGACTAATGAGTTTGCCGACCACTGCCCTAGGAGATGCATCCACAAGCATCCTATATAATAAAAGCCTAATATGCTAAGTGTCCGGTCATCCAGTCATCCATTCAACCAGTCAAAGCGTAATATGCTAATGATATGCTAAGGCTGCTCAACAGCTTTCTATGACGTGCACTGACCACCAGGGGGCAGACAGTTGACTGGTCGACCAGTCGCTATGACGTGAACTGACCACCAGGGGGCAGATGCTCCGACCAGTAGGTTAGCTTGCTGCTGGGGTCTGGCCAATTGGGACTGAGTGAGATGGGCCAGACATGCCCTTCAGCCCTCCTATGGTCCCTCCCCTGCTGGCCAACCTCCATGTCCCTCCCTGGCCCCGATCGTGCACCAGTGGGGTCCCTCGGCCTGGTCTATGCCCTCTTGCAATCCAGGACCCCTCAGGGGATGTTGGAAAGCCAGTTTCAGCCCAATCCTGCAGGCCAGGCTGAGGGACCCCACTGGTACACAAATTCATGCACTGGGTCTCTAGTATTGCTATAAGAGATATCTGGGATTTTTCTGCCTATGGTTTCTTCTAGGATTTTTATGGTTTCATGTATTATATTTAAGTCTTTTATCCATTTTTAGTTTATTCTTGTGTATGGTGTAAGGTGGTAGTCTAGTTTCATTGTTTTGCTTGTATCTGTCCAATTTTCCTAACATCATTTATTGAAGAGACTGTCTTGACTCCATCATATGCTCTTGCCTCCTTTGTCAAATATTAATTGAGTGCAAAGGCTTGGGTCTGTTTTTGGGGTCTCTGTTCTGTTCCATTGAGCTATATGCCTGTTCTTGTGCCAGTACCAGGCAGTTTTGGTTATAATGGCTTTATAATATAGCTCGATATCTGGTATTGTTATCTCTCCAACTTTGTTCTTCTTTCTCAAGATTGCTGCAATTATTCGGGATCTTTTTTGGTTCCATATACATTTTTGGAGTATGTGTTCTAGATCTGTGAAATATGCCATTGGTATTTTAATACGAATTGCATTGAATCTATAGATTGCTTTGAGTAGCATGGACATTTTAATGATGTTAATTCTTCCAATCCATGAACATGGTATATTCTTTCACTTGTTTATATCTTCCTCTATCTCTTTTTTCAACGTCCTGTAGTTTTCCAAATACAAGTATTTTACCTCCTTGGTTAAGTTTATTCCTAGGTATCTTAATTTTTTGTTGTAATGATAAATGGGATTTTTTTCTTTTTTTAGTTTCTCTTTCTGAGAATTCATTATTGATGTATAAAAATTCCATTGGTGTCTGGGTGTTAATTTTGTATCCTGCTACACTGCCAAGTTAATTTATTAAATGTAGTAATATTTTGGTGAAATCTTTAAGGTTTGCTCAAAGTCAATGATTATCAGAGAGATGCAAATTAAAATGACAATGAGGTACCACCTTACACCTATCAGAATGGCTGCCATCAACAAATCAACAAATGACAAGTGCTGGTGAGGTTGTGGAGAAAAGGGAACCCTAGTACACGGATGGTGGGGATGCAGTTTGGTGCAGCCATTATGGAAAACAGTATGGAGTTTCTTCAAAAAATTAAATATGGAACTGCCATTTGTCCCAGTAATCCCACTTCTAGGAATATATTCTAAGAGACTTGAAACGCCAATCAGAAAGAATGTATGCACCCATATGTTCATAGCAGTGTAATTTACAATACCTAAGATCTGGAAATAGCCCAAGTGCCCATCAGTAGATGAGTGGATATAAAAGCTGTGGTACATTTACACTATGGAATACTATGCAGCTGAAAAAAAGAAGGATCTCTTACTCTTTGAGACAGCATGGACGGATCTGGAGAGTATTATGCTAAGCAAAATGAGGCAGTCAGATAAAGACAAGTATCACATGATCTTACTCATATGTGGAATCTAATGAACAAAATAAACTGATGAACAAAATAGACCCAGAGACATAGAAGCATGGAAGAGACTGGGAATCTCAGAGGAAAGGAGGGGGTGTGTGGGTGGGAAGAGATCAATCAAAGAACTTGTATGCATATATGCATAACCCATGGACACAGACAATAGGGTATTGAAGGCCTGAGGATAAGGGTGGAGTTGGGCTAGAAGAGGTCAATGGGGGGAAAAGAGACATATTTAACACTATCAACAATAAAGTTTTTTTGTTTAAAAATGTGAAAGGATTAAGAATACAAATTGGTAACAACAAAATAGGCACAGAGATATATGTAAATTACTGCATAGGGAATATTGTCAATAGTTTTGTAATAATTATGTATGGTGCCAGGTGGGTACTGGAAATATTGGGGCAATACTTGGTTAAGTATATAATTATACACCTGAAATGAGTATAAAATAATATTGAATGTAAACTGTAATAGAAAACAATAAAAAAGTCTTAGGATAAGATTTCTCTGTAAAGACAACCAAATTTGAAATGATGATTGTGGACAGCTTGGACAGTTCCATTCCCCACAGAGGGGATGTCCTATAGCCCAAAGTAGAAATAAAACTTCATTCATGTTTCCTTTTTGATATCAAATGCTCCCCAATCTTTATAGTGTCTATATAGATAACTCTCTAAAGAGTGACCTAGCTAGAAATAATTAAAAATAATCCTGCAGACTCAATTTAATACCTTTGAGGTTTACATGCAAATAAAATTTACATATAATAAAATCAGCAAATATTATTTGCAAAATTAGAGACTGAGAAATGTTTAGAGGATCATTTTTTAGTTGACACTCTTCTAGAAATTCAATTAAAAAGTACTTAAATAACTTTATAAGCAATATGTTTTTTAATTATTAATACTGTTTCTATGCCTTACTATAATGAACACAAGAAGGTTAGTATATGAATTAACCTTTAAAAAGAGACAGTTTGTCATATGAGGATGAGTTGTGTTATAAATTGCCAAAGAAAAAACTTGTTGACTTTGGCTCCACTCCACCAACTAGGGAAGAAAATGATACAATATTTTGGAACAAAACAGACTTTTAAACTTTATCTTAAAGTGAGTTTAGTGATTTAAAATTAATGTTTTTTAGAAATAAACTTATGATGAAAAAGACCCTACTTTTTGGCTCCCTTATGTATTTAATAGTTTGTTTAATGGATGTACCAGGACCTTTCTTCTCAGTGTTAAATGTTCCAACTTGGTAACCTTTCTAATAAGAATTCAGTTTAATTAGACCTGCTATATCATCTATGTTTAAACTGAAAATGTTTTTTAAATTATGGATGTCTGAACATATTCCATTCCAAGTTTGAAAATCTTGATAGTGCTCCACTCATTCAATAATACCCTACTGAATACTTGGTAAATGTCAAGTACTGAGCTAGGCACTTTTCAAAGTTATTAAAGAAGTATGAGTTATATTTCTTGTCCTTGAAGACTTCAAGGGGAGGAGGAGAAGTGACATGGAACAGTTAGAGAACAACATAAGGCAGAATATAGTTAAGTGTCCAGATGCCTCATATAGAAGATACATAATATGGGAGGTCAGGAAGAAGGCAATGGTATGTCCATTACAGAATATTTTGTGAAATTTGTATGAAAACTATGACTTGACATAGATCATGAAGGTTGAATAGGAAATGGATGTACATTATAACTCAGTAAAAACTGCATATTTTTGCTACTATGAAATCATTTGAGGTTACTATAATAATGTAATGGAGCCCTGGATGGTGTGGCTAAGTTGGTTGAGCATCATCCTGAGCGTGGAGAGGTTGCTGGTTTGATTTTCAGTCAGGGTACATGCCTGAGTTGGGGGCTAAATTCCTAGTAGGGGGCATGCAGGAGGACAGCCAATCAATGGTTCCCTCCCATCGATATTTCTCTCTCTCCCTTTCTCTCTTAAAAAAATCAATAAAAACATATTTTAAAATATAATAATATAGTGGAGAGCACATTGAATTATGAGGCATGAGGACATGTATTCATCAAGATTCTGCAATGAACCAGCGATGGGACCAAATTAGTCTCTTTGGCCTCTCAAAATACACTGCACTCAAGCAGCAGGATATTGGCCCATATTTACAATCAAACTCACAGAATACCTCAGGCCTTACCCATCACCCCGTTTGCATAGCTTTAATAAAGGATACAGAATAGGCAACAATGTAGCGTGCATGGCAACAACCTAGTGGAGGTCTTGGTATCTTTAAGGCCCAGCTTGCGGATGTCCCAAGTACTCTTCACTTGTGATGCATGCGGTCGCAAAAGACAAGATTGGATGAGTGCAGACCATCTCAGTTCAGGAAAGCCCCAGCTCAGAGGTCTCTTCAACAAGGAAGATTCAGTCAAGGATAAAATCCTCAGCTGTGATATATGATGCAACGTGGAGCCGAGGCAGCCCTTGGTGCATGTTGCAGTGACAAGGTGGCAGCATTTGGGGAGATGATGTCCTTGGAGGTGATCAGGGCTACCGTGGGGTGGTATTAGCAGAGCTATACATCTTAGATGAAGAGGGAAATGATGCTATGGGTGATGGAACCAAGGAGAAACCTTTCTAAGTAGGTCTAAAGGCTTTGATGACAGTGGGAAAAGAACGATTTCCTACTGTTTACATAGGTTCACAAAAAGAAAATTAGAGTTGGGATGTCATTTCTAAATCTCAGATGAAAAACACTAAGAAAATGTGGCCCAGGAAATAAATGAAAAGTGAATTCCAGGAAAAGCAAGAGGCAGAAGACAATTTGAGAAGAGGAAAGAACCTGGAAGAAGCTAGGAAGATTACCATTAAAAATGATCCAAGTCTTCCTGAGCCAAATGTGTGAAGATTCGTTCATTAGAAGGGTAGAGAGGCCAAAGAGTAAAGGTGTTTGGCTGGGTCTACACGCTGCATAGCCAAGGAAATAATTCAGTTTCTGGTGTTGCGGAATGGTACAGGGTACCTCAGTGTGTCTTGTCAGATGATTTGTGTCAGTGTTACAATGGAGTAGTCTTGCCCACTGAGAGTAGTGTTGCAGTGTATGGAATGCTAAACCTTACCCCAAAGGGCAGGCAGGCTCCCAGGGGCCATGAGCTGAGTTGTGACTTCTGGGGACTGATTGGGATGGCTCCTGCTAGAGGAGTTGATAACTTGATCAATGAAGAGTCTGACATTGATGTCCAGCTCAACAACAGACACATGATGATCTGAGGAGAAAACATGTCCAAAATCCTGAAAGCACCTTCTGTGTCATCAGGTGCTTTAGAGATAACTTATTTGATAGCGGGTACTGTGAAGTTAGTCCTCCAACGTTAGTGCTAACACAAGTAGAAGGTGGTGCTACACTCTTCAAGCTCAACTATTGGGGAAGAGGCCTTTTTTTTTTTTTTTTTTACTCAGTCCTCTCAGTTGAACCTGGAAACCTGCATTCCAGCTCTGGGAGATGCTTTTTGTATTGCATTCCAGAACATGAAGGCACCTGGCTGAATATACTCATGGAAAGGCAGAATGCCCTTTCCTGACCTTCAGTGAACTGGTTTGTGATGTGGTAGATAGAGTCTTGAAATCACCTGTGGCAAGATGACCTCAACCCGAACTTCAGGACCCCCAAACTACCTTTCAAGCAGATGAACTATTCAGCTGCTATCGTGTGGCTAAAAGAACACAACATAAAGAAAGGAGATGGAACTTCTATAAATTTGGAGAGGATATCCCAGAAGCTCCTGAGAGTCTATGACACAGACACCGTTAATGAGCCCGTCTTGCTGTGTCGACTTCCTGTAGTGATCTTTCTGTATGCAGTGATGTCCTGAGGATTCCACCTTACCCAGTCTGTCAATGTGTTGATGCCCACATGTTGGTGAGATTGTGGGAGGCTCAGTGCGTATTTGGGATAGTGAAGAAATGCAGGCAGGTTATAAAAGGGAAGGAATTGACCCCACACATTATTATTGGTAAACAGATCGGAGAAAATATGGTACCTGTCCCCATGTGGAGGATATTGCTTGGGCTTGGAACAGTTCATAACCTGGACTCTGAATAGCTATCACATCCGGGATGTATGCTTATATCCTCACTTGGTCCAGCGCTCCAAGCCATAACCGATCCCTCCTGAAGCACTAAGGTCAGAACACAGTTCATGAGAGCAACAGACTTCCTCTTTAAGAAGAACTAAATGCCAAGATCTTCCCTTTTTTATTCCATGGGGATATATCTGGTTCTGTTTTCTCTTTTGTTTTCTATTCCTGCTATCACAAAAAGCAATCCAAAACACTGAAAATAAAGTAACATTGATGTTGTCATTTTAAGAAAATATATCCATTACAAAATTTGGGATGTAACTCTGCTGTTATGAATACATTTCAGCATTCTGTCTAATTATAGGTTATAATCTTTGTGCCATATATATCATATATATAATAATATTTTTAATTATGGTCTAAGATATTTGAGTTAAACTTTCTGTCCTTTGAAGTATAACTAAAATTCTTTAATTTGTATCATTTATTTCTATCAGTCAGTTAAACATCTTGGGAAGATTGACACTATGGTATAAAATTTTTCTAGTATTAGAACAGAGTATAATTCAACAATAGACATTGGAATAAAATGAATAGTCTCTTGCATCAGTTATTAATCATTTCTAAATCTGTGTAGCTGCTTATAATTCTGAGGAATACAACTTGATATGGAAGAATTTGTAAAAATGCAATTGCCTTAATTTGAATAACAAAATTTTTTCCAGTAGTTCAATGAACAGCATCCTTCCTAGCATTAATTTAAGCTAAAGGCAGACTGATCTTCCCTCTTTCTGGTAGTTCCTAAATAAGTAAGAATAAATACGTTCCAAAGAATTTGCAGCCAGAATCTTAATGGCAACTGTAAGTGACAGTCATCCCCACTGTGCCTTCAGATCTAATCTATACTACCTTATTAGCTCTCAGCAGGCTCATTGAATGGCTTCGTTTCAGATTTGGTTAATTTCTTCCCCCAAATGCATGTCATGTATTCTCAGGCTGTATTCCCAGCAATCAATAATTGGACATATGTAAAAAAATCCTCAGCTGTCCTTGAGGCAAGAGCAAAGATTACAAATCAGCTGTTGACCTTTTTATTCCAGTTGCATCTTCTTTACCTATAAAATAAGGGACTAATTTATGGGCCTTTATTTAAAAAAAATGCATGGTTTAAATTCTATTATCGTTTACTAGGTGTATGAATTTGGACAAGTTGTTTATAGCCTCTATGAATCTCCATTTCTTTGGTGGCAAAATAAGTATGAAAATATCTATCACTTAGTTTTGTTATATGGTGTAAGTAGTCTAAAATACATTTGACAGGATATGGAGACTCATACTATTTTAATATAGAACATAAATTTTGTATTTCTCCTCTTTCTTTGTAGCATTGGAAGGATTATTCTTGGCTTCATTTTTACTCTGGATATAATGGACCATTAGGGTCTGTTGTAAAAAAAATTTAGAAGGGAAATGGGTTTTTAAGATAAACTAGAGAGGCCCTGGCTGAGTAGCTCAGTTGGTTAGAGCATCATCCCAATATGTCAAGGTTACTGGTTCAATACCCAGTCAGGGCACATACAAGAATCAACCAAGGAATGTATAGATGAGTGGAACAACAAATCAGTGTTTCTTTCTTTCCCTCTCTCTGTCCCCTTCCTTTCTCTCTAATATTACTACTACTACTACTACTACTGCAACAAGATAAACTAGAGAAAAAGAGAGTCTTTGGAGGGTAGGAAGATTTCCTTGAGACAAAAAATGGGTCGGAGAAAATAGAGAGTAAGGATGAAAATATAGGTTGCTAGGCTCTATAAGAGTCTGGGAATTGATGTTGGGAAAGTGGCCTGAGTAGGTGCACACCCATAATCTACAAAGAGCTGGGTGACACCTGTCAGCCTCCTAAGACTTTGCTTGGTCCCTCTGGTAAACTATTGGGAAAGCTCCGATGCAGTTTTCCAGAAAAGGGGAGATAGTTTCTGGATCACTGTATTTGGGAGGCCTGGTCCATGGTGGAGACAGTAGTTCTTTCTTCTCTCTTTGTTTTTTTCCAGCCCTAGGAGGTTGTGATCACTCTATGATCTGGCCACTTCAATTGCCGTGACACTCAGAATTCCTTTCTGCTACTGAATTTATTGTGGAGAAATTTCCAATGATTACTGAATTGTCTAAATTGATTAAATTGGCCCATTTACAAGTACCAATTCAGTAACTTATTAGATTTTCTTGAGATGAAAAAAATGCTCAGGAAAAAAAGAAAAAAATGCTCAGTAACTTATTAAGTAAGACAAAGGAAGGGTAAGGATGATGTTTTATCTTTATTCCTTCACTAAAACATCTATCATCACAATTATTATAGAAACAAAATATATTTTCTATAGTAAATGTTAACATTTTTTTTTTAGTTTCTTCTGGTTTAAATGGTCTCTTTTATTTCTTTTTAAATTTATCTTTATTGTTGAAATTATTACAGATGTCTCCCCAGGCCTTTGCCACCCTATTGTCTGTGTCCATGGGTTAGGCAAATATACATATAAGTTGTTAATGTCTCCCCCACTCCCTTCCCTCTGAGATTTGTCAGTCTGTTGCATGCTTCCATGTCTCTGGATCTATTTTATTCATCAGTTTATTTTGTTCATTAGATTTTACATATAAGTGAGATCATGTGATACTTGTCTTTCTCTGACTGGCTTATTTTCCTAGGCATAATACTCTCCAGGTCCCTTGGTGCTGTTTCAAAGGATAAGATACCTTTTTTATAGCTGCATATTATTCCATTGTGTAAATGTCCACAGCTTTTTTTATCCACTCATCTACTGGTGGGCATTTGGGCTGTTTCCAGGTCTTAGTTATTGTAAATAACGCTGCTATGAACATAGGGGTGCATATATTCTTTCAGATTTGGCTCAGAAAACTACAAGACACTGAAAAAAGAAATAGATGAAGATACAAACAAATGGAAGAATATATCGTGTTCATGGATTGGAAAAATTAATATCATTAAAATGTCTATACTATCCAAAGCAATCTATAGACTCAACACAATCCCTATTGAAACACCAATGCATATTTCACAGATCTAGAACTAACACTCCAAAATTTACATGGAACCAAAAAGACCCGAAATAGCCACAGTAATCTAGAGAAAGATGAACAAAGAGGAGGGATTACAATACTGGATATCAAATTATACTACAAAGTCATTGTAATCAAAACAGCCTGATACTCGCACACAAATAGGCATATAGATCAATGAAACAGAACAGAGATCCCAGAAATCAACCCAAGCCATTATGCTCAATTAATAAGTGACAAAGGAGGAAAGAACATAAATGGAGTCAAGACAGTCTCTTCAATAAATGGTATTGGGAAAATTAAACAGGTACATGCAAAAAAAAAGAAAGAAAAAAGAAACTAGACCATCAACTTACACCATGCATAAGAATAAACTAAAAATGGATAAAATACTTTTTGGTTTTCTTTCACTCCTGTTAAGGGAAATATGTAAAATAAAATGATGTAAACAATTTAATGGACTGTTTTGGCTCTTCTGTAGTTTAGTCAATATAAAGATAATTTTTACCTCATTCATTTGTTTGTATGGAAATGTATACGTTTGAATTTGGATAGTCTAGTGTGTTTTGTCAGAATTGTCGATTTTAATTCTGGAACATTTTGTATATCAGTCAGCTATTGTAGCAATACAACTGTATAACAAATAACTTTTAAAAAGCTTACAAGCTGCCCTGGCCAGTGTGGCTTGGTTGGTTTGAGTGTTGCCCCATGCACTGGAAAGTCATGGGTTCATTTCCATGTCAGGGCACATAACTAGGCTGAGGGTTCCATCTTGGGCCCTGGCTGGGGCACGTGAGGGAGGTAGCCAATCAATGTTTCTCTGTTGCACTGATGTTTTTCTCCCCCCACCCAAAAAAAAAAAATCAATGAATGTGTCCTTGGGCAAGGATTAAAAACAAAACTTACAAGTTGTTAACAGTTTATAATAATAGACATTTATTTTTGTGGCTCCCAAGTCTTATGGGTTGGCGAGGCTCATGCTGGGTTTAGTTCTGGACTCATTCTGGAATGAGTAACTATTAGGGGCATGCTTTTCTCATCATGATGGCAGATATGTTACTGTGGAACCAACTTATGTAAGCATGTTTAAAGCCTCTACTCAGACAAAATGATTCTGCGAGCCTTATATGGCCCGCAGGCCAGATGTTTCCCACCCCTGCTCTAACTGGAGGTTCAACGAAGTCATATAGCAAAGTCAGTGTTAAGTATTATTCTCTAGCAGAGAGGGGATGAAGAATTGCAAACAATCCTTTCTTTTTTGGTAGAGGAGTATGGGTGTTAGGGCTTTCTAAGGAGCTGTCAGCTAAATCCAATCATCATGGCCTGATCTGGGCATTACCTGGGTGGACTAAGAAAGAATTTGGTATTTTTTTTCTCCGAGGCACATTCTATTTCTAATGCATTAGTGTGTGTGCATGTGCATGTACACACACACACACACACACACACACACACACACACACACACACAAACTAGCATGGGGCATTTTAAATGCCTAGGCTAATAATAATCTCATTTTATCATTAGGCCTTGATGCTCAATCCAAAGAGATTCGCAGGAAATATATCAGCAATATACAAAGAACAGAGGTGTCCTCTTTTCCTAAAATGCTTCTACTTTTACGTTCCCAACTTCTTGTATCCCATGCCCAGTTGTACAATATTAATATGGTAACAGCCTCCCAGACTCAATCACCACCAGTAGCAGCCTCTATCAATCATTTTCTTGTTTGTTCTTGGTTGGAAGAGCAGTTACATCACATACTTAGACTAACAACAGAATACAGTAATTTGTGTGTCATTATTTTATTTTATTTCCTTTTTATTGAATTTATTGGAGTGACACTGGTAACAAAATTATACAGGTTTCAGTTGCACAATTCTACAACACATCATCTGTACACTGTAGTATGTGTTTACCACCCCAAGTTAAGTCGCTGTCCATCACCATTTATCCCCCTGTACCCTCCTCCACCTCTCCCCAACCCTCCCCTTGGTAATCACCACATTGTTGTCTGTTTCTATGATTTTTTTTCCTCTTTTTTTTTTCTATCTTGGTCAATCTCTCTACCCTACACCCAGACCCCACCCCTATTTCTATAAAAACAATAAAATCAATCAGGTTAACTCTTAGAGCTATTGGTCAAAAATTGTAGATGCTTTTGTTGTTTTATCAGTAAATCACCAGTCTCTGAAATTCTTTATGTTGACTGCATTTTTAGGATTGAATGCTGAATCCAATAATGACTGTGAATAACTGATTTGTTTTTGGATTAAAACTTTACCACTATTTACAATCAATTCAAAGTTAGCACAAACTAGAATCCCCTTCTACTGGCCCATTTAGTTATTTCTGTTAATAAACTAGAGGCCTGGTGCATGAAATTCATGCACTGGGGTGGGGGGGGGGCCCAGCCCAGCCTGCGCCCTCTTGCAGTCCAGGAGCCCTTGGGGGATGTCTGACTGATGGCTAGCGGGCCTAAGCTGGCAGTCGGACATCCCTAGCACTGTCGTGGAGGTGGGAGAGGCTCCCGCCACCACCACTGCACTCCCAGCCATGAGTCTGGCTTCTGGCTGAGTGGCACTCCCCTTATGGGAGTGCACTGACCACCAGGGGGCAGCTCGTGCATTGAACATCTGACCCCTGGTGGTCAGTGCGTGTCATAGTGACCGGTCGTTCTGCCATTTGGTCGATTTGCATATTAGCCTTTTAATATGTAGGATAGTCCTTTGATTAAAGGTAAGTCTCCTCCTGTTTATATGGCAGGTATTTGGGATTATTTTATACTAGAGGCCTGGTGCACAAATTTATACTAGAGGCCTGGTGCACCAGTGGGGTCCCTTGACCTGGTCTGTGGGATCAGGCTGAAACCGGCTCTCTGACATCCCCTGAGGGGTCCTGGATTGCAAGAGGGTGCAGGCCACACTGAGGGACCCCACCAGTGCATGATTGAAGCCGGGGAGGGATGCGGAAGGTTGGCCAGCTGGGGAGGGACCATGGGAGGGCTCCAGGGCGTGTCTGGCCTGTCTCGCTCAGTCCAGATCAGCCAGACCCCAGCAGCAAGCTAACCTACTGGTTGGAGCATCTGCCCCCTGGTGGTCAGTGCACATCATAGCTAGCAGTTGAGTGGCCTTAGCGTATCATTAGCATATTACTCTTTGATTGGCTGAATGAACAACCGGACACTTAGCATATTAGGCTTTTATTATGTAGGATTTTGACATCCTCATAAAAGGAGCCCCAAAGCTTCATGGTCTGTAGAGAAGGTAGTAAGTGAAATCCTTAGATATTCCTTTGACATCCATGCCTAAAGGAGACTTATTTGCTACAGTGATGTACAGGAGTTGGAAACTCAGTACAAGAGTGAGTTTTTTGTGAATCCCAAACCTCAAGTCTAATGCAGTTCTAAATATATTAGAATTGTTTGTGTCACTGTGTCACAGTCATGCTGCTGCTGCTGTGGACACATTAGGCCAATGGTGCAACAGACCTTGGCTACTAGCAATGCTGCCCGTTGCCAGAAAGACTTCAGAGAGCCAGGGTTTGCAGTGGAACAGGACTGGGTTGGTTGCCATTGGTTTGTACTTCTAGACCTTGTCTCGGAATGTGTTTTCTGGAACTCTGGGGCGTTCACTCTCATTGCTATCTATCTCTTAAAAATAGGCTCTATTAGGGAGCTGGATTACTCTGACTTCAGTTCTCTTAAAAAATTTGCTCCCAAAGTGAACCTTTAATTAACTAAGCTCATTTGCCCAGCTCAGGCTTGACTCCAAATGTTTTCTATTCAGCTGGAAGATAAGCCAAGGCTTGCTTTCAGAGAATCCAGAGGGCAGAGTTGTGTTTTTGTTTTTTTCTCCCTATTTATTTGAAAGATGCATTTGAGGTGGCTTGGAAAATTTCAGACCAGTGAGGAGAAATTATAGACAGGGATATTTCAGTTTAACATTAAAGTTTTTCTTAACTATTGGGACAACCTAACAATTAGATTGTTGAGAGCAATTGGCTACTCATTACAATTTTCCATAATTGTAGCACTAAACTGTTTTCATACTGAACTGAGCTATATCATTCTCTGAGTTTGAATCTTAAACTAATTTTACCTGAGCGTTTCCCTGTGAGAGCAGAAGAGCACATTCTAAACCTCAAGACACAAACCTCCAGAGCAACGTCTTGTCAGCCAATAGAAGTGCAGCTGCTGGTCCAGGCTGGTGGGACACTGGGCTCTGTTCGCTTGGTACTTTTCAGGACAGTCTGCTCAGGATTTCAGACCTCTCATCCTCTTTGTGGCTCTGTGGTTCTGCATTCCTTCTAGGGGTTAATCCCAGATGGTACAGTGGAGGGCACTGAGCTGCCAGGTTAGTCAGATCTGCGATTTAGTTCTGACTCTGCCACTTAATAGAACAGGAGTAAGACATGTAGCCTCTTTTTACAACCCAGAGGCTGGTTCACTTCTCACTCTAGTAATTTGTGATCTATATGAACAAGCTTGAAGATGACTTAGGAAGAGAAAGAATAGCTTCTAGTTGCTCTGTTTATTTCCCCCATTCTATCCTTTGTTTCCCTACAATGATTTTCAAAAGAACAAAGGTTGTTAAGGCAGGTGACCTAGTTTTCTTTCTTGGATGCAACAGCCTCCTAAATGGTCTCCCTGTCTCCCATTTTTCCCTCTGTAGTCTCTTCTATTGTATTTAGAAGGATCCTCCAAAAATGGAAATCTTCTCTTTGATTGTCTACTTCAAAGCTTTGATAGTTTTCATTACCGTAGAGATGGAGTTCACATTTCTTTTAAAAAATCTTTATTGATGAAAGTATTACAGATGTCCACCTTTTTCCCCATTGACCCCTCCTAGCCCACCTTCACTACACTATTGTCTGTGTCATGGCTTATGCATATATGCATACAAGTTCTTTGGTTGATCTCTTCCCATCCACCCTCCCCCCCCCACCTACCCCCCCCCCCAAGATTCACATTTCTTACCATAGTTTACAAAGCTACCCAACAATTTTATTCCATCTACTAGAGGCCTGGTGCATTAAATTCATGCATGGTGTGTGTGTGTGGGGGATCCCTCAGCCTGGCCTGCATTCTCTCCAATCTGGGACCCCTCAGGGGATGTCCGACTGCCGGTTTAGGCCCGATCCCGCAGTCAGACATCCTCCTCACAATCTGGGACCACTGGCTCCTAACCACTTACCTGCCTGTTGGCCTGGTCGCCCCAAACTGCCTCCACCTACTGGCCTGATCACTCCTAACCACCTTCACCTGTCAGCCTGATCGCCCCTAACCACCTTTGCCTGCCGGCCTGATGGCACCCCAACTGGTCCCCCAGCTGGCCTGATCGCCCCCAACTGCCCTCTCCCCTGCCAGCCTGATCCCCCTAACTGCTCTCCCCTGCTAGCCTGTTCACCCCTAACCACCTCTGCCTGGCCCCGCCACCATGGCTTTGTTTGGAAGGACTTCTGGAAGGTCTCCGGAAAGTCTCCTGGTCTAATTAGCATATTACTCTTTTATTAGTATAGATGTTATCCCAATAAATTTAATAAAAATTGTCTGCAAATTATTCTTACACGAAGTGAACCACTTATCAATTTTATTTTAATCATCACTATTGGTGTACCCTGTAGGTATAAAATTTGGCTTCTCTCTGAAACTATAATAATATATTTATGTAGCACTTACATATATAACAAGCCAGCAACTTGGTGTGGAAAAGCACACTATTTAAAATTAATTTCTATCTTCAGCAACCAGTCAGTCTGATGCAGAATACTACTACTACTTCTACTACTACGATGACTACCAATTTATATATACATCACTTACCATAGATACTTTTATAAGCACACTATGTATGTCAATTAATTTAATCCTCACAGTAGTATAAGTCAATGGTATAAATAAATCACTATTATTTTTCCCAATTTACATATGAGGAAACAGAGACACAGAGAAATAATGTAACCTGCCTAATGTCATAAATCCTAGGTAAAACTAGGATTTGGATCCAACTGATCTGGTTCCAGAGTTTGTGCCCTTAACAATATGTGACAGCACATTCATTATAGTCATGAAAATTTCAATAGTCAATTTCAGATAAATTCAGTGGTATAATTTTATTTACCATTTAAGTTTAAGCTCATTCTATTTTACTTCTATGTGGAGAAGGAGAAAATGTGCAAATTAATTATCTTGAGAAGACATAAGCTTTTTTTAATATATCTTTATCTATGGCAGAATATTACTCATTTTGTGTAGTCCTCTTCCATTATGCTGTTATATGTAGTGTGTTCCTTCATTTGACCTCTAATAGGAGGGTCCATACTGTAGACATCCAGTACTTAGTCTATGAGACCTCCTCTGAACCTGAGGGCTCTGTGTTTGAGCAGTCTTTATACTCTTTTGGGGAGTTCTGGGAGATTTTCAAATGTTCTCATATTTCACTTTGGTGCCATAGTAATCTCAGGAAGTTGTCTCTTGTTCTTAATTCCTAGACTAACCAGCCATACATTTCTACTCTACTTCTGCCATTCTATGAAGGTTTACATGGATTCCACAGGAAACCTAGAAATGAAACTAGGAATAAACCCTGCGATGAACCTAGGAATCAAGTTACAGGTCCTGTACCTTTAAAGTTGAGAACCTTAAGGAAAGCTCAGTGGTTCCACCTCATGTATGATGTAGACTGAGATTGTGAGTTCCCCAGGTGCAGCCTCTCAAACTAAACTCACTCTTTCTAATCTCTCTTCCTTCTTTCCTTAACCAATTCTTTAGTTAGGAGGAGATGGCCTACTTACAAGTTCTCAATGATATTTTTGTCAAGCACTTATACTGTGGTGTTTGAACTTGAAGCCAGATTGTAGTGTCTTGATAATTAGATTGAACTGCTCCACCTGCTTAAGATAATGCTAGCATTTGGTTTATTACCTTTACCAAAATGGATTCAGAATTAGAAAAAAATAGATGGATTTTTAAGCCAAATCTGGGATACAATTATCCCTGGATTTCTATATTTTCAAAGTTAATCTTGGTATCTGGTGAGGATGTTTATTCTGCATGTCATCCAAAAGCCACTCTATCTCTATCACTTAAAAAACATTTTTGAGTACTTGCTGTGACTACTGCTGGGATAATGGAGCAAGTGTGGATCATATAACCCAGCCCTTGACTCCGTTCCAGTGTTTCTTCGATGTTAAAGACTTACTAATACTATAAAATTAAACTGCGGTGTAGGAGCCCATTGCCAATTCCATGCCATATTTAAAGTAAGGTCCAAAATATGTTTTAAGCCTAAAAGTAAACAGATTACACAAAGCAGAGTAGTTCATATATAGAGAGGCCTGCGGCTGAAAAGAACTATCTGATCTCTGAAATGATATAATCTGATGTGTTTGGGAATGACTCCAGTCTATGAAAGGTAGAATTGCAAAGACAAATGATAAAGTCAGTTACAAATCAATATGCAAGACAGCAATTGCATCAGTCAGAGGCCAGGATAACGTAGCGCTCTAGAAAAAGAAATCACACATTGGAGATAAGCAATGCAAATGAAAAAGAAAGCCAGGCTTATTTGCCTAATAATGCTGATCTTAAGGCAAGGAAATTGAGGCCCAAGGCTTTATAAAGGCAGCCCAAGCTTCAGAATATACAACCAACCTACAAAGAACAAAATATAGCGTGTCTGTGTGTGCCTGCGTGTGTACAAAAGGCCAAACATTTTTCAAGCCAAAAAGAATGCCAAACAGTAATAACTTTGTTTTTGAAACATTAAGGCCAAGTGATTTGCATTCATCCATTGTGAAATGAAATAGAATTTGTCAACTCTTCATGAATAGGACATAAATCTTTATGCCACCTACATGGCAATGATATACAATGCCATGTCAAGTAATAACATCTGGTGGTGGGCAGATGTAAATAGAAAAGTAGACAAGGCAGAAAAGAAATCCTTATGGATTTCTAGGCATAACATTTGGAAAACGAATATGAACTATGAGGCTTACTGTTATATGACCAATACTCTATTTAATATATTGTAAAATGTAATTTGGAGTAATCATTTGCAACCAGGCATTGTCAAGAATATTGCATTGTTTGTTGAGAAGCAACATTTTTCTAAAGAGATCAGAAGAGAAAACAAACTTTATTAAAATTTGTTCTTAAAAAGCCCACACCGACTAGTAAAAACATCTGAGTAACAATATGTTTCATCCCTGATAAATATTTTGGAAATAAATACTAAGATTATATAACTGCCAAAACATTTGTGGGCTTATCCTATACTAGAGGCCCAGTGCATGAAAATTCATGCACTGGAGAGAGGGTCCCTCAGCCTGGCCTGCCCCCTCTCACAGTCTGGGAGTCTTCAGGGGCGGGAGTCAACCCGGCGATCAGGGGAAGGTGACACCCCATCACACCTCTGCTGTTGCCACTGCCGGCAGTGTAAGCCTCAACTGGCCCTGGTTACCTGAGCCTCGGGCGGCCCTGGGCGGCTGGGCAAGTTGCCATCCGAGGCTTGCCTGTGCCTTAGGCCAGTTCTGGGTGGCTGGGCAGCTGACATCTGAGGCTTGTCTGCGCCTCAGGCATCAGCTGGGCAGCCGCCATCTGAAGCTTGCCTGCACCTCTGGCCAGCCCTGTGTAGCTGGAGGGCTGAGGGGACTGGGGAACTCTGGAGGCAGGCACACAAAGTGGCCGGGCCTGCCTGGGGACGGGCCTGGCCTTGCCATGCACCTGCCACCCCGGTGGGGATGAGGGGACTCGGTGCCGCCATCTTATGGCTGTGGGAACTGCCATATTTGAGGGAGGGCGGGGCAGTCAATTAGCATATTCCCTCCTTATTGGCTGTGGGCACCTCAATCTTTGTGATGGCGTGAGGGTCAATTAGCATATTCCCTCTTTATTAGATAGGATAATACAAGCCTAATATGCAAATCAACTGAATGGTGGAATGACTGGTTGCTATGACATGCACTGACCACCAGGCGGCAGATGCTCAATGCAGGAGCTGCCCCCAGCCCACAGGCCATTCAAGGCAGATGCCAGCTGGGGCCCCCTGATTGCCCCACCAGTCATCCCACAGAGGGAGGCAACCAGTGGTGGTGGGCAGGGCTGGTGAGTGGGCGGCCCAGGCCGGCCAAGGCAGGTGCCAGCGGGGGCCCCCAGATCGCCCTGCCAGTAGCCCCACAGATAGGCCCTGATCACTGGCCAGGCCTAGGAACCCTACCCATGCACAAATTTTGTGCACCAGGCCTCTAGTTGTCTATATTTCTGAAAGAAAAACTGTGATTCCCAAATGTCAAAGCATCCTTTGTATTTCACTGAGGTACAGATTTCCTGAAATATTTTCTGTTTATGACAGAGGAAAACAAAGTCCATATATCCCAGAATAAGTTATTATTGCTCACCTGGTTCACAGTAGGTCTGAGAGCAGGCTGACCATAGCATTATTTAATTTCCCCAGCCAGAGGACACCTGCGGTAAGGAGAAAACTGATTTGAACATATTAAAGAAGACACAGAATATTAAAGTCACTCCTATCCTGCCATCCTCACATTTATTTTGCTTTCTCATGGGAACTAAATGTGGACAAATTGCCTTGATGTTAAGAATGGAACCTGTTCTGTTTTTTTAGGTCACAGATGTTGGGTATTCTCACAACCACTTTGTTTTTTGCGGTGAGCTGCTTTGTGCTCCTGAGCTGGTCTCCTTTTCCATTAGCCTCTCTGACTGGAGGCCAGACCAGCTGTACTATGCCACTTACTAGTCAATGAGCATCTCAGGGCTTCATTTCCCTTAAATTAAAATTATATCTACGTTATTAGATTTTTATGTGATTCAAATGTTCTGTTATATTAAAATATTAGTCCTTGCTGCTGCTTTGAAAGCTCTCAAATGACCTAGATTTCTAGTTATTTCCATGTTACGTTTCTTTGGGCTCCAGTGACCATTTTTCAAGTTGATCTTGAAAACTGAGTTTCTGACTTTCTCAACTCAGTGAAGTACTATTAAGATTATTCTTTTCCTAGCCTCTGATAAGTGAGTAGCAGCAGGTTAGTATCTTTACAGTTTTACTTTATGGTCATTTCTACATTTTATACACTACTAAAGATTATATTCATGGCCTCTCATAAGATGGACTTTAAAGAACGTTTTTGCACATATCAAAGTCTGACATTAATTACATTCTTTCCTCCCTTAGTTTTCTATGAAATGATTTAGGAACAAATTCATGAAACACAAATCCATTATATTATACTCACTATTAGAAAAGGGCAAATAAAAAATATGTTTAAGTCTACATATCCCTTTGGAAAAGACTGTGCCATATGGTGCAATCTGCAAGTTTTAGCACACTAGAATCTGTGGGCATTAACATTATTTCCCATTGACTGCACTATGGGAAATGGGACTTTCCCAGAGATTTTTTTTCTATATTTGTTTCTTTCTTCTCTCTAATGCTCTGTTTTTCTCAAGTCTCTTTCTTAAACACGTATAATGTCAAAATCCACAAGGGGAAAAATATAGAAATTATGAAGTAATGCCCTGCCACGACCTTCGCAGCAGGTTCAGGATCTGAAGGAGGGGCCGACACACAAATGAAAATACTATACAAGAAATATGAATTTAGAAGGCATGGGGGGCCAGGTGGAGACCTCCTTCTTGAAGAGGCACACTGTCTTCTGGCCTGGTCCGCTACTTACTTACTTGAATACATATTTTCCCATTAGCAATGCATACAGGCATATCAAAGATAAAGTTTGGTAAACAGTAAAAGGATTATCAGGTTAGGGAATTACCTTGAGCCATTGAGCCCACAGCAGGGCAATATTCTGATTTTCAGCCCTGCTGAATATCAAAGTCCATTGGCCTTCCAATGATTCTTTTTGCATTAATATGCTTTAGCCTCCAGCAATGCTCTTTTTGAATTTATCCCTGGTTGGAGCCTTTTAAAAGTCAGTCTTAAACTAAAGGACCACAAATGAGAGTTCATGGGTTTTAGACATTATATGCAAAGTGGTATTTGATGTGAATTTCCCTGGATGTATTTATGCATGTTTCTTGTAGAGGGTTTGCTTATTTGTTTTTTCATTCCAAAATATTTATTGAGTATATTTTATATGCCAAATACTGTCCCAGGCACTGGGAGTACAGCACTGATCAAGTTATAGTTTTTTCCAGCCCTATCCAGTTTGGCTCAGTGGATAGAGAGTCAGCCTGCGAACCAAAGAGTCCCAGTTTCAATTCCAATCAAGGGCATGTACTTTGGTTGCAGGTCCTCCCCTCCCCCCACCCCGCATCCCCCAAGCCCGGACCCTGGCCCTGGTCCTGGTCAGGTGCGTGCAGGAGGCAACCAATCAATGTGATTCTCTCACATTGATGTTTCTCTCTGTCTTTCCTGCTCTCTTACACTCTCTCTTAAAAAAAAAATTCAATGGAAAATATCCTCGGCTGAGGATTAACAACAAAAAAGAATAGTTCCTTCCATGATGGAGTTTGCATTCTAGTGGAGGATATGGATTACATCAGATATTCAGAGTTGGGGTGTGACACCCTCCCCCCACCCAACCAAGCTCAATGTTATGGTTTTATAATACTATGCCCATTCTGAGCTATTTAGGAAGAGTTAAAGAATGATTACGATATCAGACAAAGTGTGGGATCCTCTTCCACACTGGATGCTGCTGGGGTGGAGTTCTTTATGATATTGCGAGAAAAGGAATTTTCTGAGACTCACCCAGGAGAATGAATTATCTTCACTTCTTTAGAATTATATCCCTGGGTTTCTAAAGTCGCATTTCCCATAGTGCAGTCATAGAAGAAGTATAGCTGGGGTTTCAGTAAAGCTAGAAGCAAAAGTGTTCAGAGTTTCCTTTCCATGTTGGAGCCGGGTCCAGTTCAGCATCAGGTTCGTCACTGTCCATGAGTGCATTGTGTGTGGGGTCCGTGGGTCATTTGGGTGAATGCAGGGAAGCCAAGTGTGAGGCATGAATCAAGCATGCCAAGAGGAGCCAAGAAAGCCAAGAGCACGCAAAAGAGTGAACTCCTTTGTTTAGAGGGTTAAGTATCCCAAATCCTCTTGGGCTTACAGTGGCCACACCCATTATGGCCAATGACTTCTTTTCCCAGGTCTGATTGCTAGCAAGCACCTTCCCTGTGTCACCCCAACTTTACTGGACATGCATCTATCTTCCCTTTGTACAGTCCCCTTCCCCCAATATTTTGCAAGGAATATACTGATAACGTCTGGCCTTCCCCTTGCTCCTTTCCAATTAGTTAATTACAACGATATCAGTTAGAATATTTTTGGGGGGATTTTTTAATTTTGATTTATGATACTTTGAGGCTGAAATTCAATTCTGAAATTGAATTCATCCTGTTTACCCTACTGTATTAGTCAGGATTCTGCAGAGAAATAGAATGTGGACAAAATGGGGCCACATGCTAACCTGACAGGCTCAGGGAAGGCCTGGGTGGTGGCCTTGCAAACTCAGAGGCCTAAAATAACCACAAAGGATGGTCTGAAATGAAAACTTTTCAACTAAAAGCAGTTATGGCAGATAGTCATGTCCTAGACTAGAATCTTCCCTGATAAAACTCAATCTTTACCTTAATTGAGCCTGTCTATTGTCTTTTGCATCTAAGATAACATACCTTTGGAATGTCAGGGTAATTTCCCATTTTCTGGACCCCTCAGAGTACAACCGAACCTTCCTCTCCACCCCCCCCCCGCCCGCCCCCCACACACATACTTTGCTTTCTCCTACCTCCCTAATCTATGACCAATGATTTTTCATGTAACTCACTTACGCCTTCTCTTTTGATTGTAATGTATAAAATAAGATACAAACTGCTATTCTCCAGAACATTATCTCAATCTGTTTGAGATTTTGCTTCCTGGCAATAGTTGACAGTTTGGCTCAAATAAACTCACAAAATTTCTTCACAGGTTTGAATATTTCTTACAGAGCCAAGAAGAGGAGATATATTAAAAACTATCTACATAATATATTTATTATAAGGAATTGCTCATGCAGTTAGGGAGGCTGGTAAGGCCTAAATCTGCAGAGTTGATGTTCAAGTTTGAGTCAGAAAGCTGGCAGCTGCTGTAGAACCAGAAAGATCTGATGCCCTAGTTCAAAGGCTAAAAAGCAGGAGAATTCCCTCTTAATGGGGGTGGGAGGAAGTCAGTCTTTTATTTTATTTAGGCTTTCAATTTATTGAGTGAGGGTTATCTACATTATGAAGGACAATCTGCTTTATTTGGTCTGACAATTTAAATGTTAATCTCATCCTGAAATACTCTCACAGAAACACCAAGAATAATGTTTTATTATGTACCTGAGCACCTTGTGGCCTAGTCAAGTTGACACATAAAATTGACCATCACACCTATAAATCTGGTCTTTAACAGTAGATCCAGTTTTTGTGAGGCTTGAAGCTTAGACAATTGTTGTGAACCCAAATAATACAACATTATGTATGAAATTGGATATTTATTTAGAATGAGAAAAGAAATACCAACAAATTTAAAATTTAAAAAATACAACAAACATTATGAAATTCAGAAAGTGTTATATTTTTATTAACTGACTGATAGATCTATGTAATATATTTTCCTCATCAATTTTTTGCTCATTGATGCTTTCCTTATATGACAATGATTTTGTTATATCAATTTTTCATAGAAGAGAAAGATAATTTAATCTTTTTTGGTGGGTAAATGAAAATCATTTTATTATTGATCACTTTATAAGTTTTGATTAGGTTCAATTGGTAATGGGAATGTCATGTGAATTTTTGAGATTATTGACAAATTTTGAAAACCTCTCAAATTTGTTCTTATGTGAATTATAAGGTTTCAGAACGTTTCACATTTTCTTATGCAGTGATTAATTTTATATACTCTTGAATTAGTGATATGCCTTAGTTGTTTTTTTGTCAATATCTGCATTATAATGTTGAATCATAAGTTTTATATTATTTCGTCAATAATGATGGGTTATGTCAAATCAGACAAAAATTTAAATCCTTTTCCAATGTGTTTATATGATTCACTACTTTTCACTAATTTATGTATCAAATAAAGCTAATTATTTCTATTTGCACTTTATCTTTTCCTCTTAAAAATTTGTGACTTGGATATGATCTTTTGCTTTTTTTGGTTAGAAGTCACTTTTCAGTGCCAGAATAATGTATATTATCTGTTGACTTCATTAATAAATTTATCACTACTGTTTTTTATTCTATTTTTTAAAACCTAAATTTAAAAAATTAAAGATGAAAAAGTAAGTATAGGCATTGTGGGTTTGGTTCCAGCCCACTGCAATAAAGCAAGTTGTAATCTTTTTGTTGATGGAAGCTTTTGCCTTTAATTTATAAAACACTACATCTGTGAAGTGCAATAAAGAGAAGTGCAATAAAATAAGATATGCCTGTACAGCTTATATAAATCCAAATCAGGTGTTTTGTTATTCTTTCTTCACTGAAATATTCAAAAATGTCTTTCCAAGTTGCAAATACTGGCATATTCCCAGCTCAGCTTCCTCTTACCAGGGCCTCCTTAATGCTCCTTTCTATACCATGACATGGGAAGAAAATGCAACATATGGGAAGTTATAGTAGAAAGAAACTAGAAACTTTTCTTATTGATTACAGTTTAAATATCTTATTTTTGAAAAGTTTGAAGAAACATATAATTTTATGAACACTTTGCTAGGTCCCTAGTATTTGCAAGGGACCCAGGAAGTGTGAGACCCTGATTCTGAAACTTGATTGTCTTCACAGTTAATCTGCCTTCGAAGCATTCTTTTCTTAGTCCCCACCTCATCCCCACAAATCCCAAAACAGGTGGAGCCACTTCAGATGATTATCTTCTTTCTCTCTTAGCATTTTGTTAACAGGTTATGTTAATTTACTAGTTCTCCTGTGGATTGCTAAAAATGACCTCCCTATTTTTGTTCTTACTGTCAAAGAAAAATTGCACTGGACAAATTAAATAAGCAAGGGAGACTTTATTCAAGACTATTGTAATATGGGAGTGAAATTAAACACAATTCTACTAAAACAAAAGGCAGGAGAGTTTGTAAACACTGAAGTGAGCAAGTGGAAAAGTATGGAAGGACACTAGTGTGGAGGTGATCAATGTAATAAGGCCATCTAATTGGCACCATGGAAGTTAGGCTCCCACTCCTCCACAGAGACTGGAGGAGAGGGGTACTGTCTTTCTTTAAAATTACGTTACGAAGTGATGGTTTCCAGGTCCCTGAGAATGACATTCCTTGGTTGTTAAACTGGCAAGAGGCTGGGAGAAATTTATATCTCAAAGGGGGCAGAAAAGGATTTACCAGTACAAGTTTTCTAAAGTAAATGTTATACGAAAAAGAAAGCTGGGGGCCCTGAATAAAGAATTATGTATAAAGTTTATCCAAGCTGAGGGGAATGTTAAGGCCCTTTTGGTGATTACCTCCTTAATCCTGCCTATAAAATTAAGTCCATACTCCTCAAAATCCCATGTAAGCTACTTTATGACAGACTCCTGCCTTCCTCTTTAACATATCTCTTGTCATCATCCTATCAGTTACACTGATCCAGACATACTCTCACTTCCATATCTTTGTTATTATTATCCCTCTGCTTAGGATAATCATCCTTCTCTTTTCTTCTGGCTAAATTTTTTGAGTTGTTTTATACAAGTAAAGTTAGTTTTGTTGCATCAGACAGGATACATTAAGTATAGATCAGTGACAATCCTGAATTTGAGGGGCTTAAAGCAACAAAAGTACATTTCTCCTAGTTCACTTTACATGTTCAATGAGTGGGTATATTAGGGGTGGAGCTCTAATCCAATCATTTACTGTCTTTTAGTGTCTTCATCACTTTCATATCACTCCTGCTTACATTCCATTGGCCAAAGCAAATCACATGGTTATGCTTTGCCTCAAAAAATGCAGAAAGTGCAATCCTACCATGGATTTGGAAGAAAGAAAACCAGGAGATTATGTGAACAGTACTAAGGACTTTCATAGAATATCTTCAGTGATCATCCATGGACTAGGCTAGTGGTCCTTAAGCATAGTCACCTCTAAGAATGGTTCCTCTTATCCAAAGCTAATTTTTGTGCACTAGAATGATCGTGATAATTATAAAATATTTAAATATTTCTGTATCATTTGTAAAATAGTACCTTGCCTACTGAGTTATTTCTTTTGTTCCCAGGCCACCATTGCTGCTTTTCTATACTCCTGACACCTCTCCACCGTGATATAACTGCAGAGTTAACATGGGGTCCTTGAGAATGCTCCTCTGTTTCTACAGCAGGTCTCTATTTTGATAGATTGGCACTCATACTGCGACAGTTCAAAATATCTTGAATATTACCCAGCCTCTATTATAACAAAAATTACTGTAATGTTTACATGTCTATCTTCTCTAATAGATTTCAAATTTCACGAGGATTGGGATTATATCTTTCATTTCCATATCTTTGATGCTTAGTAAAGTGTCTGCATATAGGAGAAGCTCAATACATGATTACCGAATTGAATTAAAAGTAAGTATCTACATGATGCATCTCTCTTCATTGAGGAACAAACAGAGCAAGTTTAATTAGAACATGAGACTCTGCAGATCAGAACACATGTGTCAACACTAATGATTGTTACCGTTTGGGATAACTGAAGGGACTTGTGGAATGTCCACTCTTTGTGGGTCTTTATCAGATAAAAATTACTTCTCTGAGATGGCTTCATTGTGGTTTCACATTGTGGCCAGGAAATTGCCTGTTATGGACCCTTACGATTTTTTTTCCAGGCCTATACTGACATATAGAAACAATTTTGTAGCATTGAAATAATTTTCATTTCTTTTAAAATCACATTTTGTGGAGCAATTGGAAACCTAGAAACGAAAATGGGCACATTATAATCCATTTTGAATTGCTGTTGAGGTGAAGAACATTACATTAAAGAAATACAGAAAATAACATTAAATCATTTTGGGATTGCTTACAAGGACTGCTGAGCTCTAAAGCCTTTACGGGTTTATTGACAAAAGCTCTGTTTCTCACACAAAAGGGAAAACTTCAGAGAAACCAGAGGATTGGAGACTTTACCTGAAGTAGTTATGGGAAGAAATGTTTTCTTTCGTTCAGTCCATTTGAACTGAGAAAGAGAGAAATACATTTTAATGCTTTCAAATCCTCTGAGTTTCAGCTGCTCTTACTTCTTCAGGTTGCTTCAGGAAACAAGGAAGTTCCCCACCCTGTCATTGTTACTTTGGCAGCAGTTGAGAGTGAACAATTTGTCTTGAATGTGGTCTGGAGAGAAAAAAGCCTCCTGCTGGGATGGGTGCAACAATTCTGTCAGGAAGCAGACGCCTTATTTGGGAAATATCACGAAGAAGAAAAACATGAGAATGATATTCCGCGTTGAGGGTCTGAGGGCCTGTCAAGTCTGTGAAGGAAGATCTGAGGGCCTGTCAGGTCTGTGAAGGAAGACCAATCTGAGCCGAGGTGTGCTGTGGACTAAGGCATTGGTGATCAATAATGGAGGTAGTGGTCGAAGATGGGTGGAAGTTCAAGGAACAAAGCTTGGTTGGGAAATTTTCAGGGTGGAAGTTAGATTTGGGAGTTGGAAAGACAAGTATCCGTGATGGGGTTGGGTGGGGAGCAGGTCAAGGGATTCCTGGTGTGTTCCACCTAAACGTTTGCTTATGGCTTTACCTCTTACTGTTCTTCCTCTTTATGATGCCCTTGCTTTGCACTCCAAATACCCTATGTAGTGTCAGTTACAAGAATCCTTCTGGAATTTGATTTACCTCTGAAACTTGCTCATTATGTAATATTATTTTCTGCTGAAGACTGCACTCTTGCATGAGAAAATATGGTAAGTCCTCCCCCCCGCAAAAAAAAAAAAAAGTATTTGAAAAAAATATTGGCACCTATTGAATAACAGATGTAAAGGCCATTTTTACTTTTTATCCAACCATCTCTAAGCATTGCATTTAGTGTATATATATATATTTATCTACTTCTCCCACTACTGCTCTGTTTCTGGCTGCTCAGCAGAGGGTCTGGTGTGGACTGGGTTCTCAGGCAGACTGGGGCAGTCGTTAGACTGCATGAACATATCAGGTAATGGGGTAGATGTGGCACAAGTGGGATTTGAAACAGAGATGAAAGGTCAGTAGAAATTAAACAGGACAGATCTTAGGCATCAAAGCTGGCTAAATGCACACTTTTAAGGTAAGTATGGTTGATAATTCTGAAAGAAGCTTAATGTTTCTACACTGGTTTGAAATAAGTGAGCCTGCTTTTTCTACTGCCTGCCAGGCTTGGATTATCTGGTCCAATCATTTGTAAAGTAGAGCTAACTTGGTTTAAAAAACTGTGCCTATTTGTCTTCCTTCCAAATGACAAGTGCTGGCGAGGGTGTGGAGAAAAGGGAACCCTAGTACACTGCTGGTGGGAATGCAGACTGGCCCAACCATTATGGAAAACAGCATGGAGTTTCCTCAGAAAATTAAATATGGATCTGCCATTTGACCCAGTGATCCCTCTTCTAGGAATATATCTTAAGAAACCCAAAGCACCAATCAGAAAGAATGTATGCACCCCTATGTTCATAGCAGCACAATCTATAATAGCTAAGATCTGGATATAGCCCAAGTGCCCATCAGTAGATGAGTGGATAAAAAAACTGTGGTACCTTTATACCTTGGAATACTATGCAGCAGTTAAAAAAGAAGAATCTCTTACCTTTGAGACAGCATGCAGACCTGGAGAATATCATGCTAAGTGAAATAAGTCAGTCAGAGAAAGACAAGTATCACATGATTGCACTTATATGTGGAATCTAAGTAACAAAATAAACTGATGAACAGAGTGGATCCAGAGACTCTAAGCATGGAACAGAGTGTGGAATCTCAGAGGGAAAGCGGGGGAGGATGGGTGGGTGGGAGATAATTAGCCAAAGACCTTGTATGCATATATGCATGGCCCATGGACACAGACAATAGGGTGGTGAAGGCCTGGGGTGAAGAGGGGGGCAGGGACAGGCTGGAGAGGGTCAATGGGGGAATAAAGGGGACATATGTAATACTTTCAACAATAAAGAATTATTTTTAAAAATAATAAAATAAAATTTTAGACTCAATTATTGATAAAAAAACAAAACAAACAAACACACACACACACAAAACTGTGCCTGTTACATGTAGTTTTAGTTTTGTGCTATCAGTGACCAGGACAATAGCATACAGCTCTTCAGGATGTGCACTGACCAACTCCAAGAGTCTCCATTTGTAATACTTGAAGGTGAATGGTCCCTCGGGTTATGCAGTTTGTCTGCCCAGAGTGTGAACTTCCTACTCAGGATCCCCTGGTCATGTCTGTGAACTATGGGTACCCTCCTGTTTTCCTTACAGCTCTGTTTCCCTAGCAGGGATCATAACCAGGCCTTGATTAATAAGGGATTATTCCATTGATTAAAATTTGTGTTTTGTTTATAGAACACTACCTTATAATGTCTGTATTTAATTTCATTAGCACCCCAGCCATTCAGGCACTCTTTGGTAGTGGGACAGAGTCGGAAAGGGGTGGAGTGGCAAAATTGAAGTAAGTGCTACCCCCTGGTACCCTGCTACATACTTATCTTTTTTCCCATTTCTTCCTCCAAGAATAAGTTTAAAAAGAAAAATTTTTTTTTAAGTGTAATTGTTTTGAAAAGAGAAGTGGCTTGTCAGGAATCAGTATTAATCTATTAGTAAGATTTAGACAAAATATGTACAACCTCATCTAGTTTTAATTTCTAAGCATATTAGGTTTTAGAAACTTTAAAGTGGATATTATTATGATAACGAACACAAGCTTTTATAATTCACTACTAAAAGAAGCATTATGAGTAGTTAACCGCATAGTAGGATTATTGTGTAAATAAAGTTTTCAAATAGAAACAATGTAAAGATTGTATTCTCTAGTGTTTTCATTGTGGGATACCCAAGCCTTTTTACGTATATTAACAGTTAATATAAAAGCCTTAACATTATGATTAATCTAAATCAGCCTAAATTCTGATGGGAGTTAAACCTTTTCTCTATAAAGCTTTGAAGGATGTATCAGAACTAAAAATATCCCAGAACAGATAGTCTATGTAATGTAGTTGCATCTTGCATAATGTAAACACAGATTTACTCAGTAAGTCCTCAAAGACTTGAATAAGCCATAACCTTTGATACTTTAGTAATTTTAACAAAATTAAGCAGGATTTTTCAAAGTTGGTGTAAAATAATGAAACTGTGTCTGATGCCTCATCTCCCATTTGGAGGAATTAGTATTAGCACTCACTTTCACAGGACAGTGACACATAATTAGGTCTTTTCCGACTGGACTGGCCACTTCCTTTCAAAATGTTGCCAATATTTCTATACAGTATAAATGCAATAACTTGTATTTATTGATGCCCTGTAACTTAACTTCCATTGTGGAATTTCTTGTTTTAGAAATAACTTTTTCTCTTCCCAGCACCTTTTCCCAATCAGCTGCTTTTTTTTTTACTTAGATATTTCTAGGATCAAATTGACAAGTCCCTTTAAGTGCCCATTTTGTCTTAGCATTCAATTTATTTCTGACCCCTTAAACAGTTTGCTGGTTATTCACTTGGCAATCATTCAGCCTTTCCCCCAAGTAACTGATCTAGCAACATGGTGGAATTCAAAGGCATAAGTAACTACAAATGAGAATCTAGCTACATAAGAGACTACATGTCTGTTTCACTTACTTGTGTTAAAAAGATAGGAGTTGAACTTTGTTTTGTAATAAATGATAAAATTATACATTCAGCGGTTTTTTTCTCCTGGTAAATATTTCAGAGCACTATCACTGGATAAGTAATGTATGCTATTGCAATCATAATTTTAAAATAAAAGTATTCAAGAAGCCAAGCAATTAACTTTTAAAAATAGTTAGGAATAAATATCTTTATGTGGGATGAGTTGGATTTTAGCAATTAGTGTTTAAAAGCTGAAAATTGACAATAATATTTTTCCTTTTATAATATGTGGCTAAATATTTTTCAGGAAGATTCAGTTACTGTGATTCAAATTTGGGGATTAAGTTTTTATTTGTTTATTTTATGATCATCCTCCATTGTGTCTGGAGATTTAGGTCAAACTGTTAGAATTTATATGAAATTGATTAGAGCCTTTAATTTTTTATTTCATGAAATATAAGAATTTTGAATTTTCAGATATTGTATAATAAAAGAGCACAGTTAATAGTTTAGCATTTTTATACTATGGGAACCATATACATATATAAAATAGAAATTCCCGAAGTTTATAGTGATTAATAGTATACTTTTTTAGTAATATTCTTTTCATTCACATAGCTTGCAAGTTTGTTTTAGTCATTTGTTGACTGAGTAAGTAATTTTTCTAAGCATGTAATATCACTGTGAAGTAAATTGCTTACTTTCATTATCATTTAAATTATGATAGCAATTCCTAGTAACTATTAAGTGACTTGTATTTCTTTCTTACCATATTTATCCATGCAAACAATTAACCTGTTAGCCTCAATTATATATTTTCATTTAACTTAAAATTGATTGGAAAAGTGAATTCTCTTCTGCTTTCCTACCATGAATCAATAACATTTCACTAGTCTGTAGAGACTAGCAGGAACACAAGAATAATTCTGGGAGTCATTTTAAATGTTCACGGAGGTGGTTTGCAAATTGGATGTGAGGAGGGAGGAGATGGTGGCAAACTCTCCAGTCACCATAAAGAAGATAGTTTTAGGATGAAAGAGTTAAGTGCCTCAAAGGAGATGAGAGCATTGGAAAATGTGGACATTCATATAAAACTGGGTGATCTACTGAATACAGAAACACTGAAATAATGTGCTCATTTAATTCATCATGATGCTGATCCCAATAAACAACATTTTAAACTAAATGACTAGATTTAAAAAAAAAAAACACAAAAAAACTAGTGTAATTGAATTCATACAGACACTGTGACTTTCCCAACTCATAACTAAACTGCAACTGAGATAAAGAAAAGATGTCTTGTTCAGAATTTTAAATCGGGTTTTGATGGCGATTAAAGTGATTATTTCAGAATGTTGGTTAAACATTTGTGAGTTAGGGAAATAGCCATGAAGAAGCATATGGTTTGGGAATTGTTTTTATCCTCATCAAGCCAGAGAGGGCACAATTTGAAAGTAGAAGTCTGATTCATGGAATATACACTGCCCTGCATAATAAAATAGAAATTCTACAGTGAGACTGGCAGCCATACAAATCATTGACAATTAGAGACAGGCTTATCCTTTTCCTAATCCTGTGCTGTCTCTGAGGAATCATCATCTGCATCTTGAAGATGTGTGTGTGTGTGTGTGTGTGTGTGTGTGTGTGTGTGTGTGTGTGTGTGTATCTTGTGTTTTGTGCTGGGTGTGGTGATTAATGTAACGGTTACCTGATTGACAACTGAAAGATTAAGGAGGCCTGTCTGAGGCCACACAGGTGAAGAGATGTTAAGTGGGCCTGGGCTCAAAGTGACATTCGCATCCTGACTGCCCTGTAGAGCCTGGTCACCAAAGCCACTGTGGGCCTTCTCTCGCTTACCCTAGGGCAGTGGTCGGCAAACTCATTAGTCAACAGAGCCAAATATCCACAGTACAACGATTGAAATTTGTAATAAAAGAGCACAGTTAATAGTTTAGCATTTTTGAGAGCCAAATTTTTTAAACTTAAACTTCTTCTAACGCCACTTCTTCAAAATAGACTCGCCCAGGCCGTGGTATTTTGTGGAAGAGCCACACTCAAGGGGCCAAAGAGCTGCATGTGGCTCGCGAGCTGCAGTTTGCCGACCACGGCCCTAGGGAGTTCTCTCAGGCCCCGGAAGATGAGATGCTACACTGAAATCATCTGTTTCGTGGGGAGGCTTCCTCAAAAAGGACAGAGACCGAAAGGAGGAGAGACTACTATATATGGAATAGGTAGAATGTTAGTGGGGGTAGATTTGAGGATAGGAGAATGAGTTTAGAAACTGACTGTATTCACAGAGGGTAAATGTTTTGTAAAGACTTTTACTTCTTTGATGCTGCTCTCTTTGACTATAGTAAAAGTAATGGTTGCCAGAGAATTTAATTTTTTCTCTTTCAGTATTTCTTATATCTCTTAAAAATTGTGTGTATCTTGTAAAGAATAAAGTGACAGAGCAATAAAGGGAAATATGACCTGCCTCACTCATTTCTATCCACACTTATTACAACAACGAAACCTTTTTAAAAAGAATGGGGATCTTGTGAAGAGAATCTATGAAAGACCAGAAAAAATTAATCCGAGGCCTTTGGCAGTGCTGGGAATGATGGAGAGAAACACATATTGAAGGAACAACTTGTGGGTCATCTTTTAGAAGGTGTTCTAGGAGTGGGATGGGAAAGAGATTGATGTAAGTTAAAAAACTAAATAAATATCAATGAACATTTGTTTCAGCCCTTGGTTCTTTCCAATGGTGCTTGACTTGTTGAATAGAAAGGGTTCCAATTATATACTAAGCAAATGAATTCTACTTTATTGTAAAGGGATCACCTATAATGATAATTTCCTTTTTAAAATACTTCTACTCTAGGTAAAATTTGAAATGAGCCCCTAGTAATTAAAATCTTTAGTTGTTTTTTTTTTTTTTATGAGAAATGTTATAAATATGGGCTCCCTTATTTGTAGCATCTTTTCTAAAACCTTCATAGACTTATTTCTGTTAACTATGATTCATATTACTTAACTTTGTCCTTGGTATAATTACAAAGTGTTTCCTTGGCCTCCTGATTGATATCAATATATAATCTATTTCATTGTTAAAAAACGCATTTAGAAAGTTTATTTTTTAAGTCATTTCCCTTATATACATTCTAAGGACCTTACATAACTTTGCCTTAGAGAATTTTGGTATAGCTATATAACAAAATTTTGGTATAGCTATGTCCATGCTGTAATTGGTATATATTGTATTCTCAGTAGCAGTGATTCTCCATAAGGGGATTTATACACCCTTAGTGACTCACAGGAGATGTTGTATCCCAATGCAAATTTTTTACCTCAGTTCCTCTCTGGAGAGAGGGTCTATCGATAACTTGTATCAGATCATCAAATAACCCCAAAAGATTAAGAAGCCTTATAACAGAATGTCATTTGAGTTTTTGCATTATTCAGTGATCCCTGTAAATTAGCATAGACCAAGCTGGTTAAACACAAAAGTTAATAAGTCAGGGACATCCATTGTGAGGGTGAGGATGGGGGCTGGTGGGGATAGTACAAAAAGGATGGGGGGAGGGTAGGTCCAGTCTGACATTATGTGCAGTTTTTCTTTTAAGCACAATTATTCAGTGTTTATTGACAGTGATAATTGAAATACTTCATTTTGTTTCTGACAATTTGAGATGTAATTACAAAAATTTATTTCTAGGACAAAAAATGGTGGTATTTCTATGCAGTTCATGAACTTATAATGACTTCTATTTGTTTGATTCATTTTTCTCAATCTTCTGCATTCCTGTTGTGTTTTTGATTATTGACACAATTGGTAAGACCAACTAAGTATGGATAAATAAATGAAAGTATACTTTTGATTGAAACCAAGTTTTCATTTTTTTTTTTACATCAACAGTGTTGTCAATATTGATGTGAATAATATATTTTGGTCTAAATAATTTGGTTAAAGATTCTTTGCATAACATATTTACCAACTATGGATAAATGATAATAATAGGAAACTATACACTTGTGGCCTTGATATCAACAAGTACATTAACTAGAAGCATCTTTCTCTGAACCATCTAAATGTGATCACATTTCAGATGATCAGATATCAGGTAACATAAACTGATATGACAGTGTCTGGAATTATTTAGCTGGGATTTTAGTTTATTTTCTGAATGATGCTTCTTTTGTGTAATAAAAAATTATTTGTTTCACTTTATAAGCATTACACTGATGCAAATTTTTATACTACAAAAGGCCAGAAGAGTTGATGGGGATTGGTATTATCAGTTTTCCCAGCAGGTGGGTCTATTGTCCTCCTAGATTGAAGATAAATTATGTATTTCAAGATTAGACCTTGTTTTCTTCCAGTTTTATTGAGAAACTAGAGGCCCAGTGCACGAAATTTGTGCACGGGTGTGTGTGTCCCTCAGCCCAGCCTGCAACCTCTCCAATCTGGGACCCCTCGAGGGATGTCCGGCTGCCCATTTAGGCCCTATCCTGATAGGGTAGGGCCTAAACGGGCAGCCGGACATCCCTCTCACAATCCAGGACTGCTGGCTCCCAACTGCTTGCCTGCCTGCTTTCCTGATTGCCCCTAACCGCTTCTGCCTGCCAGCCTGATCACCCCCTAACCATTCCCCTGTCAGCCTGATTGATGCCTAACTGATCCCCTGCCAGCCTGATTGCCCTTAATTGCCCTCCCCTGCAGGCCTGGTCACCCCTATCCGCCCTCCCCTGCAGGCCTGGTCACCCCTAACTGCCCTCCCCTCCAGGCCTGGTCCCCCCCCCCAACTGCTCTCCCCTGCAGGCCTGGATGCCCCCCAACCGCCCTTCCCTGCAGGCCCAGTCGCCCCCAACTTCCCTCCTCTGCCGGCCTGGTCACCCCTAACTGGCCTCCCCTGCAAGCTTGATTGCCCCCAACTGCCCTCCCTTGCAGGCCTGGTCCCTCCCAACTGCCCTCCCCTGCTGCCATCTTGTGGAGGCCATCTTGTGTCCACATGGGGGCAGCCATCTTTGACCACATAGGGGCAGCCATCTTGTGTGTTGGAGTGACAATCAATTTGCATATTACTCTTTTATTAGATAGGATAGAGGCCTGGTGCACGGGTGGGGGCCAGCTGATTTGCCCTGAAGGGTGTCCCAGATCAGGGTAGGGGTTCCCTTGGGGCATGGGGTGGCCTGGGCAAGGGGCCTGTGGTGGTTTGTAGGCCGGCCACACCCCCGGCGACCCAAGCGGAGCCCCTTGTATCTGGGATTTATTTATCTTCTATAATTGGAGATATGTATATTCACGTCCTTTGACCACTTTTTAATTGTTTTGGGTTTTTTTTGCATGTGAGTTGTATGAGTTCTTTATATATTTTGGATGTTGTCTCCTTATGAAATATACTAGAGGTCCAGTGCATGAAATTCGTGCAGGAGAATGGGTCCCCGCAGCCCGGCCTGCAACAACGCCTGCGTCCCGCACCTCTGCTGGCCTCAGGCCAGAGGCCCACCCGCCCTCCATCTGTGGGCTGGGGCATGCAGGACATTGGGTCCTGTCGCCAGGGTGACACTGCCAGCGTCCAGTGCCCCAGCCACTATGGGCACCTCCATCTTTGTGATGGAGTGATGGTTAATTTGCATATTACCCTTTTATTAGATAGGATATTTTCCCCTTTTGTAGGTTGTTTTTTCACTTTGTTGATGATTTGTTTGTTTTTTCTGTGCAGAAGCTTTTTAGTTTGATTTTATCTTACATGTTGATTTTTTATTTTGTTGTTTGTGCTTAGGTGTCATATACAAAAAATCATTACCAAGATCCATGCCAAGGAGCTTTATTCCTGCTTTCCTCCAGGTGTTTTATGGTTTCAGGTCTTATGTTTAAGTCTTTAATCTATCTTGAGTTACTTTTTTGTGAGTAGTGTAAGATATGGATCTAGTTTCATTTTTTACATGTGAATATCTAATAATCTTAAAGCCATTAATTGAAGAGACTGTCTTTTCTCCATTGAGTATTCTTGGTTCCCTTGTCAAATGTTAGTTGATTGTATATTGTTAGGTTTATTTCTGGGGCCTCTGTTCAATTTGTCTGTTTTTTATGCAAATAACACAATATTTTGATAGCTGTGGCTTTTTGGTATATCTTGAAATCAGGAAGTGTGATGTCTCCTGCTTTGTTCTTTTTTCTCAGGATTTCTTTGGTTATTGGGATCTTTTGTGGTTTTATATAAATTTTAGGAGTGTTTTATACTTCTGTAAAACATCAATGGAATCTTGATAGGGATTTCATTGAATCTATAGATTATTTTAGATAGTATGGAAATTTTAACAATATTAATTCTTACAATCCATGAATACCTTTCCACTTATTTCTGTGTTCTTTGTTTTCTTTCATTAATGTCTTATAGTTTTCAGAGTAGAGACATTTTACCTTCTCAAATTTGTTCCTAAGTATTTTATTGTTTTTGATGCTACTGAAAATAGGATTTATTTTTTTATTTCCATTTCAGAAATCTGTTACTAATATATATAAATGCTACTGGTATTTAATGTTAATTTTGTATCCTGCAACTTTACTGAATTTATTGATTAGATTTAACATTTTTTTTTATTGAGTCTTAGGATTTTCTCTATATAAAATTATCTACAAATATAGGCAATTTGCTTTTTTCTTTCTGATTATGATACATTTATTTGGTTTTCTTGCCTAATTGTAGTAGCTAGAACTTCTAATACTGTGTTAAATAGGAATGGTGAGAGTGGGCATGCATCTGTCTTGTTTCTGGTCTTAGAGGTAAAGCTTTCAACTTTTAACCCTTGATTATTATGTTAGCTTTTCATATATGGACTTACTATGTTGAGATATGTTCCTTATATACTCTAATTTGTTAAGAGTTTTAGTTATCATGAATTTTGTCAAATGCTTTTCCTGTGTATATTGACATGTTCATATGAGTCTTTTATATCATTCTATTAATATGATATATCTATCACATTGGTTGAATTATGTATGTTGAACCACCCTTGCATTCCAGGGACAAATCACACTTGATCACAGTAAATGTTGCTTTTAATGCTGAAATAGTTTCCTAGTATTTTTTAAAAAATATGTTTTTATTGATTTTAAAGATAGAGGAAGAGAGAAGGATAGAGAGAAACATTGATGAGAGAGAAACATTGATTGGCTGCCTCTTGCATGTCCCTACTGGGGATGGAGCCCACAATCCAGGCATCTGTCCTGATTGGGAATCAAACTGGTGATCTCCTGGTTCATAGGTCAGTGCTCAACCACTGAACCACACCAGCCAGGCAGGTTTGTGAGTATTTTATTGATAAATTTTACATCTATGTTCATTAGGGACATTGGCTTGTATTCTTCTTTTCTAGTAATGTCTTTTCCTGGTTTTGGTATCAAGATAATACTGGCCTCATAAAATGAGTTTGGGAGTGTTCCCTCTTCTTCACTTTGTTAGAAGAGTTTGAGAAGGATTAATATTGTTTTTAAAATACATTTTTATTGATTTCAGAGAGGAAGAGAAAGGGAGAGAGATAGAAACATCAATGATGAGACTGAATCATTGATTGGTTGCCTCCTGTATGCCCCTACTAGGGATCAAACTCACAACCCTAGCATGTGCCCTTGACCAGATTGGAACCCAGGACCTTTCAGTCTGCAGGCCAACGCTCTATCCACTGAGCCAAACCATCTAGGGATTTTTTTTTTTTTAATGTTTGATAACATTTTTAAGTGAAGCCATCTGATCTGGGCTTTTCTTTGTTGGGAGATTTTTGACTACTGATTGAATTTTCTTAGTGTTAATTGGTCTATGTAGATTTTCTCTTCCTGATTCAGTCTTAGTGTTTTGTATGCTTCTAAGAATTTTTCTTTCTTCTAGCTCATCCAGTTTGTTGGGATGTAATTGTTCATAGTAGCTTCTTATGATCCTTTGAATTTCTGTGATATCAGTTGTAATGTCTCCTTTTTCCTTTATAATTTTCTTGATTTGGGGTCTCATTCTGTTTTTCTTGATTAGTCTAGCTAAGGGTTTGTAAGTTATCTTTTCAAAGAACTAACTCTGAGTTTGGTTAATCTTTTCTATTGTATTTCTGTTCTCTATTTCATTTATTTTGGCTCTAATACTTATTATTTTCTTCTGCTAACTTTGGTCTCAACTTGTTCTTTTTTCTAGTTTCTTAAGGCATAGAGTTATTTTATTTGGGATATTTTTACTTCATAATGTAGGCATTTATTACTATCAAATTTCCTCTTAGAACTAATTTTGCTGCATCCCATAAGTTCTGGTATATTGTGTTTCCACTTTTACTTGTCTCTAGTAACTTTTTTATTTCTCCTTTAATTTCTTCTTTGATCCATTGGTTGTTAAGGAGGGTGTAGTTTAATTTTCATGTGTTCATGAATTTTCCAGTTGTTCTCTTGTTCATTTCTACTTTCATGCCAAATGGTCATAGAAGATACTTGTATGATTTCAGTCTTTTTGAGTTTTCTGACTTGCTTTGTGACCTATGACCTTGATTTTTCAAATATTCTCTCTGGATAAGACCTTTACAGAACTTGGATTTTTAAAGGTGAAATTTGGTTTAGCCAAGGTGCACTGAAAGAGTTGTCTTATAAGATAAATTTGCTATGACGTCTACTTACATGAAAATACAGCCTCTTTTATTCAAGATATTTTTAAATTTGCAAGTTTGAAATAAATGAGTCTTAATATATTTATCTTAGCAGTCTGCAGGAAACATTTCTGGTCACCCTAATCCTATTCTAATTTGGGTTATGCTTACCTCACACATCCCCATCCATCTCTCCTCATTCCACCATATCATGCCTACTTCTGATATAGTATTTAGGAGATTACATTATACTATACTATGTAAGTGTTTATCTTTCTGATAATACTGTAATTTCTCTGAAGGGTAGGGATTATGATTTACCAATCTTTCCATTCTCTTACCTAGTATACAATAGTTATTTGATGACTATTTGTTGTTAAATATAATATTGTCAATCTGTGATGTGGACAGCAATATATTCATCCTATTTTCTTTCTTTCTTTTTTGGCTTTTTTTAATCCTTACTTGAGGATATTTTTTCATTGACTTTTAGAGAGAGTGGAGGAAGGGAACGAAAGGGAGAGAGGGAGAGAGAGAGAGAGGGAGAGAGAGAGAGAGAGAGAGAGAGAGAGAGAGAGAGAGAGAGAGAGAGAGATATGAAAGAAACAGTCAATTGGTTGCTTCCCACATGTGCTCTTGACCAGGAATTGAATCCATGACCCTTAGGTGTACAGGCTGGCACTCTAACCACTGACCACACCAGCCAGACTATTTATCCCATTTTCAATTTTGTTTATAAAATTAATTGATTAAATTTATGATAAGGATTTTATTTTGTTAATAACACAAAATAAGTTAGTTTTAGATGAGGCAGGGGACCTTATTGATGTCCATGAGCACAACATAAAAGTTTTCTGTCATTTTTTATTTCATGACAAAATGAAATTATCATAGTTGTAATCCTTAGATTTTTAGGTTAGCTAATATTAAACTTATCAATGTTCTCTCAACAATCTGTTCATGTTTCTAGGTAAAGGCATATATACTTTGGCACATTTAAGGACAAATCACAAAAAATCTTATTTTAGGAGCGAAAAGGAGATACATTTATATTTACATTTTGGCCTTTGTTTTTCACCCTTTCTATCACTCCAGGCTAGCCAGACCTAACACATTGACAATGGGCCACTCACATGCTCTAATCTGGGAGACCCTGCTGCTCCCTTTGAAAGGGTCATAACTTTTTATATGAGTAATGAAAGCAATCATAGCCTTAAGTTCAATTAAACTCAACATTTATTAACAGGAACCTACATTTTAGGCACTGTGTTTATGAATTCATATGTGATTAAATCATACTACCTCAGATGATGTTGTTATCATTAAGATACTCAGAAATACTTAATGATAACATTATCATCAAGATGCTCAGAGCTTAATGGGGACGAAAAATATGGCTGTAACAATCTGAGTTGCTTTACTTGAATTACTATATTGATTTTTTTCTTCCGTACTATTTTACTTCCCGTACACATTACCTCTCTGTTTTGTTTTTATCCCCCTTTCACTCCAATTTGGCTCCATTTTTTTACTGTGTATTACTTTGTCTTCTTTAGAGGCATTCATACATAAAGCCCATTTCTTTTTGTAAAAAAGATGTGCAATATTAAATTGTGCCAATAATCACACAATTTCATATCTGTTTATTTTCCCCTTTAAAATAAGAAAAATGGTTAAGCTAGCTGCTGCCCCAATGTTAGCACTTGATGGATTGTTGCTTACTCAGTTCAGGTATATTCATGGTTTACTGCTGCCAGCCTCGCTATCGATTGACCTAAAAGTGATCACAATTATATTAAATGTGATTCTGAGTTTTTTTCTAGGAAACTACGCAGGAGTCTTAAGAGGCTTGTCCTAAGAATAGGGTTATTGCTTCAAGGCTGTTTTCATGTTGGTAAAGATGCTCTGTATATATTTTTAAAGTATTATGTTTTTGTTGATTTTTAGAGAGCGAGGGAGAGGGATTGAGAGAGAAACATCGAGAACGAAACATCATTGATTAGCTGCCACTTGCATGCCCCCTACTAGGGATTCAGCCAGAAATCTGGCAGGTGCCCTGGCTGGGAATTGAACACTCAACCTCTGAGCTACACCAGACAGGCTCTGTATGGTTTTCATAAGCTTGTTATACATTTGGTTTAGAACAGCAAGTGCCTGACACATTGTATATTCTGGATCCAGTTCTTTAGAACGAGCAAAGGTGGCATGGGAAGGGAAGAGGGACTTAAGGTCTTCTTTAGAAGGAATGTTTGACATGAAGGAAAACTTTGGGAGTTTTTCCCCACACCAAAAATTATAGATGGTACCTAATTTTAAAAAGAAGAAATAGTAAATGGGAACTTCTGTAGATGAAATACTGAATGGAGAGTGAAAAAGAGGAATAGAATTTCATGTTAGAAGAGTAATGTTATTGTCATGGTACTTGATGACAAAGTATGTATTTTTCCAGAAGAGTGTTATGAACTTTTTTTCCCCTTGAATAACAGAATTTTAGAATTGGGGAGGGATCTAAATTATTGTTCTTTTCTAACATTCATATTATATGCAAGTGGAAACTGAGAGTCAGTTGGCTCCCTGACTAATTGTAGAATCATGGAATTTGAGGGGCTCAAAGGACCTGGAAGATTATTTAATCTAACTGCCCATCTGAGAGGCTCAAATTGGTTCTTGACTGAATACTAGCATTTGAGACTGGAAAGGACAAGCATGGCTTCTTTGCTGTCCTTTGAACTGTTGTTCTTTCCACAACGTCATTCTTAAGAGATTATCCAATAGCTGTTTAACAATTCTTATTATTTGTGGTAGTTATGTTTTATAAAGTTGCCTTGAACACTGAATCAGTGAATACTGAATCTTTACCCCTAGGGGAAATACAGGATAAGGTTCCTGTCAGCCTCTGGAGACACATTTTGTCAGCCAATTAACACATAACTTCCTTTTATGTGTGTTTCTGTTTAAAAAGACATTTTTTAATATGTATTTTTGATTCCTAACATTGAAATCATGGCCCAAAGAACTATAACCCATGCCTTATGGAAGTTTATTTAATAAGTGTATTTTCTGGTAAGGCACATCATAGCCTTCTTGTGCTTAGGAACACTAGACAGCACTTCAGCACTGTGCTTGGGAACAAAATTACCAACAAAAAGCAAAAAAAACACACAAATGATACTAAACACATTGCAAAAAGAATACTTGTTTATAGTGTGGGAGCTGAAACAAGAAGGCAGCAGGTTGCCTGTACCATGTGTGGGAGATGACTCAAATTTTTGCAGCTCTCATCAAGTACTGTGACTTATGGTGTAAAAGCACCATAAGTATTGATTTTGTGGTTACAAGTACATTTAGTGAGTAGGTGAATTCACAAATACGGAATCTGTGAATAATGACTTGTACTTCCAGTGCAGAAAATAAACTGAATTGAGGCTCACTACTCTGATTCATCTTTGGATATCACTAACCCCCCCCGCCCCCCAGGAAGTTTGTCCCTGGCTTCCCAACATAAATAGAAAAAAAAAAAAATCTGGGACCACATAAATAGGTTTAACATCATCTCCTGTAAGTCAGTCAAATATTTGCAGAGAACTTCCCCCAATCTCATTTCTAAGGTAAATCCACCTTTTACTCAGTTGCATCTCAACGGCATTAAGGTTTATGATTTCCTCATGAGTTTAATGAACCCCAGGAAACTATTGACTCTGGGTAGAACTATTGCCCTGAATCCTATGCTCTTCCCTACCCCAACCCATGTAAACTTACTCATTGTAGCAAACCTCCATGTAGCAATTACCCAGTAAATATAGAGAAAGCCTTAAATTATAGAGAATTAGTTACTTCTGCCTTTCAGACCCTGGCCTAGAATCTCTATGTCTTAAATCCTACTTATGTGTACTTCCTACTACATCATGCTACACAAAGTAGTTCTGTAAAATAACATTTGGTTCCTAGTCGAAATTTAAGAATAACCAAAAAAGATTAGCACACCACAAACATGTTTACTTGTAAAAGAGGAATCTTCATGGTCATGGTAGTGAATTATAAAATGTATATTTTCCCTTTAATCTAAAGTTTAGTTTTAGATCAAACAAAAAGAAACTCCTTTTTCATTGGTTTCCTTTGGTAACAGAAAGGGCTATAACTGGAGAGTACTGAGGATCAACCATAGTACCCCAGATACTGGAACTTTGAGTCCTTGGACCAATTTGTGTGGGAGATGTATACTTTGGTGGGCCTACAAATTACTGCGATTCACAGGATTTGGGTTATTACTTTTTTTGAATTAGTTGGTAGCATTTAAAAATCAAGCAATTTCACATAAAATTCTGGATTTCTGGCTTGTCTTGAAAAAAATCAGGTGAGTACACTGGACTTACTTTCCTATGAGGGAACACTTGGTGGAGTTTTGTGGTAGCGGTCCCCTTTAGATGGGATATGGACTGTTTCTGATTTGCCATAGTCTTCAATGGCATTGTATTATCTCCCTATCTCTGAGGTTCTTCCTGTCTTATTTTATGTTATGTTTGTGATGCCTCTTTTACCAGCTAAAGGAAATGGAATTTTTATACCAGTGGTTTAAAATATTTTCTATCTACACAATATATCGTAGTATTAAAATGTGTAATATAGTGCTTGGCGTGTCGAAGGAGAGCTGTGTGGTAGTGCCCAAGGCCGCAGGAATAAGGTTGGGCCTTCTCTCTAGCTTTCCTAGGTCTGATGCATCTGGCACTGTGGGGGTGTGCGCAATAAAGATAGGAGCTCTTTATTCTTGGAAAAATTCCAAACTGTTGAATCATCCTTCCCCTTGTGGACCCCAAATGGCTTCCAGCAGTGTCTGAGGCCTCCTGCATCCTTCCTCACATCTTATAGAAGAGCATTGCATTTGTCCCAGAATTCCCTTGTACTGGCTCTGCAACTCTTGCTGGCATCTACCATTGAAGGCTGTGCTGGAGAACTCATGATACTTGCTCTTGCTACCCAGCCACCATGGTGTGAGGAAACCTAAGCTTGTGGAGAAGCCACATGTGGAGAAAAGCAGTACACAGCACCAACCGAAAGCCATGTGAGTGAGTCATCTTGGAAGTAGATCCTCCAGCCCCAGCTAATGCTGTGTGGAACAGAGATGATCTGGTGAGGTGGTCCTGCAAAGCTCTGCTCATTTTGCAGATTCGTGGGCAAACTATATGATTGCTATTGTTTTAAGCCACCAACCTGGATTGGTTTGTTTGCAGTAATATGTAACCGATGCAACCCCACCTCCCTAAGTGGGGTCCCTGGGCTTGGAAGGCAGGAAGTGAGCCAGCTCTTTTATTTTTTTAAAATGTATTTTTATTGTTTTCAGAGAGGAAGGAAGAGGGAGAGTGCTAGGGCAAAAAAGGGAAAGAAAAAAATTGTGATTTCCAGGGACAGTTCAGGAAGCTGGATGCAGCACAGTGACAAACAGGGTATGGCCAGAGAGGTAAGGTCTTAAAAGGACAGATTGCCAAGGTCTATTTTGCATTTCACCCTGAAGCAAGGGGGGCATAGGAAGTTTTAGAGCAAGGGAGTGACACAATCATATTCATGTTTTAGAATGATATTCCAGGTCACCATATGGAGCCTGTAGGCAGGGGACCAGAGAAAGGAGTCCCTTGCCCTGCAATGCTCATATTCTGTACCATAACCACTAGGTCATGAGAACATTGGTGGACAAATCCCCACTTTACATTTTTATTTTCTACAAATTTAAGTATTTTAAGCTATACATGTCCCTATAATCACTGCTTCAGTATATCCCACAAGTTTTCATGTTTCATTTTTTATCATTTCAATTAGAACATTTTATAATTTCCCTTGAAGTGTCATGTCCCCTTTGACCTATGGATTCTTTAGATGTGTTTTTATAATTTCCAAATATTTGAGTTTTTTTGTGTCTCATTATTTATTTTAATTTCCTTCTATTGTGGTCTGAGAACAACATACTCTTTAAATTTTATTAATATTGTTTGATGGGTGAATGTATGGTTTATCATGGTGAAGGTGCCATGTTGCTGAAAAAGAATGTGAGTGCTACAGCTTTGAGTTTAGTGTTCTATAAATGTCATTTACATCAAGGTAGTTGACAATGTTCTTCTGATCTATGTATTTCCTCATTTTTTAGTCAGCTGTTCTACCCACTGTTTGGAGTGGGGTCTAAAAATCTTTAGTGATTAATATAGAGTAGTTTAGATCTTCACTTTTTTCATCAGTTATTTCCTTCAACTATATTGAAGCTCTGTTATACTAGACTAGAGGCCCAGTGCACATGAAATCGTGCATGAGTAGCTCGCTTCTGCTTGCCTCAGCTGGCCGCCCCGCCCATCACCGCTTGTAGCTGGCTGCCCCGCCCTCTGCTGCTCCTAGCTCTCCACCGCTAGTAGCTCGCCCAGCTCTGCCCGCCATGAGAGTCGCTGCTCATTTGGTCGTGATTGCATTATGGCATGATGGCCACGGGCCTTTTATATAAGAGATACTTACACATGTATGATTATTATAACTTCTCTGTGAATGGATCCTTTACCATATGAATATCCCTCTTTAGTTTGGATAACACCCATTTTCTTAGAATATGCCTTCTCTGATGTTAGTAGAGCCACTACAGCTTCATTATACTTTCTGTTGTCCTGGGGTGTCTTTATCATCCATTTACTTTCATCTTATTTATGTCTTTATATTTGAAATGAGTGTAATTATAGACAGCATATGGTTGGGTCTTGCTTTTTATTCATTTGAGAATTTCTGCCCTTTACCTGGAATTTTAGTACATTTACTTCTAATTATTACACAAATTATTGATGGTTGTTTAGTTTTATAATTTCACCATTTGATTTCTACTTCTATCCTGTTTTTTTGTTTTTGTTTTTGTTTTTGTTTTTGTTTTGTTTTTGTACTTCTGTTCTTGTTTGGGGTTTGGAGGAAAAATATAACATTTTGGCATAAAAATTGGTAATATAAATTGGTGTAGTATTTGGGAATCTTATTGCATATTATAGATTAAGCATAGTATTAGTACTATTAGGCTGTAAGAAAAGCTCTGTTTATACATTATTAATAAAAGGTGTTCTGCTTTGTGCTTCCTTTTCTTGGCAGCGTTTGTATTCAGCATTGCCAGTTTCTTCCCTGTAGGTGAGCATTTGGAGGCAGGCTTCAACACCTACTATCTCCTCAGGTGTGTCATGAGCAATATTGAAATCATTTTGCATATTCAAAGATATGCCTTCTAGCCACTGTGCACAATGCTCAAGGCATTGTTGAGTTTTCGGGGACATAAAATCCAAAGTCTGAAAGTCATTGCTACTTTGTTTCTTATTCACTATCTTCAAAGCATAGCCTTTGTCCAACCACAGCCAAAAGCCCCTAGACCTAGACCATGGGCAGTGACTCAATGAAACAGCTGGTAGAAGAGAAAGATCTGGATCTAAACAGCAGCAGCACAATCTTGTCATCAGCTCCTTGCCCCTCAATATTAATAAGATGAGAGGGTGGGATTGCTTTCCTGACCTCCATAATTGTATTGTGGTAACTTTAGGAAAATTTTTCTTATTAAGATAGACTTGATGTTCATGTAGTCATAATTTTATCTTTCCTCAAATGTTACAATAGGGGAACAAGCATTCCTTGTGATATAATCCATAATCCTGCATTCTCTAGACCAGATATTCAGTACCTTGGTTTTGACATGTATATATATGAATCTTGTTTATTGCAGGTTCAAACTTCTGCTGTGGGAATGGGTTGTAAGGATTAGTTTTGTGGTTGCACTTTAGAAATATGTGGTGATGCATATTTAATGACTTTGTGATGTAGCAATTGCAAGTAAGTCATGTTGGTTCATGGATATTAGCCCTTTACACAATATGATCATTAAATACATTTTTGTGATGTCAAAGGCTCATTTATTTTCTCCTCTGTGTCATATTGGAAATCTACCATTTGTTATGGAAAAATTGTGACTTTAACATTTCACCAGATTGGAATATAGATTATGTCTCATCCTTTTATTATTAAATGCTTTTGTTTTCTTTGAGTGAATGATTGCTTTCTTCTGTGGGCTCATCTAGTACTATGTGGAATTCTTTTTCTTGCAGCTGTTCTCAAGTAGAAAATTCAATGCCCACCACATACTTTCTAAATCACACATAAACACAGAATTATTTTTGTGTTATTCTATGGTCAGAGCTTATTATTGAACTAAAGTAATCAAACATACTAAGAGTACTATCCCTTGGGTCATTCTATTAGGAACATGGGCACTAGTTATTTTTCTTTGACCTCACCTGTATCAGTCAACTTAGGTTGTTATATTGTAGAATATCCAATCTCACCATCATAATTACAGTGGTTTATGACAACAACAAATTTCATTGCTTGCTCACATTATATGTTAATTGTAGGTCATTCATTGCATATGGCTCATTTTCACAATGTTTTTTTAAAAATTAATATTTTAAAAATAATTCTTATTTTCCCATTATAGTTGATATGCAATATTATATTAATTTCAGGTGTACAACCCAGCAATCTATAATAATAAAAGTGTAATATGCTAATTAGACTGGACATCCTTCCGGAAGAAGCCAGGGCTGCGAGGGAAGCCCGGGTCCCGGGTGCCAGAGGGAAGCTGGTACCGGCAGTGTGGGGAAGGAAGGCCTACTCTTGCACGAATTTCGTGCATCGGGCCTCTAGTTATTTATATAACTCATGAATGATCATCCTAATAAATCTGCACCCATTTGACACCATACATAGTTATTGCAGTATTATTGACTATATTCCCTATGCTGTGCTTTATATCCCCATGATCATTCTGAAACTACCAATTTGTGCTTTCTAATCCCTTTATCATCTTAAACTCATCACTTTAACCCCTTTCCCTCTGGCAACTGTCAAAATATTCTCTGTACCTATAAGTCTGTTTCTATTCTGCTTGTTCATTTATTTTGTTTTTATATTCCATATATAAGTGAAATCATATGGCATTTGTCTTT